>NC_135649.1:40636730-41273461 GCF_053574225.1 Canis aureus
AAGGAGAGATGTCATTGAGGAAGGACAGCATGGTGCTTAAGAAAGTTTGCTTTCATGCCCCACAGATTTGGGTTCAAATCTAAATTGACCACATACTGGCTGTATGGCCCTGGGAAAGTTGTTGAAATTCCCTAAGTCTCAGTTTTCCTGTCTGTAAAATAAGGATAACAGTCCTACCTCTTAGAATTGTTACAAGGAATGAAGGGAATAATGTACCAAGCTCTTGGGGTTTAGAATTGGGTACGATGTGAGTGTTTAATGAGTATTAAGATGCTATCATTAGCACATCATTATTATGCTTCGAATAACTAGAGAATGTGCCATATCTAATGGCCATGCCATTTCCCTGACCGTCACACAACTCTCTCCCCCTGGAACAGTGAGAATTGTGTATGTTTCTTCCAGCATCCCTAGGAACTACCCTCCCAGTAGGCTTGGATGCATTCCAGAGCTTACAGAGCAGGGATATGGCTTATAGGATGTTGTGGGGTGTCACTCTGAATGGGGACTTGGGCAGTGGGGTACTCCAGAATGAAATGAAGCTGCAACCCTCCACCCTAAGGCAAGAGTGGCAACATTATGTCCTGGAGTAGTATTTTTCACAAGTTGGTCTTTCACCGATCCATCCATTCATTCACCAGTTATGAGGCACCTAATATGTTCCATGCCATGTGCCAACCTTTAGGGATAGGAAGATGAAGAAGACGGGCTCCCTACAGTCCCAGACTCATAGTCTGCCAGGGTGGGGGGAGGCAGACACACCAATCAACAATTAGAAAGCAGTATGGTGGCATGACACCTGTGATCTGTGCCACATTATCCTGGGAGGACAGGAGTGAGCTGAGGGATTGGGGAGGAGGCATAGGAACAAGGCCTACTTCTCCATAGAGGGGGCACAGAGCAGTCCTGAAGGTCAAATGGGACTTAACCAGGGCCCAGGCACCCAGAGCCAGCAGTTCGCACAAAGGCAGATATGCAGACATGAGCTCCTGGGTGAAAGGCAATTCAGAAAACTATGGGTAAGAGTTGGGGCTGCAGTGGAGAATGTGGTAGGGTGGTAAGCAGGAGTAAGACTCAGACTTCAGCTGAGGGCTGGTCTGAGACCTTAGAAGCCATGCTGAGGGGCCTATGGGCTCCATCCCATACCTGCAGGGTCATGAGCCCTTATGCCCCAAGTTTCAGGTAGGCAGTTGGCAGGAGAATGGCCAGAGACTAAAAGTCATTAAGGATGCTGGAGACTGGCCAACTAGAAAGCCCATGCCCCATCTGAAGACGGCAACCACCACTCAGCTCCATTCAACCACTGCCCTGCCGGGACGGGTTCCCAGAGTTGCCAGTTTTTTTTTTTTCTTCAGTTTTGTAAGAGGAGCCAGAAATATGAACTTTTGTGTGGAATTTCCTGATTTTTAAATGTTGGCAAATAATTCCAAGTATTTTAAGAATGCTCAATGGACCCAACAAAACACGGCTTCATGGCTGGATTTCAGCCCGTGGATGGCCAGCTCTGAGATCTGCCATGGAGCCATGGAAAGCAGCAGGAAAGGTCCCAATGGCCAGCATGGGTGGTGGGGGGGAGGACTGGACAGAGACCATCGAGGCACAGGGATGGATAAGGAAGCTGCTGCAGGAACCCAAAGAAGGAAGGGGATGGGCGGCCCTCAAAGGTCATAGTGGTAGGACTGGAGAAAAGTGGAGGAAAATCTCGCCAGATGTGAGGGATGTGGTGAGGACGGACAAATCTTGAGAATCTTCTGGCTCAGGCCTCACTGGGCTGATGGTGCCATTGATCATGATGGGAGAAGAGAAGAGAGACGGGGGCAGAAGGTAGGGAGATAATGAGGCCAATTTCAGACATGTTGAAATAGAGGTGTCTGCAGGGAATGTTCCTGGGAAACACAAGGTGGGTGGCTTGTGAGCATGGGCCCTGGAGCCTAGAGACGCAGCTTTTCAAATTCTGGCTCTTGTCACTTATCTTGTCCAGACCTGGGACAAGCCTCTGTATCTCTGGGACTCAGTTTCACTCATCTATAAAATGGGGTGCTTCTGCCTACTTCACCAGGTTGTTGGGGAGATGAGCTGCCCTGATTTAAGTCACTTCGTAGTGTCATATTGGGGAGTTAACAAGTGGCGATTCTTCTAATTATTATAATGAGTCACACACTCAATGGAGAAGATGGGGCTGAACATCCAGATGGAGGCGTCAGCAGCACCCGATGGCCACTAAAGTCACAGGGGCACATGTAGACTAGAAGAGGAAGGCCGGAGGCAGAAGACCAAGGAACACCATGGGGGTGAGAGTGGGGGGTGTGGAGGGGGAAAAGGAGTGAGGTGGGCGGGGGCTGAAGTCAGGTGGGTCTTCTGGGGCTTGCTGTAGGAACTAGAGCCAAGCTCACAGCACCTTTGAGTCAGAAGGCCCTTGGAGAGTGTCAAACTCATTCCTCCAGTTTAGAGATGGAGACACCAAAGACCAGGAGATGGATCGTGCCACCGCAAAGTCAGAGCAGGGCACTGGGCTCTCAGATGCTGCCAGGCTGCCCACTGCTTAGTGCCCCTATTGCCACTTGTCCAGACTGACACCACAGCATGTTGTACAGTCTCTTTCCTCGTCTGTCTCCCCATCTAGACCAGAGGGCCCCGGGGAGGGGGACCTGGTCGGATTCATTGCTGTGTTTCTAGCATCTAGCACAGCACTTGGTTGGTGAAAACACCTCGAGTTACACACTTAGACTGTGTGTGCGCCCCTTCCCATCTGCTGAATGAACGGGAGTTGGGCACCGTGTGGTTCCCTTGGCTGCTGGAGACGCTACAGGGAAGAGGGAACCCAGAGGACCAACAGGTGCACAGGCTCCCACTCCTGCCTCTGGAGTCGGAGCCATCTTCCCCAGGTGTCCTTTCCTCCAGCATCCGCGTGGCTCCCCCTGCTGGCAGCTGGGCAGGTCCCGGGGGCCAGGGGGTGGCTGAGGGAAAGGGACAAGAGGGGGCAGCCAGGAGGTCCCCAGCCTAGAGGCAGCACAGCCACAGACCTGTGGAAAGCCAGGATGGCTGAGGCCACAGACCTCCAGGCAGCCCATCTCCTCACTGCACTACTCACCTGCCCTGCAGTCCCCACCTCCCACTCTGGGGGAGAGGCACATGCAGACACTGCCTGGGGCTGCTGTTCTCACAGGTCCTTGCTCCAACCCCCACTCTGCTACCATCCGCTCTGGTTTGCCCAATCGGCCCCACGCCAGACTGTCAGTGCTATGAACAAGAAGCTGCATCTGAACCCCCCTTCACTTCCAGCACCCTGTACATGGTAGGCATCCCAAAAATCATCAGTGTGTGAGCGAATCAATGGCACAGACCTTCCGGAAGATCATCAGACTATATAAAGCCCTTTGGCTTGGCAAAGGACTTTGAGGACTTCCATCGAATACCATAAGAACCCAACAGACCACCCTTATTTGCACAAAGATATTTATACCTGGAACAACGTGGGACTCGGAAAGAAACCAAATGGGGGAGGTAAGGTGAACTCTGGCACCTCGATATTGTGTAACCACCATTCAAATGACAACCAAACTATGAGCCTGTGTAGAGAAGTCTCTGGCTAGTAAGGGCAAGTGTTGAAGGTAGAACACCAAACAACATGCCAGGGATGGAAAAACAGAGCCTAACAGCTTAAAATCAAGGGCTTGAGGGCGGACAGCCCCGGGTGTGAATCCCACCTCTGCTACTGCCTATGGGAGTAGCCAAGACAGATCGTGCTGCCCCCTAAGACCCTTTCTGAAGACTGGAGGTAACATCCATCTCTGGGGGCCCCCGAGTGGGATGAGAGATACAGAAAAGTAAATAGAGCTGCTCGCCTGGCACACAGCAGGAGGCTGCTATTTTTATCATGGCAAAACCAAGCCATCCAAAATCTCCAAAAAGACTGGGAGAAGCCAGGGAATCTTGCAAAGAGGTGATCTTCCCTCTGAAGGGTAGGGCTGCGGGAGGCCTTGCCTGTGGTTTCCACTGCCTTTTCACTTGTTAGTTCTTTTCATTGTAAAGATAATCAAAGATTTCATTTCTCTGAAAACTTATTAAAAAAAATCCAGAAAGCAAGCATGCACCCTGAGAATAAATGATCCACTCTACATAGATATATGCAAATTGTATGCAAACGCACATCATTCCTTTTTTCCCATATACCTGAATGTGGCCCTTGGGATAATCTGAGTGAATAAAACAGTTTTTTTCTAAAGGAAAAGAGAAACTTAAGCACTTTTGGAAAAATTAAACACATAAAACTTTTTTTCCCGACTTTAAGAAAGAAATGTGACGGGAACCCTGGGTGGCGCAGCGGTTTAGCGCCTGCCTTTGGCCCAGGACGCGATCCTGGAGACCCGGGATCGAATCCCACATTGGGCTCCCGGTGCATGGAGCCTGCTTCTCCCTCTGCCTATGTCTCTCTGCCTCTCTCTCTCTCTCTGTGTGACTATCATAAAAAAAAAAAATTTAAAAAAAAAAAGAAAGAAATGTGACATTTTCTGCTAGCATTGTGTATCCCAGGAGGATAGAAGCATTTCATCTCTAAAGGTAGGGGGAACCAAGATAATAGCTTTCTCTGAAATCGATTTCTGCCAGAAGGAAGTGTCATGCGTGCTGGAAAAGAAGTCACCCATACCACCAGCAACAGCAGAGACAGATCCCCAGGAGGCCTCCCAAGGGCCCTTTCTCCCGTCCTATAATCTTACCCACAAAGGACTTACACCAAGGAGATAAGGCTGCACAGGGTAGCCTCCCATTCCCCACTCTCTGTCCTGCTCCCTCTGACTCATTCACTTCCACGAGCTATCCATTCAGAGTAAACACTGGGGACCAGACCCCATGCCTGGTGGTGGGGATAAGGAGGCAACAGTCCCGGCCCCTGACAATTGCCCAGCACTTAAGAGCAAATGATGATGGAGTGGGGGAGGGAGGGGCATGGTGCTCTGGTGGCTCAGTTGGTTATGTATCTGACCTTGGTTTCAGCTCAGGTCATGATCTTGGGGTCATGGGATAGAACCCCGTGTCGGGCTCTGTGCTGAACATGGAGCCTGCTTCTCCCTCTCCTTTAGCTCCTCCTCCCCCACTCAGGCTCTCTCCCTCTCTCAGATAAACAAATAAATAAAATCTTTAAATAAAGTGAATTATGAGATGGTGTCATCAGGTTAGCACAGTAAGTAATGGGGACACAGCAGGGACAGCCTAGGTGGGTTTTGAAGAAGCACAAGAAGAAGCTGGGGTCAGGGCCAAGCAGGAGGGAGAGGGTACTCTGAGTGGCGAGGACAGCCCACCAACAGGTGTAGAGGTGTGACATGGCATGCTGTTTGCATGTCAGCTCAAGCAGGTCTGTGTTACTGGAACATAAAGTGGGAGGGGACGTGTGTCAAGAGATGCAGCTGGAGAGACCAGCAAGTGGGGTCAGGTCAGGAGGAACCTCACTGGCCATGGCAGGGAACTTGGCCTTTATGATGCACGTGATGACATGCCACTGAGAGATTTTAAACAGGGGGTTGCTCAGCCTGCTCTGGACATGGGGATGAGAGGCTGGAAGGGGGGTAAGATCAAAGACCAGTTCAGACACAGCCACAGGTCCCAGACGACCTGGCAAGTGGCCAGACACGAGGGAGGCAGCTCCCAAGTTACTGACTTCACTAGCTGATTTAGGAAGTGGAGCACGCTGATGCTGAAGGCCTATGGGACATCCAAGTGGAGAGCTCAGGCGAGAAATGGCCTGCACATAGAGCTTTGGGTGTAGAGATTAACAAGAAGAGTCCACGGAATGAGATTAAAGCAGTGATCGTTGCCTGAAGAAAGAAACTCACCCCCACCACCACCCACAAAAAGGATCAAAGACAAGATGAGCCTGCTAGCCACACATGACAACTTATGTATAAAGGAGTTCAAATGAAATACATTTAGTGATCTGGTTCCTCGGCTGCACCAGCCACATTTCCAAGTGCTCTATAACCACATGTGGCTAGTGGCTACCATACAGGGCAGTGCAGGCATAGAACATTCCCACCATCACAGAAAACTCCACTGGGAGCACACTTCTCTATAGAGGGAAAGACCAATACTACTCCTGGCTTTGGCAACATGTTGGTCATGTTCTCTCGGCTCTAACAATTTCAGGAGAAGTAGTGATGCAGGAGAGCTAGGTGCTAAACTCGGAAGAAAAGTTTTTTCAGCTGTCTAAGGCAAGGAAAGGAATTCCAGGAAAGGGGAATAGGATCTGCAAAGTCACAAAGAAATCATTATCCAAATTCCCAATACTTCTATCACTCCTGAATGTTACCTTCACCCTTTTGCTCTTACTCACCCTACCTCTCAGCCCACAAGGAGCCTGCTTCCTCTCTAGCCTTCCAAAGCAGTCTCACTGATTTTTCTCCTTTGGCCCCTCCAAGCAGAGTTAGTGACTTCTTTCTTTGCATTGCAATTCCCAGACTACTGACCCTCCTTTCTCCCTAAAACCCTACCACCACCATCCCATACCACCCACTACTCTTCCCTTGTGTGGTTGTCTACAGACATGGGGTCAGGGCCCTCAACATCCCTTGAGGATATTAGTACCTGGCATGCCACCGCTCTCTCCCAGACCATCCTTGTCCTATTTCTTGATAATTTCAACATATTCTTAGATGAACCTTCCAGGATTCCTGCCTCTGTTCAATGGCTCCCCCTCCTCAGTGATCTTGCCCTCTAGGGCACCTCAGCCACTGACCACCCCCCCATGGTCAGGCCTGAGATCTCAGTATTGTGAATATCTGCAATCCCCCATATGTCAAACATTCTCTCTTTCCAGCTTACACTCACACCCTGACCCTGACACTTTGACCCCACCAGAATCTGTGATCCGGAGGTCCCACCATCTTTATGCTATCCCTCATGGCTGCCACTTCCCTCCTTCAATTCCAGGGCCTGCCCTTCTAAGTATCCCTGGCATACACCTTTGACTCCACAGTGCCTCTCATGATTGGTGCCTCTCATGATTGTACTCATCTTGGGGAACAACAACAACAACAACAACCCAGCCCTGGTTAAATTTCAATCTGCTCGTCTTCCTTGCTTGCACCCACACAGCTGAACATGTCTGGAGAAAAACAACAGTGCTGACAGTTCTCACTTCAAATTCGTGATCACAGACCTCAAGTGCATCCTTCATGTTGCCAGGCAATCACACATTTCCTCTTGTCCATTTACTCTCTCAGGCAACGATTGATATTTTTCCTCTCTTCTCAAACCTCCAATACATCTATCCCAACCTCACTCTCAGAGGATAAATTTGCCTCCTGCTGCACTGAGAAAAAAGAGATCAGGCAAAAATTTTCGATGTTCTCATGATTGCCTGTATGGATCTAACAGTAACTGGCTGCTGTGCTCTGCCTTCACCACCCCCACCCCCACCCACTGCAAGGGATGAACTGCCCTGGAGCTCAGCCAAAGCCAGCCTTCCCATTTATATGCAGATCCCAACCCCTTTCACCTACTGCAAACACCTGACCTCATATCCCTTCAAAATGCCCTGCAAGATTTATTTATGCTTAAATCATCCAATATGGTAGCTACTGGTCACGTGGCTACTGAGGCCTCTAGAGGTGGCTAGTTCGAATTGACAAGAGCTATTTGTGTAAAACACTGCAATTCAAGGGATCTAAAATGTCCTGGTGATCGTTTTAGACTGGTTACATTGGAACTATAATATTTTGGATATACTGGGTTAAATAAGATAGAAGATACTGTATTAAAGCTAATTTCACCAGTTTCTTTTACCTTTTATGAATGTGGCTACTAGAAAGTTAGAAATCATATAAACAGCTCACAAATTTTTTTTGACAATACTTGTCCATACTCCCTGGCCACAATTCCTCTCTTCCCATTCTCTCTTAACCTGCTCTAAAATTCAGCCTCCACTCCTACCCCACCCCATTCTCGCCCTACTCACTCCACCAAAAACAGCTCCCTGCAAGGTCACAAATTACCTTTCCACTGCTGAATTCAATGGTCAATTCTCAGGCTTCATCCTAGGTGTACCCTTTCCTTCTGGAAACATTTTTCACCCAACTTCTGGATACCGCTCTTTGTTCTCCTGTTCCTCAGCCTACTTCTTCTCCATCTCCTCTAGCACCTCCTCCCCCTCTCCCTGACCTCTAAAACTGGTGAAGGGTCAGAGATGCAGAACTCAGAGATTTTCTCTTCTCTATATACTTTCATTCCCTAGGCAGTTTCGACCAATCTCATGGCTTTATTAGGATCTATGTCTCGATAACTCCAACATGCATATCTCAGCCTCCATCTCCAGGCTCACACAGCTCATAGCCTGCTAAATATCTGCACTGGAATACCCAAATGGGCATTTCACTTTCTTTTTTTAAGATTTTATTTATTTATTTGAGAGATCACAAGTAGGGGTAAGGGGTGGAGGGAGAGGCAGACTCTCTGCTGAGCAGGGAGCCTGATGTGGGGCTTGATTCCCAGGACCCTGGGATCATGACCTGAGCTGAAGGCAGACATATAACTGACTGAGCCACCCAGGCACCTGGCATCTCACTTTCATAAATCCAGCTTCTGACCTTAGTTCCTATGGTAGATCATTACAGATTGATCTCAAGCGAGTAGATCACTGGCTCCCAATATCCACATCTCTCCCACCCTGATTAGGCCACATGGCCCACCTGGCTCAGCCATGCATCTTGTTTTGACCAACAGGATATCATCAAAATAGATGCCATCAGAGGCTTGATAAGCATCTGTGCACTGGAGCATGCCCTCTTGGAATGCTGCCTTGAGACCCTTCATGCCATGAAAGGCCATGCTGATAGAGAGGCCCAGCCATCTCAACTGCTCCAGGTGAACCCAGGAAAGACCAGTAGAATATCTTAGTCAGCTTGGGCTACCATAACAAAATACCGTAACTGGGTGGCTTAAACAACAGACATTTATTTTTTCACAGTTCTGAAAGCTGTAAAGTCTAAGATCAAAAGGCACTGGCAGACTGGTGTCTGGGGAGAGCCCACTTCCTTTTTCACAGACAGCCACTTTTTTGTTGTATCCTCACAAGGAAGGACGGGCTAGGGAGCTCTCTGGCCTCTTCTTCTTAGAGCACCAATGCCATGCCTGAGGACCCCACCATCATGACCTAACTGAACGCTAACTACCTCACAAAGGCTCTACCTCCAAACACAATCACAATAGGAGTTAGGATTTCAACATATGAACTTAGACCTTATGAGGGCAGGGCACAAACATTCAGTCCATAACAAAGGAAGACTTAGTCCACCCATACACTTGTGAAAAACAGTAAGTCATTCGGTTTTGGGGAGTACCTCTTAATCCCTTTCACCAATTTTGCCCATCGCCCCAAGTCCTCTCCTCCCTGGCAACCAGTTTGTTCTCTGTTTCTGCTTGTTCATCTGTTTTGTTTTTTAGACTCTACATATAAACAGAATCAAAGGGTATTTGTCTTTTTTTTTTTTTTTTTTTACTTATTTCACCTAGCAAAATACCCTCTAGGTCCATCTGTGTTGTCACAAATGGCAAGGTCTCCTTTTTATGGCTGAGTAATATTCCATCGCGTGTGTGCATGCGTGTGTATCATGTCTTATTTATCCATTCATCTACACTGATTGACACTCGGCTTGCTTCCACACCTTAGCACCAGTCTGCATTCCCACCAAGTCTCCAAGGCTTCCGTTTTCTCCACATCCTCACCCAACACTTGCTGTTTCTTGTCTTTTTGATACTAACCATTCTGACAGGTGTGAGGTGATATGGCACTGTGGTTGGAATTTGCATTTCCCTGATGATGAGTGCTATTTAAGCACCTTTTCATGTGTCTGTTGGACATCTGGATGTCTTCTTGGGAAAAAACATCTATTTGGGTCTTCTGCCCATTTTTAATTGGATTACTTGGTCTTTTGGTGTTTGGCTGTGTAAGCTCTTTATACATTTTGGAAACTGACCCTTTATCAGATACATCATTTGCAGATATTTCCTCCCATTCAGTAGGCTGCCTTTTTGTCTTGTTGATGGTTGCCTTCAGGGTGCAGGAACTCTGTAGTTTGGTGTAGTCCAGTAATGCCATTGCTTTAAGCCACTATGTTTTGGGATGTTTGCTACTTCTACCCCCTACCCACTCACCCCCCAAATAAAAGCAATAAACAAGTACAAATCCCTCCTCCTAGTCTTCCTGATCTCAGTTAGTGGTCTTCCATCTAAGTCACTCAGGTCATAAACCTTCAAAAGTCATCCTTGACCCCTCCTTCTCTCACACCCTACATCTGATCCATCAGCAAATCCGGTTGGCTGTACCTTCAGCATGTATCCAGAACCCGACAATTCTTCTCTGGCTCTCCTGTCAATACCCCAACCACTAGCATCTCCTGCCTCAGTTATTACAGACATCACTTACAGATTTCCCTGCTTCTGTCCCTGTCCCCTGTGGTCTAATTTCAGCATACCAACTGGGTGGCCCCTTTAAAAATTTATTTGGATCATGTGAGTCCACAGCTCAAAGCCCTCCAATGACTTCCCATCTCCCTAAGAATAAAATGCCAAGTCCTTACTACAGTCTGTGAGGCCTTATATAATCTGCCCCCTCAACTATAGCATCTCTCTGACCTCATCTACAACTTAACCCCTTCCTTCCCATGGCTCTAGACACACTGACCTACTTGCTGTTCCTGGAATATTCTAGAAATGGTCCTGTGTCTAGGACCTGTATACTTGTTTGCTCTTCTTGGCATATTCCTCCTCCAGGTATCCAACGGCTCAGCCTCCTGCCTCCAAGCCTTTGCTCAGATGTCACATTCTCAGTGAGATCTTGCCTTCAAATGAGGCTCTGCAGCCTCTCCAACCATTCAGCATCCCTGTACCCCTGATTCTGCTTTACCTCTTCCTCTATGGCACTTAATATTATCTAACTTACTGTACACTTCACTTATTTCTTTACTGTTTCCTTCCACAAGAATGTCAACTCCATGAAAGCAAGGATATGTATCTATTTTGCTCACTGCTTTATCCTCAGCAAGTGCCTGACACAAAGTAGGGGTTTGATACATATCTGTAGAAGGAATGAAGTGAGTAGCCCAGTATGTTAGAGAACTTTCTACAGTTCAGTATCATTTGACTATCATGTAGGAGAGAGGGATAAACAAGAGATGGAAGCCAGCTCATGATGAGTGCTGTTTGCCACATTAGGTATTTTGCACTTCACAAATCATCTTGAGATCTCAGTAAAAAGTAGGTTCCAGTGCAGTACGTCTGGGGGTGGGGACATAGAGTCTGCATTTCTTTTTTTTTTTTAATTTTATTTATTTATGATAGTCACAGAGAGAGAGAGAGAGAGGCAGAGACATAGGCAGAGGGAGAAGCAGGCTCCATGCACCGGGAGCCCGACGTGGGATTCGATCCCGGGTCTCCAGGATCACGCCCTGGGCCAAAGGCAGGCGCCAAACCGCTGCGCCACCCAGGGATCCCGAGTCTGCATTTCTAACTGGCTCCCAGGTACTGCTGGCCCGCAGACCATATTTTGAAGCAAGGGGTAGAGCTCACAGTCTGGCTGTGGACAGAAGTAGAGCGAGGCTAGAGGCAGGGACACCAGTGTTGAGGCTGCTGTGGAAGAACAAGTCAGGGATGATCCAATCTAAACTAAAGCAGGAGGGATGGGAATGAATTTGAGACATGATCAGGAGATTGAATTGACAGCAGTTGGTCACCAATGGGATATGGAAGAGAAGGGGTGTGAAGGGCCAATGATTATCTGCAGATTTTTGGCCAGGGTAATAAGTGGATGGTGGTACCACTTGATGGGATGGGGAACATGAAAGCAGGTCTGGGTTTGGGAACAGGGAAGAAAATGATTAGTTTAGTTCCCAATAATGATGCCATCCTATCTTTGTGCCCTCTACATAAGACACCTCCATTTTGAGCTTCAGCAAGCCTTTGCTACCCAGAAGATAAGGCCCTAAGGTCATCCTAAAATGACCACAGATGTGTGATTTCCCATTCTTGCCACTGAGCACAGGCTCAAGTCAGGCTTCCCTTCATCTAGGCATTTGACCAAATGAACTGTACCTTCTAATCTTTTGAAATGTATAAGAGACTGTCCTGGGGTATATGCCCATGTGGAAGGTCCATCTGGTTGACCTCCTATCCCGATGGGCTAGAAAGCCCACTCAGGCCAGGCTTTACCTTCAAAGTGCCTAAGTGGGGGATCCCTGGATGGCTCAGCGGTTTAGCGCCTGCGTTTGGCCCAGGGCGTGGTCCTGGAGTCCCAGGATCAAGTCCCACATCGGGCTCCCTGCATGGAGCCTGCTTCTCCCTCTGCCCGTGTCTCTGCCTCTCTCTCTCTGTGTGTGTCTCTGCCTCTGTGTGTGTGTGTGTGTCTCATGAATAAATAAAAATAAAATCTTTTTAAAAAAGTGCTGGTGTTCTGCGACCCACGCGTGGACCCTGGCGCGGTGTGCCCGTGGCCGCTGGAGGTAGCGATCCGCGGGCGGGCGACGTCGAGGAGGATCCCTCACAGCTTATCTTTCCCAAAGAGTTTGAAACAGCGGAGACATTACTAAATTCAGTTCATATGCTTCTGGAGCATCGAAAGCAACAGAATGAGAGTGCAGAAGATGAACAGAAACGTTCTGAGGTCTTCATGAAAACTTTAAATTATACAGCCCGTTTCAGCCGTTTCAAAAACAGAGACCATTGCCAGTGTCTGTAGCTTGTTGCTCCAGAAGAAACTTCATAAGTTTGAGTTGGCCTGTTTGGCCAGCCTTTGCCCAGAGACTGCTGAGGAGTCAAAGGCACTGATACCAAGCCTGGAGGGGCGGTTTGAAGATGAGGAGCTACAGCAGATTCTTGATGATATCCAGACCAAGCGCAGCTTTCAATATTAGTCTCCAAATATCTCTCCACTGCTGAGGGAACTGTGTCCCAAGCCCATCACCACTGACCAGGTGTCTGGAGCTGACTTACACGGAAATACTATTGCAGAAGACAGTTGGGCTTCCTTTGGCTAGAACAACTCAGCTTGGTCTCAGTTTAGGTTGTTATTTTAGACTTAACTCCTAGGTAACCTGGCCTTCCCTCTGGGAGGGGGGAGGGGTGAGGTGGGGTGATGCGCACATAAGCTACACTAGTGACTACCTTCTACCACAGTTTTGGCACCTATGTTATTTTTAAATTGTTTTTGTTTAAAAAAATAAAAAGTAAAAAAGTGCCTAAGTGGGGGCTGACTGGCTAAGGTAACTTGAAGACCCACCTTCACCTCTGAGAATACCAGCCAGCCCTCTGCCAACAGCACACAGAGTGAGGGCCCTAAGCTGGCAAAGAAGCCACCAGGTAGGCCTGGCCTAGCAGATTCAGCACTGGAGTCCTGAGAGCCAGATCCCAGCTTCCACCCTCATCCATATAGGTGGATCGAAACCCCTCTCAGCAGCACTGTCCAGCCTGCAGGGAAATTTCAGGCCCTCTCTACCTTGCAGGAGCATTGTAGGAATAGAAAAGCCAAAGGAATATGGCAATACTCTACAGAAAAGCAGTATTTAAACAAAACACGCCACGGTGCCTCGCACAACCTATGTAGTTACTTGTCAGCCAGGTCTCTCGTGAGCTTTCAGGAAGTGGGGGGTAACTCTTAGATCATTTGAGCCAAGGAGGCCTAACCTTCAGCCTCTATCAGAATTCCTTAGGGGAGTGGTACTCAGATTTCAGCTGGCATCAGAACCCCTGGGAGGCCTTGTTACAAGGGAGCTTCCTGGGCCCCACCCCAGAGTTTCTGATTCAGTAGGTCTAGGGTGGGACCTAGAGTCAGTAGCCTGAGAATTTGTAATTCTAACAAGTTCCCCAGCTAGGCAGCGGTTGCTGCTGCTGGTCCTGGGACCACCCTTCAAGAGCCGCTGTCCTCAAGAATTTGTAGAAAATGCAGATTCCTGGGTCCCGCCCCAGCAACCTGAATCCAGGACAGAGGCCCCAATCTGGTCCCGTGTGAGAAACACTGCTTTCTGGAAGCGGCTACAATTACAGAGGGAAGTACTTGACTTAATCATCTGCTCCTACGAAGCACTCCTGAGCTACAATTCCTTCCTCTTCTATGGGGAAAATCCCACAGCCATCAGACATTCTCCAATCCACCCCCCTGCATAAACCTTAGCCCCTGGCCAATTTTTCAAATTCCCCAGCTCTTCCCTCACCCCATGAACCCTGCAGGAGCCTTTGGAATCTGCCGGAGCCCCTGAGCCTTTCCCCCTGCCATCACCTGGCCAACAAAGTGGAAGTGGGAAGCCAGAGAAAGAGAACTTTCCTGGCATCCTAAGGCCAGTTAGACAAGAGGGAGGATGAGCTAATGGGAAGGGGGGGGGGTGATGGAGGAGAAACAGGCAGAATGAGGTCAGTATGACCTTGGGGCCAGTTTGCAAGTCACTGGCCATAGTACTCTTGCTTTAACTATTGAAGAAATTAGCACACCGGCTGTATCCCAGCCCTCATCCTCCAGGGGGTAAGCTTAAAGTTTTTATACCCCAGTTTCCTGAAATGTCCCCATAGGGCATCTGATTTGCCTGTACTTCAAAATAACTTTCTTACCCTGTGTCAAGCCTGGGCATCCCCAGCTCCCCAATTCTGAAACAAGAGCTCCCTCTAGTGAAGTACGAAGGGTTTTCCAAGTAGCCAGGGCTTCTTCACCCTCCTGGAGCCAGGCAGAGATCTCCCTGGCAGCGTGGGGCACCAGTGAACCTCTCCGGAGAACAGTGTTTGGGATGCATAAAAGGCAAAAGTGTTACAAAAGAAGCCAGTAATAATAAAATGGAGTTACCAAGGAGCACCTGGGTGGCTCAGTCGGTTAGGCATCTGCCTTCAGCTCAGGTCATGATTCTGGGGTCCTGGGGTCCAGTTCTGCAATGGCTCATTGCTCAGCAGGGAGTCTACTTCTCTCTGAGCCCCTCACCTCCCTCTCATACTCTTTCTCCTCTCCCTCTCTCAAATAAATAATTAAAAATTTAAAAACCCAGAGTTATCAAGATAGGATAAACAGATCTGTAATCATAGTACTTGAGTTTCTTTACTAATACATTTAATGAGATCTAGCAGCGAGTCTAACCACTACCATGATTTCAAGGCAGTGATGAGCATACACAGTGTTCTGAGCTGTCTGCCACCACTGTAATGTGACAGGAAGCCATCTGTGATGGCTACTGACAACAAAGTCACAGGTATGGCTAATGCCACTGGTGCCTGTTGCCTATCTTCATGTGCTACATTTCTGGCTGAGGTTGGGGGGAAAACAAGATTTTTTCCCCACCCAATTTAATGGATCCTGTAATTCCTTATTTGTGGACCCCATGTTAAAGACCCCTGCCTAAATAAAACCACCACACCCACCTAACCAAACCAACCCACAGGGATGAAGAAAAGGAGAGGGAGTTCCCAGAGCCAAAAGTTGGGTCACCAACCTGTAGGTCTAAAAGCGGTGTGGGTGTGTTCTTCCGCCCATCCTGCAGCTGACTTCCCTCCAAATCATCCCACTGGAACCTCTGGAAACCTGGTCTCACAATCGGCAAGTTCTTCTATACCTGCCACCTCCACACAGAATGCCCCTGGTACTTCTCCAACCTACAGAGACCTGCCTCTCCCCTAGGACACTGCTTCTCCCTCTGGCTGCTCTGAGCAGAAGCTCTTTCTCCTCCTCCTCCTCCTCCTCCTGTGCTCCCTGAAAGCTTGTGTTGGAAAGGAGGGGAGGTATTGAAGATTACCCCTCTCATTATTGTTTCTGGATGCTTACTCTTCTTTCCTTCTTTCAAGCTTCACTGAGCTTACAGTCTCCCTCTTTACATCAGGCTTTTTCCTGCCCAGCACTGCTCTGGGGTGGTTTCCACATCTGTGCCAGGGGCCCACTTCTAATATCCTGACCTCATGGCCTCTTGAATGTTCTCAACTCCACACATCTGCACCTCTATGCCGCCTTCCTACCCACAACTGGCTTCAGGGAGCACCCCCAGCCACCCAGCCTCATTTATGTTCATCTGACCACAGCCTCCCATGGTGTCAGATGCCACATCCTCATTTCTACTGTGTGCACACCCATGCACCACCTGGTGACCTCTGATCCCTTGATTCCCACCCCCACGGACCTCCTCCTTGCTCTTCCTTCCACACCACCTTGGAACCCATGACCAATCCCTTGAATCTGCCCCCTCAAATCCCAGGTGGGCAGAGGGCACTCTTTATCCCTGTTGCCCCATACTTCTCCCTACCCCCGTTCTCACTAGCTCATCCCCAAGGGGTAGCCTGCTAAGAGTGATAACCTAAGAGAGAGCTCAGACCACATTTTAGGAGATTGGTAGGCAGAGTCCTGTCACATTACGGTGGTGACAGACAGCTCAGAACACTGTGTATGCTCATCACTGTCTTGAAATCATGGTAGTGGTTAGACTCGCTGCTAGATCTCATTAAATGTATTAGTAAAGAAACCCAAGTACTATAATTACAGATCTGTTTATCCTATCTTGATAACTCTGGGTTTTTAAATTTTAACCTTAGCAGACAGAAAGCATATGAGTACAAATTTATAAGGTGTGAATTACATGATGGGTACTACTCTAAGTGCTTTGCATACATGAACACACTTACTGCTTATCCACACCCTTTGAGGAAGTACTACTACTCTTATTTTATAGATGGAGAAACGGAAGCAGAGAGAAGTTAAGGGACTCAGTCAAGGTCACACAGCTAAGTAAGTGACAGAACTAGGTTTTGAAACCAGATTGGTCCCACTTCGTAATCGGCAGCATGCACTTTTCATTGTGCACATCTCAGAACTGTCTCATTGGCAGGTAGCCAGGCCTGTTCAAACTTCCTCTCAAGCTTCTCTGTTCCTTTGACTAGGTGGGAAAGAAGTTCAGGCCCAGTCTACAAATCTGACCACTTCAGATGGTTAGCGTCTGGAGCAGAAAGCTCACTTAGGTGTCAAGACCAAGCTTCAGGCTTTACCCCAGATAGCGAACGTAGCCCTGCCTATGCTGGAGGTGCTGGGTGTCTGAGAGGCTAATCAAAAAGTAAGCACTCTATTTCCCATTCTGTTACTGCTCCTTGGGTGATCTGCCCTTGGTTGGAAACCCAAAAGGAGGAAAGTGGGTGGCAGGGTTACCAAAGCTCTGTCCCAAACCCCAAACATCCCTCACTTTCTGGATCTTCCACACCATTGACCCTATTACTTACAAAGCCCCAATCTTAGATGGATACCTCAAGCCCGAGGTCCTGTGCCTCCATGCAGGCTGCTGAGTCCTCCTGGCAAAAATGGAGCAACTGTACAGACCAGTGTGGGGAAAGATGGGGGGAATCTGCTTCAGGGGGCCCCCCGCTGCACTAGCCACAAAACTTATAGAGCTACACTGTCAGATATGGTAGCTATAGCTGCTCAAGACACACAGCCTTTTCAATTTCAATGTAAATCCATTAAGCTGAAATCAAACAGAAAACTTCCTCGGTCCTACTTCCTGGGTTGCACTAGCCATGTGTCCTCTGCTCAGGGGCCACACAGAGCAGCGGTTACCATACCGAGCAGAGCTGATATAGACCATCTCCATGGTCACCGAGAATTCTATTGGGCAGTACGCCAACAGTCTAGACTTGTCTCCTTCTCCCACCTCCCTCAACACTCATTCCTCTTGCCGGTGCCCATCTCCATTCACTGCAAAGCCCATTCCTTCTCAGCAGGGGTCTGGCACCTATGAGTCCTCCACTCCCTTGGCTCCCTAGTACCTGCCATGTTCCCTCTCACTACTGGCCTTCATCATAGCACCTGAATGTGCCCAGCTTTGGGCAGAGAGGAAATGAGAGGAGGGGGAAAGTAAAGACAGGAAGAAGTGGAAGGGGGAGGAATCTCTCCCTTAGCTCTGTAACACTCTTCACCCCTCTTTCCTTAACAGCCTTCTCTTTCTCTCCCATCCCCATGTTGCCAAAGGCCTTACTTTGCCAGAACTCTGAAACAACGTGACGCTCCTGATCACTATGACTTGATGAACCTTTCTCCTGCCTTAGCTTCCAGGGCAACCAGCCACTCCTTCTACCACTCTGATGGTTCCTGTAATCTCCTTGTGCTCCTCCTCTTTTATCCACTAGTCACAGGCTGATGTTCCCCAAGGCCTTTTCTCCAAGTTCTGTTTCTTCCCCACAGACAAAGTTACCCTGGACGATCTCAGCCGCTCCCATGTCTGGATGTACCACCTCTATGGCAATGACACTGAAGTCAGCCTCCAGCCCAGACTCTCCTGAACAGCTCCAGAATATTCCATCTGACTGCCTCCTGGACATCTCAGCCTGATAGCCTAGAAGTGTCTCAAACTCAAGCGTAAAAACAAAAACAGAAACAACCTTCCTAAAACATGTTCCTTCCCTCTGTGGCCCTTCTCCATTAGGGCAACCTGTCTCTCCCAGCCACCTGGGTGGAAATCCTGGGGCCTCGTACTCTGTCCTCTCCCTCACTCCCATAGCATCTTAATTATAATGAATACTGTCAATTTAACTATTTAGGGTTCTTAATTTAAATTAAAATAACAATGATCTTAATTGTAGATCCTCATTTCCTGAAAAGATGAAAAAAATGATACTACTGTCACCTAGTGGCGAACTGATAAACCCTCAGGTGAAGCCCTTGGCAACACTCAAGGCATATATAGAAAGTGTAAAAAGAATGTTCAAGAGAGTGCTTTAGGCTGCCTAGGGAAGTCAGAGACAGCCCTGGAGTGGGGGCAGCATCTCTGAGCTAATGCTAAAGGAGGACGTGGAGTTTTCCAGGTTCCAGGCAGACAAGCTGTCATGTGCGTGGACACAGTGTTGGGGGCAGGTGGGCCAAATGTGTCAGGAGATTTGTTCACTTAGAAGGTAAAGTAATGGGAATTGAAATCTCAATGATGGGAAATGAGGTCAAAGAGCAAATGAGGATGGAACTGTAAACATTTTGAATGCCATGTAAAAGAAGTATGGTCTGTCTCCCAGACAGGATTTTTAAGCAGGGGAGCCAAATCTGATCGGATTTGTTCTTTCCTAGGTCATTCTGGAGCCTGGATGGAGGACAGACTGTGAGGAGACACAGGGGGCAATCAGGGCAGGGACATGAGAGAAAAAATGAAGTAGTCCTGGCAACGGAGGCTGAGAGCCTGGATTTGGGTGCGGGGGTGTGGAAACAGATAAGAAGGGCTGAAATTGCAAGCATTTTGAGAATCTGGATCACTGGAAAACTTCTGAACTGACTGGCATAGGGGATGAGGCAGAGGAAGGGATCCAGAAAGTTGCTGGCTAGGTTTTTGGCTTTGGCTGTGGGTGGGATGGTGGAGCCAGTCATAGAGGAAAGAGAAGAGGAGGAAAAAGAACCAGTTGGAAGAAGGGGTATGGAATTGAGAAGTCTGATTGTAGACATGTTTCCTTTGAAGGACCTGTGGTGTTTCTCAAGCCTGCAGTTAGATCTAGGGATGGACAACGCCAGGATCTCTGGGGCAGGCAGAGCAAAGGAGCCCAAAAACCACCAGCCACAGGAGGACAACCAGGAGACAGATGTGTCATGCAGAGCAGAGGAGAAACAAGCATCTAAAAAGAGGGATGCCAGCAACGTTAAACCCACTGACAAGCATACACTATGTAGGTACAAGGCTCTGTTGCTTCAGAATTGTGCAAGGAACAATCTGGACCTCAAGAGCCCACAGTCTAGCTGGAAGACAGATGTGTAATTAACAAGAGGCAGTATTACATATAAAAGTATATAACACCATGTGCCGGGCATCATTCTGCATATATACATATACGAGCTCATTGAAGCCTCATGGCTCCCCTATGAAATAGGTACTGTTCCTGTCCTCCTTTTACACATGAGAAAGCAGACTCAGAGAGGTTTATGGCACTAGCCCAAGCACCAGACTCAGGATTCCAACCCACAGTCTGTCAGAACACAGTGACTACATGGAGGAGCAGCATAGCGTGGGGGTGAAGCTCACCCACCTGGTTTCCAGTGTCAGGTGAAACTCTAGTGCACGGGCTAACCTTTGTAGTGCTGGGGACCCCTGGGTGGTCTGGGGCCTCATCAATCAGGATAAAGTTTTTAAGTAGACAAAATAAAAGACGTAGGATTACAAGAGAAAACAATAATACCTAAATGATCATTGAAATATTTTAAAAATTAAGGCTTTGAAATGTTTAAGTAATAATGATGTACAAACGGTGTTCTGAAATCCCTACAGCAGCTATAATAGGAGAAGAAATTGCAATTGACATGAACTGTGGATGGATGTCTACGATTTGCACCAAAGGAAACGCTGGATGGTTGGAGTCCATGACAAAAAAGACGTGATTTTTTTTTTCTCATTCAAGGTCATGGATCCCCTAAGTCTAGTGGGCTTACAGGGATTAATCGAGATCAAGATCATGTGAGTAAAACACTCACCCAGTGCCTACTTGGTGGAAAGTGCACAGTACGGGTCCCTGGGTAGCTCAGTAGTTGAGCACCTACCTTCAGCCCAGGGCGTGATCCTGGAGTCCGGGGATCGAGTCCTACATCGGGCTCCCTGCATGGAGCCTGCTTCTTCTGCCTATCTCTCTCCCTCTTTCTCTATGTGTCTCTCATGAAAAATAATTTTTTTAAGTGCACAATACATGTTAGCTTGTAAAATGTAGAAGGGGATAAGTAAAATGTGCGGTGTGTGGCTATATCACTCCTCATTCATTCAGCCCTGAAATATCAGGAGCAAAAGAACACCTCCCGTCCTCAGGCAGACAGGCACGTTGGCAGATGCGTGCACTGCATTATGAGAGGGATGGTGACAGAACAGTTCCAGGGCAACTGCCCAGAGAGGCTAACTGCCCAGGTGGAGTTTGGAAGACAGATGCTTTCCGGGTGTCCAAGCTGGAGAAGTGCATTCCCTGAAGAAGTCTTGCCATTTGCAGGGTGCCAAGGCATAAAAGTTGCACAGAAAATTCAGAGGACTCTAGGGCTTTTCATATAGCCTGAAGGCGGAGTACAAGTAAGGGAGGAGTATAAAGAGAAGAGGCTGGGGAAAGGGGTAGGATCAGGTCACACAGGGGCCTTTTGTGCCTCCTGGGAAAATGCACTGTGCTGGGGGGGCTGGAAATTCCCAAATAGGGAAATGTTGTGATCCTATTTGGGCTTTCCAACACAGCATTGGAAGCTACAGGGACAGGTTGTTGGGGGGAGATGGGGAGGCTGGAGGTAGGAAGACCACACAGAGCCAGCTGTCATGGTTGAGGTGAGAGAGGGGTAAGGCCCAGCCCAAGGTAGGAAGGATGATTGACTTAAGAAAAATTTAGGAGGTAAAGGCAGGAGAACATGGCGATCTCTCTGCACAGCAGCCAAGCATGATCTTTCCAACAAACACTATCATGCTGGGCTATTTGCTCAACCGTCTTGGGACAAATGAGAAACCATCCAGAAAAAAAGTTGGATCTTTATCTCACATTGTATACTGGGATAAATTCCAAGTGGATGCAAGATTTAAAGCTTTTTTTTTTTTTTTAAATGAAACTATTAACACAGGAGGGAGAAAATACGGGATATATTTTTGGTAGCCTCAGAGTGGAGATGGCCTTCCTAACCACAACTCAAAATTTAGAGGCCATATGATGAAAGCAAGATAATTTACATATAAATATAAGCATCTTACGTAAATAAATCATAAGCAAAGTTGAAAGACAAGTGAGAAAACGGGAAAATATCCACAGCTCAGATCACAATGGGTTAACTCCAAATATTTATATAGATATATATATATTATATAGAAATATATAGAATATATTTATATCACATATAAATATACAGAAATATAGATAAATATATAATATATATATTATATGTAAAGAGTTCCTAAGGACTCAATTTTGTTGAAAAAGGCAACGATGCAAGGAAAAGATGAGCATGTGAGAGGGACACAGAATTCAAGGAAGAAGAAATCCAATGCCAATCCAAACATGTAAAAGGATGCTCCCCTTCACCCAAAGTGAAGGAAATTCAAATTAAATCAGAATTGTGACACCATTATTTTTACCCATCAGACGGGCAAAAATAGATAAACGCTGGGAATACACTCTTTTGGTGAGGGTGTGTGGAAAAAGGCACTCTTAGCCACTGCCGGTGGGCATTTAAAATGGTATAATGTTTATGAGTTAGGAAACATCCATCAAAATTATGAACACATGTACTCTTTTGATTCAGCAATTCTACTTTGGGGGATTTATCATATTAGATACGCTTGTACATGTGCAAATCGGCATGGGAACAAGGTTGTGCAGGGCAGTGGTATTTATATTAACCAAAGATTCCAAACAACTTAAATATTTACTAATAGGAGATAGAACAAATAAATTATGGTGTACTGTCGTAATCCTGTGTTAACAGCAATGACCTCAGAACCATACCAGTGGGCTCAAATCCCAAGTCTTCCATTTAATAGCAGAGCCTCAGTTTCCTCATCTGTAAAAGGGACATAACAGCAACCCTGCCTAAGAGGACTATGGTGGGGGTGAAATGAATTCATGTGTGAGAAGAGCTTGAAACAATGTCTGGTACCTCCTGGTGCTATATAAAGTGTTGCCATTTCTATTAGACTGTATTTTGTCATCCATACAATGGAACACACGTGCTGCTGCACAAAAGAATGAGAAAACTTCCTATGGGCTTACCAGGAGAACTAAGAAGTACTGCTAGGCAAAAGAGTCATAACAAACAGTTGTGCAGTATGCTATTTGGGGATGTGTGTCTTACAGAGGAGGGAAATAAAATACTTTTTGAATTTATTTATACATGTAAGAAGAAACCCTGGGAGGATATGCAAAAAAACAAAATGGCAGTTACCTGTGGAGTTGTATGGGGCACTGTGTAGATGGGGGAAAGGGTAGGAAGGTGATCTGTCACAGAATAGTTTTCTGTATTTTACAGTTTGAATGATATAAATGATTTACATAGGAAAAGAATCAGTAGGAAGGCAAGCTGATGTTATGTCCCTTCTTGAAACTTCCACTGGCTCTCCATAGTTCTTAGAATAAAGGCCAAATCCCGGACCACAGCTGACAAAGCCTTCCATATCTGACCCCTTCCTGCCCCTCAGGCCCAGTGTTATCCGTCCTCCCCCTGGCCCTCCCTCCTGCCAGTGCTGTCGTACATGTGGTTTTGTGGGGTTATAAGGTCTCACCACCACCCCCATTTCTACACTTGCCTAGTGAATCCCCTATATATCCTTCAGTTGAAATGTTACTTCCTCAGGGAATTCTCCCTTAAACCTCCAAAATAGGTATTTTATTCTTAGTTCTCATTATAGCATGTTCCTTTCTTTCAGAGTACTAACATCAGTTATAAATAAATATTTGTTTGTGTGATTATTTGATTCATACCTGTCTCCTCCCACTATGTTACAAACTCTATGAGGGAAGGGGTGGTATCTGTTTTCACTGATCGGGGCACCCCAATGACCAGTGTAGAGACCAGCAGAAAGAAGGTGTGCTTAAATATGCTGCTATGGTTTGAATGTCTGTATCCCTCCAAATTCATATGGTGAAATCCTAACCCCTAAAGATGGACGATATTAGGGGGGGGGGCCTTTGGGAGGTGCTTAGGTCATGAGGGTAGAGCCCTCAAGAATGGGATTAGTGCCTTATAAAAGGGGCCCCAGTAGATCCCTTGCCCTGTCTACCATGTGATGATGCAGCAAGATGGAGCTGGCTAGGAACAAGGAAGAGAATCCTCCCAAGAAGGCAACCCTGCTGGCAACTTGACCTTGGGACTTCCTCAGCCTCCAGAGCTGAGAACAAGAAACTTCCATTGTTAATAAGCTACCCAGTTGGTGGTATTTTGTTATAGTAGCTGGAAAGGAGTAAGATATGTGTGTCAGACGAGTGGATAAAACAGATGCGGGGGTAGAGAGGATTCCCAGGTTCTAGTTGGGGTGATGGGGTGGTGCCATCTGCCAAGTACCACAGGAAGAGCAGCAGGGCTGATAGGGAAGCTGGAGTGGGACGAGTGGTCTTCACTGGAAGCCTCTGGATATTGGCCAGAGTTGTAACAGAAATACTGAGTGCCAGGGGCCAAAGGCATCTATCTAGGATTATGGGGGAAGCAGCCAAGAGTGGTAGTAGTGATGAAAAGAAAAGGTGGAGGGAATGGTAAAGGAGAAAGCATTTTCACCTAAGGGAGATGAAATATTCTCTGGGGGCACCTGGGTGGTTCAGTGGCTGAGCCTTTGGCTCAGGTTGTGATCCCAGGGTCCTGGGATCAAGTCCCACATCAGGCTCCCCGTGGGGAGCCTGCTTCTCCCTCTGCCCATGTCTCTGCCTCTCTCTGTGTCTCTCATGAATAAATAAATAAAATCTTTAAAAAAATAAAGAAACATCGGTCTGGAAGAGACACTGGGGGCCTGGATAGCAATTGGGCGCTGAGCAGGAAGAGCAGCATCCATTAGAGGGAGCTTCAGGCAAAAATAGGAGGCCCTGGTGTTCTTTGAAAAGCTGGTTGTGGTGGTGGGGATGGGGTTCTAAAAAATATATGGCTGACCCTTGAACAACACAGGTTTGAAATGTGTGGGTTCACTTATATGGGGATTTTTTTTTCCTGATAAATACAGAACAGTATCCTAAATGTGTTTTCTCTTCCTATGACTTTCTGAATAACATTTTCTTTGCTCTAGCTTATTTTATTGTAGGAATACAGGACATAACACATAGAACATACAAAATATGTGCTGATCAATTGTTTCTCTCACTGGTAAGGCTTCTGGTCAAGAGTAGGCTATGGGGATTTATGTTTTGGGGGAAGGCAAAAGTTATACACGGGCATTAGGCTGTGCAGGGGGGCGGCATCCCTACCCTGCACATTGTTCAAGGGTCAACTGTAGTTCCAGAGAGCCAAAGACAAGGACCTGGGAGGAAAGGAAACAGAAATTAAAAGGCAGGCTGGGGGACGAAAAGAATAGTGCAGAAAGAGGATGTCATGTTTCCTATGGTGGTGCCAAAGGACCACAGGAACAGAGGAGGGATGGGATCCCGCCTGAGCAGCTCCCAGCCGCCCCCAAGCCACAGAAAGCAGCAGGATCCTGCCTTTCAGGAAAACAGGGCTCCTGGCTGGGGGAGGTACCTATAGGAGAGCCGTCTTGCCTTGCGTAAAAATCTCATAGTCAGTTATTTCTGGAAAATGACAAGACTTCTAGGAAAGACAAGCCCCCTCCCAACCCTCATTTGTTTTGATTTACAGGGAATATTTTCCCACTGCTCACTCCCTATTGACTTGCTGTCTGCAAAGCCCAGGTCCAAGGCTCGGGACCAGAGGTGAAAGCAGCCTTAGGAAATCTAGCCTGTTCACTTAAGTGTGGATAATTTCCCCCAAGTGAACAGCAGATGACAGCAAAGAGCCAGAAAGGAAGCGGAGGCTTCACAAGAACCCAGAAATGGTGTAGAACAAATCGGATGATGTTTCTCCAGCGCTGTCACACATATCCCACTGTATTACAATTACCTCCTCTCTTCTCCTCTCTTCCTCCTAGAAAGGGACTCCATGTGGCAGGGAATCTCTGATCCCCTAGGACAAATGCTGGGCACATAGTAGGTGTTCAACAAATACATGTTGGGGGCGGCTGGAGGGGAGACTCCCAACTTCATGGGCTCAGGAGACAAGACACCTTGCCTTTTAGGACAACCAGGTGTGTGTGTGTGGGGGGGGAGGTGGAAGCACTGGTCTGAGAGGGAACCTAGGCCAGGCTTTGATTTTTTGGCTCTGCTACTTAAGGCTGGGAACAAGGTACCTAACATTTCTGAGCTCTGGTTTTCTCTTCTGCAGAAGGGGCATTGTCCTTGTGGTGAGGAGACACACAAAACGTGCCTAGCAAAGTATCTCGTGTACAGGAAACACTCAAGAAAAAGTTGGTATTTACTGGGGTTATTATTACTGGTAGAGTTTGTACAGCCTCTTCTCTGAGCCAAACATCAGAGGAGAGAAGAGAGAATCACCAACATTGAGAAAGAAGTTGGAATGAAGCCTTGGAATCCCTACTTCCTCTGCTTGGTTTCCCCAGACAGTGCACCAAGAGAGCCAACAGAAAGCCACAGTGGCATCTAGCACTTCTAGAAGCTGCAGCTTCCCAGACTTCCCCATGGGTTCCTTGGGGTGGGAGTAGGGGGGTTGGAGGGATGGCTACTTGATATTTTCCATGTCAGAATCGTCCAGCTCAGCTACCTAATAGATTCTAATGGGCACCTCAGAGCACAGATAGGTCTAACTAGCAGCCATGCACCTTTGGCCAGAACTCGCCTCACATACCTCAGAAAGGGTGGTGGGGAGGGGGATGGTTTTGGGGCTCTGAGACAGCTGTCTGGTTCTATTAAATCTCAGTGTATTCCTCAGACCTGGATATTATTAGGAAGCCATTTCCTTTGCCATAGGAGACAGGTCTGAAGAAAAAAGGGTGCCTATCCCCTGGATATTGAGATTTTCCCTTAAAGCTTAGGGGAGGGATATAGTACTGTTAGAGCAGATTAAAAGGAAGTGCTTCTGATTTGGTGAGACCCCAAGTGGCTGCACAGGGTAAAAACCACCTCAAAGAATATACAGCCAAGTCCTAAGAAAAGAACGCTGACAAAGCAGGGCACAGGGGGGCAAATCTCTCAAATGGCAGCAGACTCTACGCCAGGTTGACTGGTCCTTGAGGTGAGCTTATGCCAGAAGTTCTTGAGATTTGCCAGGATTTCTGAGTTAGAGGAAGCACAACTTCCAAACCATCTTCCAGTGGCTTCAAGGGCCCCTGTAGGGCTTCACGTCATTTTCAATGCATAGAAATGAAGCCCTCACTTCTTGAATTGAGGTGGAGGTGGTCTCCCAGAAAAGGCACAACAGCCAACACAGTAGGGGTATCCAACATAGAAGGTCCAGCAACCATCTGCTAGAAGGGGATGCCTTCCAGGTTACAGGCCTCTCAGGAAGGTTAGAGCCCTGAGAAGGAGGGCTCTCATGACTCTTCTAGAAGGGATGGGAACTCCCCTTTCATCTACCACATAACAGGAGGGAGGGGATAATGTAAGGGTCACTGTGAGGTGACAAATAGTTCAGCTTCCTTCCTAAGCTGTCTCTACCAAGTTGGTGGTCTCTCCCTTGTGACGAACTCAAGGTTGTCAATGGTTTATTTTACGCAGTGATTGCTGTTCCTTTACCTGTTTCTTCCCTCAATTCTATAACCCCAGAGCCCCCCCAAACTTCTTGCCCCTCTCAGTATCTTCTTTGGTTCTGAGAGGATGGATATTATGAACAAAAGCACAAGGTCCCTCTCCTGAGATGGCTGAATACTTCCCTCTTTCCTTCCTAAGGTGCACGCCGGGGTAGGGGAAAGGCCCAGTGCAGGTGAGTGTGTGTGTGTGTGTGTGTGTGGGGATGTTCCATGCAAACCCAATGCCACCACAGAAAGTGTGCGCCAGGCCTAGGCCACACAGGTAGCAGCACCACGCTCCCCCACGGAGGATGTTTCTGAAAAGCCCCCAGACTCTAGGCAGGCCTTTTCCATGCCTGTTTTCCCATCCCCTGGTGTGTGGCATAAGGCATCCTGCAGAAACCCCACCAGGCAGCAGCCCAAGATCCTGGTAGGCACACCCGACACAATGCGAGTCCCCCAAACAGAAGGGAATGGCTGGGTGTTGTGAGTGGCATGGATGTGTGT
Organism: Canis aureus; assembly: GCF_053574225.1. Taxonomy (NCBI): domain Eukaryota; kingdom Metazoa; phylum Chordata; class Mammalia; order Carnivora; family Canidae; genus Canis; species Canis aureus. Next base: position 40,664,423 of record NC_135649.1, read on the forward strand.
TTCACTGGCCTTACCTCCTTTCCAAAGCAGGTAGATGGGCACCACGTAGAGCATAACATGCTGAATGTAGTAAATCTCCAATTCAAAGGGGAGCTGTAAGGACAGGAGGGAGAGAGGTGTTTCAGAGCAGGAAGCACTCATGTCAAGAGCTTCTGAGATGGCACACCTTTCCTCTATAGGACCCACACCTTAGCCACTACCATGCATTTCCAGTGTTCATCTCCCTTTACAGTGAGAGAAGAAAGAACAGAAGGAATATACCTTAGGACCTAGGCCGGCATCTTCCAAAGCATATTCAGCAGAGATGGCGCTTGAAAAATGTTCCGCTAAGACATCTGGTTATGATGGAAGAAACGCTGCATCTACTAGATCCCCTGGAAGAGTCCCCATGTATCCTAGTGGCATATTGAGGATCTGGGTGGTTTCTGCAACCACAGAACACACTGACAATGGTTTAATTATTATTTCCCAAACTTAGTGGGTCAGTGCCTTTTCGTTCAAAATAAACACTCAGTGTTCTTCAGGATATACTTGAAGACACACAACCTTATGTCACTTCTTGCTCCTGGTGAGGAGGTGGTGGACGATTTCAAAGCTTATTTCTCCCTGACATGAAGAACATGTGGAGTAGGATTTATTATTCCCATTTTCCAGATTAAAAAAAAAAAAAGTAGTTGCTTGGTCTGGCCTGGTTTAGATCCAAGAATGAAGAGTTTCCCTGCTGGATATTTGGGGTCTGTCCAGCGTTGGCCCTACTTTTGGGTGAAGACCAAGCAGCTGGGCCAGTTGTGACAGGGACTGCCAAACAGGACAGCCCCACCCTCCCACCATCCACCACATGGGCTCACTCACTGCCACTTTCCACAACTCTCTCAAAATGGAAGCTCCAGATTACCGAAGCAGAGTCTGGTTTCTACCTGGCATGGGGACCATGCACACGCCACACAGAGTTTGGCAGAGGGCAAGGAGTGGAAACAGCTGGATGGCTAACTCAATTCTAGAGAGAGAGAGGGAGAGAGAGAAACAAACTTCAGCAGCCGGCAAGAGGCTTGGCATCTGGGGCTTACACAGCCCACAATACACACACACACACACACACACACACACACACACACAGACACACACACACACACACACACACCTCTATAAAGGGAAGCCCAGAGAGACAAGGACACCCATGGGAAGGATCAGCTGCCTCCCTGTTCCCTACAAGGCAAACACAGAACCAAGACTGTGTGCTAATAACAACCCAAACCTGCCTCGTGCCAAAGACTAGAACCAAAAAGATGGCAGAGCTCCCAGAATGGGGACTGGGATGACTATGAACCCTGAACGGAGATGCTGGTGCTGGCCCCTGAAAATAAAAACCCACACAGAAGGAAAATCTCCCACAGACCCAGACGATGCTCAATGACTAGTTTACACTCACAGAGGGACACAAGATCCCAGAAAAAGAGATGAGGCTTCATGTGGCTCCGCAGACCATGCTGGAATCACTGGAAATGGTGTGACAAATGGGCATTGCTGGCATGAGCTTTGGAGGTCTCAGAGGCCCGCCCGCATTAGAGCCCCACAGTAACAGGATCTGGGCTCCCCCTACCATCTGGAATCAGGTACTGCTACATGCTTCTTCAACTGTTTCCATATCCAGGAACTACAGATGCCTCTCGAAAACCCCATGAGGTGGGCAGGCCAAGTATCATTATCCTTATTTGACAGATGAGGAAACCGAGGTGCAAAAGGTTTAACAGGCTTGAGCGTGGTCACCCAGAAAGCAGGCAATGGGAAAAGGTCCCAGGAAGAAGGTTCAGTGCCCTGGTCATAATCCCAATCCTCAGCTACCTAAGTAAGGGACCTGACCTCTCCCAGAAACAGGACTGGGGAGCCAGGCGGCTCTGCCCCAGCATGGAGTAGTGAACCGGGCTAAGGACCCGGTGTCACCCAATGCCAGCCATGTCCTCAAGTAGTACCTCTACTTACCTCCCCGACTCTACCTGTTGTTCACCTCCCTGAAATCACAGCACCCGCTTGCTTCTCCCTCTGTTCCAGCCTTCCTGGCCTCCTGCACAGTGCACTCTTCACCCACAGGTCCAGTTTAACACTGTGGCTATGAGCACAAACTTGGGAGTCCATCACATCCATGTTTCTAGATGTCCTTATGCCCTTAACAGCCCTGGGGCCTCTGGCACATCACTTAACCTCTCAGCCTATTTCAGCACCAGCAAAATGAAAATAATTACGTAGCTCTAAGATTGGTGTAATTTTTTATTATTTTTAGTATAACAAACATGTATAGTACTTGTGTGCCTAGAACTAGTCAGCGCTTTCTTCTTTATCAGTTCGCCCAATGCTCATAATAACTGTGCTGTTCCAATTATCTTCAGGTATGAGAAACTGAGGCACAGAGAGGTTTGCTAACTAAGTTCACCCAGCTCATGTGGTGACAGAGCCAGGATCCAACCCCAGAAAGTCTGGCTGTAGAGTTTATAGTATTGGCCGGCACCCTGTGCTACTCCCCTGCTCCCTCTTCTCCTAAAAAAGCCTGACAGCACTGTTACCAGTGGGTGTGTAGTAACCCTCCATATGGGAGCTGGGCCCAGACCTTCCCTGTTCACATGCTCCTCCTCACCTTTTTGGTCTGCTCTGGCCCACTGTGACCCCAGGCCCCACATCATGCTGTGGCCAGGACTGGCCTATGACACAGGCCTCTCAGTTCCACATCCAGGCTCTTGTCACCACTGGCCCTCCATGACTCTGTAGGTACCCTGGTCACAAATCTTAGGGTGGCCAGGAGGCTGCCCTCCAGAAACATTTTACTTCCTTGGAGGGCTGCCTCACCCCCTATTCCAAGAGTTCTCCATCTTGGAAGGCCATGGAGAGTATAAAACTAGGTGTGGGCACCACTGCCAGCCCCAGGCAAAGGAGGAAGTGTGGGGCAACAGGGAGAGAAAGGGAGGGAGGAGATGAAAGAGAAGAGGGCAGCAGAAGAAAAAACAGCCAAGTGGCAGGAAGAAAGGACCCAGAATGGGAGAAAGAATCTATCCCTCATCATTTAATAACAACACTTATTAAGTACTTCTGCACCACGTGCTGGGTTACACGCTTTTACATGTACTATCTCACTTAATTATCACAGGTTTCTGAGAAGCAAGAACAAGGATCATCCCCATTTGACAGATAAGGAACCTGAGGCACAGAGCTGTGAAATGACATCCAAAGCAGAGATGGAGCGGGGAGCCTGGGTGGCTCAGTCTGTTGAGAGTCTAACTCTTAGTTTCAGCTCAGGTCACAATCGCAGGGTCATGAGACCAAGCCCCACATCAGGCTCTGAGCTCAGCAGGAAGTTTGCTTGGGATTCTCTCTCTCCCTCTGCACCTGCACACACACTCTCTCCCTCTCTCTCGAATAAATAAAATCTTTTAGAAAAAAGGTATGGGGCAAGGATGGTGGTAAAGGACATTCAGCATTGAAGAAGAAAACAGGTAGTTTTCTTTACTGAACACTGGATCTGCCCTGAGTCCTCAAAACTTTTTCACAGAGCCTCCCCAACCCTCTTTTCCCCATTTCACAACACAGCCTGTAAAGTTCCATACTTCCCCCAGAAGAAGTTCCACTTGGCTGATTCATTTCTGCCCTGCAGAGCTCACATGTGGAGTGAGCTACTCTAACATATAGATCCTGGTTCCTTTTTAGCTGGAAGATTCCTAAGGTTTCAGACCAAAAGGCCTACATCATCGCCACTGAAAGTCAAAAATCACTAGCAGTGTTTAAAACTACATGGGTCTTTAGCTTCCCTCCAAGTCGATTTTTTTTTTTTTACTCAAAAGAGCAGATGGATAAAGCCCACCAGGCCTCTGGGCTCAGACTGTGTTAAAATATGAGGGGCATGGACTCTGTCCATGGTAAGAGTGTGACCTCCTTCCTCCCCCGTGCGCAGCTCTGCCAGCTGCACCATCATGTTCTGCCATGGAGACGAGACAGCCCATCATGCCCTCCATCCCTGGTCATCCCAGTCACCATAAAAAAACCCAAACTCGGAGTGCCTGGATGGCTCAGTTGGTGAAGCAACCAACTCTTGGTTTCAGTTCGGGTTGTGACCTCAGGATTGTGGTATTGAGCCCCACATTGGACTCCACGCTCACCACAGAGTCTGCTTGGGATTCTCTCCCTCTCTACCTGCTTGCATGTGTGCTCCCACATGTGGAAGGAAGGAAGGAAGGAAGGAAGGAAGGAAGGAAGGAAGGAAGGAAGGAAGGAAGGAAGGAAGGAAGGAGGGAGGGAGGGAGGGAGGGAGGGAGGGAGGGAGGGAGGGAGGGAGGGAGGGAATGAAGGAACAAGTGAACGAATGAACGAATGAATAAATTCTTAAAAAAAAAAAAAGCCCCAAACTCCCAGATCACCACCCAAAACCTGAATTCTAATGCCCCCTAATCCGACCTCACCTCCCACTTTCCCTCAGTTCTAGAAACTCGTGCAGCCTACCTTCTGGAACTTGCAGACTATTCTTTAGCGAAATCCTCTATATCCTCAAACTGTCCTCTGAGCGGTCCCTTCACCTTCTTTAACAAAAACCTGGTTCCCTTCCCCCTGAGGACACTGCCATCCCCACAGCCCTCTCACATGCCGGGTGGTTTTCCCCCCATGTTGCCTTGTGCCACGGAGCTGGGAGGGATCCTGTCTGTTCCTCTCTGCTGCTTCTACATTGCTGGCTCTTCCACAAACATTCTCACTGCTTCCTTTCTCACCCCTCCCCTGATTTCAACGATATGCCCTTGGACTCTGCCACCAACCACTCTTCTTGCTGCTGTCACCTACAGACCCTCTGCCTGCACATTCCCCTTTGTCCTTGAGGACTCTGCCTCTTGCCCCCCTTGCCATTTCTTTCCAGCTCTACTGTGTGAAAATTCCTGTGTTCTCAATAGTTTGTCCTAGCCTGTCACATACCCCACTCTCTAACCATCACCTCCTACCTAGCCAACTCACCTACCTCATGTCCCTCTTCCAACTCCATAGCCCCTACGGTCCACTGATCCCACCACCTTTTACTGCCTCTCACTGACCTCCCAGCCTGACTTCTACACTTGCCTGCCAGTCCCTTTGCCATATTCTCAACCCTCCAGACACTCTCTCCCCCTCTATCCTACTTGCCTTGCAAAGCCACATTGCTGGTTAAATCCGATTCTCTGCCTTCATGTCCCTATACCTGGGCAAATGCATGTGGCTGTAGAACAATACATATGAAGCTATGCTGCTGACCCTTGAAATTTGTGACTGCAAATGTGGAGCAGGCCCTTAACGCTACCCTATCATCCAAATCCATTCATGCTCCTCCCTCCTGGACAACATATCACAACTTATCCCAAGTTCCCCAAACCTACCCTCTACCCTTCTCCAGCTGACGATATGGCTTCCTCTTCCATTTGGAAGGAAAAGAGTGACAGGAAAAGGATGTCCACAAGCTCCTACCTCCATGGGTCCCTCCTCTCTGTACCCAGCCCCACAGCTGCCTTTTTGTTCTGCTGCTTTTAGGAATCCCCCACTACCACACAGTAGACTGGCCAAGGCTAGTCCCCTCATGTGTGGGCTAGATCCTATCCTCTCTTGCCTACTCAAAGGACATCACACCTGCAACTTTCCCTTTTTTTCACTGGATCATTCCCATCAGAAAACAAGTAAGTTAGAAATATCTTTTATCGGAAGAAACAAAAAAATCTTGTCCCCGCTTCTCCCTAGCCCTTGTGACATCTCTGTGCAAACTTTAAATAGCCACCCTGTATTCAGCCCCATACCAGGGTGTCAGGAAGAGTTTTGGCACCTGTGTAAACAACATACTGGTCCTGACCGATTTTTGGGCCTCATCTTACCTGACCCCTCACAGTGGCATCTGACGCAAGTGATCATTCTCTGGCCCTTAATACACTTTCTGCACTAGGCTTCTAGGATACCACTCTCTATTCTTCCCCTAGCTCAGTAACTCCCTTTCTTTTTTTCTTTTTGTTTTTCTTTTGTTTTGTTTTGTAAAGATTTATTTATTTTATTTTAGAGAGGGAGCACAAGCACGGGGGTGGGGGGAGTGGGGAGTAGCAGAGGGAGAAGGAGAGAGAATCCTCAGGCAGACTCTCCTCTGAGCACAGAGCCTGACACGGAGCTCATTTCCAGGATCTTAAGATATGACCTAAGCCAAAATCAAGAGTTTGACGCTTAACCGACTGAGCCACCCAGGCACCCCAGTGACTCCCTTTCTCAACCCCCTTTACTGGATCTTCCTTCTGTTCCTCATATTGGATGGTCCCAGAACCAAGTCCTAGGCTCTCTTTTCTAGCTACTCACACTCCCTATATAATCTTATCCAGGCTCCTGGCTCTCAATGCCATCTGGATACTGATGACTTCCAAACGAGTATGTCCAGCCTAGAGTCAGGCTGCTGAGACTGAAATTTTAGCCCCAACCTTTGGCTACACTGTACCTTTGGCCAAATCGAATTAATCCTGCTGACCTCTACTTGGCTCCTTTGTAAAATGGGGATGATAATAACGTCTATCTCATTGAGTTGTAGTAAAGTTATGTGAGGTAATGCATGTAGAGTTCTTGGCCCAGCGCTGGCATACTATGCTAGCTGTTGTCATCATCCTCCTTGTCCACATCAGTCCAGTCAGGAAGTGGTAAAGACAAGATCTCGATTCCAGCCAATAAAACTCAATGTCATGCCTCTGTGGGTCAAAAGCTGGAATTCTTCTTATCTCATCACACTGCCTTAGCAAGAGCCTCCGGCAAGAGATGATAGGTAGAGTTTGAGCTTGTCCCATAGCCCTAAGTCACACATCAGTGTATCTATCAGATGACTACCAGGATAACTTTTAGCTTCTCAATGTGATTCATTCTTTTTGACCTATCTCTAGGTGAAAGTTTCTCCCTGGTGACTTATTTATTTCTTTTTAAAAAATACTTTATTTATTTACTTATTTGAGAGAGAGAGAGAGACCGCTCACAACTAGGGGAAGCAGCAGAGGGAGAGGAAAAAGCAGGCTCCCCACCAAGCCGAGAGCCTGACACAAGGCTCAATCCCAGGACCCCAGGATCATAACCTGAAGGGAGATGCTTCACCAACTAAACCACCCAGGCACTCCAGACACTTATTTATTTCTCAAAGGAATATCAATACCGCACTCCTCTTCTTACCCATGACAGTCCTATTCTTACTCTCATCCAATCAACACAAAAAAAACACTGAGACATTCCTAGGTGGCAGGGAATGTGCTTGGCTCTGGATATATAGTAATGATGAAAACACAGTCCCTGCCCTGCAAGACTTCATAGTCTAGTCAAGGAGGCTAATGGGTAAAGGGATGAGCTCAGTGTAGCAAAAGATATGGAAAACCCTGTAGATCAAGCATGGGATCTGCTTTGATTTTTCTTTGAAAGTGAAGGAGAGATGTGCCTGGGTGGCTCAGTTGGTTGATTATCCGAGTCTTGATTTTGGCTCAGGTCATGATCTCAGTCAGGGTCGTGAGACTAAACCCCATATCAGGCCCCAAGTTCAGCAGGAAGTCTGCTTGGGATTCTTTCTCTCCTTCTCCCTCTGATCTTCCCCCCATACTCGCTCTGTCTCTCATAAATAAATAAATTTTTTTAATTAAAAAAAAGAAAGTGAGGGAGAGTCCTGTATGATGTGTAGTTGTGAGGAGCTCCCACTGGTGTCCATGTGCAGGGGATGCGAATGGAGGCAGGGAAACCAGTTAGGGGCTGGCAACAAGAATGTCTAAATCCAGCTTGAGGCAGAGGCAGCAAGAGAAGTGAGGATGGGCAGCTGTGAGAGAAAGTAAGGGAGTTGAATCACCAAGATTTGGACCAACTGGATAGAGGGAGGAAAGAAGTGAAGGATGAACCTGGGACTGAGAGCCTAGATGGCCAGTGGGATGCTGAGGCTTCTCAAGTTGGGGTCTGCGGTCAAGGAAGCATGACTGAAGGAGACAAGGTACAGGAAGAGCAGCTAGGCTCGTCCTGAGTTCGTGAGGCCAGTGTGCTAGCCTGGCAGAGAGACTCCGATGTCAGTAGGAGAGTGAGGCTACATCTCAAGGAGGCTGGGAAGTTGAAAGGCAAATGATACACATGTGCAACTGTCTGTTACAATATACACATGCATGGTATAAAACACCAGCATGGAATAGTAAGAAGATGAAACTCTAAGATGCAGAGAAATGCTAGTATTTTCTTTAAGCAAGCACCCCCCGACCATCTACACACTCCACTTTGCAGACCCCTGGTCCAGAATCCTCTCAGCAGGAGCATGTGGGTGGAGAGGGATGGATATTGGAACCCCCGGCTAGTATCAACAGAGAAGTAACTGGGAAGAATGGGGCAGACTCAAACCTATGAATGGGGTGGGGGAAGGAGACAGCACAAGAGGAAGAAGTTGCGGAAGCAGGGCAGGCAGAAGGCACTGGACAGTAAGGGGTCCTACAGCAGACACAGAGTGGGACCCATAGCACAAGAAAAGGATTAGCTCGGGCTCCTGGAGATGAGGAGGGAAAGACAAGCCAAAATGAGATAACCATATGAGGGCGGGGTGTGCTAGAAGTCCAGGGAGCTCCCATCTTCGGAGCTCATGCTACACAGTAAGAGATTTGGCGTTACCAGAAGAGTCCATGGCTGATGATGAGGTGCAGAGTAAGAACAGGTGGTTACAAAGGGAGGACTCTAGTCTAAGCTTAGCCCCAGACTGCAGAATCCCAAAAGAAATCAGAGAATCAGAAAAGATAACTGCTTATGGTCTGAATATTTGTGTCCCTCCCATGAATTCATGCCCTGATGTGATAGGTATTAGGAGGTGGGGCTTTAGGGGCTGATTAGGTCATGAGGGTGGAGCCCTTGTGAATGGGATCAGTGCCCCTAGAAGTCCCAGAGGGGGCCCTAGCCCCTTCCACCCTAGAAGGACACAGCAAGAAGCCTGTGGTCCAGAAGAGGGCCCTCACCCAACCACTATGGCACCCCAGTCTCAAACTTCCAGCCTCCACAACTGGGAGAAATATATCTCTGTTATAGAAGCTACTTAGCCTGTGATGTTTTGTTATGGCAGCTTGAACAGACCAAAACAATAACCCGTCTCCTTTAGCAGGGGAAGGGAAGGGTAAAGGACGCAACCCACTCTTACTGATGCCTTGGTAATGTTCCTGCCATCTGAGTTTGGCTTTGGAACACTTCGTCTTCATTAACTGACCACAGACCTCTACTGTGGCCTATTGATGCCACAAACTCCTTGGGACTAAATACCACTTATTAAAGGAGCCACAAAAGGAATACCCACAACCTAAAATAAATCACAATATACTCATGGAACACAATACCCTGCTGCCATTGAAAACAATAAGGTGCCATGAGAAAATGGTCTGGCAAATCCAGAATATGGAAGAGTCTGTGAAACAACTGGCCCAGATTCGTCAAAATTACAATGCCATGAGCAAAGAAGGGGGACTGTTCAAAGATTTTAAAAAATAAACAAAAACTGAAGAGATAGGATAGTCAAAAACAATCTTGAAACCTGACCGGATCCTGACTATAAAAAATAAAATTTAAGACACTCTTGGAATTGGGGAAATTTCAATTATAAACTGATTATCAGGTAAAATAGACAGTATTATAGAATTGTTGATAATTTTCTTGAGTGTGATCTCAGTATTGTGACTGTACAAAGGCCCTTCTTTATTTTTCAGTTCTGCAGGCTGAAGTATTTAGAAGTGAAGTGTCAGGATGTTTGCAATTTTTTTTTTTTTAAGATTCAGCGTACAACAACCGAAGCAGTTGTGGTGGAAACAGAATATGGAAAACTGTTAGTTGTTAAATCTAGCTGGGGGACATGTGGTCGTTATTCACTATACTATCATTTCAACTCTTTAGTAATGAAAATTCCCACAGTAAGAAGTTGGGAAATTTTAAAAATTTAAATAAACTTAAATGACATAATTTGTATCACCTAATATGGCAGAAATCCTAAGATATGTTAATGGGAAGGGAAAACAAGATGCATTCATTTTGGAGATCAAGTGGTCAATATTTACCAAAATTTTTAAATACCCGTTCACTTTGACTCACTTTTAGTAATTGATACTAACAGATGCTTGTATTCACACACAGAGCTGTATGTGTAAAGATGTTCAATGCAACGTTATTTCTAATAACAAAAAGTAAACCAAATGTCCATTAGTGGGAAAGTCATCAAAAAATACTCTTGAGGACAAATTATGCAACCATTTACAAAAAAAGGAGGTACAACCATTTGTCTGTAAAACTGAGCAAATCTTGGGGCACCTGAGTGGCACAGTCAGTTGAGCAACCCGATTCTTGATTTTGGCTCAGGTCATGATTTCATGGTCATGAGACCAGCCCCATGTCAGGCTCCATGCTCAGTGCAGAGTCTGCTTAAGAATCTCTCCCTCTCCCTCTGCTCCTCCCTCCAAAAAATGAATGAATGAATGAATGAATGAATGAATGAATGAATAAATAAATAAATAAGTCTTTCAAATAAACTGAGCAGGGGCACCTAGGTGGCTCAGTTGGTTAAGTGTCTGCCTTCAGCTCAGGTCATGATACCGGGGGCCTGGGTTTAAGCCCCATGTCAGGCTTCCTGTTCAGCAGAGAGTCTGCTTCTCCCTCTCCCTCTGCCTCCACCCCCACCCCCATACTCTCTCTCAAATAAATAAATAAAACCTATAAAAAATATATTAAAAATGAACAAATCCACATTATACAAACCATGATTCTTTTTGTAGAAGAAAAAGGACAAATTAGTATTTGTGCTTTTAGGTGTATGTAAAATGCACAGGGAAAAGCCTGGGAAGATATTTTAAAAACTGGGCTGGGGGACAGTGTTGGGGAGGAGAGGTTGGGATAGGGGAGACCTTGACTTTGGATTCAATAGACTTGTATAGTTGGAGCTTTCTAACAAATGAACATACTCATTTATTAAGCATGTAGCTAAAAGTTTTTAAAAGTCAAAGAAAGGGTCAAAAGAGGAACGTACCAAACTGTTGGCAGCAATTACCTCTGTGGAGTGGGAGGGGAGAATATTCATGTTACAGTCTCCTTATCTCTGCACTGCAGGAATCCTTAACCAGGAGGATGCATTCAGCTATTAGGAATGATTAGTGGGAATTTTTCTAGTTTCTACAAACTCCCTCTCTCAGAGTATCTGAGCATGTAAAGAAATTAACACATAATGGGAGAGGGGTGTTGTGTGTCTCTAGACCCCCTGCCAAAATCCTTCATTCTCATTCTATCTTCCCTTATGACTCCACCTCTGGCCCCAGTAAGGACAGTTGCCTACAACCCTACCAGGCACAGGGTTTTCCATCTTATTCTTATAGTCTGATGTAGAGAGAATGACAGGTGGGTGGGAGACTGGTCCTTCCTTTTGGAGTCCAAACCCTATCAGGGCTCCTCTAGACTTCCTCCTTGGTACTCAGAGCCCTCAGGAGAGCAGAACAGAGTTGTGGTTATCAGTAGCTGCCCCTGGGAAGCTCTCTGATGTCAGAACAAAATATTTTCAATCCATGAAAGATGCCATTTGCTCTGGTGGCCCAGCTACTTGTGGAAGTGCATTTTGGGGTGTGAGATACAGCAGCCTAGAGCTACCTTCCTTGGCCAGGCAAGCCCTTAATAAAACTTCTACTAAAGTGGCAATTTGGGGTCAGTCAGCCATTGGGTATGCTGCAAGGCCTCACTTAGCAATTCCCTTTATCCAAGATGAAAATGATACCCATTAGCTCTTCTGCTACCTCTTAACAGACTCAGGAATTAGTTAGGAGGGGAGTTAGGACTTAGGAATTGGGAGGAAGAGGTGAAGGAGGAAGATAATGATGCTCATAATGGCTTATATATTTACTAACTTTTATGGGCTAAATCATGCTCCCTTCCCAACCAAATTCATATGTTGAAGTACTAACCTCCCCTCTCCCTGTACCTCACACTGTGATGTCTTTGAAGACAGGGCCTTTCAAGAGGGAAGTAAGATAAAATGAGGTCCAATAGCAGAACAGAGTTGTGGTTATCGGTAGCTGCCCCTGGGAAGCTAATAGCCTAATGCCTGCTGTCCTTCCTCATAAGAAGAGGAAATTAAGACAGACACAAGAGGAAAGACCATGGGAAGACAGCCGAAGAAGATTGCCATATACAAGCCAAAGAGAGAGGCCCTCAGAAGAAACTAACACTATTGACACTTTGATCTTAGACTTCTAGGCCCCCAAAGTGTGAGGGAGTAAGTTTCTATTGCTTAAGCCACCCAGTCTATGGTATTCGCCATGACAGTCCAAGCAAAAGCAAATGAAGACCCTGACCAACCATATACTATTGAACTCCTTCCGTTTCCTACTTATAACATAGCTCCTATTGCTATTCTCCAGTTTTAAGAGGAGGAAATTGGGGCAGCCCAGGTGGCCCAGCAGTTTAGCACTGCCTTCAGCCCAGGGCCTGATCCTAGAGACCTGGGATCAAGTCCCATGTCGGGCTCCCTGCATGAAGCCTGCTTCTCCCTCTGCCTGTGTCTGTGCCCCTCTCTCTCTCTCTCTCTCTCTCATGAATAAATAAATAAAATCTTTAAAAAAAAAAACAAAAAAAAGAGGAGGAAATTGAGGCACAGAGAGGTTTTTTGGTAATAGTGAGACACTAGGAATGACCGAACTCCCATCCCAAAGAGAATGGAGAAAGACACTGGCCTATTCATAGGATGGAATGTTACACCACAGTGAAAATATAACCAGAGTTATATTCAGTAACAGGGATGAATCTTAGTAATACGTTGTTGAAGAAAACAAGCAAATCCTAGAAGACTATATATAATATAATAACATTTTCATGAAGGTAAAAAAAAAAACCAGCTAAAATATATAATATCATTTTTATAAGGGTAAAAAACAACTAAAATTAAATAATATTTTATTTAGGAATATATAGATATATATGTGCGTGTGTGTATATATATACACACATGCGCATATATATGTATGCATATATACATATATATATATGAGAAAGATAAAATGTTTCAAAAACTGGAAAGGAATAAAAACCAAAATTCAGATGAGTGGTTCCATTAAGGTGGGCAAGGAGGTAGAGAGCAGGATGGGGAAGCACATATAGCTTAATTCTGTATTATCAGTGTGACTAGCCCCTGGGTTGGGTTCAGAACAGCTGCTTATTATGTTACGCATGAATAAAGAAATGCACCCATGAAGAAAATTAAAACAGGCCATGCACAGACCAGTGGTAGAGTCTGCTAGAGTTAAGGATTATAAATATGATTGTTCCCATTGTGTGCACCCCAGGTGGCTTTAGAAAGAAAAGGGTGTGGGGGCTCAATCAAATAACTTGCTCCAGGTGTCCAGGCTTACTAAATGGCTAAGCCAGGATAGGAACCCAGGAAACCTGGCTCCAGAATGCATGACCTTGACTGCTGTCGCCTGTTTATACTCCAGGCTATTCTCCTGACAGAAAAGAAGTAGGGTCTACTGTGAAACCTGAAGGCCTTATCCTACCTAGCTACCATGATATGGCACTAGGCATTCCAAGGGACCCAGGGGGCCCTGAAGTCACTAAACCCACATTGACTACTTCTTCAGACTGAGCCAAAGCTGGAATTTCATGTGGAAAAAGGGAGAGAAACTCTGAATACACAGGAAGGTACTTGGGGACCTGCAAGTCCAGTCCTGAACATATTACTTGATTTTTTACTCAAAGACAGAAAGCAAACATTTATGCAGCTCTCTCTAGAGAACTCCGAGAAAAGGCTAAGAAGAAAAATTGTTCCAAGGCCCACAGAGGATCCTGGGCAGCCACAAGTCAAAGGGCAAGCAGCTGGTATGTGGGGTCCAAAGTGCACCCTGCAGTATGAGTTACCCGGGGCTGGCCTTCTTCGTTTAGGTACTGTAACTAGGGTCTCCATGAGGGCCTTTAGTGCCACTGACAGGACCAAGGTGTCATTCCCCCCTGACGTGGCTGACAGATGCCACCTGGAATATGTAAGCCATTTAGAGTGGGAAGTACAAGAGGAAAGGTAGCCTAGGGTACCATTTGTCTATATTTTAGTGCCCACATGGGACTTTGGCATAAGTTGGCTTGGAATCAGACCAACTCCATGCTAGCAATAGAGCAAAGAAGGGGTGAAAAAGCAGCTGAGACTTGGCTCTCAGCCCAGTCAAAACAGCTCCAAGACACCCAGCCCTCCACACACCCCTCCACCACCAACTGAGGAGGGAGTGTGCTTAGTATTCTAATCTTAGGGGCTCTTGCTTGAAGGCAGCCAGTGAGCCAGGCAGCCATTTATAAGACAGGCCTCCCTGTCCTGCTGCCTCTAACATCTCCCCCTAACCAGGCCCATTGCCTCTGTTATGAGGAGGAGCCAGGTTCATGAACCCCTAAATCAAGGGATGGCAAATGTCACATTTCCCCTAGAGGCCATGGTGGATGGTACTTGACCATCTCCTGACAGGAGTAGACTCTGCTCACTTCTCTCCCTACTTCTCTCTTCTGTTTAGCTAGCTCTTCCCAGGTTCTGGGCCTGCTACAAGGTTGTCTACCAGCACTGAAGGATAACAGACTTTGACTTGTAGCAGCTCCTGGCTAATCCAGCACACAGAGAACACACAGATTCTTTATTTTCATCACAGATTTCTAGAGAGAAAATCCTCTTTGGACCTACTGGGATGAGGCCCAGCATTCTGTATTTTAACAAAGCTCCCTGAGGAAATCTGGATGGAGGAGCATTTAACCTAGCCTTGGAGAAATACTAGTAGGCCAGGCTCCAAAAGTCTAAGTGGTAGGTGTGAAACTCAGAATAGTTTCTCATAGAAATGACTGGTAGTTCCCTGGAAAATGTACTGATAAGGATAGAGACAGGACCAATGTTTGAAACAACAATAAAGATAACAAGAACAGTAATGATAATTAATAATTACTGGTACATAGTACTTAATTCTCTACCAGGCACTGTCCTAAGTACTTGGTATGTTATTAACAAATACAACAGCTATATCAGATCATTGTTATAATCTCCATTTTTCAGAAGAGGTCACTGAAGCAGAGATGAAGCAACTGCCCCAAGGTTAGTTACAGAGCCCGGATATAAGCCAGGCAGTCTAACTCCAGAGTTCACATTCTTAACCTCTAACCTACCTTGTCTTGACGTGTGCTGAGGTCCCTTATAGTACAGAGGCAGCCCTTGACTTTGAAACTTGACTTTCAAATGACTCAAATCCATGATGGTTTGATCCCCTGCTATTGAAATGTCCAGTCTTCCATCCCTACCATGTGATCCCAGACCTAGAATATTCTAATTATACTGCCATGGGAACTAATCAACACTGGAATCTAACTTCATGATTCCCCAGACACTGATCCATTCATTCATTCATTCAATCAGCATATATTTATTGAGCACCTGCTATGTATCAATTATTACAAACAAGATACAAATGTTCCCTGCCTGCAGGCACTTTATGGTCTTACACCCAACTCACTCTAAATGCTGATTTCTAGCATTTTGAAGGACTCAGAAATCAAAAGATGGTTGAAATCTGTATTCCAAGGGTTTATGTTAGCTACACGAAGGGCTAAATGGATTTCCTAATACCTCAGAGAACTTGACACAATACTAGACAAATAGTAGGCATTTGTCACCTTATATAGAGATATGTCAAGAAAGCACTGAGAACAGGACAGGTGGCCAAACCAGTGAAGAGAATTAGAATGGCCTCCTGACTGCCCCCAACAATTAGGACACAGCCACAGAAGGCTGGAAAACAATACCCAGACTTCCATTTCCAGTAACAATCAGTGGAAGACAGAATATAGCCATGAGTGCACGCTGGGCACTCCATCATAGACAGGGCCCCTGGGTATCTCTCCTAGGGGAGCCTGTTGTCACAGGATATAGCTTTGTGCTCCGGTTATTCTACCCACTGAAACTGAATGATGGGAATGCTGTATCTCAGGTGACAGACCAGAGAAGGTGGGGCTCCCCCAATCCTGGCTGGAGGGTGGGGATCTCAGATCTCCTACCACCCTTCTCGCACCATTCCTTTTCCCATCCTGCATTGGCATTGTAGCACAGAGGAAGTAAAATTCAAATGTATCTGAGATGACTATTCTTGCCTAAGGGACCACTGGGTTCAAGAAAGAAAAGGGTCTTCTTTCCGTTCCCACCTTTGGCACTAGGAGTTTGGTCTTCAGGCACACTAAAACACCTTGCCAGGTCTCAGGACAGGCCTGGCATGCACATGCCATCAGCATCCCCTGGCCCTGGCTCCACAGGAAAGCGACCATCCCTTCCCTCAAGACAGGGCCATCCGCTCTGGCCCACGTTGCAAATGACCTCCGGCCTAGTATGGAAACTGAGAAACAACCCTCACATGAGGTGAGTGTGGCCCAGATGGGAGTGGCTCCATTCTTTCGACACCATCTAGACCAATCACAAATTGGCCAGTCACATCTTTATAATCAGACCTTATAATCAGTCACATCTTGAACACTCAATTCCATACAGCAACTTATGTCCTCCCACCCCTCTGACACATACCCAGCTCCCCCAGAGCCCTCCCCATGAACTCCTATTTCCACTGTTTGTGTCTCAGTGTGAGCCTCAGGAAAATGGAGGAGGGAGCACGGTAGTTAATGTCTACTTGGAAGAGAATTCTGGAAAGCAGAAAGCCATAGATAGGCCTCTTTCCAAGCCAAAGCAAAGCCCAAGCTCAGCAGATGTCCAGATGGCTCCTAGAGCCAACAGTCTGTCATCATCACAGGGCAGGAGCTGTGAGCCCACAGGTGAGAGTCCTTCATGCTTTGAGATTCGCTGTCCTTAAGAGAGGGGAGAGGTATGCTCCAGATCAGCAAGAGGAGGGGAAGCAGGACTCCTCCCTCCCTTCTGTCAGCCCTACGGACCCCAGAGGGCAGCTTATGAGTCAGGTGGGAAGCAGGGAGTAACCAGGCAGCTTCTGAAAGATTCCTTGTCTTCTCTCCCTTCCCATTTACCCACCAAAAAGCCAATTTAAGTTGCTGTCATCTCAGAATAATACAATCCTGGTATATACAGACATGTTTAGCTTCTCTAGGGCCCACTCACCCCCCTGCCACCCACAACCTATTCTGGGCCAACATAATTTACAATTCCCAGAAATGTCTGAGAAGCAGCATACACACTTCTGGTGCCAAGCCTGGCCGGTTTTACAGATTTTCATTTAGCAGGTGTCTGTTGCTAAATCAGTAGCAGCTGCTAATTGCTTTTTCCTCCCTCGAACCTTCAGACAGAATGAAACATCTGGTGTTCTCTCCGGGTTAAAATCAGATACCTTATCATTCCTCCTTTGGGTTCCATTTTTATTAAAAAGCTTTCAGCTGATGGCTGAAACAGGCAGCACACAGCAATGCTGTCTCAGAAGCCAGAGAATAATTCAAATGGCAATGCAACAGGATGCACCTGCCTCATGCCTCCAGCCCTCATGCCCAGATGCAGGATTGCTCAGACCAGCCCCCACAAGGTGGAGCTTTAAGCCCATGACCACCCAGGGAACTGGGGCCTCTGGATGGGGCCAGGTCACCAGAAAGTGATGAGAGGGTGGGAATGTTTAGCCATGCCCACTGACCTCTGGGAAAGGGTGGTTACAGATCGAGATCTATAATAAAAACTCTAGAACAGTAAGAGTTGATGAGCCACCCGGCTGGTGAATACACCCACAGGCCAAGTGAATGGCACCCCCTTGTTACATGGGGACAGAAGCTCCTGCACTCAGGACCCATCTGAACCCTGCCCTATGTGCCTCTTCATCTGGCTGCTCACCTGTATCCTTCAAAGATCCTTCCTAAAAATTAGAAGAGACAAACCATGAGAGACTCCTAACTCTGGGAAACAAAGGTTTGCAAAAGGGGAGGTGGGTGGAGGGATGGAGTAACTGGGTGACAGGCACTAAGGAGGGCACTTGATGGGATGAGCACTGTGTGTTATACTATATGTTGGCAAATTGAATTTAAATAAGAAATTAAAAAATAAAAATGAAAAGCCAATAATAAAAAAAAAAGGATAAAGAAAAAAAAAGATCCTTCCTAATAAACTGGTAAACATCAGTAAATGTTTCTGACTTCAGTGAGCTGCTTTAGCCAGTTCATCAAACCTGAGGAAATGAATTTATAGTCGGTCAGAAGCACAGGTGACAAGCTGGATTTGTCATTGGCATCTGAAATGGGGGGCACTCTCATAGTACTGAGCCCTTGACCTGTAGGATCTGATGCTACCTTCAGGCAGACAGGGTCAGAATGAGTTAAATGGTCAAATACCCAGCTGGCATCACACAATTATTTGGTGTGGGAAACCCCCAATACACACACTGAGCATCCCATTCAGTACTTATGCAACAGGGGAGACAGAAGGAGCACTGATCTCAGCATCAGGAGACCTGAGTTCAGGTCTTAGAGCTGTCACTCACTGGCCATATGACCTAGTCATTCTCCTTTTCTAGGCTCTCACATGTACAATATGATGTACTTAGATTTACCTGAATTTCTAGGGACCTCCCAAGCTCTCAAGTGCTAGGATCCAGGTGATTTTTTTTAAAGCAAGCATTTGAGTTTTACCTTTACGCCTATACAATTTCCTTTCTATTCCTCAGGGGCTACTTTCAGGGTGTTCTGGAATATTGAAACTGTCGCCCAACACAGCTATCTTTCCCAGCTTTGAGACACAAGCAAATCTGACATGTCAGGGAGTCATCTGTGTCTTGATCTGAGTTGCCATAAACCCCTTAAATTAGTTCAACAAACCATTAAGCCAGCTAACTGCACTATCCATTACCAAGAACTTTGTTCTCTGGAGGTTGTCTAGTGTAGTTCTTGGTAAAATGATTTACCAACACCCAGATTACACTTGGCTTCCTCTAATTAACGTTTAAGTAGTCCCAACAAAACAAAACGTAGCAAGTTTCACAATAATGTATTTTGGGGAGCCTATGCTGGCTCCTGGTCCTGTTCCATGTGGCCAGAGACCAACTGCCTCATACAGTGTTCCTCAATTTGGCTGCAGGCTGCTCTGAATGGGTATCTCTTAGATCTAGAACTCCCAGTGTTTAACCTTTGCTCATTTCAAAAATCAAAATAGCTATTCAATCGTACTTTGAAGGTCATCTCACCTATTTATGCTCTATGAATTTTAAAATTCACCTTGCAGTGGATTTTAGTTCCTAATTTTTTACTTTCTTTTTTGTTGAGGTATAACTCTCATACTGTAAAGTGCAAAATACCTCAATTTTTGCCAAGCCCTGTAGGTGAGGCTTCAGTTACAAGAGTTGAATGCCCAGGGACGCCTGGGTGGCTCAGCGGATGGGCACCTGCCTTCGGCTCAGGTCGTGATCCTGGGATCCGGGATCGAGTCCCACGTCGGGCTCCCCGCAGGAAGCCTGCCTCTCCCTCTACCTATGTCTCTGCCTCTTTCTCTCAGTCTGTGTCTCTCGTGAATAAATAAATCTTTAAAACAAATAACTGAATGCCCTATTCAGAAGATTCCATTTTTACTATGAATGCTCCACCCACATCTGCTAGAGGATAGGTCTCCTTTTTTTATTTTTTTAAAGACTCCATTTATTTACTCATGAGAGAGAGAGAGAGAGAGAGAGAGAGACACACACACACACACAGAGAGAGAGAGAGAGGCAGAGACACAGGCAGAGGGAGAAGCAGGCCCCATGCAGGAAGCCCGATATGGGACTCGATCCCCGGTCTCCAGGATCACGGCCTGAAGGCGGCGCTAAACCGCTGAGCCACCCAGGCTGCCCAAGGATAGCTCTCCTTAAGGGAAGAACAGAAGCATAACAAGAGCCGAGTAAGGACTGAGCCACCTTTGCTCCTTTTTACACTGTATCGGTCATTTGCCCCCTCTCAATCTTGCTTCCCAGGCTTTCTCAAAATTTCATGTGTACACCTATCCCCGGGAGATCTTGTTAAAATGCAGACTGTAGGTCTAGGATGGGTCCCAAGACTGAATTTCTAGTAAGTTCCCAGGGGAGGCCAACTCTGCTGGCCAGTGGACCATACTTTTTGAGTGTCAAGGACTTGGGATACAGTACGGAAGGTAGGATGGTGTAGTGGAAAGAGAATGGGCTTTGGAAACAGAAACATGGGTTCTAATTTGCAAGTTTCCCACTCACTAGCTCAGTGCCTTTAGGTGGATCGCTTAATCTCTTTGCTTCTGTAGGGGAGCAAATTTTGCCACCCAAGATATGCCTCTATGGCATACTGGTTATTCTAAGCTGATTATTTTGAAGAAACCTGCAGAGACAAAAGCAACTCTGAAAATGGAGTAAGAGATATTTGCATTTATAAGGGAAATCTTCATTGGTAAGAGTGTCTCCCTCATCACCAGGAGAGAGAGAGGGGACTCTAAATTTCGGGAAGTGCTTATCAGTGGAGAAGGAAACAACTCAAATCTGCAGAGCAATGCTACCCTTATTTACTGAGCCTTCCCTCAGAACCTCCCGTAACTCCCAGAACCTCCCATAACTGACTCCCTGCCCCCATGTCATCTGTTGTCTGAAGCTGGAGAAGGTGATGGCTTTGGCCATTTCAGGGAGTTATTCAGTTTCCCTGGGTATCTCCCATGTATACAGGAGGTATACTTGCTATTAAACTTGTTTGATTTTTCTCCTGTTAATCTGCCTCATGTTAATTTAATTCTTAGTCCATCTAGAAGAATCTTAAGGCAGAGGAAAACTCTTCCTGCCCCACACATCTCAATTTATTCCTCTGTATAAATGAGATCACCTACATTTCAGAGCTGCTCTGAGGACTGTGGTGAGGGAATGAAGGAATCTACCACAGTTCTGGACACATACGTGGGCTCTTAATACATGGTGACTCTTGTGAATATCTGATTGCATCTGCCTTTCCCTACCTTTGCTACTGTGAATCCTAGAATTTCAAATTTGGCCATGCCACATCTGGTGTGTATAGCAGCAGTCTAACCTACTATTATGGAATACCTGTGTGTGTCTACCCAAAACTCACATGTTAAAGTCCTAACCCCCCAGTGCAATGGTATTTGGAGGTGGGGCCTTTGGATGATTAAGTTTAGATGAGGTCATGAGGGTGGGACCCTCCACAAAGAAATTAATATCCTTAGAAGAAGAGATACCAAAGATCTTGAGGGATCTCTCCCTGCCCCGGGAGGATACAGCAAGAAGGTGGCTGCCTGCAAATCAAGAAGAGAGAGTTCACCAGAACTGACCAAACTGGCACACTGATCTCACACTTCTGAGCTCCAGAACAGAACAACAGAAGCTCTGTTGTTTAAACCACTCAGTCTACAGTGTTTTGTCATGGCAGTCCCAACTGACTAATATACCTACCCTAAACATATGAGCTGTTCAGTTACCATTTATGGAGCTCCTACTTCATGCCAGCACTGAAGTACCATTTTATTTGCCTTTAATTCTCTCATGGCAATGCAGCATCACTATAATTTAACAGAAATTCTATTAGCTTTAACTGTTCTTTCAAATATGCTTAGGCTTCCATATTTTAACTCAAATGTAGATGACTCTGAGCAATATCTCCCTGGGAAGGAAATGACATTTTCTCACCCAAAGCAATTCCAAACTTGGAATGACTAAGTAAGTCCACATTATGCAAATCTTACTACCCACAGTTCCCCAGTAGTAAGCATTTATTAAAGGTCACTGAAGGAAGCTCCTTAACCTGATAAGGGCATCTGTGAAAAACCCACAGCTAAAATCATACTTGATGATGAAAGACTGATGCTTTCCCCCTACAACGAGGAATAAGACAAGGATGTACACTCCTGCCATTGCTTTTCAACACTGTACTAAAGGTTCAGCCATGGCAACTGGGCAAGAAAAACAAATATGAGGGATCCAGATTGGGAAGTAGACATAACACTATCTCTATTTACAGATGACACGATCTTATCAATAAAAAAATAACTTGAAAAATCCACACACAAAAAACTATTAGCAGTAATAAATGAGTTCTGAAAGGTTATAGGATACAAGGTCAATTCAGAAACAATGGAATTGTATTTCTAGAGTAGCAAAGAGAAATTTGAAAATGAAATTAATTCCATTTGCAATATCATTAAAAATAATAAAATACAGGGGCATCTGAGTAGCTCAGTCGGTTAAGTGCCTTCCTTTGGCTCAGGTCATGATCCCAGGGTCCTGGGATCAAGCCTGGAGTTGGGATCCCTGCTCAGTGGAGAATGTGCTTTTCCCTCTGCCTCTGTTCCTCCCCCCTGCTCTCTCTCTCTCCCTCACTCTCTCAAATAAATAAAATCTTTAAAAAGAAAAAGAAGAAAATACATAGGAATGGATATAACAAAATAAATGTAAAACCTATACTCTAAAAACTGTAAGACATCATTGAAAAAAAATTTTAAAAGACCTAAATACATAGATAGAACACATCCTATGTTCACAGACTGGAGGGTTTAATATTGTTAAGAGAGCAATATTCTTCAAATTGACCTACATTCAATGCTTTACCTATGACTGCTTTATGGAAATTGACAAGATGATCGTGAAAGTCATATGGAAATGCAGGGCATCAGAATGGCCAAAACAATCTTCAAAAAGAAGAATAAATCTGGAAGTCTCACACTTTCCAGTTTCAAAGCTTTCTACAAAGCTACAATAATCAAGAGAGTGTGATGCTGGCATAAGGAGAGACATATACATCAATGGGATAGAACCGATGGCCCAGAAATAAGCCCTTAGTTTTATTTTTGAATGAGTTTTGACAAGGGTTCCAAGACATTTCAACAGGAAAGAGTCTTTCAACAAATGGTGCCAGGACAACTAGATATCCATATGCAAAAGAATGAATTTGGATCCCTTCCTCAGATGACATATAAAAATTAACTTGAAAAAAAATAAAAATAAAAATTAACTTGAAATGGATCAGAGACCTAAATATAAGAGCTAACGCCATGAAACTCTTATGAGAAAACAGTCACAAAACTTCATGGCAGTGGATTAGGCAAAGTTTCTTAGATAAGATACCAGTATCACAAGCAGCCAAAGAAAAATTATAGATTTGACTGCATCAGAGTTTAAAGATTTTGTGCTTCAAAGGATACCATAAATAAAATGCAAAGACAACCCACAGAATGGGAGAAAATATTTCAAATCACATATCTGATAAGAGTCTAGTATCCAAAATACATAAGAACTGTCACAACAATAAAAAAGCAAATAACCCAACAAAAAATGGGAAAGTATTTGAAAAGACATTTCTCCAAAGACATACAAATGGCCAAAAAGTACATGACAAGGTGTTCAATATCACTCATCATCAAGGAAATGCAAATCAAGTCTACAGTGAGACATCACTTCAAACCCACTGGGATGGTTATAATAAAAAAGGTCCATCAATATCAAGTATCGGTGAGAATCCAGAGAGACTGGAACCCTCGTACACTGCTGGTAGAAACATAAAACTGTACAGCCACTTTGGAGAGCAATCTGGCAGCTCCTCAAAAGGTTAAAAATCAGAGTGACCATATGATCCAGCAATTCCACTTCTAGATATCTACCCAGAGGCTGACATGCAAACAGATACGTTTACAAGAATGTTCACAATAGCATTATTCACAATGGCCAAAAGGTAGAAATAACCCAAATGGCCATCAATGGATAAATGGATAAACAAAATGTGGTATATCCTACAAAGGAATATTATTCACCCATTAAAAAAGAATGAAGTACTGATACATGCAATGACATGGATAAACTTGAACCTTTATGTTGAATAAAAGAAGTTATTCAGAAAAGGCCACATATGATTCTATTTATATGAAATGTCCAGAATAGACAAATCCATAAAGGCAGAAAGTCAATTAGCACTGGTAGGAGCCTGGAGAGAAATACAGAGATATCATTAAGGGGTACTGGGGGCCCAGGGCAGGCTGCCCCAAGATATGCCATGGTGGCATAATGATTATCTTAAATTAAAGTTAGTTAAGAAAAAGCCCTGGGCACCTGGGTAGCTTAGTAGTTGAGCGTCTGCCTTTGGCTCTGGTCATGATCCTGAGGTCCTGGGATCGAGTCCCGCATCAGGTTCCCTGCAGGGAGTCTGCTTCTCCCTCTGCCTATGTCTCTGCCTCTCTGTGTCTCTCATGTATAAATAAATAAAATCTTTAAAAAAAAAAAAAGCCACTCTTCCCCTGAGCAGCCTGAGGTGACCTCCAAAAATGGTTCGCTACTTGCTGGACCTAGAAAACCCTACAAAATCATGGAAATCGAGAAGTTCAAATCTTCATGTTCACTTTTTTTTAAAAGATTTTATTTATTTATGAGAGAGAGAGAGAGAGAGGCAGAGACACAGGCAGAGGGAGAAGCAGACTCCATGCAGGAAGCCTGATGCGGGACTCGATCCTGAGACTCCAGGAATACACCCTGAGCCCAAGGCAGGCGCTAAACCACTGAGCCACCCAGGGATTCCCCCTTTGTGTTCACTTTAAGAACATGCGTGAAACTACCCAGGCCATCAAGGGTATGCATATCTGAAAAGCCACCAAGTATCTGAAAGAAGTCACTTTGCAGAAGCAGTGTGTGCCATTCCATCACTACAATGGTGTAGTTGGTAGGCGTGTGCAGGACAAACATTGGGGCTGGACACAGGGTCGGTGGCCCAAGAAGAGTGCTGAATTTTTACTGCACATGCTTAAAAATGCAGAGAGTAGGGATCTCTGGGTGGCACAGCGGTTTAGCGCCTGCCTTTGGCCCAGGGCGCGATCCTGGAGACCCGGGATTGAATCCCACGTCGGGCTCCCGGTGCATGGAGCCTGCTTCTCTCTCTGCCTCTCTCTCTCTTTCTCTCTCTCTCTCCCCCTTTCCCTCCCCCCCCCTCTCTCAAATAAATACAATTTTTTAAAAAGGAACAACTGGTCCACAGACTGGAGAAAGTGAAATCGCCCACCAGAAATGGCTTTTATTGCATAAAGATATAGTGCTTGGGGTTAGTGGCTCTCCGTTAGATGAGAAGCATCAGTTACAACTGCCAGAGGCTGGTCCTTCTAATCTCATTCTAAGAAAAGGAAACAAAGGCAGAGCTCTGGAGGCAAAAATGCTACTGCCTAGTACTCTCACTCACTGCTGTCCCTCCCTCCACGGGCTGAAGGGCTTGGGCCCCAAGAGTCTGGCCATTTTCTTCAAATGGGAAGAAAAACCAGGAGGGAGCCTAATTCACCTGTCAGAATGGAAGAGAGAGAGCTGGCCAGTTCCCTAATCAAACAGGCTCTCTTTGAAACAAATGCATAAAAACAAACGTACAGTTAATGTGGAAAAGGAAGCCTGCCAGGGAATTTTAATCTTGCTCAGCAAGGCTAATTCAGAAACAAAGCCCCCTTTACTTTACCATCCCCCAAAAGCTTAAGGAGCCAAGAGAGTGAAGCAAAGTACTGAAGACGAACATCACAAAAAGCACATGCCAACAAGTGCTGACCACACGTTACCTCCATTCACCTGGGCACATTTTACAGATAAGAAAATGAGTTCACAGAAGTTAGTTAACTTTTGCAAGGTCACATGGCTAAAGGCAGAGGAGCCAGCCACAGAACCACAGGAAAGGTGGCTCCAGGGTCAGCACTTTTGACCTCTTTTGACCACTTTTGACTGACCTTAACATCTATGCAGAAACAGAAAGAAAACTTGGAGGATGGGCAGCAAACAATGCTAACAGTTTTTATTGCTCAATGATGTGCTTGATTCTGGTGTTTTTCTGTATTCTCTATTTTTCTTCCATTATAAACAGATACTACTTCTGTAAATAAAACATTTATACATTTGTAAAGACAAAGGCACAAATGCCTTGTGCTTTCTGTTGCGGTTGTTTTTAAATGTACTGAGAAATAACCAACAGTGAGTTAATGGTGATTTTCATTTTTCACTTAAACTTTTCTGTATTTCACAAATTTTCACCAGTTAATGAGTCTTTTGTTGTAATCAGTAAAACATCATTATTTTAAGTGGTTTAAAAAATAATTCACCTGGGAAAAAAACATCATCTATCATCCCTCGGTCTTCACTCTCAAGATCTCAGGACAGGTGTGAGAGGGGTCCCTAGGATTTCCCCGAAAAAGATGTATGTTTAGATTGGCTAATTCATTTATTCTATCTGTGCATACTTACCATATACTAGATGTGAGGTCCTACAGGGGACAGACACCACAAAAGACTATCCTTGCCCACAGAGACAAGTTATGATATAGTGCTGGGAAGCTGGAGGACTGGCTGAATATATAGTCCAACTGAACTACGGAGTGCTACAGAGTTACATCCATTACCTCAAAGATTACTGATTATCTACTGTTAGGTTAAAAAAAATTCACTGGAGCAATGTTTACAGCATAAAGCCAATTGTGTAGGAAATCCAAACCCAAACAAACCAACAATCCTAGAAATATGAAAATCTTTCTCTGCATTTACGAGCAAAAGAAAAATGTAGAAAGATACATAAGCCTTTATCACAATTTACCCTGGGGGCAGGGGGACAGGATTGAAAATTGGTGGGTAAAGTGATAAACTTTCTCTTTATATTCCTGATTGGTTTTTCAATGAGCATATCCTATTTTTATTTTTAAAAAATCCTAAAAGTAAAAAAAATAAAATAAAATAAAAAATCCTAAAGTGTAATCAATCCCCCCAAATCTCTAATGAGTATTATATAAAACTTACCACAGAGTTGATTTGGCTCAACACTTGAAAATCAATCTAAGTAATTAGGAAAGAGGAAGAAGACCATGAGCTTTGTACCAGAAAGACCAAAGCTCTCAGGCCAGTTCTGTCTCTGAGTCCCTATATGAATTACTTAAATTCTGGATGGCTCAATCTTTAAAATGGTTATGCTAATTACACCTCACAGGATTTTTTCAAAGATCCAAGACTAATAATTAACAACTAACACTGATTGAGAGGGCTTCCTGTTTGCCACGTGCTGTGCTACATGCTTTACACATATTAACTACTTAATCTTCAGGATAGCTTTAGGAAGTAAACACTACTATCACTTTCATTTTATAGATGTGACAACTATGGTCCACAGAAGTTAATTAAGTCAACCAAGTTCCTCTTCTCCCTCTCTCTCTTTTCCACACACATACACACACACACGGGCAAGTGCATGTGAGCTGTGCACATGTGCACATGCACACGTAGGAGTAGCACAGCCAGGATATGAACCTGCACCCATACCCTTGTTCCTGAGATCCATATCCTCAATACACTAGGGTGAGATATTTGTGCAAGAGCTTTTCTGGTTGCGAAGTCCCATCCACCTGTAGGGAATCTTATCAGTAGAGGTGGAAAAGATAAGAAATGCACAGGAATCTAAACACAATGATAAAGAGTGAAAAGATGTAACAGAAGCAGGCTTGTGAGTATCTTCCAGTGGCCTGCAAATAAGTGGCATTGTTTACATATACAACCAGAATCCCTGATTCTCTATCCCACTCTTCAGAATCTCGGTGATGAGTTTGTAGTATCCTACTCCTGTGCCCTAGCCACGGCATTCCTTAGTTGAACCATTTTGCTCCTCTGCAACTGCATGACTATTCTAATCACCCCAAGGCTCAGTTGGGGCTTTATTTCTCCACAAAGCCTTCCTGGACTACTTAATCCACTGGTCTCTCCAGGAGGCAATGTATCAGAGTACAGAGTGCATGGGTTTAGCTTTAGCATTTTAGAAACCATTTAACTCTGAGCAAGTCATTCAACCTCTCTGAATCCCAATTTCTTCAAAGGTAAAATGGGGTTCTTTTACGAGTTAAATAACATATGTAAATTACCTGACACACAGTAGGTGCCTAATAAATGCTAATAATAATCCTCTTCCCATCTTAGAACTTGAAATGATTGCCATTTAGCAATTAAGCCTGAACTGCCTCTAGATATATATTTTTCATTATTTCAATTCTAATATTGCCATAATTTATACCTTATCTTTCTAATTAAACTGCAAGTTCCTTGAGAGCCAGGAACACACCCTGACTGCTTCTGCATCCCCTGTGGCATACAGCACAACACGCCATACCAAAATGTGCTCAATAGGGACGCCTGGGTCGCTCAGCGGTTTAGTGCCTGCCTTTGGCCCAGGGTGTGTTCCTGGGGTTCTGGGATCAAGTCCCACATTCAGCTCCCTGCATGGAGCCTGCTTCTCCCTCTGTCTATGTCTCTGCTTCTTTCTCTCTCTCTCATGAATAAATAAATACAATCTTTAAAAAAAAATGTGCTCAATAAAAGTCTGGATGGCCCATAAGGTTGGGCTAGATTCATGGAGGACAGAAAACTCCCCAAGATTAATCTTTTAAAAAAGGCAGTGATTAGACGTATTCTAGAATAGTTCCTAGAATTTGGTTTAGTTTGGCCCAGGAGCACCAGACTCTTCTCCATATCTGAGGCACAATTTTGCCCACATCAATTCTTCAGAAAGCAAAGGCCTCTTCTGAAACCAAGCTTTTTATACGTAAGTACTCCCAGGAAAGCAAAGGGACATTCTGTCCTTCATTGAGGTCCAAAATCCAAACCATAACTTTTTTAAATAGCTCAATTTGCCCGTCACAGAAATAACTTTTCTAGGTCAATTAGCACATTTCAATGTGCCAGTTAGCAAAGAGTAAGATTCTCAAGCCTATTTGCCTTGGTGAAAGCAAAGTTATCCAAGCGGCACACTTGGGGACAAGGTGTGCCAGTGGCAAAGTTGCATCTCAAGATACAAGAACATCAAGATAATGACTGTGGAAGCTGGGCAGCTGCTCCAGGAATGAACAAATCATGACTAACCTCTCCCACTAGGGTCTTGGAGATGGGGACATTCAAGAGAACCATCTAACAGCACAGGAGCCAGGCAAAAGGGGCAGAAGGGGAAAGAAGGGGAAAAAGGAACTAGTATGAGATCAACAGGGCTGCACAGTAATGACCAATTTTGATAATGAGATAATAATATACTCGAGGCTTTGTGCCTTGAAGAAGAAGAAAGGAGCTTGATGAAAAGCATCATTACCATTCTTCTTATTATTCTCATAGAAGACAGATGGCTGCAATCACAAATATAGGCCAGGCTAGAGTCTTCAGTCTGGGAAGGGGGCTGATACAGGGTTTTAGGTTTGTTTTCTGTTTCCACTCTCCCTTGCTCAGAACACTCTGCATTCAGAAGGAACTCCCACAGGCATTTGAGGACAAAAGGTATGTACAGAGCTGGGGATGCAGCTTATGTCCAGTGCCTCATTCTGAGGACCAGCTCACCAACATGGCAAGGTAAGCAATGGAACCGAAAATCTAATATGTGACCAGGTTCGATGGGCATCCTACTTAGCTCCCACCTCTTGGCTTTCACTTTCCATAAGGTGTTTTGGCCTGGAATAGATATTTTTGCTAAGTCACAGGCAATAGATAAAGAACCCAGCATCAACACCAGCCCAAAAGCCAATGGCTATAACAAGGAGCTAATAAACTAGGCTGGTCATAAATTAGGCAGCTTGAAACTATGCTTCAAGCCATGAACTACTGCCAGCTTGGGTGGGGGATCTTAATATGGGATCCACAGGGATCGGATGTGGTCAGCGAGGAGGGGGACAGCAGGTGACAGTCTCCTGAAATTATCTGCAACATTGTGTTGGTGCATTTCTCTGGGAAGAGGCTCTGCAGACTTCTTCAGCTTCTCAAAGAAACCTATGACCCCACTCTTTTAGATGGACAGAAGCTAAGAAACATCTCCAGCATCTGGACTCACCAGCTTTCAAACTCACTGTACTCCAGTCATGGAATAAGAAAAGAGCTCTGAAGTCTGAGTCAGGAGACCTGGATTTTAGGGGCACTGACTTTGGTTTCTAAGGCAAGGCATTTATGCTTCCATGGACCCCCCTCTAGTAGATGAGACCAGACAAGCTTTTGGCTCCCTGCTAATCTAATAATCAGTAGTTCCATGATGTATTTCCTCTCCTTCCCTCCAAGAAGCAAAAGAAAAATCACCCTTAAGATACTTCATCTGAAGTCAAAAACAGACCTTCTCCAGAATATGCTATATGTTAGCAAATTGAACTCCAATAAAAAATTAATTTAAAAAGCCACTCCTGGTGGTCTAGTTAGAATGAAAAAAAAAAATCCTGGCAGCAAGGAGCACTTCCTTATAATATGAGCCATTGGAATACATGTTTCTTCCTCCAAGGTGTCAGCTGCTAAGGATGGAGAGCCAGAAGAAACTGGGACCCAGGCATTCTCTAGTTGGTCTGCAAATGCCAGTGCCAGGAAGTCACAGGACAGAGCACAAAAAATGGAAATGCACTGATGACTCCACATCCTTCAGCTGACCATGGCAACTTTCTGGCACTCCCTCTGTCTCTGTCCTTACATATGTGAGTGTATGTGTGACCGTGTTATACACACACACACTAGATCATTTTCTTTCCCCTGCTTCCATATTACTGCTAAGAAAAACAACAAAAGAAGATTAAAAAGATAACAAGTCAAGAAAAAAGAACAAAGAGAAGTCAAAGGCTAAATTCCTACCTAACTAGATCATCAGGCTTAAGAAAGAGTTGCCAAAAAAAAAAAAAAAAAGAAAAAAAGAAAGAGTTGCCTATCTTCCCGTGTCTTCTTTTAAGTGAATCTGAGCTCAGCTAAGGGGTTGCAAAGCATAAAGTCCTCAAGGCCAGAAGTAGCCCAGGAGGGGTCCCCATCATTTAAAATAACCAAACCAATGCCAGTAGCCAATACACATGCAAATGGTGCCCTAACCGGGGACTTTTCTCCGCTTCATTTTAGAAAAGAAGGGCACCAAGATTATTTACCAGAGTGATTGGAATTACTCATTAAGCTCATCAAAGAATTTTCAGTGTTAAGGGAAGTTACTTGAACATTCCTAATGAGCTGGTTGGCTATAGCTTGATATCTATTCAGAGAGTATTAAGTGCTATAGCAACTATAATAGCAATTCTGTTATGAGAAAGGGGAGGAAGGGGAGAGGGAGAAAGAGAAGGAAGAGAGGGAGGGAGGAAAAGATGCAAAGAGAGAGAAATACTGTCTTTTGTACAGAGTAGAAAGCTATTATGGGCTGAATTATGTCCCCACCAAAATTCACCCATTGAAGGCCTAATCTCAGAATGTGACTCTATTTGCAAATACCTCCTTTAAAGAGGTGACTAAATTCAAAGGGGGACATTAGGTGGGCCCTAATCCAATCTGACTGGTATCCTTATCAGAAGAGGAAATGTGGACACACAGAGAGGCACTAGAGAAAAGACCATGTGTGGGCAGGCCAGGTGGCTCAGCGGTTTAGCACCGCCTTCAGCCCAGGGCCTGATCCTGGAGACCCAGGATCAAGTCCCATGTCAGGCTCCCTGCGTGGAGCCTGCTTCTCCCTCTGCCTGTGTCTCTGCCCCTCTCTCTCTCTCTCTAATAAATAAATTATATTAAAAAAAGACCATGTGAAAAGGCATCAAGATGGTGGCCATCTGCAAGCCAAGGAGAGAAGCTTCACGGAAAACCAATCCTGACAGCACCTTGACCTCAGGATAATGATCAGTGAGTGCCTTGCCTCTGAAGTTTATTGTGAGGATTGAATACATCAGCCCACATAGAGCACCTAGAACAGTACACAATAAACACTTTGGAAGCATCAGCTGGCCTAGTGCAGAAATGCTGCTGTGGTATAACAATACTGGCTGAAGGAAAACTTTGCCACTGCGGTTCTGACTTCAGGTGTGTGAATGAGCTTTGGTGGTGGTGGGGGGGCAGCTTTATTTTCAAGCTCACTCAGTGGGAATCACCAGATCTGCTTTATGCTCATCGGTTCTGCAAGGAGAAGACTATCTGGCTTTCCTTGGGGATAATGTTGCATAGAAAGAGGGATTAAGGTGATCTGTTTAGAGGAACCACATCTGCCTCAACCATGGGCTGGAAGCACTCAAACTGAGGATCTGACTATATGAGCCCGGGGTGCAGGGGGGAGGGGGCCACCCCTTTCCTGGAATCTTACAGACCTGCTGCAAATGAAGAAGGAGAGTAGCTTTTTATCTGCCCAACTTCTTAATCTGAGAAAACACTGACAGGGCGGGCAGGCAAATGGGATGAGATAGCACTGGACTCACTTCTCTGCCTTAGCACAGCACCTCCACAGGCAGGGAGCAGTCTCCAGCACTGCCCCACAGTGAGCCAGTAAAGAATTGTTGTTTTTTTTTTAAATAAATTTATTTTTTATTGGTGTTCAATTTACCAACATACAGAATAACACCCAGTGCTCATCCTGCCAAGTGCCCCCGCCCCAGTGCCCATCACCCATTCACCCCCACCGGGAAGGGAGAAGAAATGTGTGGGAAATATCAGAAAGGGAGACAGAACATAAAGACTCTTAACTCAAGAATATGCTTTCAATTTGTTTTCTTTGTGCCATTCTTGGGTACTATCCTCTAGAGCTCTGAGACCAGAGCAGGGGTTCTAATGAAGGACCTGGGTAAAGTCAGGCAAGTCATATGTTGTAGGGAACGTAGATGGGGGAGCAAAGGTACCTATGTGAGCAGCCTGGGCTTGCTGATCCCAGCTCACAGGGGGACACTGAACTGAATGTGCCTGGCCTATCATTACAGAGGCAACATTCCTTCATTTCTCCCACTCTGGTGCTGCCCACTTCAGGAGTTCCCATGGTCTATCTCTGAGATGCTTTGGACTCTTTGGAAGAAAGGGAGGAGGCCCTACAAGCCACCTGTTAAAATGCAAATTTTGATGCAGTAGGTCTGAAGTGAAGCCTAAAATTCTGCATTTCTCCAAGGGCAGCCCCCACGTGATGCTGGTCCCCAAACCACACCTGGAGTTCCACACTTGGAGTAACCTGACATTATGATCACCTAGGATGCTGATTCTCTAAGAGCAGTCTGAGGACCCCAAGCAGTCACCATGACATGGGAACTTATTACCATGCTCATTTCCTGGTATCTTCCCAGATCCTCTTAATCAGACCTTCTGATGAGGTCTGGCAAGCTTCATTTCTTAGCCATTTCCTTGGGTGACTGCTATGGATGGACAGACATTAAGTTTGAGAGCCACTGCACAGAATCAGTGGTGCTCAACTGCAGTTCCACATCAGAAACATTTTTAAAAACCCTATGCCCAGTGGTTGAGCATCTGCCTTTGGCTCGTCATGATCCCAGGGTTCTGGGATTGAGTCCCGCATCAGTCTCCCCTCAGGGAGCCTGCTTCTCCCTCTGCCTGTGTCTCTGCCCCTCTCTCTGGGTGTCTCTCATGAATAAGTAAATAAAATCTTTAAAAATAAATAAATAAAAATAAAAACACTATGCCCAGGCTGTGTCACAGATCAAGATCTCAGATACTCCAAGGGTGACACCAGGGCATCAGTGTTTTGGGGTTTGTTTTTCACTATTGTTGCTCATTGGTTTATTTGTTTGTTTGTTTGTTTTTAAGTATCTCTAGGTGAGCCTGGAGCAAAATTTTGAGCCTGGGTTCAGAATCACTGCTTTAGATGAATGCTTTTTCTTTTAATTTCTATTGATGTACAACATGCACCTAGAAACATTTAACAAACATAAGGGTATACATGAGTATTTGTGGGGAGCATGTGACTACATCTTTGGCAAGAATGAAGCATAACTGTGCTTGTAGGATCTAAAGGCTTCTCCGTTCCTAACTCTGCCACTTAGAACTTGTGTGACTTCCTGAACGTCAGTTTATTCCTCTGTAACAAGAGGCTATGATACTTGCCCTTATCTTCCTCACACAGCTATCATGTGAAAAGACTTTGTAAACTATAAAATGCCATCCAAAGAGGAAAGATGATCATTTTGAGATTTAAACTATGATATTTCATGCATGAGGCCAATTTAAGTCATGAAACTAGAAAGCAGTACAAGGATTTTACAAGTGATTTTTTTCCTGGGCTTTCTAACATGGCCGGCTAATCCCTCGACAGTCCCACATGACAGAGTCTGAGGACAGGGCCCTGCCACGCCAACCCCTATAGCTCTTTCTTATTCTCTCTATGCTCGTTTATCACTCAACCCACTGCTACAGTGGAACTGTCCTGGCTAGCCACCGGGGGTAGGGTGGCCCAGACTGCCCTGTAAGTTTGAGTGAATGGGAGGGGGAAAGAATCTAATTCTTGCCCAATAGGGCTCTTGGCAAAGCAGACAGGTTTGGAGGCTCCCCCCCAGATTATTCTGGGCCAGTGTGGCTGAATCCAAACTAGAGCCCCTTTGAACACCTGGAAACCTCTAATAAGTGGGGTTCCCAGTCCCCCTTCTCACTGCCAAACCTCTCAAGAGCTTCTGTTGATTTTTCGGTCTATCCCGCATCTGGCCTAGGCTCTTAAATGCAGCCCCAGAGTTCCATCAAATACTCCCACCCTTACCTACCAAGCTCCCCTGCATCCAAGGAGGCCTATGTCAAACCTCAATATTAAATATAGACATACTGTGGCAGCCCAGGTGGCTCAGCGGTTTAGCACCGCTTTCAGCCTAGGGCCTGATCCTGGAGACCCGGGATCGAGTCCCATGTCATGCATGGAGCCTGCTTCTCCCTCTGCTGCACGCTCTCTCTCTCATTAATAAATAAATAAAATTTTTTATAAATAAATAAATAAATACAGACAGACAGACAGACAGACATATTTATGGGACACCTGGGTGGCTCAGCGGTTGAGCATCTGCCTTCAGCTCAGGGCATGATCCCAGGGTCCTGGGATCGAGTCCCACATCAAGCTCCCCTGCCTGTGTCTCTGCCTCTCTGTGTCTCTCATGAATAAATAAATTAAATCTTTAAAAAAAATACATGTATCTTAAAGGTCACATGGGCACACGAGCTAAGGATGAGAGCAAGCCCTGGGTAATGAGGGAGTGAGCCAAAACAGTTTTGTATGTTGGTAGTCGGTTCCTACAAGAGGCAACTTACCAGCCGGGTATTTACCACAGGAAACAGCAGGGCCAGAAGGGCTCCATTCAGCATGTGCATCTGGAGCCTGGAGGGAGAGAGAGAGAGAGAGAGAGAGAGAAAGAAAGAAAGAAAAAAAAAAAGATAAAGTCCAGGTTGTACTCAGACTCTGTTGCAAAGGCAGGCAAAAACCTGTGTCAAGTTACGCCATGCCACATGGGAGGATGTGCAATCAAGTGGGTCTCCAAGTAAACTGGCCCCGGAGCTGGTGCACACACCTGGTCGATTTGAAGCAGTGCATTCAGCGCTACTGAGATGTTCTGACCCCTGCCTCCACACATCCCCCCAAGTGCTCCCCGGACCTGAGCTGGCTACAAAGCTTGATTACATAATGAGCTCTGGGCTGCCTAACTATGTGGGCAGCCCCAATTATGGCACGGGCCATGGCGGCTCAGGCAACAGGTGAAAAGAGGGGCTGCCCCAAGCAGGTGCCCTGGTATGGCGTCAGGAGTACAGGAGTACTCGTTTCTGAGAATGGGGCTGTTTGTTTACATGGCCCATGGCCCATCCCTTCACTCAAGCCGCTGTCCTAGGCATCGAAAGGTGAGTGGAACCAGCCAGCTGACTGCAGTGTTTTTGTCAACTGTGCTCCCCAACTTTCTTAGAAGCATCTTCAGGGCTGTGGCAGGAGGTGGGGACAGCAGAAGTGGCAGCCTTCCAAGCTTGCTTTGATTTTATGGATTTGATTTTATGGATTGGGTTTTGGGGACTTCAAAGCAAAACAAAAGAGAAAAAAGAAAGGGGGCGGTGGTGGAGAAAAGAAGAAAACCACTGGTCTCTAGCATCAGGTAAGGATCATTTCCTAATACCAGACTTGTTGAAACATGCTCTAGAAACCCTTTATAAGTCAAGAACAATCAAGTCAGGAACTAATTCTGCCTGAGAGAGCCCTGAGGATGGACTGAAGCAACTTCTTTCATCATCAAGGCAAATGATCCTTTATTATAACTGAGGGAGAAGCAAAGAATGACAGTCTTCCTCCTGAAGAAAAGCAGGTATAACCACCGCTGAGTCGACTCTCTCTCTCTCTCTCTCTCTCACACACACACACACACACACTCTTACACACTCATACACACACCGACACAGTATCCCTGCAATACCAGCATTTCTCCCATGCCCCAAA
This sequence comes from Canis aureus, assembly GCF_053574225.1. Classification (NCBI taxonomy): domain Eukaryota; kingdom Metazoa; phylum Chordata; class Mammalia; order Carnivora; family Canidae; genus Canis; species Canis aureus. The sequence goes on from NC_135649.1 coordinate 40,700,522, forward strand.
CAGGAAAGCAGTCCTTACTCTGAAAACCCTCAAGAACTCTAGGCATTCTCTCAAAGCTCACAGATGTTTGCTTAAGACCAAGAGACATTACCAGGAGACCCATGAGAACAGCCCAGAAGCCCCAAAGATGTTTCTCATCTCCCGCAGTCTGTTTATTACCATTGCTCATTTTTACCAATGCCACAAGGATGGTGATAATGTGCACTTAACATAATTGAGGTAAGTTATCTAATTAACTGCTTTACATAAATTCTCTTAATTTTTATAGCTATCTTCTGAGACAGGTACAATTACATTTCCCGTTTGTCAATGAGAGTTTACAGAAGCAAAGTGGCCTGGTTCATGTCATGCATGAGATAGAAGAGCCAAGATTCAGGGACACCTGGGTGGCTCAGTAGTTGAGTGTCTGCTTTTGGCTCAGGGCATGATCTCAGGGTCCGGGGATGGAGCCCTGCATCAGGTTCCCTATGGGGAGCCTACTGCTCCCTCTCTCTTGTCTCTCATGAATAAATAAATAAAATATTTACCAAAACAAAAAAGAAAAGAAAAAGAGCCAAGATTCAAACCAGGTTTATTTAACTTCAGATCCCAAATTCTTATAGCCCTCTCACTGCCTGATACCAGAGCCATGCCCACCCCCCAACACACACACCCTGGCTACCTTCCCTCACAAATGTGACCTCAGGTGGGAAGTCAGAGGCTCCTGTTTCCTCCCTTTGGGTTTCAGAGACCTCTCTACCACCTTATTCATTCCCTGGCCTAGGCTTAATATACTTTCAGGGGGGTGACCAAGGGGAGAAGGCTTGGAGGCCACTCCAAGCCATCATGGTCTTCCAGGACCAATGCAGTGTCACTCCTGCCTACCAGGGCTGGCCAAGTTACCATGCTTCTATAACAGGGTCATTCAAGGGGGGCACTCCATGCTCTGAGAAGCTGCTGAAAACTTTTACTCAAGTCTCAAGTGCCTAGAGCAGGTACTAACTGCTAACTAGAAGAGCCAACTGTCCCATGGGAGGCCCCTGGCATAAACATTCTTGTTCAGCCACAACATAAACATTCATCCTGGGAGAGGAAAATATCACATTAACAGTCCAGATAAAGCTGGACTCTGGTGCCAGACTTTGCCACTAGCCTTAAAAGAATGCTGGCATTTATACAAAGCCAATTAGATATCTGGGCGCCAAAAGTTAAATCATGAGGATGATGGATCTAATTGATCCCAAGGGCCCATGGAAGGCCAAAAATACAGAAGATAAAACCAATATCAAGATCAAAACAACTAAGAAATTCCCAGATAAAGACAAGCCTGTACTGCCAGCTACATATATGTCAAAGAGTGGATTATCCCTAATAGACATAAAGGTCTTATGTATTAATAACTACAAAACAATCAAACATGTATAGCGCATTTCTATATGCCAATCACTGTGTTAAGTAAGCAAATGCATCATCTGATTTATCCTTTGGTTTTTATTATAATCATTATTATCTTCTTTAATTTCACAGCTGAGAAAACCAAAACACTGAGTGATTACATGACTTGCCACAAATCACATAGACAACAAGAGTCAGAGGAGAAGTCACACTCAGGTCTTGCCAGTTTTCAAGACTGTGCTTTTCCCACTATACACTGCTTTAATCCAAGACACAGACCTTGAACATTATACATGTTCTGTGTGTATGTATGTGTGTGTGTGAAAGAGAGACAGAGACAGAGAGACAGAGATAGAGACAGAGAGAGAGAATGAGAGTCAGACCATAGGCCAGGTAAGAAAGGACTCTAGACTGCCTATTGGGAGAGGGTCATGCCTAAGAGCAATAGAACCCCTTGGGTATTTTATGGCAAAACTGTCCTAATTATATACCTGCCCTGCCCTCTATAGACCCTAAGCACAGCCCAAGAGGTAAGTGACTGGCCATATGAAAGGCCAAGGATTTTGTTTTCACTTTATAGCCACCTCCAGCCTGCCATTCAGATTTCTATTGTGTATGGGAACCAGATAATGGGCCACTAGGAAGTCCTGTGAGAGTTCCCTCACCTGTACAATAGGAACAGCAGTAGGTAACTGGTAGTATTGTTATAAGGAGTTAATATCTATAAAGTGCTTAGAAGAGCACATGGTATATAAAGACTCACATATGTGTTTCATACATAAATGGTGAAGAGCTTGCCTAAACCTTCAAGATGTAAAGGGTGGGGAGGGGCAAAAAAGGAAATCATGTGACAGAGTCAAACTGTCAAAAAAATTCAGAGTAGGAAAAGGAGGTCCACAGAAAGCAAAAGGACAGACAGACTGAAGGCCAGAACCAAACATCACAAGCTGGAGATGGACTTCTATTCACTTAGAAAAAAAAATTGTATAAATTTCCTTGACAGCTCAAAGTCCTGGCCATTACTATTGTCACAAATATTCTGTCAGCTTTGTTTCTGTGTAGGATACTGAGCTAAATTAGCTAAGTTGGTAAGAAACTGGGGCAGTATGGCAAATGTCATAGATTTAATTCTCTTCCAGGTCAGTTCAGGTCATTAAATTGAGTTCCACAAACATAAATCCATCTATTACTTCGTGTCTAACATAGGTGCTGTAGGGGAAAGGTGATCAGTGTAAGACACAGTATCTGCCTTCAAGAAAGTAACAATCTTTTTTTTTTTTTTTTTTTTTTTTTTAGAAAGTAACAATCTTACTGACAAAGAGAGAAATGAACTAATGAAAGGAAATGTAGCATAATGGTGAAGAAATCAGGGTGTGGCAACAAACCTACACTCAAATTCCAGATCTACCACATACTGGCTGAGTGACTCTGGACAAGTGACTTAAAATACGTGAGTTAGTTTCCTCAATCATAAAACTGGCCTAATAACCATACCTTGCTGAAAAGTTTTTGTTTTGTTTTTAAATATTTTATTTATTTATTCATGAGAGATGGGGGGGGCAGAGGGAGAAGCAGGCTCCATGCAGGGAGCCTGATGTGGGACTCGATCCCGGGTCTCCAGGATCATGCCCTGGGCCAAAGGTGGCGCTAAACCACTGAACCACCCAGGCTGCCCTGAAAAGTTTATTGAGAATGTTTTTTTAAGCTTATTGAGAATTTAATAAGGCCATATAAACTGACCAACTTAGTGCTTAAGACATAGTTAGCACACAATACATGGCAGTTATTATTATCCTTAATAAAGCCATGTGAATGAATATCACATTACTATTCATAACAACAAGTGAAGATATTAAAAACCTTCACAAGATGACTTCTATTCCAATTTAATGCACTTGACAACCAAGAACCAAAAAATATGGAACAGATGGCAAGTTCTGTAAGTGACTGGAAAGGTAAATTCATAGAGAGGATTCTCAAAGGAAATTATGAAATACTTTGAACTGACAAAAATAGGGGCACCTGAGTGCTCAGTCAGTTAAGCATCTGCCTTTTGCTCAGGTCACAATCCCAGGAGTCCCAGGACCAAGCCCTGCATCAGACTCCCTGCTCAGCGGTGTGTCTGCTTCTCTCTCTGCCCCTCATCCCACTTGTGCTCTCTAATAAAATCTTTTAAAAAAATAAATAAAAATAAAAATACAACAATATCAAAATGTCAGATGCTTATACCATAAAATTTATAGACTGGGAAAAAAAAAAGAATCATCTCAACTCAGTAATCTAAGCTTCTGCCTTCAAAATCCAGAAAATAAGAGCAAAATAAGCCAAAAGCAAGCAGAAGGAATAAAACACTAGTGGGAGCAATAATCAATGGAAGTAAAAACCAAAACAATAGAGAAAAAACAATGAAACTAAAAGCCTACCTTTGAAAAAGTCAATACCATTTGTAAGCTTCTAGGAAGAATGACATGGACAAAAAGAGAGAAGACAGGACTTACCAACACCAGGAAGGACAGCAGGGTTATCACTATAGGAACCCTCCCTCCGAATTAAAGAAATAACAAGGAGAAACCAGGAACAATTCTATGCACAGAAATTTGACAACTTAGATAAAATAGAGAATTTCCTCTAAGACCACAAATTACCAAACTCACCCAAGATGAAACTGATAACCTAAACAGTCCTATTAAAGAAATTGAATACACATACAATGGACTACTATTCAGCCATAAAAAAGGAAATCTTGCCATTTGCAAAAACATCAATGGCCCTTGAGGAAATTATGCTAAGGGAGATAAGTCAGACTAAGAAAGACAAACGTCATACAATTTCACCTATATATGGAACATAAAAACCAAAAATAAACAAAAACTAAGCACACAGATACAGAGAACAAGACTGGCAGTTGGTTGCTAGAGTCAGAGAGTCAGGGTGGACAAAATGGGTGAAGGTAGTCGAAAGGTACAAACCTCCAGTTATCCGATAAAATAAGTGATGGGGGTGTAACAGACAGCATGGTGACTATAATTAATAACACTGTATTGTATATTTGAAAGTTGCTGGGCAGCCCCGGGTGGCTCAGCAGTTTAGCACTGCCTTCGGCCCGGGGTGTGATCCTGGAGACCTGGGATCACATCCCACGTCAGGCTCCCTGCATGAAGCCTGCTTATCCCTTTGCTGGTGTCTCTGCCTCTGCCTCTCTCTCTCTCTCCCTCTCCCTCCCTCTGTGTCTCTCATGAATAAATAAATAAAATCTTTTAAAAAAAGAAATTTCTAAAAAAAAATGAAAGTTGCTAAGAGAGCAGATCTTAGAAGTCATCATCACAAAAAAACTTTTTAACTATGTGTGGTAATGGATGTTAACTAGATTTATTTTGATGAATGTTTCAGAATATACAAACATACAAAATCATAATGTTGTATACCTGAAACTAATATATTGCATGTCAAACGTCATTTTTTAAAAATTGAAATTGTAGTTAAACTTTTCTCAATAAGAAATCTCCAGACTCAGATGGAGTCTGAGATTAAGTCTACCAAATATTTATACAATCTTGTCCAGAAAATAAAACAGAAGGAAACAATTCTAAACTCATCTTACGAGGCTGTTATTATGCAGATAACAAAACCAGACAAATAAAGTACAAAAAAAGAAAGAAAAAGAAAACCAAAACTAACTAGATATCCCTCATGAACACAGTCACAAAATTCATCAATATAATTTTAGCAAATGTAAGGCAGCAATATGAAAAGAATAATATTCTGGGGGCACCTGGGTGGCTCAGTGGGTTAAGTGTCTGCCTCTTAATCTTATCTCAGGTCTTGATCTCAGGGTCATGAGTTTAAGCCCTGAGTTGGGCTTCACATGTGGAGCCTAATTTTTTTTAAAAAAAGAATAATATCGGGGATCCCTGGGTGGCTCAGGGGATCCCTGGGTGGCTCAGCGGTTTGGCGCCTGCCTTTGGCCCAGGGCGCGATCCTGGAGTCCCGGGATCGAGTCCCGCATCGGGCTCCCGGCATGGAGCCTGCTTCTCCCTCCTCCTGTGTCTCTGCCTCTCTCTCTCTCTCTCTCTATGTCTATCATAAATAAATAAATAAATGTTTTAAAAAAAAAGAATAATATCCTGTGACCAAGTGGATTTTGTCCTGTAAATGAAAGGTTGATTCAGTATAATAAATATTACCAGGTTAACAGTGAAAAAGAATACAAACTACACGATCATATCAATTGATACAGAAGATATCTGCCACAATTCAACATCTTATGATAAAAAAAATACCAACAAATTAGGAATAGTAGGGAACTTCCTCAACCTGATAAAGAACATCTTAGAAATACTATACCCAACATCATAATTAATGGTGAAAACTGAATGCTCCTCCCACTAACATTGGGAACAAGACAAGTGTGCCTTCTCTCAAAATCAATAGGGCAACAAAAATAATAGGGATTGGAAAAGAAGAAATAAAACTGTCCCTATTTGCAAAGAACATGATTATATGTGTAAAAAATCTCAAAAAGCCTAAAAAAAAAAACCCTAGAAGTGACATGTGATTTTAGCAAGGTTGCTGGATTATAAGGTCAACACATAAACATCAATAATATTTCTATATAATAATAGTGCAAAATTGGAAAAAAATTTTTAAAGATCATATTTATTTATTTGAGAGAAAGAGAGAGAAAAAGAGCAAACAAGCAAGGAGAGGAGCAGAGGGAGAGGGAGAGACAGACAATCTTCAGCAGACTCCACACTGAGCACAGAGCCCGATGTGGGGCTCAATTCCAGGACCCTGAGATCATGACCTGAACTGAAATCAAGAGTCGGATGCTTAACTGACTGAGCCACCCAGGTGCCCCTGGAAACCAATATATATAATTTACAATATCTCCCCCAAAACCAAAAACACTTAAGTATAAATCTAAGAAAATATGTACAAGAATCTGTATGCTGAAAACTGTAAAAAGATCATAAAAAAATTCAAAGAGGACCTAAATAAATAGACATACCATGTTCAAAGACTGAAAGGCTTATTAACATAGCAAATATGTCAATTCTCACTGAAACTATCTATAGATTCAATGTAATTTTGACCAAAATCCCAGCGGGATATTTTACAGATACAGATAAACTAACTCTAAAATGTATATAGAAGGGTAAAGAAAGTAGAATAGCTAAAGTAATTTTTTTTAAGATTTTACTTATTTATTCATGAGAGACACAGAGAGAAAGAGAGAGGCACAGAGACACAGGCAGAGGGAGAAGCAGGCTCCATGCAGGGAGCCCGATGTGGGACTCGATCCCGGGACTCCAGGATCAGGCCCTGGGCCGAAGGCGGCGCCAAACCACTGAGCCATCAGGGCTGCCTAGCTAAAGTAATTTTGTAAAAGGAGAAGAACGATGAATCACATTACCAGATCTTAAGGCTTGCTATAAAGCTATAGCAACCAAAATAGTATAATACTGTCCAAGAAAAGACTTCGATCAATAAGACAGAATAGTCCAGAAATGGACCCAGAGTGATATAGTAATTTGATTTTTTGCAATACTGCAAAAGCAACTCAGTGGAGAAAAGCCATAGTCTTTTCAATAAACAGTATTACAGTAATTGGATAAAATATAGAAAAAAATGCACTTAACCTAAACCTTGCAACTTAAATAAAACTTAAGTCATAAATCTAAATAGAAAATGTAAAATTATAACACTTTTACAAGAAAACATAGCAGGAAATCTTAATGACTGTTAAGTTGTTCTTAAACAGGACACCAAAAACAGAAAACATTCAAAAAATGATAAACTGAACTTAGTCAAAATTTAAAATTTTCACTGTGTCAGACAATTTGACAAAAATGACAACTACAAGCTACAGAATAGGAGAAAACATATGCAAATAACATACCCAACAAAGGACTTTTATCAAGAGTATATAAAGAATACACTCAATAATAAGAAAACAACCCAATTAAAAAATGGGTTAGAAAACTTGAATGAACACTTCATCAAATAAAGATATATGGAAGGCAAATAAGCACATCAAATGATATTCCAAATCATTAAGGAAAATGCAAACTAAAACCACAACAAACTACAACTCCCCACCTACAAGAAAATTGATAAAATAGAAATATTAACAATAGCAAATGTTGAGAGACTATAGAGAAATGGAAACTCTCATAAGCCATTGCTGGTGGAAACATAAAAACAATTTGGAAAACAGGTGGGGAGTTTCTTCTAAAGTTTATAAAAAGCCTTAAAAGTTAAAAATATGGGGAACCCTGGGTGGCTCAGCGGTTTGGCACCTACCTTGGGCCCAGGGCATGATCCTGGAGACCCGGGATCAAGTCCCACATCAGGCTCCCTGCATGGAACCTGCTTCTCCCTCTGCCTATGTCTCTGCCTCTCTCTCTCTCTCTCTCTCTCTCTGTCTCTCATGAATAAATAAATAAAATCTTTAAAAAAAAGTTAAAAATATGCTTATCAGGGGATCTCTGGGTGGCTTGGTGGTTTCCACCCAGGGCGGAAAGGTGTGATCCTGGAGTCCTGGGACCGAGTTCCGCATCGGGCTCCCTGCATGGAGCCTGCCTCTCCCTCTGTCTGTGTCTTTGCCTCTCTCTCTCTGTGTCTCTCATGAATAAATAAATAAAATCTTTAAAAAAATGCTTATCATTTGATCCAATAATCCTGCTCCTACATAATTACCCTAGTTTAAAGAAAACATGTTTACACAAAAACCTTTACATAGATGTTCACAGCAACTCTATTCATAGTAGCCGAAGTCTGGAATTGGCCCAGATGCCAAGGGGTGAATGGATGACAAATTGTAGTATATACATTACAAATAAAATATGGTATATACATACTCAGCTATAAAATGAATGAACTCATACATACAAGAACATGGATGAATCTTAAAGCTGTGTGAATAAAGCCAGTCTCAAAAGGTTACACACTGCAGGGTTCCATTTCGAGGACATTCCATAGACAACAAAACTACAGTGAAGGAGAATTAATGAGCAGTTGCCAGGGTTTAGGGATATGCTAAAAGATGCCTGCAAGTTGAAATAAAAGGACATCAGACCATCACTTGAAGCCATATAAAAAAATAAAGAGATGGTGGTAGAGGTAAATATATGGGCAATTATAACAGCTAGTATTACTGTAACAATAGTTTATAACTCCATGTTTTGTCTTCTACATAATTTAAAAGAGTAATATGATTTTAAAAAGAGCGTATAAAGACTAGTATTGTAATTTAGATTTCTTTTTTAAATATTAATTAATTAATTAATTTATTTATTTATTTATTCAGAGAGAGAGAGAGAGGTGCAGAGATGCAGGCAGAGGGAGAAGCAGGCTCCATGCAGGGAGCCCAACGTGGGACTTGATCCTGGGTGTCCAGGATCACACCCGGGGCTACAGGCAGTGCTAAACCACTGCGCCACCGGGGCTGCCCTCTAATTTAGATTTCTAACTCCACACTTCGTTTTCTACATAATTTAAGAGACTAATGCATTTGAAAATAATTACTTTACATTTTGGGGCATACATTGCATAAAAATGTAATTTTGTGCCATCAAAACCTGAAAGGGGTGGAGATAAAACTATAAAGGAGTAGCTTTTTGTATGTCATTTAAAATCAGCTCATATAAACTTAAGGTAAAATGCTATAACTTGAGAACATTGAATGTAATCCCCATGATAACCACATAGAAAATAAGTAATATACACAAACAGAATTGATAAGGAAATTAAATTGTTCGACTACTAAAGAGCTCAAACACAAAAGACAGTAATGCAAGAAATGGGGAACAAAAAATTATAAAGTATGGAAAACAATTAGCAAAATTACAGAATTCCCTCCTTATCAGTAATTACTTTAAATGTAAATGGATTAAAACTGTCCAACTAAAAGACAGAGACTGGCTGAATGAATAAAAACCATGATCCAAATTCAGGCTGTCTACAATGGACTCACTTTAGAGTCAAAGACACAAACAGGTTGAAAGTGAAAGGATGGAAAAAGATATTCCATGCAAATGGTAACCAAAAACAGAACAGGGGTGGTTATACTAATATTAAACAAAATAGACTATAAATCAGAACAGTTTATGAGACATATTATTTATTAATGAAGGCTCAATACCACAAAAGAATATAATAATTATAAACATTTACATACTTAGTAACAGACCATCAGCATATATTAAGCAAAAATGGACAGAATTGATGGGAGAAATAGACAAGTCTACAATAGTAGTTGGAAACTTCAATACTCCACTCTCAATATTAGAACAGCAGAAAGAAGGAAAGTAAGGAAATGGAAGACTTGAACAACACTAAACTAACCAGATTTAACAGACATATACAGAACACTTAAATCAGCAGCAATAGAATTCATTCCTCTCAAGTGCCCAGGGGACATTTTCCAGGATAGACCATATATTAGGCCATAAATTAAGCCTCAATAGATTTAACAAGGTAAATATTGGGGCACCCGGGTGGTTCAGTTGGTTAAGCATTTGCCTTTAGCTCAGGTTGTTATCTCAGGGTCCTGGGATCAAGCCCTGTATCAGGTCTATGCTCAGCAGGGAGTCTGCTTCTCCCTCTCCTTTTGCCCGTCTCATGTGCTCTTGCTCTTTCTCTCTCTCTCTCTCAAATAAGTAAGGGAAGTAAAATGGGAAAATTCACAAATTCTAAATAACACACTCTTAGCCAATGGATCAAAGAATGAATCACATGGGAAATTAGAAAATGAAATGCAAAACAAAATTAGATACTATCTCCAATTAGATACTCCAATTAGATATTAGATAGTATCTCTAATTAGATACTATCTCCACTAGTATGGCTACTACAAAAAAAAAACACATAGAAAATAACAAATGTTGGCAAAGATGCAGAGACATTGGAACTCTTGTATGCTGTTGGTGGGAACGTAAAATGGTATAGCAGCTGTGTAAAACAGTTTGGCAGTTCTTCAAAAATTTAAAAATGAAAGTATCATATGATCCAGCAATCCTATTTTTGCATATATATCCAAAAGAACTGAAAGCAGGGTCTCTGAGGATTATTTGTCCACTCATTTCACAGCAGCATGATTCACAACAGCTAAGAAATGGAAGCAACCCAAGTGTCCATCAGCAGATGAATGTATAAACAAGATGTGGTATACACACATTATTTAGCCTGAAAAAGGAATGAGGTTCTTACACATGCTACATCATGGATGAACCTGAGGATGACATTGTGCTGAATGAAAGAAGCCAGTCTCAAAAAGACAAATACTGTATGATTTCACTTATATGAATCACCTACCCAGAGTAGTCAAAATCATGGAGACAGAATGTAGAATGATGGTTGCCAGGGGCTGGAGGATGGGGAATGGGAGTCACTGTTTAATGGGTATCGAATATCAGTTTTTGCAAAATGAAAGTTTTGGGGATGGATGATGATGATGATGGTTGTATAACAGTGTGAGTGTCCTTAATACTACTCAACTTTCCACTTAAAAATGACTAAGGCACACAGAGAAAAAAAATGACTAAGGTGCTTTTATATATCTGTGCATACATATAATATATATTTTATATAAATATCTATATATGTATATATATATAGAACATATAAACATGTAAATATATTTTCTATTACCTATAAATAAATAAAACCCTTTATTTCCCTTTATATATAACATATAAACATGTAAATATATTTTCTATAACCTATAAATAAAATATAAGTATACATATTTATACTCTAAATAGATATACATAAAATATATATTATATAGAGACACACATAATGAAAAAAGCTCATAGAATTGTATACCAAAAAATCAATCTTACAGCATGATAATTAAATTTAAAAATATATATGAAAACCAAAACACTGAACTCCTCTAGTCTCAACTTTAGCAACCACAAAACAAATGACCCAAAATTCTAAGAAGCCTTTTTTAAATATTTTTTAAACATGTTTCTTCACTCTAGTTTTCTACATTAAAATTTTCTTGCATATAGAAAAATACAAAGAGTAAGAACCTCTGTGCCCCTGCTTTAATCAATTTGAGTATTATTGATTCAGTTGAAGCCCTATGTATCCTTCCTAAACACTATCCATCCCCTCCACTCCCTAACAAGAGGAAATCTTAATTTGGAAATAGTGGGATTCCTTCCTATCTATGATTTTATAGATTTATCACATTTGTATGTATCTACAAACCATAAACATTGTTTCCTGGTTATCCCATTAAATATATGATATACTCTCTCTGTATCCTTCTGCAAATTATATTTTTCACTCTACACAGCTTCTTCTAATTATCCATGCTGCTATATGTCACTCTACTTCATGTTTTTCACTGCTTGTACACTATTCAATTGTATATCAGAAGTCATTCTATACATTGTCATGTTGATGGACATCTGGATGTACTCTTTCCCTTCAGCCAGAAACTATGTTGAGATTTATTTTACATAATTTATATTATACAAACAGATCTATTTCTACTATCCCAGAGCCCAGGGTCCTTCCACTATGACCTTCTCTTTTCCATTGGTCCTTGGCTTGAGAGTGTGCACTTTCTGCCCACTGTGTGAGCCTCTGCAGTACATCCTGTCATACAGTAGTAAATGCAGTCAGGATCGAACATTTTTTAACTCACATATCAGAAACCAGGACAAAAATTGCTGAATCTAGGAAGAAATCATACAAGTGTCTGATGTGTTGCCCTGCTCACTTTTCTGTATGTCTGAAATTTTTTCAGGATAAAAACCGGAAAAGAAAAAATAATAAGAAAAGAAAAACAAACAAGTATAAGAAGAAGGTTTGACTTGCTTTGCTTGTAGGCACCAAGATAGAATAGAGACTATTAAAGATAGAATACAGTACTGATTGTAACTGGTGGCTTCCCACCAGCTTGCTCTAGACCAAATGTGACCACACAAATGGAAAGGCTGCAGAACTTCCTTTAATGTGAAGTCCAGACAGTTGGCCAAAGCCCCAGTATGCAAGGCACTCAACTAATAAAAGGGGCCACGTATCTGAAAGCAGTTTGCATTCTGAAATTCTGCTCCTTTGAATGAAAACAATTTTCACTCCCTGGGACCCTAATTCTAACAGCAAGGTAAGTATACAAGATGGTGAAGCATCAAGACAAATCTCAGGTTACATATTATGAACATTTCCTGATTAGTTAGTCTATGTTAGGATTCATGCTAAGAAATGAACATGGAGCAGCTCATCTAACTGTTACCATGACGCAATGCTATTGATAGCATTCTTTTACCAATGAGGGAATGGAGGCTGAGACTTTCAGCCTTGCTCAGAAGTCTTAAGAAAAACTATACAACGTAAGCCATCTACATTCCCGGCACCATGTAAGGTTCCTTTGAAACATTATCTGTCCATCAAACCAAATGTCAAATAACAGGGCACTGTTTAAATACATCATATTACATTCATCTGAATGATAAAATATCAAACACTATGCCATCATTGGAAATCAATGGAGGGCACTTGATGTAATGAGCACTGGGTGTGATAAGCAACTGATGAATCACTAAACTCTACCACTAAAGCTAATAATAAACTCTATGTTAATTGATTTTAAATTTAAAAAAACAAATCATGTGCAGAAGAACACTTAATGACCTGGGGAAACAATCATGGCATATTAACTTTGGAGAGATTACAAATCATATCTTTGAAGATAACCCCAAGTTTGTTTTTTTTAAAAATGGGTATGTACACACAGAAGCCTGGGAAGACATTATACCAACATATTACCAGAGGAATGAACAGGTACTCTAATTTTCTATGTGACTGCTTTCTGTAACGTTTGAGGTTTTTCTTCCAGTGATCATGGATTACTCTTATAAAAATAAAATATTTCTATCTCTTCATACTCACTACACAGCACCTACAGATCTTGCCTAAACCTCATTTATTATGCTATACTGCTTTTGGGTTTTTTTTCTGGAATTGCTTTTGCCTGATCTATAGCATAGTAGATATGTCACTCAGCTTTTGTAAGGACTGGGTTGGCTGACAAAGTAAAAAGAGGCCCAAAATGATCAATCCCCATTCTTTTGCTGAATACTGCTTTCCACACTTTCCCGGATGAAAAAAAGTTGCCTGCATCTCCAGCATCCCTCTTACCAGAAAATGACAGACATCCAAACACATGTTTAAAGCAGAGCAGCCCAAGAGAAAGAAAATTAAAAAATAAAATAATAAAACAAAATAAAAATAAATAAAATAAAATAAAATAAAATAAAATAAAATAATAAAATAAAAATATAAAATAAAATAAAATAATAAAATAAAATATAAATATAAAAATAAAATAAAAATAAATAAAATAACATAAAATAAATAAAATAAAAAATATAAAATAAAATAAAATAAATAAAAAATAAAATAAAATAAAATAAAATAAAATAAAATAAAATAAAATAAAATAAAATAAAATAAAGCAGTCCCTGCTCCAGAAACCCTCAGAGTGATTTCCAGGAGAGGATTTGTATGGGGCGGTGAGAATACTCAGTCAGAAAATATGGACCAGGACTGTAGCAGCCAAAGCTCCCAAGAGAGAACAAAATTGAATATGTACACATTGGAAGGAAGGCAGCTTCTGGTGTGTATGCAAGGGGAAGAGGCCCGTGAACAACCTGAAAGCATCTTCCCCCTTCTCAGCATTAAGAAAGAATATGTATGGATGCAAGTCCGCAACCTGACAGTCAATGGCTCCTAGGAAAGCAGACACCAGAGCAGCCTTCTGTATGAGACAAGAAATTGGTCCCCTTGAATTGCTACTTACTTACAATGGATTCAATGGATTTTTCTAGGTTCCTGGTGTCTCTCCCTTTTAAACCTGCAGGATTCATATGTAGGGCTTTCTCTCTTGCCAAGAACAGTCTTAATAAAGCTGCATGGGTCAGACAGTCTCCTGAACACCCTTTGCAGTGTGTCCAGAGCTAAGCCAGAAAGCAGCTACCTCTGAGGTAGAGGTGCCAAAAGGCTGCTCTTTTTTTGGGTCCCAGAGCAGTTGCTGGGTTGAGACCAGAAAAGGGGGTGCTGAGATGGTCAAGCCATTCCAAGACATTAAGACCCAAGAGGTCCAACCTGAGTGCTGACCCCCTCCTAAACTGGGAACAATCCTAGCAAGAGGAAGTCTCCCTGCTCCAAGTCCTGCTGTTTCAAAATTTGAAAGTACAATAAGTGGCATCTAGAAGTAGAGAAGGTCACAGGGCTACTAAATGCTTGTAATATCATGTGGCCCAAAGGCCAACAGGGCATCAATCTTGCAACACCAAGATCACATGTCAAGCTGTCCTCATTCCCCTCACCCCCATGCTTCCCTCACCTACCTTGGCTCACACCAGGCCTACAGTCCTCTCTCCAGCCAGCATCACACCCCCTGCTCTCTGCAGCACAGATGAAATTTCATCTCATCTCCTTCCAAATCCTCTCCAGACTGACTCAGCAGATACTCAGGACCAAATAATCCCACTTGCATCACAGATCCACTCCTCTCCATGTGGACATGAAAATGAGCAGATTTAAGGGTTTCTGTTTGCTCACAGGGGAAGGGCCACCATCTACCTCCTGAGGCAAAAGAAGTGCACTAGCTCTCTGCAATGCACTTTTCTCACTGGGCAGGGTGGGGGAAGAGTCTCAGCCATTCAGTCTGCACTGCTCAGTGACTCACTCACACTCTGCATACCCTAACCCTGCGGCACACACTTGGGTAACTGGCAGGTTAAGCCATGGATGCTCACAAGGCAGCTAAACTGTCTGATCACAACCCAAAGCCAGGGAAATCTTAACAGCCACTCCCTTTCCTTCAGTTGGTCCTTCAAAATAGCCCCAGCTCTGACAGAGGAGGTTTCTCCAAAAGGCTGGCTTCCCTAAGAGGCTCCCAGTCCTTTGTGAAACCAAGAATTTCACCCTCTTAAAAAACAAACAAACAAACAAAAAAACAGCAGCCAAGACGCCAACAAGTAAGCTGAAAACTAAGAGGCTGACTGCACTTAGAGTGCTCCGTGGTGCTGAGATCCATGGAGACTGGGAAGGAGGAGTGAGTGCATGCCACCACATCGTGACAACACCCTCCTTCAGCCAGGATAACAGGCCCAACAGAGACCAGGAAACTCCAAACCACTGCATGCTGGGAGAGGCGGCAGTAATATACATGGACCTCTTTTTGCAAACTCTGCTCCAAGAACAGCATTAAACACACCAGAGACCTGCTCCCCTGAGCAGATGGAAGACTCCGGTTGGACATGGGGCCCGTTCAAGGTCTTAGTCAAGCTGAGGGAGGCCAAGGCTAGAGCTGGAAAGCAGAAGTATCCTCTCCACACTGCTGAGAGAAAAGCAAAAAGCAGTGTGGGGTCCCGAGAACAGCACTATTCCCAATGCCAAGGGCCCAGGTCTCCAGCTGACAGGTGAATCCTAGTGGCACAGGAATCTTGGCAAGGGGGTGCAGAACCAGCTGACTCAGAGTAGTGGCTGCTCTTTCTTATCCAGCAAGTCTGTTATGGTTAATAACTAAAAAGCTAGGATTTTTTTTTTCCTAATCCTGGGAAGAGACCCCATCATCTACAGGGAGCATCGCCAGTGACCAAGAAAAGACTGGCTGGCTGTTAAATTGCCTCGGGAGTAGAAAATCCCTGATCTAATCCTTATGCCAAAAAAGTGTTACTATGAACCCTGTGTCTCTCTATCCCTAAAGACCATGGGATGATGTCACCAGGATGAACTGCAGTTATCCAGAACCCTGGCCTACTCTAAGGTATTTCTCACTGTCCTGCTGTACCCATTTAATTTCTTCCTCCCTTGCTCCCTATCTTTCCATGTCCTAGATTTAATTGCTCTAAACTTGGGGTCAGCAAAATACGGCCACCCTGTTGTATTCTGGGAGGGTTTTTCTTTTTTGGTGTGGTAAAATACACATATCATAAAATGTACCATCATAACCATTTTTAAGTATACAGTTCAGTGGCATTAAGTCCATTCACATTGCTATACAACCATCACCATCATCCAGCTCCAGAACTTTTTCATCTGGTTGTCCTGTTTTTGTAAATAAAATTTTACTGGAACACAGCCAACCCCATTCATTTAGGTATTGTCTATGGTGCTTTTGTGCTACAAAAAAGTGACACCATTAAAACACAGATCATGTCAACATTCAGAAAGTTTACTATCTGGCCCTTTGCAGTAAAAGATTGCAAACCTCTGCTCTAAACCAAAATATACACCAAATTTCTGGTTCAAAATAGCACTTGGCTAACATCCAATAACACAGCACCTCCCAGACTTCTACTAAAATTCCTATGGGAAATAAAAAAAGATAAAACACCCCAAATCACTGAAAACTTAAACTGATGATCATCCCATGACAGGACTCTAGAAGAAATCTCCACTACTGGGATCCCTGGGTGGCACAGCGGTTTGACGCCTGCCTTTGGCCCAGGGCGCGATCCTGGAGACCCAGGATCGAATCCCACATTGGGCTCCCGGTGCATGGAGCCTGCTTCTTCCTCTGCCTATGTCTCTGCCTCTCTCTGTGTGTGACTATCATAAATAAACAAAAATTAAAAAAAAAGAAATCTCCACTACCAATAAGGCTAATGCTGCAATGTCAAAAAAAAAAAAAAAATCCGTGGCTAATATATGCAGCAGAAACCTGAAACAAGATAGGAAGATACTGAGTCCTTCTTGCCACTGTTGGCCTCATGGCTTAGAAATCTGGTAACCAGCACACCGGACATTCATGCCTCCACTCCAGGACTACTGCTTGCAAAGGAAATCAACAAATCCCCAAACTGTTCTATATGCATTTGGAGACTGACTCCTACTCCCCCAAATCAAAAGGCCAGAAGCGATGGCATTGGGGCTGGCACACCGTGTCCGAGGAGTGGGAGTCTGCCCAAGTAAAACTCAGGTAGCAATGCATATGGGGGGGCTGTGGTCTTTCACATACTGTATCTGCTCAGAGTATCAAAGAACCTAGTAGCAGTGGTAGGGATAAGTTATTCAGCCCAGGTCCAGCAGAACCCACTAAATGAAGCAGCTAAGCACTGGCAAACAGGCTGGAAGGTATGGACGTCTACCTGCCATCAAGAGAGGAAGTGAGAAGGGGTTCTAGCCAATACCAAAGAAAACATGAAAATCCCCAAAGGCAATATAGAGACCCTACCTTGGACAAGTAATAAATAAATACTCCTTTGAATATGTATAAACATACCCAAGAAACAGCACGATTCCTACGAAAGCCTCTGGCAGCAGAAGTGCATATCATTCTGAAGACTTGGAGGAAGCACAAAAGTATGAATTTAGTGTCTGAACCAGAAGAAGTATTTTACAAAACTGTATCCCCAGTAGAATATGTGAAAACATGGACTCTCTGAAACAAGTATAGAATGCCAACAGAATAAAGCATATCAAGAAGGAAGGGTGCCTAGCTGGCTCAGTTGGTGATGCATGCAACTCCTGATCTCATGGTGGTGAGTTCGAGCCCCACACTGGACACAGAGATTACTTTTAAAAATATTAAGAAGGAAAGACAACAAACGGGGGAGAAAAGAGAACATAGCAAAGCAAGGGAGAATTAGAAATTAAGATGGTAGAAGTAGAAATAAATATCACATTGGAGATGGCAAAGAGCAAAATCAATCAAATTCATAGTATGGGAGCCAATTCTGAATCTCTCCCAAGCATGCAGAGGAAAAGGAAAGCTGACCTTAGAAATCCAACAAAGGTTGTTGTTAGGAAATCTATTCATTGAACCTGCCAAATGAGGAGGTCAAAGGAGAAAACCCAAATGAACCTCTCAAAAGATTCTTAAAAACCATTAGCTATGGGCAGCCCCAGTGGCCCCACGGTTTGGTGCCGCCTCCGGCCCAGGGCGTGATCCTAGAGACCCGAGATTGAGTCCCGCATCGAGCTCGCTGCATGGAGCCTGCTTCTCCCTCTGCCTGTGTCTCTGCCTCTCTCTGTGTGTCTCTCATGAATAAGTAAATAAAATCTTTAAAAAAAATTAACTAAATTATCTATAATCAACAACCATTCCTGATTTTTAAAAAAATTGGTAATTTAAGAATAAAAGAATTCCTTAACATTATAAAGGACATTTAATCTAAACCAACAACATCAGAATCAACAGTGAAACACTAGAAACATTCTCATTAAAATCAGAAGCAGGGCAACAATCCCTGCCAGTACCACTATTATTTAATATTGTCCTAGAACTTCTAACCAATACAACCAGGCTTGAAATGCGGGAATTGGGGGGAAGTGGGGAGTCTTGCTCTTTATAAGGAGATATGTTACCATATGAGTGTCGATGCCATTAATTTCCAAAATAATCCAAGTGAAGCAACTGAAAAACTATTAAAATAGTCTTGATGGCCAAAAATAAACATGTATAATCCAAATCTTTCCTATGTACCAGTAATAACAACTTTGAAAATATGGTAAATAAATTCGACCATAGACTACAAACTGTCCAGGAATGACTCTGATGAGAAATATGTAGGATGCACACAAGCATGCACACACTCTTCAAGAAAGTGAAAGAAAACTTTTATACATTAGAAACAAACCACATCTTTTCCCATATGTACAGATTCTATTATAATGATGTTAATAACATTTTAGATTGAAAGTCATTCCCATCAAAACTAATAGAATCTGACAAAAATATTCTAAGTTCATCTGGAAGGAAAAAATGGTTCAGACTAGCTAAGAAAAAAGCATGGGTAGAGTAACAGGCTACAAACAGTGGCAAAGAGAAGTCTGTCCTGCTAGCTGTTGCAAATATGAGAGTACGAAACTGGTGAAGGATCCAACAGAGACATTAATGGAGTAGTACAATAAGCCCCCAAAATAAATCCTAGCATACATAAGAATTTAAGTACACAACAGCAATAATCATAGAGAATGGTCATTTAATGAACAGTGCTCCAAAAAAATGACAATACAAGGAAAAATAAATTATATCCCTAATACCATTTACAAAATGAAATTTAGATGAACTGACAGCTAAATATATTTTTTAAAGCAATTAAAAAAACGGATTGTCGGGGTGCCTGGGTGGCTCAGTCAGTTAAGTGTCTGACTCCTGACTTCAGCAAAGGTCATGAACTCAGGGTCATGAGATAAAGGCCAATGTAGGCTCCATGCTCAGCACAAAGTCTGCTTGGGATCTCTCTCTCCCTCTCCCTCTGCTCCTCCCCTTGGCTCCTTCTCTCTCTTTCTCACTCTAAAATTAAATGAAAAAATCCAAAAAAATCAGATTGTCTATCTGACGTCTGAAGGGGAAAAAAAGTTTCAGGCATAAAAACACCAGAAGAAATTACCACGGTCTGAAGGCAGTTTGGGAACCAAACAATGTGTCCAATAAAAATGTCAACTGTATATCAAAAGCATCATCAAGTTAGAATATAGTATGGAGAAAACACTTCCTGCAAAGGTGATAAAGGATTAATACTCTATATATGGATGATTCATGCAGATCAATGAGAAGAAAAATACCCCTATGTCATAGCTAGGCAGAGAACATGAAGTGACAATTCACAGGTTAAAATATTTAATGAGTAACAGGCATAATATGCATAAGTTTGGAATTTTAAGTAATGAAATTCGAAGGGAAGAAAACAGGAAAATTGCAAGGAGAGGGAAAATGAGAAGCCATCAGTAAGATGGGTGTGGGAAGCCTGGCTACACTATAACAAGGCCCTCCTCCTACTCCCTTAGGTTTGCAAAATGGTGTCTTATGTATCAAGAGCCTGTGATCCACCAATAGAAGAATGGATAGAGAAAATATGGTATATAGGACCCCTGGACGGCTCAGCAGTTTAGCATCTGCCTCTGGCCCAGGGCATGATCCTGGAATCCTGAGAATGAGTCCCACATCGGGCTCCCTACAGGGAGCCTGCTTCTCCCTCTGCCTGTGTCTCTGCCTCTCTCTCTCTGTGTCTCTCATAAATAAATAAATAAAATCTTTAAAAAGAAAAGAAAATATGGTATATATACACAATGGAATATTACTCTGCCATCAAAAAGAATGAAATCTTGCCATGTGCAACAACTCAGAGGATAGACCTAGAGGTATGATGCTAAGTGAGGTCAGTCAGAAAAAAAGACAAATCATATGACCACACTTTGTATCTAAAAAACAAAGAAACCAACCCAAAAACTCAGAAACAGACTCATAAATGCAGAGA
The DNA here is from genome assembly GCF_053574225.1 of Canis aureus. Taxonomy (NCBI): domain Eukaryota; kingdom Metazoa; phylum Chordata; class Mammalia; order Carnivora; family Canidae; genus Canis; species Canis aureus. Next base: position 40,721,128 of record NC_135649.1, read on the forward strand.
ATGAACTGGCAGTTGCCAGAGTGGAGGAGGGGAAGGGGATGGACAATATAGGTGAAGGAGACTAAGAGGTACAATTTCACAGATATAAAATGAAAAAGTCACAGGGATGAAAAATACAGCATAGGGAATACAGTCCCACATCAGACTCCCTGCATTGAACCTGGTTCTCCCTCTGCTTATGTCTCTGTCTCTCTCTCTCTCTATTCTCTCACGAATAAATAAATAAAATCTTTTTAAAAAGAACCATTTTTTAAAATACTGATTTTTAACTTAACACTGCACATCATAGTTCCACACAGTGGAATAGTATACACCCATGAAAAATTATGTGTATGATAAAAACTTGGATCTGCAAGGAAATATAAGTTTAAAAAAAAGGCCACTCCCAAAGGTAACATACTGCTTAATTTCATTTATATAGCATTCTTGAAATCACAAAGGTTTGGACATGGAGAACAGATTAGTTACCAGGGGTCAGGGACAGGATGCAGGTAGGAGAGTATTGAGTGTGGCTATAAAACGGCAACAGAAGGGGTGCCTGGGTGGAAAGTTGGCTAAGCATCTAACTCTTGGTTTCAGCACAGGTTGTGATCTCAGAGTCATGAGATCCAGCCCCATGTGGGGCTCCACACTCAGCACAGAGTTGGCTGGAGATGCTCTCTCCCTCTCCCGCTGTCCTTCCTGCTCGTGCTCAGTCTCTCTCTCTCTAAAATAAATAAATAGGGGATCCCTGGGTGGCTCAGAGGTTTGGTGCCTGCCTTTGGCCTAGGGCATGATCCTGGAGCCCTGGGATCGAGTCCCACGTCAGGCTTCCTGCATAGAGCCTGCTTCTCCTCTGTGTCTCTGCCTCTCTCTCTATCTCTGTCTCTCATGAATAAATAAAATCTTTTAAAATAAATAAATAAATAAATAAATAAATAAATAAATAAATAAATCTTTTTAAAAATTAAAAAAAATAAAAGGGCTACAGGGAAGACCCCCATGGTGATGGAACTGTTTATATCAGGACAATACCAACGTCAATATCTTGGTTGTCACATTGTACTACAGTTTTGCAAGAGATCACTAGTGGAGGAATCTAGATGAAGGGTACATAGGGTCTCTCTGTATTCTTCTTACAACTGCATCTGTACTCAGATATGATATTCATATTAATTACCGCAAAATATAGAAAGTTTAATTTTATTATTTTTTTAAAGATTTTATTTACTTATTTATGAGAGACACAGAGAGAGAGGCAGGCAGAGACATAGGCAGAGGGAGAAGCAGGCTCCATGCAGGGAGCCCGATGTGGGACTCGATCCTGGGTCTCCAGGATCACGCCCTGGGCTGAAGGCAGATGCTCAACTGCTGAGCCACCCAGGTGTCCCAGAAAGTTTAATTTTAAAATGATGTGATGAGTTTGTAATAAAATGGGGGGGGGGGAACATGGTATTAAGTAAATAAAGTAGAATAGAAAATGATGGCTAAAGAAGTCAAAAAGTAACTGAACATATACACATCTTTTTACCATGTATAACAATTTACCATCTATAACTATGCCCAAATATAGATTCTTCCTAATCTGACTAGACTATAAACAATGGAAACACAAAAATGGACAAGATTAAACCAAGAACAAAGGCATGACTACAAATGAGGAGACAGTTTTCCAAATGATAAAACAAGAGGCTATATTACGTGCTCCACTGAATTCATGACAACAAATTTAAAAACTCAGAAGAAATGGGTTACTTCCCTGTAAAAGACAAATGACCAAAATTGACCCAAAAGATCTGGAAAATGAATTATCAGATAAGACACTGGAAAGGTGATTGAGAGGTAGCAACTGTAAAAGGCACTAGGACCAGATGGGCCTCACTGCTGGGTTTTACCTGACGTTTAAAAAAAAAAACACATAATTTCTAAAACAACAACAAAAGAAATGGAAGGAAAAATAATTATTAAAAAAGTAAAAAAAAAAAAAAACAACAACACAAAACTTCTAAGGGTAACTAAATTATAACAGGCCAGAGAAAGAGAAGTGCTGTACAATTCAATTTTAATCCTTATACCTGATGAAAGGAATCCTAAAAAAAAATGACTCCATCTCACCTATAAATTCTGAGGCAAGGATTCTAAATAAAGGACTGACCAATGGAATCCAGCAATGTATCAAAATAATATACCATGACCAGCAGGACTCACATCAGTATGTAAGAGTAGCTGGACACTAGAAAATTTATCAACATAACTCACTCTGTTAAAAAGTTTAACAGACAAAAAAAGAAAAAGAAGAAGCCATACTCAACAGACATGAAAAAGCAATTTGATAAAATGTAGGAATTGTTTTGTTTGAAAATATCTCTAAGTAAATGTGGAAACTATTTACATGTGATATGCTATTTAACAAACACCAACAGCAAATATGGAAAAAAAAACAGAGAGAACATCTCCATTTAAAATCGGTTAGACACAGCGGCCCCCCCCCCCATCATTTTCATTTAACTCTGGGTTTCAAGCAAAAGTAAAACTGAAGAAAATAACTTGTAGATCAGAAAGACGCAATAAAATGAAAGTAACATTTTCCAAAATTAATAAGAGAATCTGGTAAGATGGATAGATATGAGGACTACTGTTAAAATCAATAACTTTTTTCTATTCTAACAAGAAACACTTAGGAATGGAAAAGCGAACGATATTCAATTCATAATGGACAGAAAAGCTATTATTTCTTTAGGAATAAATGTATCAAGAAAGGCATAAAATGGGATCTGAACAGATGGAAAAAATACCATTTCTTAGATTAAAAGAGCTACATAACTTTAAAACATCAATTCTCAGAGAATTGAAATATACATTTAATGCAATTCTAATTAGAATTCAAACAGGGCTGGTGGGGAGGGTTAAATAAAAGTGATCTTCCAATTGACATGTATGAAAAAAATGCCAATGAATAGCCAAGAAAAAATTTTTAATCTAGTGTAATCAAATCAACATGATTTGAGTGCACAAAGAGAAAAAAAAGATGAAACAGAATGCAGAATCCATGAATGGATTCTTATATATAAAAAGTCTAATAGGTGACAAAAATGGTAGTTCAGTTCACGGGGAAAATTAGGGATTATGTAATATATCATGTTAGCACAAGTGGTTGCCCATCTTTAAGAAAATCATCTTAACTAAAATTGGGAATCCAGAAGCTATAAGAAAGTAATCATATTTGAATATGAAAAAAATACACCATCAGCCAAGTCAGCACATACAGATTTAGCAAAGATATCTATAATAATGTCAATAGATAAAGGGCCAATAACCGCATATATACAAAGATGTCTTAAAAAAAAATCTAAGCAACCCATAAGAAATGGGTGGATGGTATGAACAGACAATTCAAAGAGCAAATTTAATTGGATAAAACATTATGAGACAATACTGAAATTCATTAGTAGCCAAGGAAATGCATCCATTAAGTTGTCAAAATTTTAAGAGTCATAGAACCTTATGCTGGTGTGGATATGAAGAAAAGAATAATCTCATACAGGGGAAGCCCAGGCGGCTCAGGGGTTTAGCGCCGCGTTCAGCCCAGGGCGTGATCCTGGGGACCTGGGATTGAGTCCCACGTCAGGCTCCCTGCATGGAGCCTGCTTCTCCCTCTGCCTGTCCCTCTGCCTCTCTCTCTCTGTGTCTCTCATGAATAAATAAATAAAATCTTAAAAAAAGAATAATCTCATACATACAAAAGGGAAAAGTGAATCATAATAGCCCATTTTTGTATAACAATATGGAAATATCTATTAATATAAATATATTTATATGTAAATATTTCTGTGTGTGTATGTGAAGGGCATATGCACAATGATGTTGATTTCAGCATTGATCATAGTGGCAGAAATCTGGAAAGAATGTATACAAACATTTATGAATAGAAAAATGGCTAGGGATCCCTGGCGGCCCAGTCAGTGGGGCACACTTGAGTCTTGATCTCGGGGTCATAGGTTTGGGCCTCATGTTGGGTGGAGACATTATTTAAAAATAAAATCTTAAAAATGAATGAGAAGAATGGCTAAATCAGTTGTGCATCCATGAAATACTTTGCAGCTTTGTAAAGGAATAAGGTGCACCAATAAACTTTGATAGGTCCTCGTGAAGTACTGTTGAGTGAAAAAGCGAAATGTATTACTGTGTATATAAGATTCTATTTTTGTAAAACAATCAATGAACAACAGTAAAACATTCCAAAACCCCTATGCGTGTGTATATCTAATGAGCATGGAGAAAAATATGTTAGGATACGTACTGCTTTGGTAATCTGCAGGTGTGGAAAGGCAGAGGTAGGAGCCAAACAAAACAAGGATAAAAAAAAGAAAGAAAGAAATCTAGCAGTCATGTTTATGTATTTTCATACACCTACACGTATATACAAATTGAATTAAATTTAGAAAAGAGACAGTAAGAATCCTAAATATGATCTCTGCCTCTTCAAAAAAAAAAAAAAGAAAAGAAAAGAAAAGAAAAGAAAAGAAAAGAAAAGAAAAAAGAGCAACCAAAATGATTTCTTGGTGTTAGATTAAGGCTGATGTTTATCTTCTTTTTTATGTGTATCTGTATTTTCTATAATGAGAGTTGTTACTTTAATAATAATGAAATAAAACCAATAAATGCTACTTTAAAACATTACGCTGAAAAATAGAGCTCATTTTGGGAAATGAAGGGAAGGGAGACAGTTAAATAGCCTTCCACTTAGGAGCTTTTCAAGTACAAGATATGTGAAATCAGGATCCATTTGCCCTCATCCAGCAGAAAGTTACTCACCTAAGGCAAGAGACTAAGTGGCTATTCCAAGGAGCTGTTCAAAGCAGCAAATGGGGTATATTTCCCCGTACCTAAGGCTTTAATGACTTAAGTAAATCAGAAACCCATTTATACTACTCTTCAATTACTCAAGGATCTGCTGGGCCCCTTACTTCCTGTCTCCTCCTTCTGGCCTGTGGCCACTTCACTGCTCAGGAACAGCCCGAAAATGAGGGCCAGGGAAGGGAGAAAGAGGCGAAATTAATTTGGGCAATTTAGCTTCTCATTAGCAACTCCAATAAAAGGACTGATTAGCAAGATGGTCACAACTCATGGCTAAAAGGAGGGTTCTGGGACCCTTGAGAATTTCATTTAAGGACATATGCCTTCAGATAAACACAATTTGCCTGCAGTACACTTTAATGAATTTGATGCTTGCTATTTTTAAGAAAGTCGGAACTTGTAAAGGTGTTATTTTCTTCCCCTCACTTTAATTTGCACTTGAAGGGAAAAAAAACACAGCAACAGAAGAACAAAGGTCTTCAAAGTAAAGAACCATATCCTGGGGCGGGCGGGCAGGGGCGGGGGGGTGTTGCAGCTGGACCACAATGTAAAGATTCTTGAGAGGCCCCCACATGCTCTCAAGAGAAAGTGCAGGAAGCCAGAAACCTTCCAAGGGAGCAGGACTTGGCCATAAACCACCATCACAATCGCTTGCTAAAAAAACGACCTGTCAGGGCTTGACAAAAGTCCAAACTCTGCATACAGTATTCCCATGTTTCACTGCATACAGTATTCCCATGTTTCACTGGGCTGCATAGGCTTTTGTTCCTTGGGAATTCCAGAGACAAAGTGGTGTAGGCACAAGATGTTCACATCAATGGGCTCATTCGCCTTTGTTATCAAACAGAACATTCTCAATAGCAATGGTAACAGAGCAAAAACCAATTTTCCCTTACTTGAAGACGACGATAGCTCTAGGACATGGAGGGCAGGCCAGGAGAAAGATCTGCAATTAAAAAAGAATTAAGTATGGTTATTAGGAGAAATGCTGGCCATTGTTAGCTAGACAATGTTACTTCAATAGCAAAAGCAAAATGATAACAGTAACAATAAATAACCAACTCTAACACCCCCCAAAAAATGCAATACAAAAACTTAAAAAGGCAATCAGGAGGTTTTCCAAACATGTTTCTATTTGCACAGGAGTCTAGGTGCATGGACATATCTGTGTGTGTGTGTTTGTGTGTGTGTGTGTGAGAGAGAGAGGGAAAAGAGAGAGGAGAGAGAGAGAGAGAGAGAGGTAAATAGTGAGTGAGGGAAGTGTTTGGTGGCAAGATGGGAAAAGCCTTTCTTAGGCCCTTTTTCTCCTAGAATGCTTCCTCTTAACCTCTAGAAGAAGATTCAATTTTCAACACTTCCACGTCAGTATGATATAGTAGCCAGCCTCAAAAAGCTTTTAACCCAAGACAAACAAAAATATATTCCATAAATGGGACAAAGCACACAAATGCCATCTGGTTTGCCTCCCACAGGGGAAGGTGGGTTAATCAATACCCAGCACTGCCAGATTTAGCAAATAAAAACACAGGAGGCCCAGTTAAATTTGAATTTCAGATAAACAATGAATAATGTTTTTGTGTAAGTATGTTCCATGCAATATTTAGGATATACTTATATAAAAACATTATTCATTGTTTATCTGAAATTCAAATTTAACTGGGCCTCCTATGTTCTATCTGGCAACCCTACCAATATTGCCACTCCCAGGCTCCAAACCTCTCTTTGATTTTGAAGGGGAACAGAATTTGCCACTCTGAAATGTATCTTTTTGGCATAAGGATTGTTTTAGGCTATTTTTTTAAGAAACAGTTGACATAGGAAAAGCACTGAAAAGTGAGTAGAGATTACCCTTTTGTGGGTGATGTTTATATTCATAAGGGAAATCTCCATTTGTAAGAATGGTTCTCCCTCTGTACCAGGAAAAGAAAGATGACTCAAACTCTAGAAGCTCTTATCAATGGAGAACACACTGACCTCAGCCTGTATAATGACCCCACCCTTAATTACCATGCTTTTCCTGGTCCCCTCTCATAACTGGCCTTGGGCCCTACACAACCCCTACCACCCAACATCTTCCTTTTGTTTCTAAGCTACAGATGGTATTTGAGTGGTGGCTTGGGCCATTTCAGGGAGTTACTCAATTTTCCTGGGTCTTTCCCAGGTATGCACCAGGTATACATGCTGTTAAACTTCCATTTGTTTTTCTCCTGTTAATCAGTCTTCTATTACTTTGGGGGGGCAGTGCGGGGAATGGGTGAAGGTCTCAGCCAGGAACCTAGATTGGTAGAGGGAAAAATATTTTTCTTCCTCCACGTTTAATTAGCTTATTTCTAACTATGACCAGGTAGTTCTACTCTTCCATTCTCCTCCCTGAGGCAAACCAAACAACAAGAACTTCATCCTTCTAAGACACAAATCAGTTCTATGCTACTTTGTTTGACCTAGACCTAGGTTATAGAAAAACTGAATCTGTAGTATAACCTTCATCAAAGCACTGGTTCTCAAGAGACACAAAGAAATCCCTGAAGAGCACTTGGTTGAACATGCAAATTCCTGGGCTCCTCCATTAGGAATGCTGACTCCAAAAGTCTGGGACTCCAGGAATCTGCATATCTAACAAAATGCCCCAGAAGCTTCAACCACTTCCAGCAGCTAGGTATGATGTGTGACCTTGGCCTAGACTATTACAGAGACAGTCAGCAGGTCTAAGTATTAATGAAAGAATGAAACTCATGTTTTGTAGAGTTCCTTCCTTTACAGTAATTTAATGGTGTAGTTTACAAAGTCATTGATATGTGTCCTTATCTTGTTGTGAGCACTTATTAAAATAGGTTATCTGCATTACAAACTTGTTTGGCTTTGTCATGTGTATATTCTTTACTAATTGGCTCTTTGGTTCTCTTGAAATCTACATTTAGAAATAAAGAATACTATAAGGAGAATCACTACAAAGAAAGCCACCTGCTTGAATCCCTACCAAGAAGAGAAAGAGGAATGGAAAAGAGAAAGAGTCTTGAAAAGAATGCGGCCAGGAGTCCATTACCCGCAAAATACCTGATCAGAGAACCCAGCCAAGGAAATATCCACCAAGAATGAGCCTTTACCCCTGTGGAACAATTTGATTAAAAATGCAAAACCAATGACAATTACAGGTCCATAATCCTTTATTGGCAATCACCAAATCGATAAAGCTCTAAAAACTGAAAGTTGGATTTTTTTTCAAAGCCAATTTGGTAGCAAGTATGACTTGAGCTGAGACTGTTTATGTACTTCTGTATTCCATTTATGCTGAGTATTCATATAGCATCCATAAAAATAATATCTTCTGGGGGCACCTGGGTGGCTCATTGGTTGAGCTCTAACTCTTGATTTGGGCTCAGGTCATGATCTCAGGGTTGTGAGATAGCGCCGTGTCAGGCTCCTCACTCAGCTATCTCCCTCTCCCCCTGCCCCTACCCCTGCTCATACTCTCTTTCTCAATCTCTCTCTCTCCCAAAAATAAAATCTTAAAAAAAATAATAATCTTTTGATTATGGAGTGTGACCCCAGGCCCCATCAGGAGTATATATAAAATACTTCTGGTTCACTGTATTGCCTTCCTGATTTTTGTTTAAGTAAGCTCTACACACAATGTAGGGCTTGAATTCATAACCCCAAGATTGAGAGTCGAGGGCTCTACTGATTTAGCCAAACAGCCACCCCTGCCTGTATTACCTTTCTGAAATCCCAAACTTTCCAACTCCTGAAATATATCTGACCTGAATGGTTTGGGATAAGGACTGTCAAATTGGAATCTCAAATTATCCAAACATTAATGTATCCCCAACTCCCTACCCCACCCCTCAGGAGCAGTACAAGAAAGAAAGAAAGCTGGTATTCTATACTGCTGACCCAGCAGGAAAAGGTACTTACCTTAAGCAAGGAACCAAGTTGGAGGTTGCACACAGTTACCCAGCATCAGGCCCACAAGCTACGGTATACAGAGAACAGACAGGGGCCCCCAACCACCTCAGAAAGTCCTCAATACTTCTGGAGTTACCTAAGAGCCATGACGGCCACCTTCCTGAGATTCTGGAATAGCCAACACATTTCATGCTAACATGCTAAACAGAGAAGCAAAAATACAACACTGGGTCCCACGGTTAACTTTCAACTTTTCCCACAGCCAAAAAGAGGTGAGCAGATTCTTGGGGCAGACAGATTTCCCGAAAACTGCTCCATATGGCTGGCTCTGATTCATGACAGCCTTATGGCAAAAGCCCAGAAACCTCCTAAAGTAGCGAAGCCTCCAGCCCCAACCCAATGATGGCACTAATGTCTTTTGACACAGCTAATCAATCTAGTTTTGACCCTAAGTGAGTTTGCCAACAATTTCATGTGGCCAAGTCACTCTGACCAGCACTTTGGCCTTTCTCATCTAGCCTGTCTATTCCCATCACCAAGATAGAGGTCATCTTCTTTGAGCAACCTTTAGATCAGATCCATGTAGACATACCAAATCAGTAGATCAGAAGAAGGACCCCAAATTCATCCTGTTCCATGTCCAGTAAACTCATGGCTTCCCTCAGCAACTTCAAAGATTGAGGACTTTGAACCTCTCTGCCCTAGCACGCTGGAGCCACATCCATAATCACCATTAACCAGAGGAGCCACGTGAAATTATTTCACCATGTGAAAGTAATGTTTTAATTCAGAAGCCCGATGGCCCCCAGCCTTGGCCTGAATATCCCTGCTTTCTTCTTTGCTGGGCTGCCATCTGCCTCCAAAGTTTGGTAATGTGTCTTAGACCAGCAGATGGAAAGCTTAACTATCCATCCAGTTGCAAATGGAGTGGAAAGAAAGGACATTTGGAAGTGCAAACAAGGACAGTAGGAAGAGGGGAATGAATCTGAGCATATCCCAGCACCAAGTTGGCCCTTTTGTACTCCTGCTGAAATCTTCAGTTTAACACCTGAAGCAAAGGGCAAGGATAGGTGGGAGCAGCAGTGTGCTACCAGGCACTTCTACTTTCCTGTCATCTAGTAGCTGGGCAGGGCTTTGTTATTATTTTGCAGATGAAGGCACCTAATGGAAAAGGTAGGATTCCCTAACTTCCAGTACAACACTGTCTACCTCACACCTGACACAGTCCACACCTCATAGTGGCTTCTCTTCTTTAGCCTCTAGCTCTGCCCCTTGACCCAGCAGCACACAGAGAGTCACCCTAATGGCCTCACACCTGTACTACCACACAGCTCACACGATCCAGTCACTACAAGGTGAGGCTTCTCCAAACACAACCTAACTGGGCAGCAAATGATATTTACACAGATGGGCTGCACAGTCTCGCTTTCCCTGAAGTTGTGCTCATCTTGGCTCCAACCCACCTCATTCAGAACCAGGTCTGCGAGGATTTTATACTCCTTGGATCCTTAAAAAATGGAGGTCTTTTTCTGGAAAAAAAATGCACAGGTTCTGTTTCAAACCATACCCCCTTAGACTCCCCAGGAAAGCTCCCTATACTACTCCAAGGTTCTCCTTCCCACTGTTAAAAAGAAAGCCACAGGCCTGAGGTGGAGTCACTCACCCCAAAGATAACAAACCAAGACTTAATTGCCGTTTCAGCTCCCCCAATAGAATTTTAAGCCAGTCAATCTGGAATTTTCTGGTCAGCACCAAGGAAGTCCTCCTTTGCCCAAAGGAAGATTATGTAATCTACCTAATAAGACCCTCCGCCCTTCCCCCAGAAGGGAAAGTGACCTTGCTCCAAACAATCCTTTTTCTTTTTCTTTTCCTTTGTTGATAACTTCCTTGCCCCTTCCCCTTCTACTTCCTATAAAAACCAACCATTTTTGTACAATTCCTCTCCCCTTGCTAGGTGGGATTGCTGCCTGATTGAAGAATCTCTTAATAAAGCCAGTTAGATCTTCAAATTTACTCTGTTGAATTTTGTTCTTTAACACTGGAAATCTGTAAATTCAGCTCTTTCCAAAGCACACAATCTAGGCAGCTGTCCCAGTTCATCCTCGACCTCGGAACTGCTCTGGTTCCCCACGCAACCAACCTCTCCAACATCACTCATCCTAGTTCCTGTTCCTACAGTTATATCAGCTCCAAGTTCACTGGCATCATGATCCAGCCTCCCATTAACTGCTTCATCCCAACATTAGATCTGATAAACTCCCCATTTTCATAACACCTAAGGAAGATTAATTTTCATAACACCCAAGGAAGATTAATTTTTGTTCACAAGAGGAAGTGTCAGTACTCTGGCAATGTAATTGGCAAGAAGGGCCAGTTGCAAAGACCATCCTAAATGAGGGACTGGCCAGGTAAATCAGTGAAGTGAGTGGGAAAACTAAGTGAAAGGGGAAACCATGAGAGAGGACCAGGGGAGTGGTATTTGGCCTGGTACACAATCTTCTCATGCATGCCCAGCCCTCTGGCTCTAAGTCTCCTGGTCCTACCTCCTATGATGGTACACAGCCATCTGGGGATTCTTGAGTGCTTATAACCATTACCAACCATAGAGAAGATCCATTCCATGGGCTGCCCAAAGACTGTCCTCGGCTCAATTCACTAACAATCATATCCTGGGACCTGAATCCTCTCTCCCTGGACCACTGAGATAATCTCTTCACTGGTCTCACACCTCCAGGTACACTACTGGAAGAAAGATCTACCTAAAACACTGTTCTGATCTGCCACTTAAAATCCTTCAAGACTTGCCAGGATCTACATAAAAAGCCCAAGCTCCTTAGCATTGCAGGCAAGGCTTTCTCCACTCTGGATCCTGTCTACCTCTTCAGCCTGGAAGCCTGGTGCTTTGTGCCAAATTGTACCCCAAACATATTCCATGTCAATAAACACACTTCTACAACCTCATTTTTCTAATAGCTACATTTTGCTCAATTATACCGATATGCAACAATTTACTCAACCAACCTCCTCCTACTACACGTGCTGGTGCTGTTATGTCTAAATTTTCAGATCCTTTACTATTTCCTTAGTCTACATTTATACAGGAGAATTTCTAGGTCTTCAAAGGGAAAATACATTTTAAGGCTTTTAACCTATAATTCTAAACTGCCTTTGAGAAAATTTCTTTGAATTTATACTCCCACCAGCAACATATGAAAATGTGTTTCTGCTACAACCTGTTTGAAAGGCAAAACATGGAAGGGGAGCAGAATTTGCCACCCCAAAATATGTCTCTTTGGCATAAGGATTATTTTAGGCTAATTATTTAAAACACACACACACACAACAGCAGACATGGAAGAAGCACTGAAAAGTGAGTAGAACTTACCCTTTTGTGGGAGACATTTATACTCATAAGGGAAATCTCCTTTTGTAAGAATGGTCTCCCTCTGTACCAGGAAAAGAAGGATGACCCAAATTCTAGAAGCTCTTATCAAGGGAGAAGACACTGACCTCAACCTGCATAATGACCCCACCCTTAATTACCATGCTTTTCCTGGTCCTCTCTCATAACTGGCCTTGGGCCCTACATAACCCCCTACCACACAACATCTTCCTTTTGTCTCTAAGCTACAGATGGTATTTGAGTGGTGGCTTGGGCCATTTCAGGGAGTTACTCAATTTTCCTGGGTCTCTCCCAGGCATGCACAAGGTATACATGCTATTAAATCTCCATTTGCATTTCTCTCCTATTAATCAGTCTTTTATTACAGGGGTGAGCGGGTAGGGGAAGGTTTCAGCCAAGAACCTAGAAAAGTGGAAAGAAAATTATTTTCCTCACCAATAACACACACATACAACTTATTTCTTTAATTGGCATGTCTCAAATGCCCAGAAATGTTTGACTGTTTTTCAACATGTTTTTCGGACAGCCATATTCCTTCTTTGGGAATATAACATCTGTGGCTTTTGCCTATTTTACAACTAGTATGTTCATTTTCTAATTGAGTTTTAAGAGCCATTATGTTTTAGTGACACTTATACAGCTTCTTTGATATTTCTTGCAAATATTTTCCCCAGTTCATCACTGTGGTAGCTTTGCTTATGTTAGTTTTTTAATGTACAGAAGTTTTTTATCTTTATGTAATCAGACATATTTGTCACTTCCTTTATGGTTTCTGTCTTTGATGTCAGATTTAAATGTCTCACAACCCTGGGATTATAGAAGAGTCACCTGTTATTTTCCTAATTTTATTTTTAGAATTTCAATTTCTACTGCTAATATGATTCACTCTTCCAGAATGGCCTTTTCACCTTAAATTTTCTAGCTGATCCCTATTTACCCTTCAAATACAAAATGAAGCATCATTTTCTCCAGGAAGCCTTTGGTTAAATGCCCACCCTCTGTCTTTCCATTAACTCCTTCTGCTTACCTCTTTCTGAGAAATTACCATTTTTGTCAGTGTAAAGAACTTACAAAAAGAGAGTCTTCTTTCAAGAATTTCTACAAGAGGGAACTACAAATACCAATAAAGGGTTGGGTTTTGGAGTCAACATAATGTATTAAAATGGTTATAAGGTCATATTAAAACCTGAATGGTTCCCAGATGTTACAGATTGTAACCTGCTTGAATTATACCTTTAAAAAAATGGGGTTGGTCAACCACTGAAGTATTGAATAAGGAGAGTCATTGAGAGGCATATTTCGTAGTGTCCATACCCAAGCACTAGCCAGAGGCCAGAGAAGCTAAGCTCATAAACACCAAGCTTTCTGGTCCCACTGGCAAATTCCTCCCTATTAAGAGGATGGAAGCAGGACAGGTAGGTAGCATTGCTTAAGTGGTTCAGATTATGGGCTTCAGAGTCAAAACCAACTTGGGTCCATCCACTGGCTGGCTCTGCCACTCACCAGCACAGTGAGCCTGGGCAAGAAACTGGAGGAATTCCCATTTCTAAAATAGGGATAAAAACAGTATCTGTGTCTCACAAGGTTTGGGAGAGGATCAAATGCGATAAAGCAAGCAAAGCTCTTGGCGCAATGCCTAGCACATAGCTAGCTCAATACCTAACAGCTATAATTATTCTGATCTCAATAGAAAATCCATCCCTACTGTGAGCTACATCAGCAACAGCTTGTATTAAATTTCCAATTCATCTAACTTCACTCATTCTAACTCCATGCTTGCAGAATACTTTTCTGATACGTTATTTGGCTTCCCTCATCCAGCTGCCTATAAGATACTAAACTCCCCTAGACTCAGTTTCCTCATCTGTGAAATGGGGACTATCACAGGACTACCTCATAGGGTAGAGGTAAGGACTGAAGGCTTAAAGCACTTAGTTCAGTGCCTGGTGAAAGGGAATAAAGGGGAAGGGAGGAAAGATGAGTGGGAAATATCAAAAAGGGAGACAGAACATGAGAGATGCCTAACTCTGGGAAATGAACTAGGCATGGTGGAAGGGGAGGTGGGCGGGGGGTGGAGGTGACTGGGTGATGGGCACTGAGGGGGGCACTTGATGGGATGAGCACTGGGTGTTATTCTATATGTTGGCAAATTGAACACCAATAAAAAATAAATTTATATAAAAAAAAGATAGCTCTTCAAACAGGATTCCAACTGACAAAGGCAGAAGGAACGAGGGAACCAGGAAAGCAATGTGAGGCAAACACTGTAGTAATCACTGTTACAGGCAGAAGCTGTGGACGGCTGCTCGGATTAGTAATACAAGTATTATTTTTGCATGCAAGCTACTTGTTCATTACTAAGGAAAACTAGAAACTTCAGAGTGCAGAAATCTGACATTGCCCTGAGAGGCCTCAGTTAACATCACCAGGTATAAGACATATCATCGGGGCAGCCCAGGTGGCTCAGCAGTTTAGCGCCGCCTTTGGCCTGGGGCCTGATCCTGGGGACCTGGGATCAAGTCCCGCATTGGGTTCCCCATGTGGAGCCTGCTTCTCCCTCTGCCTGTGTCTCTGCCTCTCTCTGTCTCTGTGTCTCTCACGAATAAATGAATAAAATCTTAAAAAAAAAGACATATCATTGTGCACCCCCTGATATGATGCACAAGAAGGGTATAGCATCACTTCTGTGCTGTTTTTGTCCAAACTGCCCAAATCTAAGCAAGCAAAAAAAAAAAAATTGGATAAATCTGAATTAGGGACATTTTACAAAGTCACTTACCAGTGCTCTTCAAACTGTCAAGGTAATGAACGACAGAATGACAAACTGGCATGGATGGAAAAAACTAAGAAGATACAACAACTAAATATAATGTGGGATCCTAGATTGGATTGTGGAACGGTAAAGGGATATTTGTGAAAAATAACTGGTGAAATCAAAACAAAATCTACAGTTCAGTTCATAGCAGCAATGAGAATTTCCCAGTGTTCATGATTTTACCATGATCATGCAAGATGTTCACATTAGAGAAGCTGAGTGAAGGGTAAACAGAAAGCTTCTGTATCATCTTTACAAATCTTCTGTAAATCAAAAATAATTTTAGGGGTGCCTGGGTGGCTCAGTCAGTTAAGCATCCGACTCTTGATTCTAGCTCAGGTCATGATCTCAGGGTTGTGAGATCAAGCCCTACAACGGGCTCTGCACTGAGCATAGAGCCTGCTTAAGATTTTCTCTCTCCCTCTGCCCCTCTCGCCTTCACACTCACTCTCTCAAAAAAAAAATTTTTTTAACACAAAAGTAAAAAAACAGTAATGTCATCTAGTCAGCCTATTTTTAAACCTTGGCGCTTTGATGGGGCCCTTCCTTCTCAGCCCCCACATGTAGTCAGTCCCAAAGTCCTGTCATGTTGATGCTTCAACCTTTTCAATATATCTCACATTTATCCTATCTTTTCCTAGTTCGGTCCCTATCATTTTCTTTAACTATGATAGCAATTTCCTATCTGATCCCCAGGTCTCCAGTGTCTCCCCTCCTTTATTCTAGTTCATAAATTATTGTCAGGTTCTCAATTACTCTTAAAATAGGGCCCTCATCATATTATATTCCTCACTAAAATTTTCAGATGATCAATACAACACAATCACTATCAGAATCTCAGCTGACTTCTTTGTAGAAACTGACAAGCTAATTCTAAAATTCTTATTGAATTATAAGGGACTAAAAAAAAAAGAATTTTAAGAGACTCCAAATAGCCAAGACAAGTTGAAAAGAACAAGTAAAAGGACCCGCATTACTTGATTTCAAACGTCACTACAAAGCAGTAATAAAGACAGTGTGGTACTGGCATAAGGATAGACATAGTCTAACAAAATGGAGTTCAAAGTCCAAAAATAGACACAACTGATTTTCAACAAGGGTGCCAAGACCATTCAATGGGGAAATAGTCTCTTCAACAAATGGTGCTAATACAAGTGGATTTCCACATGCATAAGTATGGTTCTACCTCAGAACCACATGCAAAAATTAACTCAAATTCAGTCAAAGACCTAAATATAAAAAACTATAAAATCCTTAAAAGTAATAAAAACAGTAAATGTTCATGGTCCCAGATTTGGCAATAGATTCTTAGATGTGACACTGAAAGCATAAGCAACAAAAGAACAGGTAAATGGGACTTCATGAAAATCTTTTGATTCAAAGGACATTATTATGAAAAAAAAAGACAACACAAAGAATGAGAGAAAATTTTTGCAAACCCTATCTCTGACAAGGGTCTAGTATCCAGAATACATAAGACTCTTAAAACTCAACGACAAAATTACAAATCACCCAATTAAAAGTGGGCTCAAGATATGAGTAGACACTTCTCCAAAGAGGACAGCCAAATGGTCAATATGCTCATGAAAAGATGCTCAATATCATTAATCATTAGAGAAATGAAAAATCAAATTCACAAGGACATACCACTTCACACCCATAAGCAAGGCTAGGATAAAAAAGGACAATCAGAAGTGTTTGTGATGATGAGGAAAAACTGGAAACCTCATATAGGCGCACTCATTTTATCATGCTTTGCTTTATTACACTTTGCAGATACTGCAGTTTTTACAAATGGAAGGTTAGCAGCAGACTTGCATTGAACAAGTCTAACCATGCCATTTTTCCAAGTATTCACTTACTTTGTATCTCTGTGTCACATCTCAGTAATTCTTGCAATATTTCAAACTTTTTCATTATTTGTTAAGGTGATCTGTGATCAGTGATATTTGCAGTTACTGTATTGTTTTTTGAGTGCCACAAACTGTGCCTGCATAAGACCGTGAATTTTTTTAAGGATATTTATTTATTTATTCTTTATAAATTTTTTATTGTTCAATTTGCCAACATATAGAATAACACCCAGTGCTCATCCCATCAAGTGCCCCCCTCAGTGCCCGTCACCCAGTCACCTCCACCCCCCGCCCACCTCCCCTTCCACCACGCCTAGTTCATTTCCCAGAGTTAGGAGTCTCTCATGTTCTGTCTCCCTTTCTGATATTTCCCACTCATCTTTTCTCCCTTCCCCTTCATTCCCTTTCACTATCCTTTATATTCCCCAAATGAATGAGACCATAAGATGTTTGTCCTTCTCCGACTGACTTATTTCACTCAGCATAATACCCTCCAGTTCCATCCACGTCGAAGCAAATGGTGGGTATTTGTTGTTTCTAATGGCTGAGTAATATTCCATTGTATACATAAACCACATCTTCTTTATCCATTCATCTTTCGATGGCACCGAGGTTCCTTCCACAGGTTGGCTATTGGGAACATTGCTGCTATAAACATTAGGGGGCAGGTGTCCCGGCGTTTCATTGCATCTGTATCTTTGGGGTAAATCCCCAACAGTGCAATTGCTGGGTCGTAGGGCAGATCTATTTTTAACTATTTGAGGAACCTCCACACAGTTTTCCAGAGTGGCTACACCAGTTCACATTCCCACCAACAGTGCAGGAGGGTTCCCCTTTCTCCACATCCTCTCCAACATTTGTGGTTTCCTGCCTTGTTAATTTGCCCCATTCTCACTGGTGTGAGGTGGTATCTCATTGTGGTTTTGATTTGTATTTCCCTGATGGCAAGTGATGCAGAGCATTTTCTTATGTGCATGTTGGCCATGTCTATGTCTTCCTCTGTGAGATTTCTGTTCATGTCTTTTGCCCATTTCATGATTGGATTGTTTCTTTGCTGTTGAGTTTAATAAGTTCTTTATAGATCTTGGATACCAGCCCTTTATCTGAGAGGTCATTTGCAAATATCTTCTCCCATTCTGTAGGTTGTCTTTTAGTTTTGTTGACTGTATCTTTTGCTGTGCAAAAGCTTCTTATCTTGATGAAGTCCCAATAGTTCATTTTTGCTTTTGTTTCTCTTGCCTTCATGGATGTATCTTGCAAGAAGTTACTGTGGCCAAGTTCAAAAAGGGTGTTGCCTGTGTTCTTCTCTAGGATTTTGATGGAATCTTGTCTGGATGACAGCACATCTGTTCACAACATGGTTTGCTGAATATTTTAAGCCTACTGTTGAGACATACTGCTCAGAAGGAAAAAAAAGGATTCCTTTCGAAATATTCCTGCTGACAATGCACCTGGCCACTCAAGAGCTCTGACGGAAGCACACACAATTAATGTTGTTTTCATGCCTGCTAACACAACATCCATTCTGTGGCCCGTGGATCAAGGAGTCATTTTGAATTTCCAGTCTCTCCTAAGGCTATATAGCTGCCATAGATAGTGATTTCTCTGATGGATCTGGGCAAAGTGAATTGAAAACCTTCTGGAAAGGATTCACCTTCACAGACACCATTAAGAACATTCATGATTCATGGGTCAAAATAACATTAATGGGAGCTTGGGAAAAGTTGATCCCAACCCTTATGGAAGACTTTGAGGGGGTCAAAACTTCTGTGGAGGAAGGAAGTGCAGGTACAAGGAAAAACGCAAGAGAACGAGAATCAGAAGTAGAGTCTAAAGATGGGACTGAGCTGCTGCCATCTCATCATCGGATTTGAATGGCTGAGGAATTGCTTCTTATGGGTAAGCCAAGAAAGTAGTTTCTTGAGATGTAACAACTCCTGGCTAAAGATGCTTGAAGCATGTCAAAATGAAAGCAACAGGACTTAAAACCACCACCCTGATCAGTCAGCAGCCATCAACACTGAGGCAAGACCCTCTACCAGCAGGATTACAACTCACTAGAAGCTCAGATGGTTAGCATTTTTAGCAATAAAATATTTTTTTATTAAGGTATGTACATTGTATTTTTAGACATAATGGTACTGCACACTTAGCAGACCATGACATAGTGTAAACATAACTTTTATATGTATGGGGAAACCAACACATTCATTTAACTCACTTTATGGTGATATTTGCCTCACTGCAGTGGTCTGGAATGAAATCCACGGTACCTCTGAGGTATCCCTGTATACTGCTGGTAGGGATGTAAAATGGCACCACAGTGTGACAAAATAGTCTGGCCGTTCCTCAAAAGGCTATACATAATTGTCATATGACCCAGCAATTCCTTTCCTATGTATATGTCCAAGAGAAACATTCCCATAAAAACTTATACATGAATGTTCACAGCAGCCTTATTTATAACAGCCAGAAGGTAGAACTAACTCACTCATCAGTGAGTGAATGGATAAACAAAATATGGTATATCCTCTCAATGGAATATTACTGAACCATTAAAAGGAGTGAAGTAGGGGCTTCTGTGTGGTTCCATCAGTGAAGCATCTGCCCTCAGCTCAGGTCATGATCCTGGGGTCCTGGGATTGAGCCGTATGTCATGCTCCCTGCTCAGTGGGGAGCCTGCTTCTCCCTCTCCCTCTGCCTGCTGCTCCCCCTGCTTGTGCTCTTTCTCTCAAAGAAATAAAATGTCATAGATATAGATAGATACATACATACATAGATACATAGATAGGGTGAAGTACTGATCCAGGCAACAACAGCGATGAACCTTAAACATATACTAAGTGAAAGAAACCAGTCCATGAAGGACCATACATTATCTGACTCCACCACTTGGAAATGTCCAGAACAGGCAAATTCTATAGAATGTCCTCTATAGAGCAGGGAGGTGGGGAAGAAAAGATAAGGGTGAGATGGCTAAATGATATGGAACTTCTTTTTCAGGTGATGCAAATGTTCGAAATTGTAGTGACAGCCATACATACCTGTGAATACACTAAAGACCACAGACTGAACACTTTAAATGGGTGAATGGTACAGTAAGAGAATTCTATCTCAATAAACTATTAAAAAAAAATTTTGGATGGCTCCTTAATACTTGTTTAACAAAGTCCAAACTACTTAATTTGGCTTCCAAGTCTCCTCCCCCACCATCATCATATGACAACCCCCCCCCCCCACACACACACACACACTTCTTCACATGTCTTTCTATGGAAGCAAAATGAATTATTTGCCATTAGCCATATACCCCACCATTCAGTTTCCCATCTGCCTTCCCTCTTGCACTTCCCTTTCCCCTGTAACTCTGTCCTCACAATCTATTTTCCCATGTTTATTTCCTGTGTCTTTCATAAAACCCAGTTCAACTGCTCCCTCCTATGCAAATCTTTCCCCATTCTTCAACCTGCATATAGTAGGCTGACAAAAAAAATGATTTCCTGAAAGAATGAAGTTCAGTAGTCCTCCCACAGGAGGAAGGACTACCATGTCTAAACTGCAAGCAGTGATGCAGGACTCTCCAAAGGCTGAAGATACTGCCAGAGGATAATCCCATCAAAGCCACAACTGCACTTCTCTCTTCCTTTCAGAGTTGCAGTTTACTGCTTCAGCCCCCTTACTAAGTCCCTGAGAAAGTTCCAAACTGCTACTCTCCACCTTTCCCAAAAACCCTGCCCTTGATGAAAAAAGCACTGACATTATGCTAGGGCTGCCGAGTACAGTTGTGTAGGTTGTGCACTGCACAACCCTAGTGGCGCCATTCAATTATAGTCTATGTGAATGGCACCCTCTCCTAGGGTTGTGTAGTGCAAAGCCATTCGTGGCAGCCCTGCTTAGAAACATCAGTAGGTGGGTCCCCAGATGTCTCAGTCAGTTGAGCCTCTGCCTTTGGCTCAGGTCATGATCCCAGGGTCCTGGGATCGAGCCCCATGTTGGGATCCAGAAGACTGCTTCTCCCTCTCCCTCTGTTTTTCCCCTGCTTGTGCTCTCTTGCTCACTCTCTCCTTTCCTCTCTCAAATCAATAAAATCTTAAAAAAGAGGAAAGCCAAAAAGAATACTCAATGAGAGAATCACTGTTAACTATACTGCTATTGAGAAGTGAATATTTTCCAATTCTTATCAAGAAGAATAAAAAACACAGAAAAAGAACATTGTCATAGCAGGCACACAGTATTTGCATGGAGTTAGAAAACAGAAACATCCAGGAGAAAAATTGTCATTAATATTTTCCCAGCTGTGGAGAAAAAGAGGATACATGTTTTGATCAATACAGTGGCGTGATGTACCTACATTGTCTCTATTGAAACCCTTCAACCCCTGTTAGGTTCTGATTTTAGGTACCTAAAACAAGTCCCTGGTTAACATCACTTCGGGAACCTAGCTATCAAGAATGATATGACTGATAGACTCGAGCGTCATGTCTCTACGTAGGTCCCTTCCCCATCATCAATCCATTCTTCCACCTTGTCATTTATCGTGAAGTCTTGTGAAGTCTTCTGTAAGGTTGCAGAGTATGAAGCCAGCCTCCCTGAATGTGCTGCTAAAAATCAGGCACTGAACACACAAATCAAGTTGCAGACTCTGGACTCACATCAACTCCACTGAGGCACAGATACCCTCTAAAGCTCAGCCAGAGCAGCCAGCCAGCGAGCCCCACCCCCTGCCCCCAGGCAAACTGCAAGTAGTGATGCAGGATGCCCCAAAAGGGGAATCATAAAAGGCTAGAAATATTAGCTGTAAAGACTGGTGAGCTGCTGGTCGAGACTATATATGCCCGGCCCTGACTTGGTTTCTCTTTCTCTTGGGCCCTCACTCCAGCAAAGTTCAGCCTCCTACGGCCACATTTCATTCCACATCTCCTCCTGCCTCCAGAGACTTCCTGGATCACCAACCAAAACTTATCTTTCCTTTTCTGAACTGCATTTGTGCTTACTGTAAGGAATACTTACAGTGCTATACATTCATCACTACAGTGGTCTCCCACTATGGTTAATAATAATAATAGAAGCAGCAGTAATAAGAGTAATGGAAGTACCTGTGCCTGGCCCTATGTTCAGCACCTTCTGTGTATTGTTTCATGTATTCCTTCCTCACAGCCACCTTAGGAGATGAGGGCTATTTCCCACCCCGCCCCTGTTTACATAGGCAGAAACTGAGCTAATAAGGAAAGTAACTTGCCTAAGTGCACACAACTACTAAGTACATGTAAGAGTCAGGTTTTTTTTTTTTTTTTTTTTTTTTTTTTTTTTTAATGATAGTCACACAGAGAGAGGGAGAGAGAGGCAAAGACACAGGCAGAGGGAGAAGCAGGCTCCATACAGGGAGCCTGACGTGGGATTCGATCCCGGGTCTCCAGGATCGCGCTCCGGGCCAAAGGCAGGCGCTAAACCGCTGCGCCACCCAGGGATCCCAAGAGTCAGGTTTTGAACCTGGGACTGTCCGATTCCAAAGATCATGTTCATAGCCAATGCTGCATCCTGTCTCCCCTATATGATACTTTGCCTTTTAAAGAGGTGACTCTGCATCCGCTCCTCAAAGTGTGTAACACAATGTCAGATACATAAAAGTTTCCCAGGAAACATGTGCGAATGTGACTCTGCTCCCTGGTCAGACCCCAGCTGAGGACACCAGCTGGAAGAGAATGGAAGAGGGGTAGTGTGGACAGAGAGGTTCAACCTTTCAAGGAGCCACGGGGAGTCCGCCGCCTCTGACCCATTTAAGAGAGGATCATGCTGCTGACTTGACCTCAATCCTAGAAAAATATTTAGAATAGAATGACCTGGTTGTCTTAAAACATTTCCAGACAACTCTGAGGGAACAGAGCCTAAGCCAACCCCATGGGAGGGATGGAGGGTATCCAGTTCCCCGCAGGAAGGAGACCAACTATGTCAGGGTCACAACCACATGGGCCAACAAACATTTGCAGAGCTCAGCAACCGAGAAGCTACCTGACCGTGGTCAAGAATCTTGGAGGGTGGGAGGGGAAATAGGAGCATTTTTAAAGGAGGAAAGTTTTTCCAATTTCCTTGAGCCCCAGTTTTTGTCAACTTTAAAAATAGGCGTGAAGATATCTACCACTTACAGGGTTGCTAAGGTATAAAATAAGAACGTAAAACAAGTATCGAGGGCCTGCTGCCTGTGTCTGTTTGTCCTTGCCAGGGTTCTGGGCTCACAAAGATATGTGGTACATAGTTCCTGGCTACAGGAAGTTCACAGTCCATCTGCAAACATCTTCTGATCTATAATACTGCTAGCACTCGGGCAACCAGTGAGAAAGCTGGCCGGTGGATGACCCTAACTTCTGGCAAGGCCATTTTGTCATGTGAAAATTCTGGTGGGAAAGAAGAAACTCGCCAGCAAGGATCAAGGCTGGGGAGTCATGGCTTTGCTTCCAATCTCCTGTCCACACCTCTGTATTAGAAGACTGGGGAAGGGAACTCTCACTCACTATTTGGAAAGCAATGCATGTAAACCCTGTTCTTTTCCTTCATCACATTACCATTTCTTACTTTATAGCAGCTGTGTTTTATTTTTTTCTTCAAATGTCCATCTTCCCTGCTAGGCTGTCAGCTCTTGGAGGGTGGTGGCTGTGTGCTGGTCCTTATTAAATACCCAGAAGCTAACACAGTACCTGGAACATAGGAGATGCTAAACAAATACTTGTTGGATGAATCAATGAAATGGCCACATAGATGTCCCTTGGTATATGGGCTACACTTGGTCACTCTAAAATACCCAAGCCTTGTTTATGCATAGAGTGCCTCTCAAGATTTCTCAGCAACTGGTAATGGTGGTTTGTTTCCAGAAAGAAGAAATAGTGGGGAAGGTGGAGGTTGGAAGGAATCCTACATCCTATTCAGTTCCTTTCAAATTGTTTTGAGTCTTTAAATAACAACTAATTGAACATAAAACCTGCAGGGAACACATGCTGATAATGGTTAATCTCTGGGAGATAGACTTCTCAGGGGCTTTTTATTTGTCATGTGTCCTATTCTTATAATGTGGCAGGCTTGGATCAGGAACATGCATTGCTTTCATGATAAAATCGCACGATAAAAAGGCAATTTTGCAAAGAACAGAGATATGGTGCCTAGCTCTGCTAACCACTTGGGGTATGAAAAGGGAGGCAGCTAGAAGTTGGGGTGGGTTCAAAAACCCAAAAAGCTTTGTCCCAACTGTACTGGGGGAGTGAAACTGCTGTTCCTCCCCATAGATAAGCTCCTTCTTCAAGCAACTGGAAAGATTTATTTTAATCCCTGAGATGGCCTCAAGCCACTGTTTAACAGCCTAGACACCAAGCCAGCTAGATAATTGGATTTTTTTTTTAAGGGAAGGTGTCGCTCTTTTGTCTGTGGTGGTAATGACAGGGCACTCACAGTGGGCTTCTAACTCCTTAAGCCTTCCTGATCCCATCTTCTAAGCAGGAAAAACTAAATTATAGAAAAGTTGATCCTACTTCAACAGCCCAGAACCCAGGTATTCATTGGGCTTTACTGTGAAAATTCAATGGTTCTAAATGCTGAGTGTGGATTAGATTCGTCTAGGCAGTTCCTTGAAAATTAAATACCAATGCTTGGGGCCCATTCCTCAAGACCCCACTCACCTAGTTGGGCAGGGGGCCGAGCAGAGTCATTGTAGAGCATCCTAGGGGATTTTCATTGTACAGCCACATTTGCCAACCACAGTTCTCCCCACTGCTGACACAAGCAGCCCAGTAGCCTTGAAGAGACAGTCCTTACTCAGTATTTCTAAAACTCTCCTTCCTTTGAGCAGGATATTCCCCCTCAAAAAAAAAAAAGGCAGGCCGAAAAAGTGTAACCAAGACAATAGGCTGGGAGCACAAAGAGATAGGTCTTCTGTGATTTGAAACCAAAGGAAGCAGAAGAAGACGAGCAGAGCAGGCTGAACACAGATGCTGAGTAATGGACAGAAAGGTAAAGTTTAAGAAAACATGGTGTGTGAGCCAGCGCCCAGATGGTGGCACCTCAAACTCCTGTTTCATCATCCAAACTGGGTGCCTTGACAGAGGCTCTTGAGATAGAAAACAATGGAGGCACTCGGGTGGCTCAGTGGGTTAGGCCTGCCTTCAATTCAGGTCATGATCCCAGGGTCCTGGGATTGAGTCCTGCACCAGGCTCCCTGCTCCGCGGGGAGTCTGCTTCTCCCTCTCCCTCTGCTCCTCCCCCCTACTCATGCTCTCTCTCAAATAAATAAATAAAATCCTAAAAAAAAGGGGGGGTGTAGAAAGCAACCCTAAATTAGCAAACTATATCCTTAAAGAACATACTTTCTCCAGAATCCCACTTGGGGTGAGGGAAGGCAGGATTGGGAACCTCTGCTTTGGTGTAGGTTACAAACTAATTTTTGTCCTCCAATCCCTCTCTCCCTTCACTACCTGCCCTGACCCTCTAGCAAAGCAGGGAGGACAATGAAACGTGAAATCCACATGTGCTTGGTTTTGTAAGAGAATGCTCTAACTCCATCTGTGCTCTGACCATGGAGCTCAGGTTTTGTTCCCAAGAAGCAGGGAAGCACGGAGATGGATAAAAGGGTTGGGGCCGCTGCAAATTCAAAGGCACAGAGTTGGCCTTTTGTTCTCCTTTTCAGGCAGGGTCTATTCTGGAAAGCAGACATCAAAAGGAAAATTCAGCCAGCAATGAGCTGAAATTGAACAAAATGTGATGAGGCCTAAGGGGAAGGAGGAGAAAGAAAGAAGAGAGAAGAAGGAAAAAAGGGCTTTTCTTTGCCAGAAGGGGCTCTTTTCTGAAAACTGCCTCGAATTACAGTGCTTTCCACATTTGGTTCACTCCAGGAAGCTTTGCATTGTACCTAGAACCAAAATGCTTTTTGCCACGTTATAAGGAAGAACTGAGGCAGATGCAAATGGCCCAGAATTTAGGGGCTTGGTAGACACAAGGGAGAAGGAAATGCATGACTCTGGGAGGAACCCTTCTAAGCACATTCTGTTTCTCTTGGTCCAGACAGATGAGAGTTTAATTCAGAGTGATGTGGAAGCAGGGCCCTCCCACCAGCACCCCCAACAAGCAAAACTGCCCTGAGCAAACTGTTAGTGGCTGGAGGAAATACAAAACCATACGGTGACCTTTTCTTAAAGGGACTCTGGGAATGGTGCCTTCCTTTATTATTTATTAGGATAAGGATCCACTGGTCTCTGGAGGATTTGGAGTGGTCCGATGGCAGGACGCTTGGCTCTGACAAGCCTTTGAGCTTTTTGGCTTCTGGCTTTATGATTTTTTTTTAATTAGCCATGTGCCAGCGGTTTCCTTCACCACAGGGAGAAATAACTAGCCTGATGGGGTCTCCCGAAGCATGGCCTCCTGGAAAGCACACATAAGTCATTTAGACACTTATTTCTGCAAGAATCATACATAAGTCATTCAGACACTTATTTCTGCAAGAATCCAACTCTGAGTCACACACCTAAACCTGGAAAAGCACTCCTTTCCCTTCCTCTCCAGAGGCCAACAGATGGGCCTTTCTCCTAAATGCTTTTGAACTTCACTTCTGTGACCCATTAGGCCATGTCCTTTCATTAAGTCCTTCGGTAGCTTCTATTCTGAGCAGAAGAAACCCACAGGAGTCCTAACAAGAAGTGCAAATAACATTTAGCAACAGGTATTTAAGGCACTATATAATTTTTAATAGCCAAAGCAGGGCTCCAAACCAAATGGCCTGCAGGCTCCTCCTGGCTTTGCCAAACTTCATAAAACTAACAACAGAAGCAACATTTTAGCAAATCTTGTGCTTACCAATTAAATGCTCAGTGGTATAAAAAAAAAATCTAAGTGGTTATTATCATTGCACCAGCAGAGCAATTTCGGCCAGTCGCATAATCAAGAAATACCCACTGAGCATTCAGTCGTGTTCTACACTTACTACAGATGTGGGATTCTAGAAAAATGTAAAGCCATCTGTTATGTCTGAACTCCACAAGAAATGCCTTGGGTAAGCTGTACTCCCTGAGTTCCCCTCCAGGCACAGCAATAATGAGCCAAACCTAGAGTACAGAATGTACTTGCTGTATTACCTCATTTTCCTCTTTCCCCCAAGCCAGGCCCCAGCAATGACCCTGGTCAAGTGACTGGAGACGGCCTCCAACATCCATAGACAGACAAGTTGTTGCAGGGCAGGCAGACTTTATATTCAGAGAATATCTACTTCTTGAAGAAAATGCAATGGCCTGAGAAGGAGAAGCCCAAGTGGTAATCCCAAAGCAGATACTAGCTAGTGGGCCAAAGACCTGCCCTCTCCAAATCTCTGAGCCCATGTCTGTAAGAGGCTAGGACTAGACTGGTGCTTTTCTCGGCAAATTTTAGCAGCCATGGGTAGATGTCCTCAGGTGAGAGAGGTGGGGCAAAAACACTGAAGTTTGCAAATGATTCACATATGCATTCCTCTGCCTGTTCTCCCCCTGATGGGTTTGCTTCCTGGCTCACATTCCTTTAACACTCTATTCAGTTGGAGAACAAAGGTAAGTTAGAGACAGCATTGAGAATTCTGCATAGCCTATTACCTTCTTACTGATGTGGCCCTTAGCTGAGTCTGTTGAACCTGCGAAGATCATCCATTTGTGGCTCAGCAGCCACAAAAGGGTTGAGAACCCCTAGACTAAATGATTCATTCACTTGCCACACAGTTATTAAGAACCTGCCAGATACAAGGCTAAGTGGTGGGGATAATGCAGCAATTAATAGACATGGTTGTTGCTTTTGTGGAGTTTTCAGTCTGGCAGGAGAGAAGAGAAATGACATGAAACACACAAATCATCCTATAAAATAAATGATCAGAGTGATCATTGTGATCAGAGTTCTGAGAGCCTGTAACAGAGCCATCAACTGAGTAGCAGGCAAGGGGGTAAGGGGGTTTTCAGGCAATGGGAACAGCATGGGTAAAAGTTTCCATGGCCCAAATGTGACACAGACAAGTCTAAGGGACTCAAAGTAGCTCCTTTGCCCTGGATCATAGAGAATGCCAGGGGAAACATGGTGCCTGGCTGGCTCAGTTGGTGGAACATGCAACTCTTGATGTTAGAGTCATGAGTTCAAGTCCCACACTGCGCACAGAGCTTATATAAAAAAGAGGAAGGGGGGGAAGGAAGGGAAGGGAAGAGAAGGGAAAGGAGGAAGGAAGGAAGGAAGGAAGGAAGGAAGGAAGGAAGGAAGGAAGGAAGGAAGGAAGGAAGGAGAGGGAAAGAGGGGAAAGGAAGGAAGGAAGGGAGGACAGAATGGGGGGGAGGGAGGGAGGGAGGGAGAGAAGGAGGAATACTGAAGAAAGAGAGAGGTGGGGCGGGGGTGGGGGAGGGAGATGCTGCAGAGATGAACAGAAACTAGATCATGGAAGGCCTAGGAAGCCAGGTAGAGGATTTTGAACTGTATCCTCTCACCATAAGACCCTAGGATTCTGCTCATAGACTGAAGCTAGGATGTGTGTTTAGCACCACAGGCCTGAAACCCTGGTGCTTTTTCCCATTAAAAAAAAAAAAAACACTGTCAGGAACCGTCATTAGGGGCTGGGGACTGTACTTCCATTCTACTCCATATTAAATAGACTTTTGCCAGCTCGTCTGGGAACCTGACCCCCAAGTATGCTGTGTCCATGGGAAAATGCTATCTGAATTCTAAACAGACTTCCAAAGAAACTTTTGGAACAAAACCCATTCAACAGTTGTTTGGGAATGCCTGGAAAGCAATGAAATACAGGACCTTGCTTTACTCCACAGAGCCAGTATTTGGGGAGGTGGGGGGAAACTGAACACTCTAACCACAGTCTTAAAATAAACACAATATCCTCATTTTGATTAGGAGGGTTATATTTAGGTACAATCACTGAATGGCATCATGCAGTTCCTATTTATATATTTAAATTACCACAAAACCTCAAATATGTTGGCGATGACTAGCTATCTTTACTCTAAATAGACAATGCAGAAACAGAGAAGAGGGGGGTCTCTTTAGAAGGAAACATGAAAACAAAGCCTATAGCTTACACACAAATCATCCTACATCTCTGCTTAACCAACTCTCAGTCCTCAAGACAGTAATTCAACAAGTGTTTGAGGGTTGAGTACCATCAAATTTTGCACAGTTGTGGCACTTCCATCCTTCTTCATGGTCCTTTCAATGGAGAATCCCTATCTATACTCAAAAAAAAACACCCCATGGCACCTGCCATGCCCCACTTCCCCCACCCCCTCCCAGGTCTACTAACAGTGAGGGAAAACAGAAGTGTTGGCAATTTCCCAGAACTACCCACCAAATCCCTGCGGGTCATTTTATAGATTGGCCATTCTCAAAGTTGGGTGTGCATAAATATTACCTGGACAGGGGTACATTACAATTCAAAGTCCCAAGCCAATTCCCTACCCCATACCTGGATTCAATAGGTCTGATGTGAGGCCCAGGAATCAGCATTTTTAATAAGCACCGCTACCCCATGCCACACACACACACACACACACACACACACACACACACACACCTGGATGTAAGTGGCTCAAGGACCAAACTTCAAGAAACTCCATTGGAGATATCTTAACTAGCTGAGTCCCAAATCCTGAACTGAGAATAATGGTTGCCAGTCAGGAAACTGGCTGGCTCTGACACCAAACACCAGTGGAGGGTAAAATAAATGGGAGAGGAAAAACCAGCATCCCAGTCAACTTGCCCCCAACTACATTTAAGTCTTTAAGAAAATCCCTTATTTTTACTTCAATCAAGCAGATGGCATCACCCTTCCGCTAATGTCCTACAGGCACCAGAAAAGGAACTTAAGAGGGACCTTTTAGAAGGAAGGTATAAAAAGTGGGAGAAGAAACAATGTTAATTTGCTTGGCCCTGCCCCAGCTTTTTTGAGCCTCCTTACCTCTTCTGCTAGTTGGTTTCCATTTCTGAAACTCAGCACTGCTGTGGCAGGGAAGAGAGGCCAAGATGGGGCAGTCTTCTATTATTCACATTAATGCTTTCCTCTATTACATGAATAATCAAGAGTTGACTGGAAAGAGTAATAAATCAAAGGCAAATATTCCACTGAGAGGTTACATAGGATAAAGAAGGTCCCCTGTTGGTTGAGAGCTGTGAGGTGATAAATGAACAGTCAGGATCCCTGCCTCTTTCCATTCTCACCATTTGCCAGGAACACAGATTTAAAGCTCGTATGTCAGCACCGAGCTTGAGAGAAATAATGAGGTATCTGTGTTTTTCCACTGCTCCCCATAATACCTAGAATAGACTTTGGAACAGCAAAAAAAAAAAAAAAAGAATAGACTTTGGCACTTAATGTTAACACTGAATTTTAACCGACTGTTGTCGACTTGCCCACAAAGTCTACAGCCGAAAGGGTCAAGGCCTAGATCTGAAGTGATGATTTATTTTATTTTTTTGCAGTAAGAACATTTAATGTACGATCTACACTCTTAAAGTACACAATACAGTATTGTTAACTATAGGCACTATGTTGTATGGCAGATCTCTAAAACTTGTTCATCTTGTACAATTGAAACTTTATGCCCATTGATTCGCAATTTCCCAGCCCTCCATAATGCCTAGTAGCCACCATTCTACTTTTTGATTCAAGGAGTTTGAGTCTTCAGATGCTTCCTATAAGTGGAATCATCTAGTATTTATCCTCCTGTGACTGGCTTTATTCAGTTAGCATATTATACCCAAGGTTCATCCGTGTCCTAGGATATGACAAGATTTCCTCCTTTTGGAAGGCTGAATAATATTCCTTTGTACATACATATTCTTTATCCATTTATTCACCAATGGACATTTAGATCATTTCCTACATCTTGTCTATCGTGAACAGTGCTGCAGTGAACACTGGCAGGCTAGTATCTGAGATCACGATTTCAATTCTTTTAGATAAATGCTGAGAAGTGGGATTGCCAGGTCATACGACAGGTCTTTTTTTTAATTTCTGGAGATACCTCCATACTGTTTTTCCATTGCAGCTGCACCATTTTGCATTCCCACCAACAGTGTATGAGGATTCCAGTTTCTCTACATCCTCACAAAACCTTAAATCTTTTTTTCTCCACTATTATCAAACCACGAAAGACAAGAAGGGTTGGTCTGGCCATTTTTATTGTTAAGAAAAGAATCTTATTCCAGCTGGCTCAAGAAAAGGGAGGTTTATGATGAGAAACAGAAACAGGTATCCCATGAGAATCCTAGTGCAGGAGAAAGCTTGGCCTCAGGAGAACTGAAAGGTGGTTCTGGGTTCAATGGGGAACAGTTCCTCTGTCTCTTGGGGCACCTCTATTCCTCTTGGTAGCTTATTCATGTTACTCATGGGTTCTGTCTCCTAACTCCAGCATGGACATGGCCTACACAATGATCCCCTCCCTATCATCTTTTGGCTCTTGTCCCTGTTGTGAACTGCCTTACTTAGTCTCTCAACTTCATGATTCTAACTTCCAAGGAGAGGAGTATGTTGGCCCAGCTCATCTTGTCAAACCTATGTTGCTTGCCAGGTGACAGACAGGCTGTTTTAGGGACAGGTGGCCAACTCTTAGTCCAATCAACCCAAGCCAGGGGTGGGCAGGTTCTCTGGAACATATGGCTGCTGCCTCCCAGCACAGCTGGCACAGAACAGTTTGCCTTTGGAGGGGATTATGGGCCAGAAGGCACAGTAAAACATAGATGGTACAAGCCTGATGCTTAGCATGTAATTTGAAAGATAATGGCATGTCCATTCATGAACTTCAAACACCCATATTCTTACCTTTTTGGTTAGGAAGAATGATAGCCTCTAACCCCATCCCAAACCTCTTCGCCCTCTGCCCCTACTAAACCAACTTCTCCAAGCTGGTAGAAGAAGGCGCATATGTTATATTTCAGGAGGAAACACAATGCTGTCAACAATCTGAACAAGGGGTAGTGAAAGGGGAGGTGGGGGGGATAGGGTGACTGGGTGATGGGCACTGAGGTGGGCACTTGACGGGATGAGCACTGGGTGTTATACTATATGTTGGCAAATCGAACTCCAATAAAAATTATACCAAAAAGACCCAATCTGAGGTAAGGAAGAAAGGGGAAGAGAGCATGAGATAAACGAGTGCTTATCAACTGCTGCCACTGGCCTTTGGCCCATCTCTGGGCAGGCTTCTGGTCAGTTCACTTTACACCCTATGATCATCTTATCCTTCCTCTAAGTTTCTCCCAGTGCCATGTGAAATCAGCGTTCAATGTTAACTAGAACAAGGCAGGCAGGCAGCATCACAAACTGACAGATGGCAATTGGGAGCTTATCATTCTTGGATTATTTCATTCCCTGGAATGGGTACTTGCCGGAGAATAAAGCATGTTATTTTGACAGCCACCTAATAATGGCTGTCAGACACTTCTACTACTTCTACCCTTCCCCTAGATAACCTTCTTTTTTCCTATCAATCCTCAGTTGCAACAATGATAAATGCCTCGCCGGATAAAGTCAATTGGAGTTTTGCTAGTGACAAGTGCCTGGACAGAAGAGAAAACAAACACAACCACTGAGAATACTCAGAAACCAACAAGTCTGAACAGTTAAGAAAACCTGGTGGTGGCCATCGTGCAAAGCCAGTAACAGATTTAGAGGAATTCAAAGGCTGTGCTGCCATGAAGACAATGTTTCTCCAAATCAGACTAGAGCCTACTGGAGTTGGAGAGATTTTTTTTTTTTAAGATTTTATTTATTGAGAGAGAGACAGCAGGAGTCGGGGGAAAGGAGGAGGGAAGAGGAGAGGGAGCAGCAGACTCCCCTGCTAAGCAGGGAGCCCGATGTGGGGCTCAATCCCAGGACCCTGAGATCATGACCTGAACCAAAGGCAGACACCCAACTGACTGAGCCACACAGGCACCCCTGGAGAAAAAAAAAAGTAAAAAGACTAGAGCTCCAAAGCCATGAAGACATGTGAAAGGATTTAATGTGTACTCTTATCTCACCACTATCCTTAAAGGGCTGAAGAGATTTCCTGTAAATCTTAACATTGATTATCTTATCATTCCAGGTAAGTTCTGGTAGCTCTGGAGCAGCGAGCAGACAGAATGATGTGGTTTTAGGTACCCAACAGTGGTTACCAACTTTTTTGTGCCATGTGCTACCTATCATCCCTTCTTCAAAATAGTCCTTTACCATCCCTTACACTTCTGTCACATGAGGGATACTAGATAGCCGAGATAAGGAATGAGATAGGTCTCTATGCACTGGTGTCCATCTATGTTGTCAAGTGAAAAAAGCTTCCAATTGTAAAGCATCATCCCATTTTTGTAAAACAATAAAGGTGTCAGGAAAAGACATAATAAATGCTAGCTGTTAATGATCATTTCTGGTGGGTGGGATTATGAAGGATTTTCACTTTCTCTTTTTGGCCATTTCTGATTTGCTTAAGTTTTCCTTATAAAACATATGTGAGGTTTTTTTTTGGTGGGGGGGATTGTGTGTTTTTTGCAATCCAGCAAAGGATATTTTGAACTCCCACAGTTCATCAATACATGGTACAACCATGGCTTTAGCTTTCACTTCAAGTTTGAATAGATTTTAGGAAAGATGGAGGGTACAAAGTAACAAGTGTCTCTGGGGTTAGAAGAAAGTCATTCACTCTGTTTATGGTAGTCGGCACTTAGTAAGTAAGTAAATCCCCTGAATAGGACAGAAGGCAGTGACACATGTATTAAATACTTGGAACATGTCTAGCATGTGACATGCTCAACAAATGGTAGCTTTTCTTCCTTCCAATGAGAGAGCTTAAGTATTGTAATTGAAAATTATATTCATTTACTTTTAGTTGTAACGTCTACAAATTCATTTTAAATACTTTCAACATAGACACTGTGACACGTCCGTGTTTGTGTGTGTGTGTATGTGTGTGTGTGTGTGTGTGTGTGTGTTAGTTTCACTCTACACTGTAGGGTGTGTGGTTAACATTCAGTGGTGTGCTGGAAGCCCAATAGCACTTGCTAGCAAGACTTGATTGTGCACATTCTCTTCCCACTCCTTTATTACTTTAATAACAACAGATTGGTAACTTGAAATGGACCATGGAAATTGGCAAACACTCTAAATCAGTGCTTTAAAACATTTACCAGAACACTGCAGTTAACATCTGAAAAACCCTACTTGAGAATACACACTCCAGGGGTGATTAGTTAGCAACTAAAATCTCTAATCAAAGCCCACAATTGTAAACTCCACAGTAAAACAACAAACCATTCAGTTTTTAAAAAATGGGCAAAGGATGTCAACAGACATGTCTCCAAAGAAGATATGCAAATGGCAGAAACACAGAAAAAGGTGCTCAACATCATTAGTCACTGGCAAAATACAAAACAGCACCCACAATGAGATACCACTTCACACCTACTAGGATGGTGAGAATTTGAAAAATGGAAAATAAATGCTGGATCGGATGTGAAGAATTTAGAATCCTTGTACATTACTGGTGGGAGTAACAAATGGCTCAGGTGTTTGTGAAACTATTGTGCAGCTCTCAACAAGTTAAACACGGGATTGCCATATGACCCAACAATTCCACTCCTACGTATACAACCCCCAAAATTGAAAACAGGGCGTCAGACAGACACTTGTAAGCCAGTGTTCATTGCAGCAGTATTCACAATAGCCAAAGAAAAACAAGCCAAGTGTCCATGGGCAGATGAGTGGATAAACCAAATGTGGTATATTCACAAAGTATCATTTAGCCTTAAAAAGGAACAAAATACTAATATATGCCACATGCATAAGCCTTGAAAACGTTATGTGAAGTGAAATAAACCAGACACAGAAGAACAGATGTTGTATAGCTCTACTTCTTTGAGGTACTCAGTTAAGTACAGTCTTACAGACAAAAGGTGGAACAGTGTTTACCAGGTGCTGTGGAAGGAAGCAATGGGAAGTTATTGGGTACAGAGTTTCTGTTTGGGGTGATGAAAAAGCTTTGGAAACAGTGTTGATGGTTCCAGAACACTGTGAAGCCACCGAATGGTGCACTTATACAAATGGTAAAAATGGCCCATTTTATGTCATATATACATTTCACCCCCATTTTTAAAAATGAATAATACTCCAAAAACTCTGAATTGTGTACTTTAAATGAGTGACTTATATGATATGTGAATTATATCTCAATAAAGCTATTTATTTTGAAAAGCCCACAAACAGGTAATGGAGAATCTGAGGGGACAGGGGGCGATGGAAACAATTCTTGATCTTGATCATGGTGTATGCCTTTGCCAAAACTCACAGAACTGTAGCCTAAAAAGAAAGCAAAATATACCTTAATTGTTTTTAATGGAAAAAAAGCCACACTCAAATGCTTCAGCTCTAAAACCCTTCAGATGGCTTGTTAATTACAACAATGGATATTAGAAATCCTACTTCATTGAGGAATGTCTTGGTGTTTGAGATAGGTAAATCAGTTAGAAATATCATTCAGGTACTCCCACCCTTGCATGAATTGGATAGAAGACTCTAGTGGGCCCAAGGTCCTTCACCCCTTTGGAATGACACCTTAGGCTCAGGAGATGCAACAAATCTCATGCTCTGACACTTAATTTGAATGTGCCCTTTAATGAGAAGGTAAGCTGAATCCTACCACTAGAATATTGCCACATCTACCTCCAGGGAACTTTTCACCCAAGAGTGGTTGGAAATAAGAAGAGAGGGAATGTCTTCTGGGCATAGAGATCAGGTTAAACGACTGTTTTCTGCCTGTTAAATAATGTTTCTGTGGCAAAATTAGATCTGAATTGCTTTCACTATAATATATTGGTTGTGGGGAAGAAACCTACCTCTTAACCACCGGAGATATCAATGATACCAACCAAAATAGAATCTCAAAACTGTGGACAGCCAAACTGGATTAGGTCAATTTGCAACAAAAACTTTTGAGACTTCTATACAAACAGGGGTGTGTCTGATCTGAGAATTCACTTCAAGCAAAATCCAACCAAAGGGATTTTTTTTTTCCAAAGGGATTTTCTTAAAAAAGTCTACCTTCCCATTCTGGCTGTATGGCTAGCAGGGATGAGGGAATGTGCATTGTTTATGTTTGATACTCATTTACAAGGTCATACTATTAAATGGATTTGTTTCATGGAAAGATTTCCTATTTGATCTGTTGTTTGCAGAGGTGTTTTCCTAAGAGTCAGAGCCAAAATTCACAATATGGATCCACCAGGGCAGGGGAGTGGGGGGAGGGGAGGATATCTAGCAGTGGCAACTCCCTCATTCCAGCTTAAAGTCAGGACCCATATGTCAGTTTTCATGTATGTCCTCTAGCCTCAGAAGCAACGGGGTCTTAGCACCTCAACCCAAGCAGCTGGTAGCCTCTGATGGTGGGTGACCACAGCAGGAAGGAAATTCAACTAAACAAGAGAATGTGAGGACCAGTAGAAGGAAGTAAGGAAAGAGACCACTCAGTTCTTTTTTTTCTTAAGTCACATCACTCTGTATTCTGTCATAATAAGAAGTGACTATATACAACTCCTTACAATCAAGACAGGGAGAAGCTGCTGGGCACCCTCTTTCTAAGTGAAAATGACACTGGTTCCATTTCCCTGAGTATTTTATAAAAGGAATATACCCACTCGTTCCACTAAAAGGAAGCTGTAGCCTAAAAATTAGGCAGACTTGCTTTAAGCAAACATGCTACATTAAAATCAAGATTTAACCACCGTTCCAAAGGCCATAATTCACATTACCAAAGGATTTTCTTTTTCCCCCAAGAGGCTCTCTACGGAATTCCTTACGTTTGCAAGCTGCCCCCTCTGCACTTAAAGTAGGATTTTAACATACAGATTTGTACCACAAGCAATCTTTCAAGAGTGTTTTTCTTCTTGCTCTTACAAAAGAATCTCTGGCACTAGTAGTACAGAAAATCGAAACCTAGGCCCACAGAATCCCAAGAACATGACTCTGCTAAGTGAAGGCTAGTCAGTGTTGTAAGGAAGGTGCTAGCTGATTTCCAGTGTTATAGCTGAAGATTAAGAGGTCAATTGGAAAGCTTTCCTTAAAGCCAGGCCAACAGAGCATCCCAAGATGGGGTGACCAGGACTCCCAAGTATGTAATACAAGGTCTTCTTGACTCAAAAACAATATCCCCACCCACCTACCCGCCCCATCAACTGCAGATGGCAGAGACCATTTTCCCAGGATCTGACTCTTGGAAAGGCCAGGAGGAGGCACTGACGTCAACCACACCCTATCTAGGCCCTCAGACAGGGTGGAAAACTCTCAAACAGGTGGCAATTACCTTAGGTTTCCTTAGCAAAGGCATCTCTAGAGTCTTCCTCAGTCATCTAGTACCTAGGAACTCTCTTTCTGTTAAGAAAATCTTTCTTATTAAAACCATCACACCCAATGCTTCCCACTCTGAGGACATGTAGCTTCAGGAAGGCAAAAGCAAGCATCCTGAGGAATGAAGAGAAAGGACATTGGGTCAATGGGCTTAACTTTGACGTCATTACCAACCTAAACGGATAACCTTTCTAATAACCACCTCTTACTGAGTTCTTACAAGGTCCCAGGAACTAGACTCTACAGACCTTCTCTAGTTCCTAGAACAACCATGCAAGGGAAGCATTCTTACTACCATTTTACTGGCAGATAAACTGAAGTTCAAAGAAACTCACGCAAGCTACAACAGATTACACGCTCAGTTAAGTACATGCTGCAAGAATTTATGCACTTTACCAGTAAACTCTATGCCACCTCCATGATCGCAAAAGAAACCCAAAGAGACCGTGTATTTTTTGGACAGCACTTAAGTGTGCAGCTTAAGGTAGCTTTTTCCTTTAAAATCTCCCCCTGTCCCCCCCAATGACAACTCACACTGGGGAGTCTTCTCTCTCCTCGCATTAGGAAACCTGGAGGTGAGGAAGCTGTCAAGAGAGAGAAGTGCTACTCACTCACTCTAGCTGGGTCTTAAGATGGGGAGGTGGGAGGCGGCCCACACAGGGCCACTGGTTCTCTCTCAGCAATTGGCCTGTCAATTTGAGGGAAGTGGAGGCAGCACTCTGTTCTTGAGTGCAAGGGCCGCTGGCACACAGAGATGTGACAGTCAAGTCCTTGCCCCAGCCAGTGGTGGCTGAAGACATCTTTCTAGGCCAGACTTTCCACAGAACATGTTTTCCCAGAAAGGAGGCTGCTTCTGAGCTAGGTTGTCTCCCTGAGCCAAGCTGGACCCCGGGGGATGGGCATCCCAGTCAGGCAGAAGGTGGGAGCTGCCACATTTGCTGGGGTACATTGGAGAGTGTGTGGGGAGGGGGGGGGACTCCCTTCAGTAATGTTTTTCTTTCTCTTAAAAGTGAGCCTGGAGGCAGATCCGTAGAACAATGACAGCGAATTATTAAGCCCACATCCTAAAAAGTCAGGACAGGGTTATGGATATAAGCAATGTAACAAGTAGGAAACAACAGATAGAACACAGAAATGTAACTGTTGTACACAAGTGAAAGTTGGGGGGCGGAAGGTGAGAGTTGAACAACGAGATTAAAAATCTTCTAAGAGGGCAGCCTGGTGGCTCAGAGGTTTAGCTCTGCCTTCAGCCCAGGGTGTGACCTGGAGTTCAGGGATGGAGTCCCATGTCAGGCTCCCTGCATGGAGCCTGCTTCTCCCTCTGTCTATGTCTCTGCCTCTCTCTCTGTGTGTGTCTCTCATGAATAGATAAAATCTATTTAAAAAAATCTTCTGGGATCCCTGGGTGGTGCAGCGGTTTAGCGCCTGCCTTTGGCCCAGGGCGCGATCCTGGAGACCCGGGATCAACTCCCACGTCGGGCTCCCGGTGCATGGAGCCTGCTTCTCCCTCTGCCTATGTCTCTGCCTCTCTCTCTCTCTCTCTGTGACTATCATAAATAAATAAAAATTAAAAAAATAAAAATAAAAATAAAAAAATCTTCTAAGAAAAAAAGAACAATTAGAAATTTACCACTGGAAAAAAAAATTTAAAAAAAAAAAAAGAAAGAAATTTACCACTGGCCCTACAAGGAAGCAGACAAGTGAGGACAGAATTGCTGGGCTCCCAGATTGTTTCTGAAAGATCAGGGAGCCTCCCAAGGCACACCAGAGCCACAGAGGATTTGTGCCCATGGTGGAGCAGTGGTGACTGGCCTGCCTCCCCTCAGACAGACAGCCATTCTCTCCCAGCTCCCAATGACAAGCCCGCAGCACTCAATGCTGGTGTGTATCTGAGCCACAGGAAGGCACACAATAACTGGAAACTAATGTGAAAATAAATCACTTGTGTTTTCTGTTGTGGGCTGGGTTTTGATGGAGTTGGTGAATCACTACTGCCCAGCTCTACCCAGTAAAGGAGGGGCCGATAACTCACATCCTCTCCCAGCAGCTTGCACGCTCCTGGCAGAGGTGACCTTGCAACACCACCCTCATCTGTCACTCCACTGCTCATGAACTTTTAATGGTTCCCTATTACCGACCATATCAAGTCCAAATGTCTGCTCTTCATATTCCAGCTTGTCTCGTTCTGCCTCCAACCTACTAACCTGACACCATCTCCATCCCACTGGACGCAGTTGCCACTGCAAATCAAACTCAGAGCATCCTCTCTCTCTAATGTTCTGCCAGGATCTGGGATGCGTCTTCAACCTTTCAGGTAGCCACAAAGTCAATGCTACTACAGATTACTATAAATACCAAGCTCTTAGCCCTAAAAGAGACTATACTTTTAAATATTCGATATGATCCTCCCCTGTCTGACATGGTAGCCACTACGGTGTGTGGGTGTGTGGCTGTTTCAATTTAAAGTATTTAAAATTAAATAAAGTGAAAAAATCCGTCCTTTGGTTACAGTAACCACATATCAAGTGCACAGTAACTACACGTGGCTGGTGGCTACTGTATCAGAAAATGCAGACATAAAAGATTTCCATTATTGCAGACACTTCTATTGCATGATATGGTACTATACTATATATGCAAGAGAGAAGTAGACTAACACATACAAAAACTGTTGTATATCATCACTTGGAAAACTTGAAGACCCACATTTCACAAAAAGGAGTGCACGGGACTTAGGGATACAGCCCATTTGTGATAACCAGAAAAGTATTTTTTTAAGATTGTATTTATTGATTTGACAGAGAGAATGAGAGCACAAGCAGGGGGAACAGAAGCAGGCTCCCCACTGAGCAGGGAATCAATGCAGGGCTCAATCCCAGGACCACAGCATCATGACCTGAACGGAAGGCAGATGCTTAACTCACTGAGCCACCTGAGCACCCCCAAAAAAGTATTCTTCAGTGATCCCAAACAGTTCTATAAACATTACAGGTGATTGCAACATTCCTCTTTAAATTTTTACCAAAAAGTCACCTGCAGCAGACCTCAGGAACCTGGCAACAAAGTACTAGCAAATTAGTTGGGCCTCTGTGTATACTAAGCTCTCTGCTAGGTTCTGGGAACCAAATAACATGGCCCAGTCCCTGCTCTGGGGAAAAAGCCCATACACAGAAAACTGCAGGAGGCAGGAAAGATAAAGGTCCTAAGAGGTGCTATGTATGGGGAGCAAAGAGATCAAATGAGTAAGAAGAATGAGGGAGGGCTACATGCACAGGGAGATGAATTCAGATCTGGACTGGGCCCTAAAGGATGAATACAATTTTGACACAGGAGCTCAGGGGATGAAAGAGGAAAACTGCATTAGCCAAGGTGTGGGGAGTGAGGGGGGAGGGGAGCAAGTTAGGGCCCAAGGTGCCTTTACCGACAAGCGAGCCAAAGAAGAAATATGGCAGCTTAGCAACAATCACTTGGAATTTTTTCCAACCACTGTAATAATCAAGGAATTACATATTAACTTAGATGCCATTTTGAGAAAGATTCTGCTTTAGTGAGAGTATTTGTTGGCAAAGAGGAGGTGGAACAGACTGCCTTCTGCACTGCTGGTGGGAATATAAATGGGCACTACCTTTTTGAACAGCCAATATTAAGCTCCTGAAAAACATTCATACCTCTGACCTGATTATTCCACTTCAAGAAAAATGGTATACAAAATAATTTGAAATCCAAAGATGTATGCACAAAGCAGTTTTTTGCAATGTCATTTATAACAGAAAATACTAGGAAATGATTAGGTAAATTATGATCTAGTTATAGGATGGAGTATTACATAGTCACGAAGAATTATGCTTCTGACAAGCTTGGGGCACTTGGGTGGTTCAGTTGGTTGGGCATCTGCCTTGGGCTCAGGTCATGAACTCAGGTATCTGTCATCCAGCCTCGCATTGGGCTCCTCACTCAGCAGGGAGTCTGCTTAACCCTCTGCCCCTCTCCCTGCTCATGCTCGCTCTCTCTCTCTCTCAAATAAATAAATAAAATCTTTTAAAAAAATAATTAAGCTTCTGACACCTTTTAAATGACATGGAAAATGTTACAGGAATGTTAAGTGAAAAAACTCTGAGTACAAAATTGGTAGTATAGAATACAGTCACAACCATGTAAAATAACATGAATAAAAGGAAAAAAATAAGTAAAAATGTTAACATTTTGGTAGCAAGATGATGGGTGATTTTTATTCCCCATACCAGGGTTCAGCAAACTATGCCCCACAAACCAAATCTGATTGATCTGTCTATAAAGTTTTATTGAACACAAATACATTCATCTCCGTATTATCACTGCCATGGCTGATTTTGTGCTACAAAGGCTGACTTGAGTAGTTGTGGCAGACACAGAAATATTCACTATCTGGCCCTTTACAGAAAAAAAGTTGCCAACTCTTCTACTCTCCAAATTTTCCATGAGTACGTGTCCCTTTGGCTATCTTTTCTCTAGAAGGCCTATTTCCACACCACAAAGGGCCACACAGAGCAGGCAAGCAACTTCCCATTTGACCTTGTAAGTAACTGGGAGCACTAGAAGTTTCTGAGGAGGGTAGAACATGATCTGACATGATATCCACTAGTAGAACACAGAACCTCAAATCTTTTAAATGGATGGAATTTAAACAGCATGCCAGGAAAAGTCTGTGATTCATGAACAGCTGTAACTCTGGGCCACTCCTCATTTAAAGGGGAAGGTTATGGGATGTCTGGGTGGCTCAGTGGTTGAGCATCTGCCTTTGGCTCAGGTCGTGATCCGAGGGTCCTGAGATCAAGTCCTGAATTGGGCTCCCCAATGGGACCCTGCTTCTCCCTCTGCCTTTGTCTCTGACTCTCTTTATGTCTCTCATGAATAAATAAATAAAATCTTAAAAAACAATAAAGGGGAAGGTTAACTGAAGATTGTGTTTGTTATTGTTTTCAAACTTCCTCCTCTGAGTAAGCCCTATGACATGGCCTCCTCCCTGTCATAATGACCAAATTTTTCCCTCCAAAGAAAGGGGGAGGCCATGTGCCAATGTGTGACTTTCACCTGGAGAGATCATTTGAAAGTTCTGGGTGGTAGTCCTGCTTTCTGGAAGTCAGTTCTCCATTTCCAAACTCTTTCCCTTCTCCTGCTTTCCTTTCCTGTTCTAGAAGGACACGGGAAGGTGATGTGACATTGGGTAAATGGAGAAAGGCACTAAAAGGAAAGAATAGGAAGTATCTGAAGCTTCCATCTCAAGAGCCCTCAAGGAGCCCCTAGGATTTACCCCCTCCCCCCTAGAACCTAGTCAAGACCCTAAAATCTGCCTCAAGGAATAGGACCTAAGAGGAAGTCTCTACATTCACAGGCTCCCTGCAGGGTCTCTATGCCTTGACCACCCACCCCGTCCCCCTTCCCCCTGGATGCACCGCAAATAATGTTTCATAAAAACTATTGTTTACTCATTCTCTCAGGCATGAACACCGTGAAAGCATGGAAATGGTCTTAAGTGTAGTTTCCTTCCAAATAAACATACTCTCAATCACCAAGATGATTAATCATCTACAGAATGAAAAACCCCAAACTACTGTCATCTCAGGTCTGGATGGAATAAAACCAGAGGAAATAGGTCTCTGGACATGGCGTTTGTTGTGTTTTGCTGTGTTGTATTTTGCTCTTAATTGTACATACATGACATCGTGAGGATTGCAGCAAATTAAAGCTGTGAATCTCATTTGCAGCTCCTTAGAAAACAGAACATTTCCCATGTAAATCCACAAGCTTTTTTTAAATCTACTTATATTGTATGTTATTGGTTTAGGAGAGAGGAGATATGAAATGAACCAAGGTGCTCAATTATTTAACGGATCATACTTAACATTTTATATTTGAACATATACACGCTGCCAACAATTGTTCTAACAAGCTTTGTGAAACACGAAGCTGCACTGCTCTCCTTCTTCTAAATCAAATATAAGTAATTTGTTGTCATAGCAATGCTTCTTCCTACACTCCAAAGTAGTTCAATACAGGCTTTGTTTCAGCATGCAACTATCTATCTACCAAAAATTGGTCATTATCTTCTCTCTTCTTGACAAAT
Organism: Canis aureus; assembly: GCF_053574225.1. Classification (NCBI taxonomy): domain Eukaryota; kingdom Metazoa; phylum Chordata; class Mammalia; order Carnivora; family Canidae; genus Canis; species Canis aureus. The sequence goes on from NC_135649.1 coordinate 40,764,397, forward strand.
GTCTTATTCAATTTAGCTGCCTAGTTTCAGTTATCAGGAGACTGCATTTCTGTGGCATTTTCTCGCACCTGGACGGGAAAGGAGCTCACAGAACCCCTCTGGAACTGCCTGGAAGCATCATTACATTTAAGTTACTGGGTGACAGCCCATCTCACTAGTCATGATGACAATGATCCTTTGCATTATTACCCAGCTTTACAGTTTAGAGAGTGTTGTCACCAGCTTTATTGTGTTTGAGGCAGTACTAGGAGATGCTTACATGTTTCTTCAATTCCCGACATCAGGTGGGTGATTTCACCGTGCTCATCAGCAGCAAGCTACCCTTGTTCTTGCTCTTTTTGAAGGTTGAGTTCTTCTCTACCCCCATTGATGTGGTACACGTTAAGATAATGAGGACAATTAAAGAAGCTTTTGGAATTGCCACTGGATACATGGCAATTAAGGATCATTTTGTCAGTTCCTGTGGAAAGGCCCACTGAGAGATATTTATTAGCTGTTTAGACAAACACCCATGACCACACCCCAGAGCCAGTATCAATATGAATGCTAATCTTCTATTTGTAGAGCATGTTAGAATTTACAAAGCAATGTCATAAAAGTGATCTAATTTGGACTGTCCACTTATCTACCCATCCCCGAAACACAGATAAACACAGCTGGATCTCATTCCATGCCTTACAGCTTATCCATTTTTTTAAAGATTTTATTTATTAATGAGAGACACAGAGAGAGAGCGGCAGAGACACAGGCAGAGGGAGAAGCAGTCCCCTGACGTGGGACTCAATCCCGGGTCTCCAGGATCAGGCCCTGGACTGAAGGCGGTGCTAAACTGCTGAGCCACCCGGGCTGACCCTCCATTTTTAAATAAAGGTGAATCACTGGTGTTCTCAAATCCAGTTCCTTACAGCCTTGACCTTTATTTCATGCAGCCATATTCTGTGGAGTCTAGAGCTCGGCCCTTCCTGCCCCTTCCTCACCCAACCACCATTTCCTACCACCATTAGATTGAAATTTCTTTTGTACTATGCTTTTGTGAGAAATGCAAATGTGAAGAATCAGAAGGCAGAAAGGAGATTCTTTGACAGCACCCCAAGTCTTTAAAAAGAAAGAGAACAAAGGTGGGAAGAGGATTCCCAGAAACTTTCACTTTTTAAAATATATTCCTATATATTTTTTAAAGTTTTTACATTTATGATACTGTGTTCCTTCTATATTTTAAAACAATTTAAAAACTGAAGAGGGGAAAAGAGGAATACAGTTGCATTTAAATGAAAGGACAGGCAGAAACAGGTGGTTCTAACTGGCTTACCTGCTCCCCCTTCTTTGAAATTCTCTGGGAGGGAAGGAGGTCCAGGCAAGGCAAAGAGGACCAGCTCAGAGCACTCAGTTAGGAAATAGAATCAGGGGTTGCCCTAATAGAGCCTGAAAATGAGATTTCACAGAACCATGGAGGCTCCAGAGCTAGAGCTGAAAAGTTCCATTACCATGCAAATATGACCAAATGTAATTTGTCTCTCTGTATGACTTCTAGCTTCATGTAGTCTGATTCTCTTCAAAAATCTAATAAAAGGTGTAGTCATTGCCATCACTCCTGTTGCTTGGTCCCTGTAAGCACTTGTCTCCCACAGACTTTTTTTTCTTCAGAATGAGCAGAGGAGCTGATGAATTATTTAGAACCCCTATGCAACTATTATTTCAATTTCTGCATACCTCACCTCTGTCAGGTGGAAGGGGATTGAAGACTACCCACATAATTACAGGCGTTCAGCTCAAAAAAGGGAGAGAGAGAATGGAATTTGGGCCAGGTCCCATAGAAAAGGCTAGGCAGTATAGGAAGAAAAATGCCTATGGGTCTGAAACCTGTCTGACCAGCCAATGGTAATGTCTATAAGGCCTAAGGGAAATAAAGCTCTCCTTCCCAACCTCTGGCCCAACTCAGAAGGAATGAGGCTTTCAAAACTGTTTTAATGATGACAAAATCCTCTGGCACTGGAGGATATGAGAGTGTTAATTTTGTTTGGCAAAGTCAAATTGCTTTAAGAACTTAATTCTATAACCAGGAAGGTACAATTCTGATTTTAAATGTGTTTCTTCCCTGTAGCTCAAAATCCAATTTACCAGCCCACCTAGAGGGATGCTTTTGCTTTCACCAAGTCATCCTTATTAATTTATCTACAGGCTAAGTTGCAATAGGAACCCCTATATTGAACAATTGATCAATGGATGTAACAAAGAAATGTAAAAAGTAACCCACTACACCTAATAACCTAGCTTCAAAAAATACAAAGTAACATTGATAATACTAAAGGAAGAAATAGATAAATCCACCTTTGCAGTGGTAAATTTTAACAACTCTCCCAGCCACTGACAGGAAGCAGACAAAAAATGGGTAAGGCTGTCTAATAGCAGTAAAATGAACAAGGTTGATCTAGTGGACATTGGCCTCATGCCAAGGCACAAAGCAAGTCTCAACAAATTTCAAAGAAACGGACCACTCAGACTGCATTCTCTGATCACAATATTATTGAGTTAGGAATCAACAAATCAAACATTTCTAAACAAATGCTTAGAAAAAAATTGTTTTAATCCTTCTGAACACCCATGGATTAAGAAATCTCATTAAAAATCACGAAATACTTCAAAACCGATCAATGTAACAGAATACTACATATTGAAATTTGTGGGATCCAGCTGAAGCAGTAGGTAGCATAAAATTATTAGCCTATCATACTTACAATCAAAGAAGACAGTCTGAAAAATAAATGAGCTAAGCATCCAACTTAAGTTAGAAAAAAGGACAGGAGATAAAACTGAAAGACAATATAAAGGATAAAACAATTTTTAAAATGAACAGAAATGAACAAAATAGAAGACTAACATACTATAGAGAGGCTTAACAAAGCCCAAATGGCTTCCTATAAAAGATAAATAAAACTTACAAGCTTCTGGTGAGATTGATTTTTTTGAAAAATAAGAAGTCAGAGAAAGACAAATATGTGATTTCACTCATGTGGAATTTATGAAACAAAACAAGTGAACAAAGAAAAGAGATGAAAAACCAGACTCAACTATAGAGAACATATTGATGGCTGCCAGATGGGAGGTGGGGGGGGCAGGGAAGGGGAGTGGTATAGGTGAAGGGGATTAAGAGTACGTGTACGTGGTGCGCAGGGGTAGCATAGTTGGTTAAGCATGTGACCCTTGGCTTCAGCCCAGGTCGTGATCTCAGGGTGGTAGGATCGAGCCCTGCACTGGGCTCCAAACTCAAAGCGGAGATTCTCTTCTTCTGTCCCTCTCCCCCCTACCCCTGGTCTCTCTTGCACTCTCTCTCAAACAAATCTTTTTTAAAAAGAGTACACATATGTGATGAGCTCTGAGCAATGTATAGAATTGAATCACTACATTGTACCAGGAACTAATATAACACTATATATTAATTATACTGGTATTAAAAATATTTTTTTAAAAAAATTAGTAACATTATGAATGGAGGGGGGTTATCTTTTTAATATCTGCAGTTTCTACAGTTGAGGCTTTTATTAACAATTTTAAATCAATATATTTGAAAATGTAGACATAATGGTTACTACATTTGTAGAAAAACAAACCACCAACACTGACTAAAGAGGAAATAGAATACTTGAAAATTCCTATCATCATGAGAGGAATTGAATCAGTAGTCCAAAATCTTCCCACAAAGAAGAAAAGAAAGCCCAGATAGTTTTACTGGCAAATTTTAACAAGCATTCAAGAAACAAATAACTCTAATCTCACAAGAACTATTCCAAAGTTAAGAAAAAGAGAAAGCACTATCCAACCCTTTTTATGAAGCTAGCATTAACTTAATACCAAAATCTAACAAGAGAATATGAAAAAGGAAAATGAGAGCCAAACTGACTCAGAAACATAGCTGTGAAAACATCAAATCAAATACTAGCAACCCATATCTAGGAGCAAGAAACTTAATATATCATGACCACAGGGTTTTGATTCCAGGAATGCAAAGTTGGTTTAATATTGGAAAATCAAGGGATGCCTGGGTGGCTCAGCAATTGAGCATCTGCCTTCGACTAAGGTCGTGATCCTGGGGTCCCAGCATCAAGCCCCACATCAGGCTCCCCACAGGGAGTCTGCTTCTTCCTCTGCCTATGTCTCTGCCTCTCTCTCTGTGTCTCTCATAAATAAATGAATAAATAAAATCTTAAAAAAAAAGAAGGGCACCTTGGTGGCTCAGTGATTGAGCACCTGCCTTTGGCTCAAGTCATGATCCTGGGGTCCTGGGATTGAGTCCCACATCAGGCTCCCTACAGGAAGCCTGCTTCTCCCTCTACCTATGTCTCTGCCTCTGTCTCTGTCTCTCATGAATAAATAAATAAAATCTTTAAAAAAAGAAATCAATCAATGTAATTCACCACATTGTAAGATTAAAGAAAAGTCATCTTAATAGATGAAGAAAAAGCCTTTGAGAAAATGCAACATTCTCTCATGACTAAAAAAAAAAAAATGTAACAACTTAGCAACTTCAAAATAGAAAGGAACATCTAGGGCAGCCTGGGTGGTTCAGAGGTTTAGCTCCGCCTTTGGCCCAGGGCCTGGTCCTGGGGACTCAGGATAGAGTTGATAGAGTCCCGCATCAGGCTTCCTGCATGGAAGCCTGCTTCTGCTTCTGCCTCTGCCTCTCTCTCTCTATTTCATTAATAAATAAATAAAATCTTTAAAGAAAAGGAACATCTATAATCTGATAAAGACTGCCAATGAAAAAATCTCCAGCAAACATCACACTTAATGGGGAAACACTGCAAGCATATCCTTTAAGACGGGGATCAAGATAAGGACATCCACCATTGCCACTTCTATTAAACATTATACTAAAGGTCTTAACTAGAACAGTAAGGCAAGAAAAAGATATTTTTAAAAAGACAATGGCTCCAAAGAAAGAGACAAAGGTCTCATTGTTTGTAGATTATGATTACCAACATAAAGAATCCAAAAGAATCCTCAAATAAATTAATTACCATTAACTTAAAAGCTTTTGGCAAGGTTGCTGTATACAAAAATAATGAACAAAAATCAATTGCATTTCTAGACACCAGCAACTAATAATTATAACACATAAGTTAAAAAAAGAAAGAAAAATGGTTAGAGACTGTACAGGGTAGTTGGTGAAGCCCCTTTAGGTCTGATGTCTAAAACCAGCTAGCTCCACCACTAGCTGTGTGACTCTGGGCAAGCTACTTAGTTGTTCTGTACCTCTTCCTGTTAGAATTCTTGTGAGGATTAAGTGAGTTAATATAGGTAAGGCCCTTAGACTGGCCTGGCACAATGTCAGTGCTAAATAAATGCAAGCTGATATTATTAATGTGAAGTAGTAGTTAATACACCTACTAACAAGAGCTCCAAGGTTCTAACGACTGGACTCCAAACCATCTCAGGGGTAAAACATCAGGGAGCCACCTATCATAAGAGCGAATGAAACTCACCCATGTTTTCCCTAAGGCTGTGCACCGAACTCCCACACCCAACACACAGCTCATTACCCACACACCCTACAGTCTACAGGGCAATCAGCAGAAGCACATCCCCTTTCTCTGGAGGCTTCTGCCCTAGTCTTACCAACTCTGTAACTGGCAGCAAAAGTCAACAAACTTCAGATTTCTTGCGAGGATGCAATCCAGAGTTCCTGATGGCTACTTTTTACCATCACAAGGGAAAGGCAAACCTCAGCCTCTTAGTTCATGCTAATGCCAGAAGGCCTTTGTGAGTTATCAGAAAAGCTTTTGTTACTGGCTCCATTTCTTGGGGCGGGGGCGGGGGGGGGGGGGGCAGGGGGAGGAAGACAGTACTAAATATTCAGAACACCTATTATGTACCACACACTTTTCTCTAGGCTTTGCAAGTAGAAACTCATTAATTTAATTGTCTCATAACCCAACAAGGTAGATGGAATTCTTCGCCTTACTTTACAAGTAAGAAACAGGTGACAATGCTTATGTAACTTGTTGAAAGACACAGAGCTCATGAGAGACAGAAATCAGCTTCAGGGACCCCTGGGTGGCTCAGGAGTTGAGCGCCTGCCTTCAGCCCAGGGCGTGATCCTGGAGACCCTGGATCGAGTCCCCCATCAGGCTCCCTGCATGGAGCCTGCTTCTCCCTCTGCCTGTGTCTCTGCCTCTCTCTCTCTCTCTCTCTCTCTCTCATAAATAAATAAAATATTTAAAAAAAGAAATCAGCTTCAAATCCAGATCTGTCTGACTCTAAAGCCCTCTTCCGAGCTCCAAGAAAGGAGGGAAACTAGTTCCTGAAAATAATGGGGGAAGAGGTACTCTATGTATGGAAGCTATGGATTGCAATTCTCCTCCTGAATACAGAGGCAGAGAAATTAGCATGGGAATCCAAATGGTCATCATGAGAGCAGTGAAAGTCTAAAAAGCAGCAGGGTATCCAAGTGAGTGTTAGCAATGTAGTCAGATGATATGCTGGTGCCATTTTATGGCATGACTGAGCAGTAGTTTAAAAACCCACAGGAAGACTGCCATCAAGCCGAATCTTTTCTGAAAACTAGGATAGCATGGAGGGGACATACCCTCCCTATGAACTGACCCAGACCTGGGTGAGAAGATGGTAAAAATCAGCTGGGGCTATGGGACAGGGAGCTGAAGAACAGGATGCATGTGCAGCTTCGGTTACAATGCCACCAGGTCGTTAGCTCCTTCCATGTGGCAACCCTGCAGGGCTTCCTTACTTGATAGCCTATAAGTGATGAGCCTCCCAAGTGCTTTAACCTGGGACCCATGAGCGCACATTTGTGCAGCACTGACCACGCACCGAGCGCCACTGCCATCATCATCCACTTGTCAGGACTTGCTCTTTCTGTGCCCAGGAAGATGGGTTTGCTTCTCCTAGTGGTGGTCCCTAATCTAAACACACAGAAGATGGTGGTTTTGGGGGTGGGGGCACCTTCCAGAGCCCTGCCTGACCCTGGCGGATCCACACATCGTCCAAAATAAGCACTTCCAGGTTTGAGAACACACACACCCACACTCACCAACAAGAACATAAAAATATTCTTAAGACCAAAGCTACCATTTTAACTACAGTATCACCTAGGCTCATAGGTTATTAACCTTAAGTGTTCTTGAATACAAGGTGGTTCTTTTTTTTTTTAATTTTTTTTTTAATTTATTTATGATAGTCACAGAGAGAGAGAGAGAGAGGCAGAGACACAGGCAGAGGGAGAAGCAGGCTCCATGCACCGGGAGCCTGACGTGGGATTCGATCCTGGGTCTCCAGGATCGCGCCCTGGGCCAAAGGCAGGCGCCAAACCGCTGCGCCACCCAGGGATCCCACAAGGTGGTTCTTTTAATGACAACATAGATAAATACATAGATAAGATAAATAAAAGGTGAATTATGCTAGGTCTAGTTACCGTCTACCTGCTTTTAAACTCTGAAGGGAGAGAAAGTTGCATACAACCTGCTGTTTAGATTGCTTCTCTCCTAGAAACCACTATCTCCCAGAGCCCTCTTGTGAAATAGAACACAAATTCTAGTAATTCTAACAGAGTAATAAAATGTGAGCACCCCATACTTAAGTGCCCTATTACCATGCAGTCTTTATTTGATCTTTAGAAATACTTTTAAAGACTACAGGGCCTCAAATTAAATAATAAGCACTATAAGAAAGCTAGTACTTTCTGATATGGGTAACTGAAAAGAAACTATTTCTTTCTAAATTCCCAAGGGAAAACAGAACTAATGTGTTACTGTCAACATGGTAAAGCCATTTGAGGTTAATTGATCCATCCAGGAAGCTGCTGGGAGCACCATTAGATTCTCCCCCACTTTTGCACTTCTGATGCATTTTGTCCCTCATCCAGTTCTCTGATTTTTCTCCATTCTGCCAGGAAGCAAGAAATGAACCAAAGTGTCACAAAATGTCAGAGCTGGAAGGGAGCTTAAGCTGTCAGTCCAACCTTCTCTTTTACAGTTGCAGAAAGTGAATTCTATAGAGGGAAGTGGCTTACCTGATATGGCAGTGCTGATGACTAGCAGGTGTCCTGACACAGTGTCAGAGAGTGGAACAGACTAATGCAGGACTCTTCTCACTAGTTAGTTCTTAAATGGGTTTGCAGAAAATTGGCAAATCGTTCTTCATCAATACAAAAAAATAAAAATGTACCCGGTAACCTCTTTAAATGATGGGCTCTATTACCCTACCAGTTAACAATGCCAGCTTTGTTTTTGTTTGGGGTTTTTTCTTTAAGGTTAGAATGAATTTATGTATGTATGTATGTATGTATGTATGTATGTATGTATTTATTTATTTATTTATTATTTTTGAGAGAGAGCGCTAGTGCGAGCTTGACCATGCATGCACACATAAGTGGGGAGAGGGGCAGAGAAAGAGAAGCAGACTACTTCTAGCAGGGAGCTAGATGTAGGACTCGATCCCAGGACCCTGGGATCATGACCTAAGCCGAAGGCAGACGCTTAACTGACTGGATCACCCAGCTGCCCAACAACACCAGCTTAGGAGTCAGCCAGTCCTAAGCATCCATACCACCCTGGGCACTTTCGAGCTGTATAACCTTGGGTATTCACTTAACTTCTCTGAATCTTATTATCCTCACCCATAAAATTCATGTGCTAATGAGAGCATCATTCCCACAGGGTGCCTGGTACATGGTAAGTGTTCAATAAATATTAGTTGTGACTATTCTGATAAGCTGGCACAGCAGACGGCAGGGCTGTCAGGTTCCTAATCCTGTGAGTGCTGGGAGAGGGATCTGGGAAGAGCAATCCAGTATCTCTACACTGAATTACTTCTTCAGAGAAGGCCCCAGACTTGGAACTGAATTTCCAATGTGGAAACTGTTAGGGAACAGGGCTAAAAGAAGCTGCCTGATACTGGCACCACTAGGAGTCCACCCCACTGCACTCATTCTCAGACGCACACATAAAAAAATCCATGCACTTCCGACCCCTAAGGTACATTTCAAAACAAGTTTACCTAAAAAAGGACAGCTGAGGCAGAAAAGTCACAGACACACTAAGATTGGGAAAACCCTCTAGAAAGAGTAGAAAAGTGCCATAATTAGACACAAGGGCCAAGGGGCAGAGTGCTACATAGAGTCAAGGAGTCACTAGCTGTTCCAGTAAAGGGAAAATTAGCCATCTTTAGGCCTCTTGGGCCTGAGCTATAATTCCAGTGGTGATCAGTGCTGCCCCCCACCCCCAGGCAAGGTTCTAAGACTCAACATCAGAGCCTCACTCCTTCAACTGTAAGGAAGCCTGGAAGCATAAAGCACAAAATAGAAATCTCATTGAAGTTGTAACATGGGCCATTAGGTTCCCCGGCCCTTCAAATGATACCCAGAATAGTGTAATAGGACAGCAAAGGGAGGCGACCTGGCATGCCAGCCCTGGTTGTGCCATTCTCAAGAGGTACGACCTTGGGCATGTAGCTTCCTGCTCAGCTTCTTCCCCTAGCTGCAAAATGGAGAGCTTGAACGACAGGCATTCCAAAGGGCCTCTAGCATTTTCCTGCTCTTAAGTTCTGCACAGATCCTGCCACCTAAAAATGCAGTAATTAAGACTATAAATGAGGCTTGATAATAAGCTCCCCAGGGAGCAGAAACCATATCTGCTATTCCTTGTGTATCTCACTGTCCGATATGATGTGAGGCCCAGAGTAATTGCATAATAAATGTTGAGTGATACTGGTTCGCTGCACGGTGCTTGGCATATCATAAGCTTTTCACATGCCAGGCGGCTCCCCTCCAACCCTCTCTCCCACCAGACTTTTCAAAGAGGTCACATTTTCCCATTCCTGGGCTTTTAATAAAATGCAGCATTGCACAAGAAAACAAAGCTCCTTGTGACTTCACGTGACAAATGATTAAACACCTAGGTGCCAGGCGCCCTGCTCCATACTGGAAAAGGGGAAGGCAGGGGCCTAGTTGCTGGCACTCGTCCCACAGGCTGTATGAGTCAGGGCAAGTCAATTAACCCAGCCCACTGCAAGGCTCAGTAAGTGCAGCAGCTATTACTGAGGAACTCCTGAATTTTACAGCAGAGATCTCTCCTGGCAGACTAGCAGCTAACGAGCGAGCAATGGGATGAGCACTTCAATAGCACGATCACCCACTTTTGGCTCAGAGTGCATGGAGTCTGGTCTTCCACACTAGTGGTTCCTAATCCAGGTTGCACACTGGAATCACTTGAGGAGCTTTTAAAAAATGCTGATGCCGGGACGCCCAGGGGACTCAGCAGTTGATCACCTGCCCCTGGCTCAGGGCATGATCCGTGGTCTCAGGATCGAGTCCACATCAGACTCTCTGCTTGGAGCCTGCTTCTCCCTCCACCTATGTCTCTGCCTTTCTCTCTCTGTGTCTTTCATGAATAAATAAATAAATAAATAAATAAATAAATAAATAAATAAATAAAATATTTAAAAATGCTGATGCCCAGGCCATCACCCAGACAATTTAAGAATGGGGTGGAAGGAGTAGGTATCATTATTTTTCAAATGCTTCCTTAGGGACTATATGGCCTGAGCAGCTTCCTTAATGACTGCATGGACTCCTGGCTTCCACCTTCTCCGTGTCCACTTCTAGCCCCCAATTTAGGGACAAGTTCAGCAGATAACTAACTCCGAGGCCTACAAGAGCCCCCAAAATTCTACCACAGTCACACATCAGACTGTTTTCTGAGCCATAAAATAACTCTGTCAATGTGGAAACATTTCTGGCAACTAAAACTTAACCTAAAAGGTTTTCTTAATTAACTCTCAGTCAGCAAAGTAGTCAATGAGTCCAGCCTATGCCCCAGCCATTCCATTTATTGGAGGCTTAAGTGGCCTGAGATCTCACCCTTCTTTCTGGAAGCTTCTCTACTTCTTAGGCTAATTGTTAAGCTGTCCCTTCTGGACTGCCCTACTCCCTGCCCCATACTGATGCTTCTCACTCCCTTTGCAACTGAGCACCCAGTCTCTACCCCATGCCATTCCCACCTCCACCCCTGCCCCATCCCACTGTCTCCCTCTCCCTCTTTCCCCATCTCTGTCTCTCCCTACCTCCCATACCCCTCCCAATGTGCGATTTGCTTTTTCAGTTCCTTCTTAATCAGCCTCTCCCCATTCTCCATCACTTCACTATTCTTCCCCCCTCCTTTCTCCCCTTTCAGCTGAACCCCTGGCAATGGGGTAGCTGCCACCTTCTGGTGGTGGGTCCTCTCTCCATCCCTCGCTCCCACCAGCCACACGGGCAGCATGGGTTCTGCAGGCCTGGCCTCCCAAACACATGATGTCTTCCACGTTGCCAAATCTTCTTTCATGAGTTGGCTTCCTTTGTCCCCTGGACCTCTTCTATTCAAACAGTTCTCTCAGACTGCCGATCGTCTCCTTTCTTTCTTTCTTTAAAAAGTCTTTTTCTTTTATCTTAACTACCCAAGAAATTTGTACTTGCATCAAATCCACATGACACAGAAATCTAGTAAGTAAAAAAGTGAGAGTGCCCCCCCTTCCCCTAATCACTCAGGAGTAAGCACCATTTGGGATAAGTTCTAGACTTTTACAATGTACTCACAGCCATGCACACATCAAAGGGCTTGTTTGTTTTCTTAGGGAATGGGTTTCTATCATACATACTGCTCTGCAACTTGTTTATTTTTTAAATTTTTAAGTAATCTTACCCGCAGCATGGGGCTTGAACTCATGACACCAAGATTAAGAGTCACATGCTCTACTGAGCCAACCAGATGCCCCTACAACTTGTGTTGTTTTGTTTTGACTTTTAACAATATATCATGTATATCTTTCAAAGCGAATGCAGAGATCAGCTTCCCTCTTAAAAGCTGTGCAATATTCCACTGGCAGGGTTTACCATTCTGCTACCCGGTGGGCTGATTCCCAACAATCTCTATTTACCAACACTAATGCCATAAATGTCCTTTTATATGACTCCTTCCACTCAAACATTTCTAGGTAACCATTTAGAAGTGGGTAGATGGCTAGCCACAGGACCAGCCTGTACTCACCAATTCCAACTGCCCCTTCTCAAGGCCCCTTTGTACCACGTGGCACAGGGGACCTGCTCCTGCTTCCTGAAACTCCTTCCACTTCCTGGATGGCTCCTTTGCTGAGGCTACTTTCTGCCCCCCAAAAGCAGCCATCCCACAGAATAATTTTCTTCCTTCTCTTCCCTAGCTGGCGTGATGTTCTAGTCTTCTATTTTATCTTCTCTAGACAACTTCCTAAATTAACATTTTGAGCCCTAATCACAACTCAATTGCCTGCTGGCCATTCTAGCTTCAATGTCTCAAGCCTCTAGAACTGGACAAGTCCCAAAATGAACTTGTGACCCTATTCTGCTAAGCCTCCATTCTGTCATCTGAAAAACAGAATTTTCCCAATCAGGAGTCTAGTAGTCAGTAGATGTGGTGGGGGCTAGAGCAATTCATAAAAACACAGGCATAGAACATATACTCTAAGGAGTGGGGAATATACATAAACAATTATGTAATCCAAGGCAGAGTAAAATGTTAAAATAGACAAGAGTGGCTAAATCTGGGGTGGAGGTTTGAAGGAAGCTTTACAACAGGCAGTGTTTGGGCTGAGCCTTGAATGATGACTAGCATTTCGACAGGAAAAGGAAAGAGAATATTTCTGGCTGAAGGTATGGCATGAACAAAGTATAAACTCAGAGAGGCATAGAAGTACATGGTGCACACATTGAAAAGGAATGTACAAGAGGATAAGGCTAGAAAGAAAGACCAAAGGAGACTCTGAATCCTATCATCATAAGGAGTTCAAGCTTTCTCTAAAGAGCTTATCTATTTGCCAGCACTAGTCTATATGCCAACTCCAAATGATCAACAGGAACTGCCTAAAATGCTATGCTAAAAAAAAAGATTTGGAATTTATATGGCAACTCACTGGAAAAGCATGCCTATGAATGATTAGCAAAAGCACCTCAGAGCACCGTGAGGTATATGCATAAGATGTCAGGTAATACGGAGCTATTGAAGGCTTTTGAGCAATGGTGTGTCATGCCCCAGCATGTGTGTTACTTGTATCATCCTGGCAGCAGTGTAAAGGATAAACAGAGCAGGAATCAGTCAGGAGCTACCATAATAAGCCAGATGGCAGTGGTGATGATGATGGTGATGGTGATGAAGATAACCAGATGAATTAAGGCAGAGGGAATCAAAGAAGGAAGAGACAGATGGAAGAGATGATGAAAGACAGAATTAGGATCACTCAGAGACTGTCATGATAGAAGGGAGGAAAAGGGAGGAATGGAAATGTGAAAAGGTTTCAAAGGATTTAACCAGGGTCACTGGATGGCCTGCAGTGCCATCAATGAAAATAGGAACATTGAGGGAAGAATATAATTGCTTTTCATTTCAAGCCCTCAAACCACTTTACTTGAGGTGCATGAATCTCAAGCGCCCTTGAGTACACTAGGAGGGAGAAAGCAGTACACGTTGTTGATGGCCTCAGCATTTTTACAAAACATAAGCCTACCAGATCACCAAAGAAAAAATCCATCAGTATCTGATCCTAGACACAATGTGCGAATAAAACTTGGAATGTTCATGCTCTTGAAAAGTAATTCTTCCCATTGAGCTAGCACTTTTGATACACGGACCTTATTTCACATGCTTCTCACCACTTACCCTATGAATTGGGAAGGGCAGAGATAATCATCCCATCCTATGGTGTTAACAGCCATTATTCACATTTATGAAACACTCGCTACACACCAGACACTGTTCTAAATACTTAACATGTAAGGGGAACCTGGGTGGCTCAGTGGGTTAAGCATCTGCCTTCAGCTCAGGTCATGATCCTGGGGTCCTGGGATCCAGCCCCACATCTGGCTCTCTGCTCTCCCTCATATTGGGAAGCCTGCTTCTCCCTCTCCCTCTGCTGTTCCCTGCCACTTGTGCCCTCTCCCTCTCTCTCTCTCTCTCTCAAATGAATAAATAAAATCTTTAAATAAATACTTTACATGTAAAAATGCATTTCACAAGAACATGCATTCTTACAAGAACCCTACAAAGTAGATACTATTCTCCCCATTTTACAGAGGAAAAAAAATCCCAGAAATGTCAATGAACCTGCCCAAGGCCTTGACACAGCTGGAAAGCAACAGAGCTGGGATTTGAACCTGGCCAGTCCAGCTCCAGAGCCTGTACTCTTTTTTTTTTTAAGATTTTATTTATTTCTTCATAGAAACACAGAGAGAGAATGAGAGGCAGAGACACAGGCAGAGGGAGAAGCAGGCTCCATGCAGGGAGCCTGACGTGGGACTTGATCCAGGGTCTCCAGGATCACGCCCTGGGCTGCAGGCGGTGCTAAACCACTGCGCCACCGGGCAGAGCCTGTACTCTTTTTTTTTTTTTTTTTTTTTTTTTTTTATTTATTTATGATAGTCACAGAGAGAGAGAGAGAGAGAGGCAGAGACACAGGCAGAGGGAGAAGCAGGCTCCATGCACCGGGAGCCTGATGTGGGATTCGATCCCGGGTCTCCAGGATCGCGCCCTGGGCCAAAGGCAGGCGCCAAACCGCTGCGCCACCCAGGGATCCCGAGCCTGTACTCTTAACTGCCATGCTCTAAGTCTTATTATAAGAAGACTGAAGCACAGAGAGGGTCCCCCTGATTAGCCACCACTGAGAGGTTCTGTCAACTACTTAACGATGAATTCTATAACCAAGGTTCAGGGCTGGCTAATGCTTAATCCAGCACTCTTTGGACAGCACTCTTTGACTTTTCACTGTTTACCAACCTCTCCCACTAAGATGACACATTGCTTTGACCTTTTTCCTCTTTGACCTTTGTCACCCTTGCTAGATGTGGTTTCTGAGTCCTGCTCAAACAACATGAGATTTCTCTTTCTCTACTGGTAGGCAAGAACAAAAGCCTAGCTCCTTTGGCACTAGAATGGTTGGGGGTGGAATGAGGCCATGTGTGGCATTAGAGAGAGACAGTGAACCGGGATTTGGGAGACTCAGTTCTGCTTCTAGTCAGCTGTGTGACTTTGAACAAATCACTTCTCTCTGGATCGCAGTTTGTGAAAGTGGAAAAATGAGGGAGGAGGCGAACCAGATGAGTCTCTGGGTTTCCTTCAGCTCTGACTTGGCACTGCTCTGCCATTTTGGCAAACCCAAGGGAGGACTGCTAGAATATGTTTTTTGGTATATTTTAGTCAACCAAAGGGGAAATCGGTTAGAACCAAGGGAAAGAAAGAATGAGATAAAATAAAAATGACCTTTGTGGAAGGCTACAAATGAGGTACTGTACCAGAGGTAGACTTATTAGCACCTTACCTGGGGAGAAACACGTGCTCAAAAATGTTATAAGGGTCATTACTGCTACTAACTTTCATAGTTGACAGAGATAACAGAAAATTCTAGCAATGGCTTTCTCTTAAATTTGACTCCTTTTGCCCACTTGACTCAGTTGTGGGATTCAGTGTTTAAAAGGTCTGGGCAGGCAGGGAGGGGGGCCCTACAGGAGCAGTGGCACCAACTGTCTTCATGGTGATGGATAGTTGTAACTAGAAAGCGAGACCCCCAAGCCCAAGAGGAATGTAAAGAGAAAATGTAAATAGAGGGGCCAGGGTTAGTCCGCAGTGGAGGTAGGGGAGGAGGACACACACACACACACACACACACACACAAAACACACATATACTCACACACCCAAAAACAACAACAGGTGCAGACCAGTGTACTCTAGAAATTGTTTTTCCGGACAGACCCAAAGCAGGGAGTAAGACACTTAGGAAGATGATCCCAGCCTGGTTTCCATGTGTGTCCATCTGAGCAAACATAGCACCACTGGCTGTGAGGCACAGCCAAACACCCCACAGCAGTCAGGAGCCCCTACATGGTAGGCTCCACATTCTTCTCCATGGATCCAATGCAGTCTTGGCCTAAAGGATGCCCCGCCCCCAACCTCCTGTGTCCACACCAGCAAACCCACCCCCAGAAAGCCCCAGCAGAGGAAGATGGCCACCACGGGGCTGGGGCCAGGGTGGGGGAGGCACCAATCTGTTCTCTTCCCTCCCTGGCCAAAACCCTCTCAGGCAGACAAGAAACATGACCTTAGCTTGGTGCTAAGTTTGCAGGGCTATTCTGAGAACAGCTGAACTGCAGGGTCTGGTGGGGTGCCATGCAGTAGAATGGTAATCCAAAGGTGGAAGTAGCCCTGCTCCTTCGGGGTGCCTGGGGAGCCCAGGAAAGAGGGAGAGATGCCCACGTAGTGCCACAGCCTGGGGGAGAAGGGGAGACAGCACTGAAGATAATAAGGCACTTGGGCACATGACCCTCAGGAACATTCCTGCAGGGCCCTGAGATAAAGGGGCAAGTGAGGGGCTCACACACACACTGAAGCGCCGGGAACTTCAAAGAGGAAACTCATAACAAGTGCCAGCAGACAAGGAGCAAGCAGTGATATGAAGAGGACCCTTTGTGGCAATCTACCCCTAGGGATGCCTTCCAATAGCCTCCAGGTGGGGGGTGTCCAAGGGTGGGAGGCACCCCCCACTCCATGGCTGTGAAGTCACATGACCGTGGCCTTGGCCCTGAAGGCTGCACTTAAGGGTGGCTTAGCCCTCAGAGCAAAGAGAGTGAGCTGGTCTTGAAAATGCAAGTGGTTTACCATATCCCGGAGCTATCGTGATTGTTTTCTTTTTCTGTCCATTTTCTATCCATCTGACAGGTAAAGCAAGGCACTGGTCTTTTTTTTTTTTTTTAAGATTGTATTTATTTATCCATGAGACACACAGAGAGAGAGGCAGAGACACAGGCAGAGGAAGAAGCAGACTCCCTGCACAGAGCCTGATGAGGGACTCAATCCTAGGACCCCAGGATCATGGACTGAGCCAAAGGCAGACACTTAACCACTGAGCCACCCAGGCGTCCCACCACTGGTCTACTTTAAACTTGCCTTCGTCTCAGAGCATGAACTTGCCTTTGTCTGGGAGCGGCCCTACCTCCTCTGATAACTACCTAACCCTGGTAAGGGTTGAATAAATAAATAAATGAATAAGTAATAAATAAATAAAATATTTTTAAAAAGAAATCTACACACCTGTCTCTGTCTACCCCAAACCCCTACTTCCATACTTCCATCTGGTACTCACAAGTTTCCTAGGACACCAATCTCAAGATTGTTTGCCCCGTGAAGTCAGCCCAGTAATGAAGAGCAGCCCAGAGGTCCCTGAAAAGCCAAGCTTCCTACCAGTAACAGCCATCCTCCAAATTCTTCAGCCAGGACTGGGTGATTTCAAGGAACTTTTCAAATTGCCTAGAAAGCTGTCCATAGGCTTCAGACAGCTAAGCAACACTGCCCTAAGGTGATTACATAGGCGCTAATATCATGGGACCAGTATTTTTGCCCACTACATGGAATAGAGATGCCAGGAAAGCTTTTCTTAGATGAGCTTCTTAAAGCTGCCTTCCCGTACCTAATCCTTATGGTCTTATCCCAACATCAGGCACCCCAGCTTACAGGAGCAGCAGCCATAATGATAATGATGACGGTCACTGTCGGCACTATCATCATCACAGCTAAAACTTATTAAATGTTTACTGTGTGCCAAATACTATCTTAAGTGCTTAAGGAGCATTTTCTCCTTTCCCCCCCACTTAATCCTCATAACAGCCGGGCAGGAAAGGGATGACTATTACTCCATGTTACAAACATGATAATACAGGCTCAGAGAGGTTAAAGAACTTGCCCAGGGCTAGACAGCTAGACAGATTTGAACCCAAGCCTTTACCACCCTAGAGTCTGTGCTCTTACCCAGTGTGATACTGCTGCCTTGAAATACATCATGGTAATATTGCTACTATGAAAATCTGCTAGCATTTATTGCATGTTCACCATAAGCCAGAACTTCCACTAAAATGCTTGCTTTGTCTCGTTGAATCATCACAACATATGAGGTAGATACTATTATCCCCATTTACAGATGAGCGAAACTGAAGTGTGCAGCAGTTAAGTAACACATCTAAAATCATGTGGTGAGGCAGCTAAAATGCACACCCAGGAAATACGGTCCAAAAAGGCTCGAGCCGCTAGGCTGAACTTGGAGGAGAAAAAGGAGGCATTTCCACTGCCCCCACTTAGGCTCCCTGCTGCATCTTACCTCCAAGCCTACAGGGGCCCAGCAAAAATCTGGTGGGTCAATGCCCATGAGGAAGCCTTCTGTGTCAGTTCAGATCTGATTCAGGTAGGACAAGAGGATCAGGACTCCATCCAGAAGCCTCTCCTTACCCTCATCTTCATCTCAAGCCGACTTCTGAAGACAGCACCTCACAGCCAGCAGCCTCATCTACTGCTCTGCCCAGAACATCTAATTAGTGTTTACTCAGGGCTCCCAGAGCCATAGTTAAGAGCTTCACTGTGCAATCTGACTCTGTGCCTTATCTAATCGGTACCTGAATGAAATGTCTCTTTGCTAGCAACAGCCAGAGCACAGTCAGGCAGTCTTTCTGCAAACATAGTTGGTCCACTGGCAAAGGTGATTCAAAACACATGGGCAAAATACACCCGGAGCTTCTATCACCACCAATATGTGACAGAGACAGTGAGAATGAAGGCATCGGGATGGAGTTAGAAGGGGCTCAGGCTTCCTGCTTTCTCCTCCAGACAATTTTGCTTCTTATTCTTCCACTCACCCAAACACCTGCCCACAGAGCAGAGTTTGGATGGTTTTTGCCCAATGGGCCAATCTTCTCTGACCTCCTGGCTCCTGCCATCCATTCCCTTCCCCAAGGACCTCCAGGCCCAGGACAAGACTCATCCTCCCTTCCTCCCTTCAGCATTTCCTCCAGCAGCTACAGTAAAGGAACCACAGCCAACTGAGAGATGCCGTAAACCTTCCCCTTCAGGATCTCAAGCTGGCAACGGGCCAGGTCCCCTGACACACCATGCATTGACATATGTGTAAGCCATGTCCTATTTAGCTGGCAGCCCTTTCCCTGGGAAGGAGCTAATAGGGAGGACTGATGCCCAGAAAAGGAGTCCTCCCCAAGCCTTCAAATTGAACTGCTGAGTCCAAGCACCTTAGTGAGAGACTTATGGGGGTGGGGGGTTAGCAAGACAACCCCCTGAGAACAGAGCGGCCAAAAAATGGGGCAAAGAACATGGGAAAGGTCACCTGCTCAAAAACACTGTGATGTACCCCAACAATTGGACATCAGGTTGGGGTAATGAGGTCCTTTTGAAAAATCCTCTCCCTGGGTGCCTGGGTAGCTCAGCCTGTTATACATCTGCCTTTGGCTTGGGTCATGATCCTGGGGTCCTGGGATCGAGCCCCACATTAGGCTCCCTGCTCAGTGGGGAGCCTGCTTCTCCCTCTCCTTTCTCCCTGCCCCTCCCCCTGCTCGTGCACTCACGCTCACTCTTTCTAATAAATAAAGAAAATCTTAAAAAAGAAAAAAAGAAAGAAAAATCCTCTTCCCCACACCCGGTTGGATCTATGAGCCATTCACACTTCAGAATGAACCTCTTCAATGGAACTGCTTTCTTCTTAATTTTCCCGTGGATATCACCACCTCTGACGGGAACAGGCATTTTTGGACTGTAGAAGGGACTGTTTTAGAGCTGGGATTATTCTGGAAGGGGGCAAGCTTGGATGGGATGGGTTGGCAGAGAGACTTGGAAGCAGGGGAGAAGGAATAGGAAAAAGCAAAGTAGCAGGATAGCATCCCATTTCATCAGTTCAGTTCTGCTGTGGACATTAGCAGGGGTAGCAACCATCCCATGAGCACTAAAAATTATCATCTGGCCACAGGTGGGATGCCTGCTAGCTCATTTCCTGTATTTAATGCCTGCTAGCTCACATCAATGTCCTTTGTGTCCGTCCTTGTCAGTGTAGGCCCTCCTTGGGACAGCACAAAGAACAAAATGCTCTATTTCACAGGCCCCCAACTGAGCACCAATGAGCAACTGCAGTTGTCTTATCAACAGCGCAGAAATGACAGAGCAGTTCTGGAGTTTTATTTGGTTTGCCAAGGGAGAAATAAGATAAGATCTGCCCCTAATAATCATATGTGGCAGTCAGGATGCACGGAACTGTAAGACTGCTTACGGTCGCGATGCTTCCCTGTGCTTTGCATATACTGTTTCCTATGCCTAAAACTCCCTTCCCTCCCCCACCGCCACAACACCCAACAAACACCTACCATTCATTCCCACGTGATTATTGAGCACCTACTATGAGCCAGGCCCTATTAGAGGCATTAGAATAGAAAACCAGACAAAGAAGAGTTCCTGCTCTGGTGTAGCTGTGTCTCCTTCATGAGCCAGTTCAAATGTCACCTCTTTTAGAAGGCTTTCCTTAATTGCAATACGAAAAAAAAAACAACAACAACAAACAAAACCCAAGACCCTCTGTGCTCTGCTTTGTTCAAATCTGTTACTATCCTTTTAATATTGTAATTTAGTTGCTCTCCTGCCTGTCTCATCTATCTAAACTGAGCAACAAGGGATGCCTGGGTGGCTCAGCAGCTGAGCATCTGCCATTGGCTCAGGTCATGATCCCTGAGTCCTGGATCGAATCCCACATTGGGCTTCCTGAATGGAGCCTGCTTCTCTCTCTGCCTATGTCTCTGTCTCTCTCTCTGTCTCTCGTGAATACATATTTTTTAAAATGATAAATAAATAAACTGAGCAACAAGAGGAGAAACAATGTTTCTTATTATCTTGGAGTCTCCACTTGGCTGGCACAATGTATCACACACAATAGATGTTAGATAAATAGTTGCTGAGTGGAATCAAGAATGAATAAATTCCCATGAGCATTTGAAACAAGCATCCAGGGGTGCCTGGGTGGCTCAGTGGGTTGAGTGACCGACTCTGGATACCAGCTCAGGTCATGAGCTCAGGGTGGTGAGATCGAGCCCCACATCGGGCTCAGCACTGGGAATGGCGCCTGCTTGGAATTCAGGATTTTCTCTCTGCTCCTCCCTCCTTCTCTTTCTAATAAAATAAGTACATAAACAAACAAACTGTCCTGCATACAGAGAGTTAGTATATAGTAACTATCTGTCAATAGCTCCTCCCTTTAGTTCCCAAAGATCTTCGGGACTGCAAGGGAGGGAAGGAATGTGGAAAGACTGGAAGGTGACGGAGGCCTGGCTAAAATACTTCAGTGACAAAACTCTCCCGGTCACCCAATAAGCCACTGGAATGCAAAAGCTACCTTAAAATCTACCTCGCAAAAACTTGGGGCTCTCCACCTTTAATTGTAGCCACATTATTTAACACCTACATAAACACTGAGGCACTGCCAGAAGGTCAAGTGCCCTGCCCACAGACCACCCAGATTCATGCCAGTCAGGATGAGCTTTTGAACCAACTTGCCACCTAATACCTCAGCTACTAGAAAAAGTCTCTCCAGTGGGGTCCAAGGCTCATGGGCATCGGAATTACTAGGCAGTTTGTAATAAATACAGATTGCCATCCTCACCATCTACCTACTCAGATGTCACTTAGAGAGCCAGGCATCTGCATTATAACAAGTTTCTAATGGCATCTTTCACAAAGAATGTTTCAGAATCACTTCTCTCCCCTGCACTGACTGTCTCTTCATGTCCACTCTGGCAGTTACTGGCAGAAGAGGGGGAAGCTAGGATAAGATACTCTCAATTTAACAAAAGATATGTAAGACCACGAATGTGTTAACTCAACGAGGGAGCCCTTTTAAATATGTGTGTGTACATCAAATCATCACATAGTAAGCTTTAAGTGCCTTACAACTTTGTCAATAATAGTTCAATAAAGCTGAAAAAAATTAAAGTACAAAAAAGAAAAAGATATGAAAGACCAGAAGTTGACAAACCTGACTCTTCCTATAGAGGGCATTTCAAAGAGGCATGAATGACAATGGGCTACCCACCGAAAAATCCAGAAAGAGATGGAAAGTGAGTCACTAGCCTAATAACATTTCTTTAATTTATAGGATATTAAAGAAGGGAAAGAAGAAAGTAGGCCCATCCAGATGTCTGCCAAGGGATTAAGATCAAGATCCAACAGTATAATTTCCTCACTAGGATGAAAGTGAACAGATACTTTGGGCAGAGAGCGGGCTGTAAGCTCTAATAATTGGCTCTTTGTGATAGAATTCAACAAAAAAAAGTTGTGTGAGCTGGAGCTGAAACCACCTCTCTCTTTGGTTATTTTAAAAAAAAACAGGTGATTCTCCTAATGGGCATAAGAGACTGAGGAACCATGCCAATCAGACTTCAAGGTAACACAGACAGGACCACTGGAGGGAAACAAACAAATAAATAAATAAAGGAAGGAAAAAAGAGAGCTCTGTCAGTTGGTTAATATTATCCAGGTAAACAACTAATATACACATATGCTATTATGTTAAGCTCTGCAGGGAGTTACAAAGAAAAAAAAAACACTACTTTCCACTAAAAAAAATTTGTTTGTGCTAACAGTGGAGGCTGAACAAACGTGCAAAAACAAGTGACCCAGCCAAACACAGAATTACCTAAAAGTATACAAAGGTACATGTTAATCAGCCAAAAAGTCTGAGGAATGTTCAGAGGGTTGAGAAAGGGAGACAAAAGCTGTTAACAGAATGACTGGAATAACTGGACTTGGGTCACGGTCATCCAGAAAGGAAATCTTCAAAATGATCTACAGTAGGGAGGAATACACACACAACAAATCCTATGTTGCCCATGATGAAGGTGGTACATCTATGGCCAAGGGACAGAGATCCAGGGAGCCTGTGGATCACCCCATGAATAGGAGCCAGCAACATACTGTTGCTTAAAAGCAGTCACCATGGGGATCCCTGGGTGGCTCAGCGGTTTGGCGCCTGCCTTTGGCCCAGGGCGCAATCCTGGAGTCCCAGGATCAAGTCCCGCGTTGGGCTCCCGGCATGGAGCCTGCTTCTCCCTCTCTCTCTCTCTCTCTCTCTCTCTCTCTCTCTCTGTGTGTGTGTGTGTGTGTGTGTGTGTGTCTCATGAATAAATAAATAAATCGGGACGCCTGGGTGGCTCAGTGGTTGAGCGTCTGCCTTTGGCTCAGGGTGTGATCCTGGGTCTGGGGATCGAGTCCCACATCGGGCTTCCTTGCATGGGGCCTGCTTCTCCCTCTGCCTGTGTCTTTGCCTCTCTCTGTGTCTCTCATGAATAAATAAATAAAATCTTTTTTCAAAAAATAAATCTTTAAAAAAAAAAAAGCAGTCACCATGCTAGATTGTATTAGCAGATGCTAGGTAGAGACTGGTAGAAGTCACAGAGTCCAGTTTCTTTCTTTCTTTATTTTTTATTTATTTTTTTAAAGATTTATTTATTCATGAGAGACACACAGAGAGAGAGAGAGAGAGGCAGAGACACAGGCAGAAGGAGAAGCAGGCTCCCTGTGAGGAGCCCAATGTGGGACTCGATCCTAGGACCCTCGGATCATGACCAGAGCCAAAGGCAGATGCTCAACCACTGAGCCACCCAGGTACCCCTGCGTCCAGTTTCATAAGCTGTACATTAGAAGGGTGTGCAGGCGTGGGCCAGGAGCCAGAAAAAAGCAACAGAAATGCGTAGAGGAATGAATTCCAAAAGCTATCAAGAAAGGTGCGAAGGAGTTGAGGTTTGTCAGTTTCTGAGTTTGAGGTAAACAGATATTGGTCATCAACCAGCTCTGATCCGCTCTTCCCAGTTTCTCTGTTTAAGTGACCACATAGTTAACTCAGAGGATTAAAATGCTTTCCTTTCACATGGCCCATTTCACGGAGTAGATGGAGGCAGGAAAAGATGAGATAATTTGCTCAGGCTCCCATTGCAATCCATGAGCAAAACTCACATCATAATGTTAAATCCCAGGGCTGTCTGTGGGGTGTTTAAGCTACCAATGCATGCCACTTCTCTTTATAATGGATGCCCCCAAAAGACTGTAACAATGAAAGATGGAAAAATTCTCTGCAAATTTCCTTGGGGGGAGAAATAAACTAAAAAGGAATGTCATGCTTCACTGCTGAGGCCCATATAAACATTATCCTCTTGTGTCCCCCTGGACTGATGACATAGGACACAGTCCATCTGATAAGCTGTCAGCAGATGGCTGGATCCCTCATTGTACCCATTACCCACCGACGTCAATTCCAAGCAGGAGCAGATATCAGTGCTCCAGACAACAGATGGGGAAGGAGGTGTGGCTGGTCTCAAGTCAAGGAGTGCAAGAAGGAGGGGGAGGACAAAAAGCCTAGTTCTCAAATCCATCAGGTCTCCTCTAAAACAAATCCATCACGGGGCAACAGAAAATGCCACTGTTTATTCAGTTAGTTCCAAAAGGTGTCACAAAAAGCTCAGGACTGTTTTGGATAGGTGCCATTCTTACACTTTCAGCAAGGAAGGAAGAAGTAGGGAAAAATCAAACAGTGGAGCAAAAAGCAGGCAAGCCACATTTTTTTTTTTATATATATATTTTTTAAATTTTTTTTTATTTATTTATGATAGTCACAGAGAGAGAGAGAGAGAGGCAGAGACACAGGCAGAGGGAGAAGCAGGCTCCATGCACCGGGAGCCTGATGTGGGATTTGATCCCGGGTCTCCAGGATCACGCCCTGGGCCAAAGGCAGGCACCAAACCGCTGTGCCACCCAGGGATCCCAAGCCACATTTGATGGAAATGAGACTTTTAATACAATGTAAAGAAGACAGAGCACTGACAGCAACGGCGACTCTTTAAAAGGGTGGGGCTCACTCAGAAATATGGGCTAAAAACAGTGGCTTGGGGCTCCGAGATCTGCAGCATTGATTATTAATTTGGCCAATATCCAGCCTGTTTGCAGCTTGCCTTATGTGAGCATCCATATGCTGTACCCCACTAAGTTCAGTGCCCAATCAGGATTTGTTGACACAGATACGTACAGAACTGGCAGGAATTGGTCAATTAGCAAAGGCATCCAAAATGGGATCTTTTTGTTACATTCCTAAGACAGAGACGATATAACCAGACGCCAGGGAGATAATGGACCACTCACTAACTGAAGAACACCAGTCTTTACAGATACAACCAGTCCAATTTCTAGCATGTGAACCATCCTGCTAAGAAAACTGTAGACTCTGCAACTTAAGTCGCTATGAGAATCTCCTTCTGTTAAAGCTTCAATTCCCACAGTGGTGGCTCAGGTTGAAAGTCACCTCTGGTCACTATATTGCTGGGTGATTTTTGGAAAATTGCATCATCACTGACTAAATTCATTCTGTCACCCTGCTTGCCAGAATAATATGCATTAAGGAAGTAGCCATGCTTGGAGAAACATTTATTGACGTAATTGGTAAACACCACTGATATTCACTAAGGGTCTTAACGACAATGTGGAGGTCTTGCCTGCTGCTTGCTGTTCTTGAGAACCCTCAAGGATCTCTGGCTTACACTGAGATGGGAGATGCTGGTGCTTCAATCACACAAACCTCTATCATCCACAGTCCCGGGGTCTTTGAGAAATCAGATGAGACCAAAAAGAAAGTGAACAGCAGAAATATTAATCAAGACCTGAATTCAGCCATGAGAACTGCCCTTGCTTATGCTTCTAAAGCTAGCAGTCACCCAAGAGCAGCATGGCTATGATGAGGTGCTGTTGAAAAAGGCCTCAGGAATAAATATTTTACAGACTGAAAAATGGGAGATGGGGAGACTAACCAATTCCCTCCAACTCTTCCACTTCCTGGCCTAAAGCAATACTGTCCTTGTTAGAAACTTACATGGACTCTGAGGAACAAGGCCTTTCTATGAAGCCCAAATTGAGTCATCCAATGGAGAAAAACACATCAGAAATGTTTCTGCTAAGCTATCCCCTTTCATTTCAGCCAATGTGTCGGTCCCTTGCCTTTTCGGGATCTCTGAACTCCACAGAATGTCCTGCCATCGTGTTGTCTAATTCAGCAAGTTCACTTGCCAAAGCATTGCTCTGTCCTCAACATCTCCCCTTTGGAATATACACAGCCACAAGAAACATTTTGCCATCTCTGTTTCCAGGCCCAAGCTAACCTATCATAACCCTAAATAAGATCAGGTACATGAAAATCAGGTGTCTTATAAACAGTAAAGTGTCAGATAAGTGTAAGGTATTATTAACCAGACTTACTATCCTTAGTCCTTGCTGCAGTCAAGTCAGAAAACTGTTTCCAATCATCTGTGGTTAAATTTTTTTTCTTTAAGGACTCATAACAACTTTTAAAAACCCATACTTTCCTGCTCTCCAGGAAGAGCCATAGGTAAGGTATGGGATATGGGACTGACCAAAGCCTGGATCCCACAGCAGGCCTGAGGTGACTATTTAAATGACACAAAGAAGTGACAGGAGTAAAGAGCAAAGGCGAGTAATACTGGGGCAGGCTCAAGAATTCCTGGTGTGACTCTGTTCTCTGCCTCAGCCCTAGGGCTCCAGAGTTTAAGCGAAGCATGGGATGAGGAAAAAAATCACAGGTGACAGGAATCAGTCCCTAGACTACCCCCCCCCCCCCATACACACACTAAGCATCCATCCCTTCACAGCAGCCAGCCCCGAATGCCAGCATCATCTATATGTGGCCTGGTCAGGTTGACTTTACTGGGGAGATACAGGAAGCAGAAAATGAACAAGGCCATCTGAGCTCAGCCAAGAAGAAATGAGTTTCCTTTTTCCAGATGAGGAGACCAAAAGCATTTCCAGAAGAGCTCTCTAGTGCATTCCTGGCCACTACTTAAGGAGAGAAAAATCAGAGAACGTTGACTGTCCAGAGCTGGGAATGCAGCTGTCTCATTTTGCAGATGAGCAAACTGAGGCCCAGCAAGTATACTCTTCCTCAAGGTCACATAACTCATTAATGCCAGAACTAAGTCTCCAGAGGCTTCTAAAAGCTTCTAAAAACCTTTCCACTGAAAACCCTGGTGCTGCCAGGTTTGATGTCATCACACCAGGAGCAGCCTCAGTCAGGCTGAATTTAGTCCTTTGTTGACCTTCTAGATATGTGGCTGCCAGAGGCCTCAAGACCCCTTTGTGGAAGAGGCACCCTTTGACCCTCACCACCTGCCATCCAAAAAAAGCACTCCGGTCCCAAGAGCCTCACACAGCAGTGGCTGAAATGCGTTGTTTCCTCTCATTAACAAAAAGCCCATTCATGAAAAAGAAAGAAAGAGGACTGGCTCAAATTTACCCAGAAGATCTAGCTGGGAGAGCCCTAGGATTCCTGTGAATGGCATCACATCCCAAGAAGCCCTCTCTTAAAAAAAATGCTGCCCTTCAGCCCTGCTTGGTGGTGAGAGCCACCCAATCAATAACAGCCTCTTTATTCCACAGCTATCCACACCTCCGTGCCACATCTGCAAAGATGGGAAGAGCCTTGAGGCCATTCACCACGTTTTACAGATTGGGAAACTGAGGCCAGGAACCTGCAATCAAAGATATACCTAGAACACATGCAGAGCAGGCGTCAAAGCCACAAGTAGGCAGTGCCTTGCTGATCAGCCTCGGCCTCCCCCTGAAACAGCCCTGTCATTCCACTGACAGCTTGCAACCCCAGAGAGGGTGGGTTAGCTTTCCAGACCAGATGCTAATTCATCTTTTGGCTGCAAGCAAGTGATCTCCCATCCCTGGGCCCAACAGGTCTATAAAACCAAGATAATAATCTCAACCTCCTGCCCCACACAGGGTTGTCACAAGCCTCCTGAAAATAACCTTCTACAAATATAAAAGCAATAAAGATGCTAATGACAGGTTTTAAAACTGCCCCTGAATAAAACACACCAGGTTTCTCACACCCTGAAATCTAAAAAAGATTTTTTTCCTTTTCTCCTCTTCCTCCTCCTCTATGATTTTATAGTTTTAGAACATCTCTCCACACAAGCTGAGTACAGAAAGACAGTCTCACTCTTGGTCCTCACCCAGATTATTTTTATGTATCTGGCAACTTTCCTTTTCAATCCCATTTGTTTTTCTTAACACCACTAATGGGAGGTAAAGAAATCAGCTCTCAGAGTACCCAGGACCATGACCACAGGAAATAGAGTAAAAGCGAGAAGATGGAGAGGTTTGCAAAAAATATATATAAATAAATACCCTCTCACCATGGATAGATATCACCAGCCCAAAGTTCATGAGTCAGCCTGTTTCAGAATGCACTTAGTAGGAGCTTGGTGCTGCTCAAATGCCTCAGAGTTCAAAGGCAGACCTTGCCTTAAGAGCATAAAACTCCCAAATGAAAGAGTCATTAAGGCAAACCCATAAAAGTATTTCCCCAAAGTACCACAGTGGAGACAAGGAACCTTATGTGACCACCTCCAGGAAAGAGCATTATCAGGCCTCTGGGAAATTAACTGCAACAGAGGGGGTGAGGGCCACCCATGGATCCCAGATGGGGTTCAAAAAGGGCACCTGGCTGGAGCTGGATTCCAGGCTTGTGAAAGGCCAGGGCAGGGCCTGTGGTTCCTAGGGCTCTATCACTATGTTCCTCAACTCCACTGTGGGGCTGACACATTGTGCAAAGGTGAAAAGAAAACCAAATCTGGAATCCACGCAAAAACAGCCACTCTTGGAAAATCATTTTTAAGGGTCCCCTTCCCGCAGGATGAAGTGCTCTACGGTTCTGAGTGTCCGGAGCACATAAATGACTCTTACCACTAAGGCTGCCAGGGAAAAAGTCAACAGACTCACATGCATCATGGTGACCAGGTGACAGGGGTTGAGCAGGTAGATGACGGTCTTGGTGGCGAACTTAAAGCCCACCTCCACCCCGAAGGTCAGGCACAGGGCTACTAAGAGCAGATTCTTGCTCAGGCTCTCCTTGCCTTCCTCTGGCCGCTGGGTCACCTGCTCTGGCTGGCAGCCACGGCCACCCCTACCGTCCTCCTTGGTCTGCCTCAGGATGTGCCGCAGGGCCACCAGGATCTCCAACAGGGCCAGGGTCAGGACCACCACACTTTCCAGCAGCCGCTGCTGCCAAGAGAGGAAGGCAGCACAGTCGGGGCCCCCATTGCCTGCAAAGCTGGGGTCCACACCCCCATAGAGCCAGTCCAGGAGACTTTGGTAGCTATACCGGGACATGATGCCAAGTGGTTCCCCTTGACCACCGTGCAGGAAGCAAGAGCCAGATGGAACACAAGCCCAGAGGGTTGCCCAGGTGCTGGGACATGTACAGAGGGCACACCCCTGCACCCACACCCCGCCCTCCGGACACCGGGGCACCTAGAGCAGGGGAAGGGAAGCTACACGCGAGGCCCAGGGTCAAGTGCTGGCTCTAACTTGTCCCCACGGCTGTCTGGGGAGCCCCCCGCGCTTCTCCAGTGGCCACCAACGAGGCAGGGTTGAAAGGAGCCGTTGGCCAATCTAAAAGGAAGGAGAGGAAAAAAAAAAAAGGTCTCAAAGAGGCAATTGCATCGGGAATTACGAAGTGGGGCGGGTAACTAGCGAGGGCAGAAAAGGGGAACAGGGGCAGTGGCGAAGCAAGCAGGGGTCAGGGGAAGCCGGAGGCCGGGAGGGTCAGGGTGAGGGCTGAGGGGACCCGGCAGTGCCGTGGTAGCCAACCGGGGAGCAGCGGGGGTGACAGCGAGGGGACACGCGGAGGCCAGGAGAGGAGCTAACGGGGCCGGGCAGGCGGGGAGGGCGACGGGGCTGGCAGGGACGCCGGACTCCTCGTCTCACGCACTCGCCACAGGGGGAATCTCTTACTCCGGCAACCGCGTGGCCTTCTCTGCCCCCAGCTAGCAACTTCGCCGCCGACGGGCCCCTCCGGCCAATTTAGCGCCGTCCCGGGTGGGCCTCCCGCCCCCGGGTCCACCCCCCGAGCCCCCAGCTCCACCCCCGGCCCCAGACGCCCGCCCTCGGGCAGCACCTCCCCCCCGCCCGCGGCCCGCCCGGGACCTGCCCCCCCCCCCCCCCCCCCGGCGCAGGCAGCGGCGGGAGGAAGCCGCGGGGAGGGAGGGGGAGGGGGAACGGGGAGCAGGAGGCCGGGCCAGCCGGGGGCTGGGCTTCGGCCGGCCCCCTCCCTCCGCCCCGGCGCCGCAGCGGCCCGCGCCTCCCGCCCGGCCCCGGGGAACCAGCCGCCGCGCCCCCTCGGGGCTCCACTCACCGGCAGTTCGGCCCGCGGCCCCGGCTCGGCTGCCGCTCAGCTCCCGCGCTCCTCGAGCTCCCAGCGCCCTGGCGCTCGGCTCCCCCGGCGGCCGCAGCTGCCGCCGCTGCCGCCGCCACAGCGCACGGCTCCTCCTCCCCGTCTTCCTCTCCCTGCAGCGGCCGCACTCGCTTCCTCCTTCTTCCCCTCCCTCTCTCCTCCCCCTCGCCGCCGCCGCCACCTCCCACTGTCCCCTCCTCGGCGTCCCGCGTGGCCTCGCACCCCCCGCCCCCGCCCTCAGACCGCGACTGCCCCACCTCCCCGCCCAGGCCTCCCGCGCTGCCCCCCTCCCCCTGCCGTGGCTCCCACCGTTCACACCTCCCGCCGCCCCTTCGCCCGGCCTCCTCCCTCCTCCTCCTGCCCCCCCTCCTCCAGCCTCAGTCCCCGCCTCCTCCCCCTCCTCCCCGGCCTGCTTCGCGTTGGGCGCTCCTGGAGCCTGCACGCGTGCACACCCACCTTCCTTTAGCGCCGGCTACGTGCCTCGCCCCCTCAGTGAAGCCTTTCTGGCCAACTCTCGCTCCCGCGATGCTGTTCCCTGGGCTCATCTTCTTGCGCAGAGCACACAGTAGGCGCTCAGCCGGCCCCCCACCGTGTGCGGGGGGGGGGAGGGGGGATAAATAAGCCTGACCAGCGCCTAGCGGCTGTGCGGTGCCGCTGTTGCTCGGGGTGTGTGCTGGGTCTGATCTACCTCTTCGGCGCGCTGCCTCCTCTCCACCCTGAAACTAGCCTCCCCCAGGAACCATGATGTCCTCTTCCCTTACCTTTGTAGCCGCGGCCCCACTATCCACCAGAGCCTGAGGACGGAAGGGCCCCTTTGCCTTCTTTTCCCTGCTCTCCCACTTCGTGCTCTGCTCCAGTATTTTTCTCTCTTCACCTGAGGCCACAGCCATTCCGCCTTGCGGCCCTCCTTGGCCCTTTTCCTCCTGCCATGCCCTCCATCGTAGACTTGCTGCATGAAAGAAGCTTCTCT
Source organism: Canis aureus (assembly GCF_053574225.1). Classification (NCBI taxonomy): domain Eukaryota; kingdom Metazoa; phylum Chordata; class Mammalia; order Carnivora; family Canidae; genus Canis; species Canis aureus. The sequence goes on from NC_135649.1 coordinate 40,795,486, forward strand.
CCCCCCCCCCCCCCCCCCCCGACCTTTCTCTTTCCTCTCTCCCTCCAAGGGAGCAACTGCTTCCCACCCCGCATGGGGCCGGGTGTCCCGCCACTGAAGACCAGCCTGGACAATGGGGGTGGGGGTGTTGGGCCCCAGAATCCGATAAGAGCCTCTGATTGGAACATGGCTCCCTCTTCCTTGCTGCTTTCTACGCACTGACGGTGGTTTGCCCCCCTCGGGACAAGGACGGAGGAAAAGGGCCTCAGAATCTACCCCATGTTGGTTGACTATGTGTTGAAGACTCACAGTGAGTTAGGAAAATATCCAGAAAAACACAGTTATGCACTTGGCCTGGGAAACACTTTCAGGTGTTGGCGGCAAGCCAGATGCAAAACATATAATACAATCTACTATATTATCGGGCCACCGCCCTCCCATCCTTTCCAAGTCTGGTTTTCCCCCCGACACAAATAGAGCTTCAGAGCCAGGTAGCTCTATATAATTCCAAGCTTTGCATGGTATCCACTATAGGCCTGATGATCTTCACGTGCTAATTAATAAAGAACAGCAACAAACAGGAGTTTATTCCAGGGCTCACCCATGCATTCTCCTTAGTTGTTTTGTTTAATCCTATGCAACATAACCAAGGAACATCAAGGATCAGGTTGTGGCCCTCTTGGCAGAGACATGGCTGCATCAGGAGACCTCAAGTTTTACCTTTGAGGAAGTGAGAATGAGGTTGTAGGATTCAGTAAATGGCTTCATTAATCACTCCAGTTTTCATGCTGAACCTAGGTTGGCAATCTGGTCTAGAGGATCCTCTGTTGGCAAAATGGCCCTCTTTAATGACTATAGCCAGGCCAACTTCCACATCTGAGTCAGGAATTCCTCTTTTTCATAGGTAAAAGAGCCATGTATTTTTTAGGGCCTGGGCTGTCATTCCCTTTACTTGCTGTGTCACCTTGGGCAATTCATGCAACCTCACCGCACCTCGATTTCCATTAACTGAAGGGCTACTAATTATTATTCAATTCCTAGGATTATGCATTTTTAAATGAGTTGACTGTGTAGTATTTGGTGCAGAGAGTGCTCAATGGGTGCTATCCATTATCATTACCCAGTTCTGCATCTGTGTGTGCTTGGGCACATGAGGGCATACACCCTCAAATGCAGTGCCCTCCCCCCACATCTGCATAAACAATACTACCCATCCTTCAGATCTCACTTGACATCACTGTATCCCCAACCCGCAGCCCCAGCTCCCAGAGCTTTCTCCCTCTGAATTTCTATAGCAGTTACTGCCTGCACTACTCAATTTATCCTGAATCACATACTGCCTCCCATTGTTCTCTCATTGTTAGTCCTGTCTCCCACACTCAGATCTTTGACAGCAGGGGATGGGTCTTAATCTTTCCTAATACCCTCCCCCACAGCACCTACCAGTGTGGCAAATATAGTAGGGACTAGACAGACATCAAGAGATTGTTAGGCCGCTTGGTAAAAGGCAAGCAGTAATTGAACTGAAATTGTGGGTCAAATTTTAGACACTCAAAAAGACTCAAGACACATGGCCTGATCGCTTCCTTGCTCGGATACAGGCCAGAGGCTTTCGTCTCCAGTCACAAAAGCAAATGAACTTTGCTTTTTAAGTAGAGCCTTGCAGGGTGCAGTGAAAAGGGAACCTGGAATCCAGGCTCTGTTCTGGGAGAATGCCGGGGGGGCGGGGGGGAATCAGCTCTCCTTGCTTCAGCATACTCAGGTAAAATGGGGGGGGGGGGGGTCTAACTAGAATCGTTTCTAAGATACCTGCTGGCTCTGATAGTCTATGATTCTCCAATTCAGCCTTCCCACCTTTTCATCCAAGTCCTGTTTCAATCTTAAAGCAGGGGCGCCTGGGTGGCTCAGTTGGTTAGGCGTCTGCCTTTCACTGGGGTCATGATCCCAGGGTCCTGGGATGAAGCCACACACAGGGCTCCCTGATCCATGGGGAGACTGCTTCTCCCTCTCCCTCTGCCTGCCACTCCCCATGCGCTAGCTTGAGCTCTCTTTCTCTCTCTCTGTCAAACAAAATGTGAAAAAGCAAGCAAACAAGCTGGTCCACCTGTCCCAGCAATAGAGGCTAGCCTCTTGGCCTGTTGAGAAAATACCCTAAATTCTCTTGTCCAAAGTACTTTCCCAGGTGTGAGCTCAGCTGACCTCCCATGGAGCACAGAATGGCAGAAATTATAACCTCTTATGTACCATGGACAAGCTAAATCTCAGGTGAAGTGACTTGCCTAAGATCACACAATTTAGGGGATCCCTGGGTGGCTCAGTGGTTTAGTGCCTGCCTTTGGCCCAGGGTGTGATCCTGGAGTCCTGGGATCAAGTCCCACATAAGGCTCCCTGCATGGAGCCTGCTTCTCCCTCTGCCTGTGTCTCTGCCTCTCTCTCTCTCATGAATAAATAAATAAAATCTTTTTTTAAAAAATCACACAAATTAGTGGCAGAACCAGGACTAGAGTTTGGGGTCTGACAGCATAGGCCAGAGCAAGCTCTTTCTATTTGACGTGGCCATCTGACCTTCTCTCTCCCTGCACTTTCTACTCTTCCAATCCACTCCTGTCCCTCTACCCACAGTCTAACCTGAAAGTCAAGTGCCTGCATGACCGCCCACCAGCTAAAAACAATGCACAATCCCAATATTATATGAAGTATTATCAGTAAAAAATAAAATGCATGTGTATGAGGGAGAATGAAGAGAGAAGCCTTTGTCTCCGTTTGACTATCTGCTTACTGCTTCCCCCCAGCTCCTCCTCCCCACTCATGCAACACCAGCATTCATTCTACCCATATTTACTGAGCCTCTGTTCTGTGCATAGGAATACGCTAAACATGTGGGCAATTAATTTCTGCCTTCAAGGAGCTTAAAATCCAGCTCAGGGGACACAACTCAGAAAGAAGGTTAGATAACAGTTCATGAAGGAGGTATAAATAAATACAAGCACAGCAAACAGGAGCCACCACCACAAGAGCAAATCTTGAGCATTACCAGGCAAAACTCATCTATGGGAAGAAAGGTCTACAAGGTGGTGAAGGGAAGCAGAACTTGCCACCCCAGAACATGCCTCTTTGGCATAAAGATTATTTTAGGCTGATTATATTTTTAAAACAGCAGACACAGGAAAAGCTTCAAAAACTGAGAAGTTACGCTTTTGTAAGAGACATTTACGTTTCCAGGGGAATTCTCTATTTGCCTTGGGTCCTTGACCTGCTGCCTTGACTTGCCATCCCCATATTTGGCAGAAAGGTGCAAATCACAACCTCTCCCTATTTCACAAGAATATGACTGGGACAAATAAGATTACCCACATCACACTCTTCATAATCTTGCTGGTAAACAAATCCAAAAGATGATTATTGTCATTAAACCTTAAATAATAGAAAAGTCATGCTTTCCCAAGGGAAGACACTTAGAAGTACATGTGTCATGTACCTACCAAAAAAAGAAATAAAAACTTCAGGGCACCAGGGTGGCTCAGTGGTTGAGCATCTTTGGCTCAGGTCATGATCCCAGGGTACTGGGATCGAGTCCTGCATCAGGCTCCTTCCAAGGCACCTGCTTCTCCCTCTGCCTATGTTTCTGCCTCTCTCTCTGTGTCTCTCATGAATAAATAAATAAAATCTTTAAAAAAAAGAAAGTAAATCTTCGGTGACAGCACACACTCCCCAAAAAGGGTCTTTGGTTTGGGGCAAACTAACTTTGAACAGAAACTAACATTATTAAACCTTTTATTTATAATCTAGAAAGCACAAGCCAAGTTGAAGAAATAGTTCGAGACTAAAATTTGGTCCTCAAACTTCCAAAGTTAAAACTGCCCTTAATTCCATTCATTGATCATTAGTGGAAAAATGTTTTCTTGGCTCATAGTCCCTAAGCTACCACTTAACTCTGTCATCAGAAATTCAATTTGACATTATTTGGCTATTTAAATCATGAAGCAGTCAGGCAGTTGTCTTTTGTCCAGGGGTTCCAAGAAAGGTCTGTGGTTAAATGTCACAAGCTCAGGCAGAGCCAAAAGCTTGCTGTGGCATACTGGGCAAAGGAGGGCACTCTTCAGGACTTGGGCTGCTTTCTCCGCCCTTGACATAGCCTGTGCAAGCCTGACTGGGCAGCCAGGTATTATAGTTGAAAGCACAGAGGACTGTCAGCCAGGACACCTGGGTTGGATTTGACTAGCTTGGGCCAGTCACTCCCTTTCTTTGGGTCTTGGCTCTCTCTTTTGGAATCCGAACGGATTTCAGCCACTCCAAATTCCCTTCTGGCTTTAATATTCTTTGAAAATAATGGGGAATGTTGGTGAGAGAGACCATACAGATTCTGAGGCCTTACAGATTCAGGTTGCAGTTTGGAATCCCGTGATGAGGTAATGAAGGAATTGCTTCTTTGAAGAGGGACATAAATCTATTCATTGCAGGCTAAGCTAGTCACAGGTGCATGGAAATGGCAGACCCGGCATCTTCCTAAGGAGGCTCATTTCTCCTGGCTGCATTTCCTCATATCCTTTGTTGCTATTTTTTTTTAAATCAATATGTATTAAGAGATACTATGTGCCAGGTAAGATGCGCAAACAGGTATTTTATAGCTAAAACTTCACAGAAAACATATATCGAGCATTAGAATGCATAAAGGCACATCCCTGGTTTTGGCAGAAGTTGAATACTGCAAGATATAATTTAAGTTCCAGCGCTGAAATTAACATGAAAGTATCAACATTTGAAGAAGTAAATGAACAAACTGGCCCTAAGATAAGATAGACATGGGTTCAATTCCTTGCCAACAATGAGCTTCTATAACCTCAGGCAAGTGTCTTAACTTCTCAGAGCTTTTATCCCCCTCATGTGTGATATGTTATTTGCAGTATTTATCTTGCAGGGTGGTGGTGAGGATCAATGTGGTAATATATATGGAAAGTAGCTAGCACCCTGTCTGGCAAGTAAGTCACTCCATATCTGTTTGCTTTAGGGACTTCCCCCCTCCCTTTTCAATTCCAAAAATTCATGCTTTAATCCTAAGACAGAAATCAAATCTATCCTGAGTGGGTCAAGTGGGCCAATTTTCTGTTGAATGCCCTTTTGCTGGGAGCCTCAGGTGGAACTGACATCCTGTCCCGCCACAACATAGCAGTGGTGTTATTAGAAACCGCACACTTCCCTACAGGGGAAGAAGAAGGGAAAGAAAGAAAGAAAACCAAGCATCTGGTACATGTGCGATTGATTTGGAGATTTGGACAAGCTGGCAGTTTCTAGTTGCTCTTTTCCTGAAGTGTAATGCTGTCGGAAATCTATATGCTGAAAGCAGTTTTGGAAAGCTTGCTTGGGAACCCCTGGAGAATTCTGAGAGCTGTAACCGCATCCATTGTAGCTCTAGGCAAGTCCCCTACCTTAACCTGGTTCTCTCTTTGTAAGATAAGCAGTCAGGGCACTATCTCCTCCCTGTGACACTGAAGATAAAGCAATTGGGCCCCTTTTGGGGAGCCCAAGAGCTTTTTTATTCTTTTTTTTTATGATAGTCACACACACACACACACACACACACACAGAGGCAGAGACATAGGCAGAGGGAGAAGCAGGCTCCATGCACCGGGAGCCCGACGTGGGATTCGATCCTGGGTCTCCAGAATCGCGCCCTGGGCCAAAGGCAGGCGCTAAACTGCTGCGCCACCCAGGGATCCCCCAGCTTTTTCATTCATTGTTCCAGCAGTGAAGTCAGATTAAGTAAAAAAAGATAGATTTCATTTGACTTGAGATTACTAAAGAAGTATTGATAATAACACCCCCTCTTGGAATGGGTTAAAGAGTATCCTCCCCCCCCCAAAAAAGTATCCAGGGCCAGATGAATTTGCATCTCTTCTGAGAATTCATGAGTTCATGAGGGGAAGCAGGGCAGTAACAATCAGCTTCCAAATTTACACTTAGTGTCTCAATCCACACCTGAGAATCACATTATTAACGATAATGAAAAAATAGTAACAACTGTCATTTACTGAGTAGTTATGTGCTAAATTATCTCAACCTGGGTGGGGGGCAAAGCTTAAGGAGAGAGGGAGGGGCTGGAGAGAGAGAAAGAGAGAGAGAGAAAGTAATTAGCTTAAGATCCCAATGGTAGTAAATGGAAAGGCGAGTTTCCAAACCAGATCTATCCAAACACAGAGCCCAACCAGCTGACCCCCACACCACTCTGCCTCTTGTTTAGTCTCATATGACCTGTGGCTTGTTCTTACAAAATGACTGGCTAGGTGTGGAGGACTAATTTATGAACAAAAGCACAGTCTTTACTGTTTGGACCGGGGGAGTTGAGAGGCAAATGAGCTACACAGGGTTTGCGCTGGGGACCTCAGACTCATGATCACAATATTTTAATTATCTGAGCACGTGGTGATACCTCCTACCTTTAAAAATCGGTATTGGGATCCCTGGGTGGCGCAGCGGTTTGGCGCCTGCCTTTGGCCCAGGGCGCGATCCTGGAGACCCGGGATTGAATCCCACGTCGGGCCCCGGTGCATGGAGCCTGCCTCTCTCTCTCTCTCTCTCTCTCTCTGTGTGTGTGTGTGACTATCATAAAAAATTTTTTAAAAAATAGAAATGGGTATGCTTTTTTATTTGCTGCTTCAAATCAGGACGTGATTTGCTCTCTCAAGGACTAATTTGACAGAGCTGGCATCTGCTTTCAAAACCCTGGGGACTGAATAACTTCAGAGCAGCTCCCCCTTGGATGCAGTTCTCTGATTATTGATGGATTTGTTTCTTTTTTAAAAAAGATTTTATGTATTTATTCATGAGAGACACACAGAGAAGCAGAGACACAGGCAGAGGGAGAAGCAGGCTCCCTGCAGGGAGCTTGACCGGACTCCATCCGGGGTCTCCAGGATCAGGTCCTGGCCTGAAGGCGGCGCTAAACCACTGAGCCACCCCGGCTGCCTGATGGATTTGTTTCTAAGGAAACAGAGACAGAAAAAACAGAGGAGTAAGAAACAGGAGTCCCCATTTTGCCCAGGGATTGGCCTCTGGCATGCTAATCACATATGTACACCAAGAGTTCAAAAAATGAGCATTTCATCCTCAGATTCTTGGTTTATCTCCATGCACCTCAGCCTGTTGCTAGAGCCTCCCCTGCTTGGCGCTACCCTCTGTGGCAAAGACTTAATTTCAGGGCTACTTCTGACTGTCTTCTTCCATCTATTCTCTTCATCAGCCCTCCATCTATTCTTTCTGACCCATAGAGATCAGTATATAGTATTAGTCCCCAACACAATTACAGATTCTGTTCCTTTCCATATCTGATGGTTCCTTTACTCTGGCTTACAGTCATTTGCAGGAACTCCATGTAGAGAAAAGTACAATTTATCATCACAGCAGGTGAATAATAAGATGCAGTGATGGCATGAGACTCAGAAGCTTTCTGTTTTTCTGCTTCAGAATGGGCCATCTCTGACACAACGTTCCCTGCATTTTCAGATGTTGTACAGCAGAATGTTTATGGACTTCATGCAAATGAAGAGTGACAGGATCTGCTAAAGTAAAACCCAACTGGATAAAAAGTCAATATAGTGCAGCATTGGTTAACAATGCTGTACTATATGCTTAAAATTTTGCTGCAAGGGCAGATCTTATGTGAAATGTTTTTGTCACAAAAAAATCATAAAGAGGATAAGGGCAAACTTTTGGAGCTGATAGATGTGTTCGTGGCATTGATTGTGGTGATGATCTCACAAGTGTGTACTTATTTCCAAACTCATCAAGTTGTACATGTTAAACATGTACAGCTTTTTGTACATCAACCATACCTCAACTAAGTGGGTTTTTCTTAAGTAAACATAACTGGGTATAAGGTACACGGGATCTCTCTGCATCATCTCTTACCACTGCACATGAACCTACAATTATCTCCAAATAAAGAGTTTAATTTTTAAAAACAAGTAGAAAATTCTCAGATACAAGATTTGATCTGGAGTTTCTTTTTTTTCTGTATAATATAAATATATATATTTTGGAGTTCGATTTGCCAACATATAGTATAACACCCGGTGCCTATCCCGTCATGATCTGGAGTTTCTAAAGGAAAGGGATGAGTGGATAATTGGATCCAAAAAGTTCTGTTTCCCTCACAGGTCAAAGGAATTCCAATCCTGAGTGCAGAAGCCATGCCCCTACTAATATTCAATTTCTAAGATTTTTTAATGTTTTACTTTTATTTATTTCTTTTTTTTAGAGAGGGAGAGAGAGACAGCATGAGCAGGGTGGGGAGGGGCAGAGGGAGGAGAGAGAGAATCTTAAGCAGGCTCTACACCCAGCACAGTGCCCAGCCCAATGCAGAACTCGATCTCACAGCTCTGAGATCATGACCTGAGCCAAAATCAGGAGTCCAACTCTTAACCAACTGAGCAACCCAGGCACCCCCTCAATTCTTTTGAGATAAAAAGAAGGAAAGAAGAAAAAAGAAAAACTAGATGCAAAAAAAAAACATAAAGAATGAGATCTAATGGTGTTGTTTATTCTCTTTTTTTTTCCCTTAATGTGATTTTTTTCCCCCTCGGTTGGATCTACTGCAATAACCAAAGCTTATTTTAACCTAGCCACATCATCTGTTTGGAGATGGTCACATCAACCATCAATGGAAGGGATCTTTCCAAAATAGTGCTTCTGGAAAAAACAAAACAAAACAAAACAAGGATTTATCTGTCCTCTAGGGCCATTCGCATTTACTGGGTCCCTCCTCGCCCTGCTTTACCCCCTGCCTGCCCCCCACCCTTTCTCATCACATCATCCAAAGATTGGATTTCATTCTGTTTTCTATAGGAGGCAGACCAGGCTTGCTTGGAAAGGAAACATCTCTGGAGAGATTAGACTCTGACAAATTCTCATTTCCAGCATCTAAAGGCAGAGGATTAGATTAAGAAATAAATTACATAATATTGTGCTCCAATTGCACTATGTGAGTTCTCTAATATATGGCATTTTTAATGGATGCCAGCCAAGGTGGTTCTTAGGAGCAGATGGTGAGTACTAAATTGGTCAAAATGCCCCACACACCTAGGAAGAGGATAAGAGGAATATCTTGGATTTAGAGCAGAAAAATGGCTTCTGGGTTTGCTTCTTGTTCTGATGTAAATGCTCGAAGTCCTAAGTTTCACACGGAAGTGTGCATGGATGCCAGCTGGTGGGGGGGGCGGGGGTAGGGCAAAAATAGGTATTTTGCTCTAGCTAGCACTGAGGGCTAAAGGGGCCTCATAACTAGCTGGGGGTTTTTACTTCCTGTTCTTTCTGACATCCCTCCAAATGTCTGTCACTTCTTCCTTCCTGCTTTTATCTTTTCTCTTCCTTACCCTGTCTCCTTCCACTTCTCCTTTTCCCTTGGTCCAGAAAATTATATTTATTTTCAAAAACTACCTGAAATGTTCAAATAGTGCCACCTGACCAGAAAACCTGGCCAGCATTTTTTGTCAATCTCTCTTCGTAGGCCCCTCCTACTCTGGGTGGGCTCACATCTCTGGGATGGGCCATCCCAGCCCCCCAAATGGCCCACAGGGTAATCACATCTGTCTTTGGCTGCCTGGTGGCCAGTGGAGGGAAGGTGGGGAAAAGTGGCCCTTTGCTAAGGGGACTTACTGGGTGATTCTCCAACCCTCCAGAGAAACACAGTCACAACAGGGTGGCTCTGACATTTCCCTGCTTTCCACCCTCCTTCTTCCTCCCATCTGCCAAGATTCTTGTCTATTCCTCTGGGCAGGTGAAAAAAAAAAAAGCACCTGCAAGAAGGACTATGGCTTCTTGGATTGTTATAATAAGCAGCAAGAACAACATTAGAACTCTGTAGAGGATAAGAGAGGAGAAACAGGAGGGAGACAACTGGTACTCTCTGCCCATTATGCCGAGATTACAAAGGAGACCAAGCAGTCACTGGCCTTTCTTACAGAGTCCATTTTTTTAACCCTGTAATGACAAATGAAATCAGAAGGGGGAAAGAAGGGCTTTTAAGGAATCAGAAGATAAGCTGAAATTGTGTTACCTTGATTTAATTCTTCCCTTAATGAAAGGCAAGTAGAAATGGTAGCCTGAATCCCAAGTACAGGTGCTGGAGTAGGCCATGAAAAGAGTAGAGCCAACTTCTGGGTGATGCCTCATCAGTATTCTCCGGGTATCCCTGTAGCAATGGAGAGAGCAAAAGTCTTTGAAAGAAGGGAGAGTTGGTTCAAATCCTGGCTCCTGGGGCATCTGGGTGGCTCAGTGGTTGAGTGTCTGCCTTTGGCTCAGATCGTGATCCTGGAGTTGCAGGATCGAGTCCCACATCTGGCTCCCCACAGGAAGCCTGCTTCTCCCTCTGCCTGTGTCTGCCTCTCTCTGTGTGTCTCTCATGAATAAATAAATAAATAAAATCTTTGAAAAAAACTCCTGGCTCCTCCACTCACTAACTCCATTTATGCCCTTAATCTCACCTCCTCCCACCTGCTTAAGAACATGACTCCAGTAATTCTCACCTCTCTTTTGCATTAATAATCTCTTCCTATTTACATGCTGCAGTATCTACCATTTCAAAAATAAAGTCCTTCATTGACCTCGCATCTCTGCCCCCACCCCGTTGCTTCTGTCCCATTTCTCTTCTTCCCGTTACAGCAAAATTCCTTGAAAGAGCTGTCTGTATTCGCTATTTCTCATTTTTCTCCACTTCTCCTTCAAATCATCTCCAATCAAGCTTTTAATCTCTTTCACTTCATCGAAGTAGCTCTTCCCAAGGTCACAAATGAACCTCCATGGTGTCAAATCAAATGGTCCATTCTCAGTCCTCATCCTGCTTCACATTTCATCAACATTCCAAACAGAAACCTCCTCCTTGAAATACTTTCTCCCTGTGGCTTCCAGGACAACATTCTGTCACTAGCCAACCCCCTGGCTGCTACTACTCAGTCCCCTTTCTTGGTTTCTCCTCTCATTCCCAACCTCTACCATTGCATTGCCCCAGAATTCAGACCTTGGACTATTTATTTGCTTGATAATCTCCCCTAGGTGGTCACATCTGGCTCTGTGCCTTTAACTACCTTGGTTACATTGAAGATTTCCAAATTTGCATCTGAGGTCCAAACTTCTCTCAACTCCATACGCATCTCTCCAACTCTATATTCAACATTCGCTCTTGGAAATCTAATAGTCAAATTTAATGTGACACGTTGAGATTTCCTGATTTCCCTTCCACAAACTGGGTTCTCCTTCGTTCCTTCCTGGAGTTGATGGCAGCTCCATCCTTCCAATTGTCGAAGTCAAAACACCTTGGAGTCAACCTTGACTCCTTTTTCTCCTACACCTGGTCCCCAAGACACCTGCAAAGCATATCAAACTTTTCCTTAAAATAATGTCAGAATGTGACCAGGTATCCCCCCCGCCCCCCGTCAATCACTACCACCCTGATCCTGGCCACCATCATCTGCCCTTAATCTCTCTCTCTTTTTTTAAGGAGAGAGAGAGAGAGAGGAGAGGCAGAGGGAGAGAGAGAAAGAATCTGAAGCAGACTCTGTACTGAGCACAGAGCCTGACACAGGGCTCTATCCCACAGCTATGAGGTCATGACCTGAGGCGAAACCAAGAGTCAGAAGCTTAACCAACTGAGTCACCTAGGCATGCTTCTGCCCTTAATCTCTTAAAATCTATTCTCACTCAACCAAGTAGCTGGAGAAACTTACTTAAAATTTACTTTAGATCATGTCATTTCTCCCTGACTATTCTCCCACGGCTCCCAGTTTCACTCTGGGTAAAAGCCAAAGTCCATATAATGACCTGCAAAACCCAACATGATTTAGGCCCACCCTTTATTTCTTGCTATTTTCCCATTCTGCTCCTGTCATACTAGTCTCCGTGATGTTCCCTAAACATGCCACGCGTGTTCCCACTTTTGGACCATTGCCCTGGCTCTACCTCTGCCTGGAAAACTCTTTCCCTGGGCATCTACATAGATCATCTCTTTGCTTTCCACAGGTCTCTACTCAAATACCATCTCCACAGAGAGTCCTTTCTCAGTTTACTGTTTCCCTTGAGAAATATTGCCATCTGCCATATTATAATTTTAGTTGATTAATGTTTGTCTCTTCCCAATGGAAACTTTTCAGGAGCAGGGACTTCGTTTTATTCACTGCTCTATTCACCAGCACTTAGAATAGTGCCAGGCACATAATTATTCAATTAATTCTTGCTAAACAAATGAATGAATGGATAGATGGATCGAATAAGACTTGTCCAAACAGATGGCATCATATAGAACAAGCCCTCAGTAACTCTGCACCTGTTTTTTAGCCTAATCCTCATACCTGGAAGTAGAGAGATGAAGCTTTATTTTACAGATGAAGAAAATGATGAGGCTCAGAGAATCTAAGCAACTTTTCCAAAACCACCTACTTGGTAAAATTCCTCCCTTCATCCTTTCATTTGCTCATTTCCTCAACAAATATGGTTGAGCCCTTATCATCTGCCAAGCACCATTCTAGGCACTGAAAATACAGCAGCAAATAAGACATGTGAATTTCTTGCCCTTCACAGAGCTGAAACTTCAGTGGAGTCAGTGATCCTATGAGCAGAAGATGCTTAAATGCTGTTTCATTGACTTGATTCATTGATAGTGGATCAGCTGATACCCTCAGAGCAGATCTTTTGAAAATGCCGATTCCCATCCTGTAGGTTGGGGGTGGGGCCCAATTTTCTGCATTTCTATAAAGCTCCCAGGTGCTGCTACTGGTGCTGCTGGTCCAGGAACTACACTTCGAACAATGTCTTATTATCAACCGCACTGCCAAGGAAATAGGAACATCTATTTGGCCCCTGTCCTTTCATATAACACAGCCTAGGCAGAAGGGCTAATTACAACAGGTGAAGTTTCAGAGAACCAGAATACAAAATTTCCTGACAGATGAGTTAAATATAGCACTAGGAACACTAGAAGGCAGCTGGTGTTCAGAGATACAGGCAGCATCAGGGAACTCACAAGTTTGCAAGGCCATGGCCATCGGAGAATTCCAAATTCCTGGAGAGAGGAAGGGAGACAAATGGGAAAAACAGAACAGATTCCCAGTCATGGAGAATTATCACGGCCCCAACAGGTTCAAGAACAAAAGGCCAGAATCAGAACACAGACAGAGATAAGGTGTTTGGACTCAGGATGAAGTTTGGGTCATGGCAGGACTTGCCTTGGACCTGAGCATTGAATTAGAGGCCCTCAAATTCCTAGAGGGCAAGGTTGAGCCCAGAGATGGGGCAGAGCTCATCATTGGACTACTAGATTGGGGGTTAGGTGGCTCCAAGGGGGCACTGTGGAGACAGGAGGGCTTTGGGAACAGGGAACCCAGCAGATTCCACGTGCCCCTGTCAGAAATTCTTGGAACTCATGAGGCAGCAAAAAGTGGGTTGGGCTTTGTTTTGAATGACATGATCCAAAAAGAGGAAATTTAATATTGACTATTGGCCAGAGATAATGCACACACACACACACACACACACACACACACACACCTCGATTTCTCTCTTATCTGTCAGGCTAGAAAGCACTTGGATATGAAGAATATTAAACTAATATTGGAAAGGAAGAGGCAGCAGAGAATTATGTTGAGAGTGAACTGATGGAAGAGATTGACAAAGGGAATCTGGTGTTTATAAAACTATGCCCTTGATGAGATAACAGGAAATGTGGGGGGAACCCTGAGAGAGCCAGAACCTAATGCCGTGAATGTCACACCAGTCTGTGCACTCCAAGTGACCTTCCGATTGACTTACTTCACTCAACTGAAGGGTGACTAAAACCCCAGATTCCTGGAAAGTCCCTGAGCCAAGAGTCTGACATCTTTCCTTCAAAATGAGCCAGAAAGGCAGCCTAGCCCCACTGAGTCAGAGTTATAGACCAGCCCTAGTACTGGTTATGAGCATGGCTTCTTGAGCCAAAGAGGCATGGGGCTATATTCCAGCTCTGCCTCTTAACTTCTCTGGGCCTCAGTTTTCACATCTGTAGCTAGGGATGATAATACAAATCACCTACACCACAGAAAAATGGCGAGAGGAATCATTCCATGCACATAAGTGCCTAGAGCAGTGCCTAGCACGTTGTTTGCACCCCATCGGTGTGCGTATTTGTCGCTGCCTAGCACATTGTTTGCACTCCATCGGTGTGCATATTTGTTTCAAAGAGGAAGAGTCGGAAGAGACATGCAAGTTCAATGCCCTCATTTGCTAGCAAAGGAGCATGAAGAGTAGAGAGTTGTTTTAGGTCACCAGCAAGCTCATACATAGCAAGGCTAAGAACACAACCCAGGCCTCCTGAGCTCAACATTAACTTTTCAGAGGAGTGGCTTCCCAGCTTCTTCAATCACAAGTACCTTGTACATTGCAACCCACACAGGTAAAACATGTATGTAACTGACATGAAATAATACTTAACATACTGCCTTCACTGTAATATTTTTCCATTCTATTCTTCGAGACCAAAACCCAAAATAATGATAACAATTGGGGGAAAATAAAACCCATCAGGGTCAAGAGCCAGAGTAGGAACTGAGTGAAGCCAGCTGGGAAATATCATACCTGTGAGTGGTGACACACCTAGGAGCCCCTGAGAGGCACACAGATGCCTATCACACAGAGAACAAAAGAGACCCAGTCTGCCCCAGTTACACTGAATAAGCATACCCCTTTCTTATGATCACAATATCGTGCTGCCCCCATTCTGGAATAATCAAAGAATTATATGGGAGACACCTGGGTGGCTCAGTCAGTTAAGCATCTATCTTCAGCTCATGTCATGATCTTTGGGTTTGGGATTGAGCCCCAAGTTGGGCTCCCTGCTCAGTAGGGAGCCTGCTTCTCCCTCTGCCTCTGCCCCTCCCCACCTCATTTCGGGTGTGCTCTTCCTCTAATAAATAAAATCTTTTTTTATTTTCTTAAAGAAGCATTAGGGGAGAGGAATGAAAGAACAGACAGAGCTCAGGTGCCTCTGACCACAGGTCATGCCTGAGCTGAGGGACAATGGAAAACAGCCCAAATCAGAAATAAGAGTGAAGGTTTCAAGTCAGACAAGATGGGATTGAACACATCACATGAAATTAGTAGAAAATCAGGGATGCTGTCCACATGACATTGTTTATGAGAAGGGAAGGAGCTTTGAGCTAATTTAAAACATTCAATGGAGAAGGAAACATTTCATGTTCGGCTCTGTGTGTCCAGACAACTGAATAACTTCTTTGCATTTGTAGTAGTATGCAGAAGTATATCCTTGTTCACAAAGAGAAACAAAGTGTTCTTTTTTTTAATTTATTTTTTATTGGTGTTCAATTTGCCAACATATAGAATAACACCCAGTGCTCATCCTATCAAGTGCCCATCACCCAGTCACCTCCACCCCCCCGCCCACCTCCCTTTCTACCACCCCTTGTTTGTTTCCCAGAGTTAGGAGTCTCTCATGTTCTGTCTCCCTTTCTGATATTTCCCACTCATTTTTTCTCCTTTCCCCTTTATTCCCTTTCACTATTTTTTATATTCCCCAAAAGGATGAGACCATATAATGTTTGTCCTTCTCCAATTGACTTACTTCACTCAGCATAATACCCTCCAGTTCCATCCACGTCGAAGCAAATGGTGGGTATTTGTCATGTCTAATGGCTGAGTAATATTCCATTGTATACATAAACCACATCTTCTTTATCCATTCATCTTTTGATGGACACCGAGGCTCCTTCCACAGTTTGGCTATTGTGGACATTGCTGCTATAAACATCGGGGGGCAGGTGTCCTGGCGTTTCACTGCATCTGTATCTTTGGGGTAAATCCCTAGCAGTACAATTGCTGGGTCGTAGGGCAGATCTATTTTTAACTATTTGAGGAACCTCCACACAGTTTTCCAGAGTGGCTGCACCAGTTCACATTCCCACCAACAGTGCAAGAGGGTTCCCCTTTCTCCACATCCTCTCCAACATTTGTGGTTTCCTGCCTTGTTAATTTTCCCCATTCTCACTGGTGTGAGGTGGTATCTTATTGTGAAGAAAGAGAAATTAAGGAGTCAATCCCATTTACAATTGCACCCAAAAGCATAAGATACCTAGGAATAAACCTAACCAAAGAGGTAAAGGATCTATACCCTAAAAACTACAGAACACTTCTGAAAGAAATGGAGGAAGACACAAAGAGATGGAAAAATATTCCATGCTCGTGGATTGGAAGAATTAATATTGTGAAAATGTCAATGTTACCCAGGACAATTTACACGTTTAATGCAATCTCTATCAAAATAACATGGACTTTCTGCAGAGAGTTGGAACAAATCATCTTAAGATTTGTGTGAAATCAGAAAATAGCCAGGGGAATATTAAAAAAGAAAACCATAGCTGGGGGCATCACAATGCCAGATTTCAGGTTGTACTACAAAGCTGTGGTCATCAAGACAGTGTGGTACTGGCACAAAAACAGACACATTGATCAGTGGAACAGAAGAGAGAATCCAGAAGTGGACCCTCAACTTTATGGTCAATTAATATTCGATAAAGGAGGAAAGACTATCCACTGGAAAAAAGACAGTCTCTTCAATAAATGGTGCTGGGAAAATTGGACATCCACATGCAGAAGAATTAAACTAGACCACTCTCTTTCACCATACACAAAGATAAACTCAAAATGGATGAAATATCTAAATGTGAGACAAGATTCCATCAAAATCCTAGAGGAGAACACAGGCAACACCCTTTTTGAACTTGGCCACAGTAACTTCTTGCAAGATACATCCATGAAGGCAAGAGAAACAAAAGCAAAAATGAAGTATTGGGACTTCATCAAGATAAGAAGCTTTTGCACAGCAAAAGATACAGTCAACAAAACTAAAAGACAACCTACAGAATGGGAGAAGATATTTGCAAATGACGTATCAGATAAGGGCTAGTTTCCAAGATCTATAAAGAACTTATTAAACACAACAGCAAAGAAACAAACAATCCAATCAGAAAGCATGGCTTTCTGGGTAAATCTGGGCAAAAGACATGAACAGAAATCTCACAGAGGAAGACATAGACATGGCCAACAGGCACATGAGAAAATGCTCCGCATCACTTGCCATCAGGGAAATACAAATCCAAACCACAAAGTGTTCTTTAGCAGATAATTGATCATTGAAATTACCATACCGCTGTATGAAGGATTGCTGTGTCACCTTTGGAAAAGATGTATGTCCGTATTCGCTGATTGAAAGTCTCAAACATGTATATTTTTCTTGGCAAAAAGAAAATAAAGAAGAGTAGCGGTGGATGAGGCTATTCTGGACATTTCTCAAGAATGTAACCATGCGACATGTGGTTATTTTACATCTGTCTTCTTTCACTCAACATAACATTTTTCAAGGTTCACCCACATTGTAGTATGTGTCAGTACTTCTTTCCTTCTTATGACCAAATAGCATTCTATTGTATGGTTACATTTGTCTATCCATTCATAAATTGGTGGACATCTGGCTTATTTCCAATTTTTGGCTCTTTTCAATAATGCTGCTACAAACATTGAGGTACAGTTTTTTGTGTGAACATGTACTTTCAATTCTCTTGGGTATATACCTGGGCCTGGACCTGTTGGATCATATGGTAACTCTGTATTTAACTTCTTGAGAACCTGCCAAATTGTTTTCCAAAGTGGATGCACATTCCCAATCAGCAATGTACAAAGGTTCCAATTTCTCCTGATCCTCATTGACACTTGCTATTATCTGCCTTTTTGATTATAGCCATCCTAATAGATGTGAAGTGTTATCTCATTATCATCTTGATTTGCATTTCTCTAATGATTAGTAACGTTGAGCATCTTTTCATGTGCTTATTAACCATTTGCATATTTTCTTTGGAGAAATGTTTATTCAGATCTTTTGCTCATTTAAAAAATTGAATTTTGCCAATTTGAGATGGCAAAATATGAAAGTATTAAGAAAGCCTCACCTTCGGGGCAAAATTTGATGTGATGCAACCCCCAAATAAAAATTGTCAAGGAAGACATAATTTTAAAGAGGATGGGTAGAGGGAATTTGACTAGGGTCACATGACTGTGACCCTAACCGGTGAACAGAGATCACTACTAGACTTTCCCACAATTATTCTTAAATTATTAGAGATTTGAAAAAAAATTATTAGAGATTTGAATATTGCAAAATCTTCATAAATACTCTGGAATAAAATGCAACCACCTCCTGTAATCTGAAAATCTTTCCAAAAGGAAAAATGGTGGTTGCCTTTTTAAAAAAATGTTTTGAGGGGCACCTGGGTGGCTCAGACAGTTAAGCGTCTGACTCTTGGTTTCAGCTCTAGTCATGATCTCACTGTCCTGGGATCAAGCCTCACATTGGGCTCCATGCTCAGTGGGGAGTCTGCTTGAAGAGTGTCTTTCTCTCTTCCTCACTCTCTGCCTCTCCCCCCCACTTGCTCTCTCTTTCTCAAAATTTTAAAAATTAAAAATAAAAACATTTTAAGATGTCTGATGTATACATTAAAGCAAATCCAATGTCCTAATCATAAGTGAACAGCTTGATGACTATATATATATAGCTACATATGCATATACATATATATGTATATATACTTGTGTAATCCCTACCTGGATTAAAACATGGAACACTTTCATAATTCCTCATGCCCATTTCTAGCCTACACCCCACCCCAGAAGTAATATTATTCTGATTGGTGTCTCCATTAATTATTATGTCCTATTCTCCAGCTCCATTTAAAAGGAATCAAGCGTTATATTCTTTTGTATCTGACTTCTTTTGCTCAATGTAATATCTGTGAGATTCATACACATCATTGTTTGGAGTGAGAAGGGAATCTGTAGGCAGAAATGGTGATGACAGAGATGGGAGTTTGGTTACATACAGGAAGATTAACGATGAAGGGGGTCAGGTTTCTCACTGTCTGAGAAGGGAGTTACAAAAAAATAAAGAGTAAAACTAAAATGAACCTTGCAGTACTGGGTTGGACTTAGAGGTATTGATACGAACTTGTACTGTATGAGCTTCATGCTGTAGCAAATTACCACAAACTTAGTGCCTTAAATGATCTATTCTTTTACAGTTCCAGAGGTCAAGAGTCTAAAATCAAGGTGTCAGCAGGACTGTGTTCCTTCTGGAAGCTTCTATAAACTTGTTTCCTTGCTTTTTCCAGCATCTAGAAGCCACCTACATCCCTTCATTCATGGTGTCTTTCCTCCATCTTCAAAGTGCATCATCCCAACCTCTGTCTCCATCATCACATCTCCTTTTTCTGTAGTCAAATCTCCTCTGCCTCCCTCTTGTAACAACACTTACAGTTACATGGGCCTACCCAGATAATCTTGGAAATACCTTCATTTCAAGATCTTTAACTTAATTCCATCTGCAAATTTCCTTTTACAATGTAAAGGAATATATTCACAGGATCTGGGGTCATTATTCAGCTTACCAGAGGTGGTATAGATATATACTTAGCTAGGTATAGAAATAAACATAGATGGGTGCCTGAGTGGCTCAGTCAGTTAAGCATTTGGCTCTTGGTTTGGGCTCAAGTTGTGATCTCAGAGTCATGAGATCGAACCCCATATCAAGCTCCACACTCAGCATGCAATCTGCTTAAGACACTCTCTCCATCTCTGAAACAGGCTATGTCACACATTAGACTCTCTCTCTCTCTCTCAAACAAATAAATATCTACAAAGAAGAAAAGAAAGAAGAAAGAAAGGAAGAAAGAAAGAAAGAAAGAAAGAAAGAAGAAAGAAAGAAAGAAAGAAAGAAAGAAAGAAAGAAAGAAAGAAAGAAAGAAAGAGCTGATGCCAAATTTGTGGCAAGAAAAGTACAAGATGAGCCTGGAAAATATTGTACTATTAAAAAGCAAGGAAGTACTCAAAAATAACAGAGACATGTCAAAAGAAATATAAGCCAGGGATCTTATATATTGGCCAAAGTGCAACATTCAGTGAGTTAAAATAAACAATGATTGTAACACATTGAGTTAAATAGGAAACTGCAAGTCCTACTGATAGAAGGAAATAAATGAGGAACTGGGAAAAAGTACACAGAGTGGGATTAACATCAGATTAGACATTGAAGAAGAAAAAAAGTGAACTTGAAAATTTAGTCATTGTGTTAGTGTCTAGTGTTGCATAATAAATCACTCCAAAATGTAGATGCTTGAAACAACACATATGTATTATCTCAGTTTCTATGGATCTGAAATCTGGGTATAATTTACCTGAGTCACTCAGCTCAGGGTCTTGCATAAGACTGCAAACAAGTTGTTGGCTTGGGTCTTGGTCATGTCCAAGGTTCAACCAGGGCAGGATTCATTTCCAAGTTCACTCACTGGTTGTTGTCAGAATTGAGTTCCTTATAGGCTGTTGGACTGAGGGCCTCAGTTTCTTGCTAGCTGTTGGCCAGAGGCCACCCTCCATTTCTTGCCACATAAACTTCTCCATGTGGAAGGTCACAGCCTGTCATCCAATTTCATCAGAACAAGCCAGTAAAAGAGACAAAGAGTACACGTGAGGTGGATGTTACAATAATTTATAAACTAAAAGTAGAAATGGCATCCCTTTGTTTTTTCTAAAATCCCTTTTGTTAGAAGCAAGTCACTAGGTCCAGCCTCAACTGAAAGGGAAGTACTTACACAAGGATGTGAATACCAGGAAGTGGGAATCATTGTCAGAAGCTATGTAGCACAGTCTGCCCTCTACCCCCAATGATTCATGTCTTTTCCACAGGTCAACTATATTCACCCACTGCACAGATTTCTTAAAATCTCATGTCATTACACCATCAGCTCAAAGCCCAGAATCTTTTTATCTAAATGAGAGCCAGGGTGCTTGAGGTTCCTCAAATAACTTGTACATAACTTTCTCGTATATAACTTGTATATAATAAACTTCCTTGTATATGACTACCAACGCCTCTCGATTTGAAGATCTGTAAAACCAAAGAGATGAGTTATCCATCCCCTCACTCCCACAAAAATACCCAGCAGACACTGGTGGATGAGGCATAGAATAACTGC
Source organism: Canis aureus (assembly GCF_053574225.1). Taxonomy (NCBI): domain Eukaryota; kingdom Metazoa; phylum Chordata; class Mammalia; order Carnivora; family Canidae; genus Canis; species Canis aureus. The sequence goes on from NC_135649.1 coordinate 40,816,518, forward strand.
TATTGATGCCCCTCTTCAAAATGGGAGGAAATGGGGCCCCCGGTCCATAGCAATTCTGAAATCTACCAGGAAAATGTTAGCAATCATTAAGTTTGGAGGCCCAGGACTAATTCTGTGTGGCACTTGACTGCACCTTCTGGCCTCTCAGCTCCACCCTTTGAGTCTTCCTTCTGTTTTCTTTTTTTTAAGATTTTATTTATGTATTCATGAGAGACACAACCAGAGAGAGGCAGAGACATAGGCAGAGGGAGAAGCAGGCTCCCCATGGGGAGACTGATGCAGGACTCGATCCCAGGACCCTGGGATCACGCCCCAAGCCAAAGGCAGAGGCTCAACCATTGAGCCACCCAGGCACCCTTCCTTCTGTTTTCATTAAAGGTGGTGCTTGCTCACAGATGAGCAATCTTGTCAGTCTCCTTGCTGCCGGTAGAATTCTGAGCTGTCTCCTTCCTTAGCACCACCTCTCTTTCACTTTTGGTCAAAGCTAACAGTGTTTCTGCTGACAGTTTTTTCAAAAGCTTTGTGGGGCTTTTGTGAATCTCTTCAGGGTTTACTTCATTAGATAAAAACATAATTAAAAATCTCTAAAATTATCCCTTCTCTACCTTGGGACTCTGCCAAGCCAGCTGAGAGACAATGTCCCCAAGTTTCCTAGAGCGCTACTGTTCAATTAGAGGACCTGTGAAGAACATACTTAATTGCTTTAGTGGGCCCTTGGTTTTAGAGAAGAATACTCAGACTCTTTTAATCCTTCCAAGGTCCTAACAACAGGTTGCATAGTCACACATTTAGGCCATTTTTCCTGAGAGTGCCAGAAAGAGAGTGCCATTTTTCCTTTTCTTGTTCTCCTCCTCCTCCTCCTCCTCCTCCTTCTATTTCTCCTCCTCCCTCTTCTTTTCCTCCTCCTCCTACTTCTCCTCCTCCTCTCCTCCTTCTCTTCTTCCTCTTCCTTCTTCTTCACTAAATTCTCAGTACATAGTGTGTACCTTTAATCAGAGTACTGCTGCTATCATATTTCTAGAAAATCTTAATGTTTCTTCCTATAAAGGGGGGCTTCCTCATCACTTCCTTCATTTTCTGCTTCTGGAAACTCATTAAGATATATGCTAGAGGGGATCCCTGGGTGGCTCAGCAGTTTGGCGCCTGCCTTCAGCCCAGGGTGTGATCCTGGTGTCCCGGGATGGAGTCCCACATCGGGCTCCATGGGTGGATCCTGCTTCTACCTCTGTCTGTGTCTCTGCCCCCCTCTCTCTCTGCGTGTCCCTCATGAATAAATAAATAAAATCTTTGAAAAAAAAAGATATATGTTAGAGATGGCCAACTTAACTCTCATGTCTTTTGATGATTTTATTTCTCCTTTTTAAAAAATATCACATTCTGGGTGATATACTCTATTTTAGTTCTCTAGTACCCTATTTGATAGTGACTGTCTTAGATATTATAGTGTCCATTGAGTTATTTAAGGGACTACATGAATTTTTTTTGCTAAAATTTAGCATTTCCATTTATTAATCCAGGTCTATTTAATAGAATTAAATATTTTCTTATTTGTATGGATGCTGTACTTTATTTCTTTGAGGGCTCTAAATGTATTTATTTTATAGCATCTGTATTGCACTTGAATTTCTTCTAGAGGAAATACATTTTTATTTTTATTTGTTGGTTGTCTTTTAAGTTTTGAGCTTTAGAATGTTAGTTGTTTCCCCTTGAATGTTTATATGAGTATGCATATGTGTGTGTGTGTGTGTGTGGTACATGTGTGTGTATGTGTGTTTCCCTTTTTCATCTCCCTTCTTTCTTGACTAGTAGATTTGCAGTGACTTCTGACCCCCTGCGGTTCTCATTCACACCAGGTTCTACTATCTTACTGTGGTAATATTAAATATATTATAGATTTGATATCTAATCAATAATCAATTTGTTCAGGTCCTTATTAGGGACTTGTTTCCCTGCCTCTCAAAAGTGATCTGGTTCATATAATAAATCAGGGATCCAAAGAGTGATCAGCTCAAGCTGTTAAAACTTTCTCTTGTGTCAACTCAGATTTAGTTTTAAGGTAATGAGTCCAGACATTTTTATTCCCCATCTATATAGATATTATGTAGGCTCCCCCCCTTTATTCACTATTATGGTATCTATTCTGGTCCTTTTGGAGGGTTAGTTCAGTATAAAATAAAACTTGTGTTGATGCTAGATTGTGTCTCAGTATCTATACTTCTGCCTTATTCCATTGGCAAACATTCCAACTACTATGTTGTTCCTACAGGGGCAAGTGCCCTTTTGGCTAGATATACTTAGGTATAAATCTCAGTTATGCCCTACACTAACAGTATGACTCATTATATTCATATGTAAAATGGGAATAGTCTTGTGAGAACTAAAAAAGAACACATGTAAATCCCCTGGCACCTAATGGAGGCTCTCTAGACAACAGATTGCCTCCACTTGAATGATGCTTGAATCTTTCCACAGCCCACCCAACAAGACATTTTCCCTCTCAACTTTGGCCAATTTCTAGTATCTTAATCTTAGCATCTTTTGCTCTCTGGAGAGGCTGAGAATTTTCAAAACAACCAGTTTCTAGTTTCTTTTTAACAGTTCTGTCCTCAATTTCTCTCTTTCCTCTTGCATTTTACTTCAAGTGAAAAGAACAAGTAGTAACTTTAAAACCTTGCTTGGAAATGTCTTTAGCTAAATCACCAAGTTCATCACACATACATTCTGCTTTCCATGTAACCGCAAACAAAAATGTCACCAAGCTTTCTGCCATCATATAACAAGGATCTTCCTTCCTCCAGTTTCCAACAACCTATTCTTCACTGGCTGCTCAAGGAAATTTAGGTCTCTACCCCCTTCCAGGTTCCAAAGCCATTCTTACATTTTCATGTATTTGATAAGCAGTGGTCACTCCTTGGTACTCACATCTGGATTTGATATCTAATGTTGCAGAACAAATCATCCCCAAATTGAGAAGCTTGAAACAATGTTTACAATTTCATAGGTTTTATATATCAGACAGCCAGATACATGTTAGCTGAGTGCTCTGTTTCTAGATCTGTCACACAGGCTGCAGTCATTTCAACGCTTGTCTGGGAAAGGATCTGCTTCCAAGCTCACTGATGTGGTTGCTGACAGGACACGATTCCCTACTGGTTGTTGGGCCGTTGGCCTTAGATCGTCCATGGCTATTGGATGGGGTCAGATGTCACCCTTATTCCTTGCCTCATGGGCCTGTCCAGAGGGTAGCTCACAACATGGCAGCATGCTTCATCAGAATAGACCAGCAAGAAGAGCCAGAAAGAGAAAGTGAATAGGACAGAAGTCACGGTCTTTTATAACCTAATCTTAGAGAAGACATCCCACCACTTTTACTTTATTCTATTCATTGAAAGCAAGCCATTAGCTCCAGCCCAACCTCATATCATCACAAGAAGAAAGGTGGGTACAGTATAGTAGGGTATTTAGAGAGACAAAGCATATTCTCATAACTTTTATTACAGTACATTGTTATAATTGTTTTAATTTGTTATTGTTCTTATCTCTTACTATGCCTAATTTATAAGTTAAACATTATCATAGGTATGCATGTATAGGAAAAACATAATACATTAGGGTTCACCACTATGCATGGCTTTAGTTATCTACTGGGAGTCTTAGAATATACTCCCAATGGATAAGGGGGGGACTACTGTATTGAAAAAGTAGTCAAATTAGAGTTCCATTCCAAGTGAAAATATCTTCCAAAACAAAACATTGCTTTTCATCGTAAGAGAGAGATTTTATAACTATGTATGGTAACAGATGGTCATTAGGCTTATTGTGGTGATCATTTCACAGTGTATACAAATACCGGATTATTATGTTGTACACCTGAAACTACTATGTTATATGCCAGTTATACCTCAATGTAAAACAAAACCAAAACATTGCTTTAAGAAATTAAAAAAGATTAAAAAAAAATGGAAACACATCCCACATTCACTGATTGGAAGACAAAGTATTTTGTATTTATTTCCTTCAGATTTTTTGGAAATAAATGGCCCTTTAAAAATTGCTAATAGTTAAATAAATAAGTAAAATTGATAATAGTTAACTACCATATTAACTGTTTACTGAACATTTTGAGGTATCTCATTTTTTTTCTGTAACTGAAGTTACTTTTTCTCATTTTCTTCTTTCGTTTGCACTTTTCCCCAAAGAAACACTGAAAATGTTCTCCCTATTCCTCACTAGGCAGAAATTCTCTTTTCTGAAGTTCTCTCAGGAAATCATGCATGTCAAAACACAGTATATGGGACACCTGGGTGGCTCAGTGGTTGAGCATGGGGAGCCTGTGAGGAGCCAGCTTTTCCCTCTGCCTATGTCTCTGCCTCTCTCTTCTGTGTCTCTCATGAATAAATAAATAAAATCTTTTTAAAAATCACATCATATAAGAAGAATCTCAGCATTGTGCAAACAAAGGAATTTCAAGATACAGCACTTGAAGAAACAATATAGAATCATGCAACTCTCAAGGTGACAGATACCTTACAGATGATAGTAACACAGTAAGAGTTGAAAACATTTAAAACCAGAACATCTTGCTAGAATTTGTTAAGACCATTGGCAACAAATCTCTTTCATCCTAAGTCCTTATATCCAATAGCTGACAACTTTTCAAAAATTCCTTCTGATCCCAACTGAGGATAACCCCATCCAGTCACCAAATGCCCATTGCAGTCCTTTAGCTGCCACTGGGGATCCGTTCCTTCATTCCAGGAATATTTATCAAATATCTATCAAGTGTTGGTACAGAGATTTAATGGATCTAGTCTCTAGGTGTCAACTCTCTTCCCTCAACACCAAGGTTTATGGAGGTACGATCGACAAATACAATTAAACATGTTCAAAGTATACAATATGATTATTTGATACATGTACACATTGCGGAATGATTACCAAAATCAAGTTAATAGATACAGTCATCCTGTCACATAGTTACCTTTTTTCTTTGATGAGAATGCTTCAGAGCTACTTTCTTAGCAAATTTCAAGTGTACAATACAGCATTATGAGCTATTGTCATCATGCTGCACATTAAAATTATTCATCTTATAACTGAAAGGTTGTATCCTCTGTCCAACATCTCCTGATTTCCCCCACCCCTGGCAGCCACCATTCTGCTCTGTGTTTCTATGAGTTTGACATCTATCTATCTATCTATCTATCTATCTATCTATCTTAAATAGATGTGATTCCACATATAAATGATACTACACAATATTTGTGTTTCTCTGTCTGGTTCATTTCACTTAGCTGAGTGCCCTGGGTTTATCCATGTTGTCTCAAATGGCAGGATTTCCTTTTGTTTTAATGGCTGAGTAACATTCCAGAATGAGCGCACACGCGTGTGTGTGTCTGTGTGTGGGGGGATGGTGGGGGGTGGGTGGGTGTGGGTGTGGGTGTACATACCACATCTTTATCCATTCTTCTGTTGACTTAGGTTGTTTCCATGTCTTAGCTACCATGAGTAATGAATAATGCTTCAGTGAACATGGGGGTGCAGACATCTTTTTGAGATAATGATTTTATTTCCTTCAGATATATACCCAGAAGCGAAATTACTATTTTTAAGTTTTCCCCATGAACTTACTTCCATACTGTTTTCCATAATGGCTGTACCAATTTACATTCCTATGAGCAGTATACAAGAGTTCCCTTTGCTCCACATCCTTGCCAGCATTTGTTATCTCTAATCTTCTTTTTTTTTTATGATAGCCATTCTAATAGGTGTCAGGTGATATCTCATTGTGGTTTTGATTTGCATTTCCCCAAGGATTAATGATGTTGGCCACCCTTTCATGTACCTCTTGGTCCTTTGTATATCTTGTTTGGAAAAATGACTATTCAGATCCTTTGACCACTTTGAATCAGATTATTTACTCTTTTGCAATTGAGTTATGCGAGTTCTTTATATACTTTAGGTACTACTCATTTATCAGATAAATAGTTTGGAAATATTTTTTTCCATTCTATAGGTGGTCTTTTTATTTTGTTGATGGTTTCTATTTATTTATTTATTTATTTATTTAAAAAGATTTTATTTATTCATGAGAGACACAGAGAGAGAGGCAGAGACACAGGCAGAGGGAGAAGCAGGGTCCATGCAAGGGGCCTGACGTGGGACCTGATCCCAGGACTCCAGGATCACGCCCTGGGCCAAAGGCAGGCGCTAAACCACTGAGCCACCCAGGGATCCCGTGTTGACCGTTTCCTTTGGTGTGCAGATGCATTTAGTTTGATGTGGTCCCACTCATTTTGCTTTTTTTTTTTTGCTTATGCTTTTAGTGCCTTAACAACAACAACAAAAAATCGTTGCCAAGGGGCTTTCCTCTGTGTTTTCTCCTAGCAGTTTTACAGTTTCAGGTCTTAAATTTAAGTCTTTAATTCAGTTCGAGTTGTTTTATGTGAATGGTTTAAGATAGGGGTCCAGTTTTGCCAACATGATTGGAAGATTTAATGTTAAGATATTAATACTATCCAGGGTGACCCAGGGATTCAATGAAATCCCCAACAAAATCCCAATAATGTTTTTTGCAGAAATAAAAAAAAGCCCATCCTAAAATTTTTAAAAGATTATTTATTTATTTATTCACAATAGTCACAAAGAGAGAGGCAGAAACATAGCGAGAGAAACAAGCTCTCTGTGGGGAGCCTGATGCAGGACTTGATCCCAGGACCCCAGGATCATGGCGTGAGCCAAAGGCAGACACTCAAATACTGAGCCACCCAGGTGCCCCCATCCTAAAATTTTTATGGACTCTCCAGGGATCTGAACAGCCAAAACAAACTTGAGAAAGAAGAACAAAGCTGGAGGACTCACACTTTGTTGATTTCAAAACAAAAACTACAGAGCTATAGTAATCAAACAGTATAGTACTGAAAATATAAAATGTTAGGATACTGCAAGACTTTTCTGCAATTATTCCAAAATATTTACCCAAGCTTATAGCAATTTCTACTCCATAATTGTATTACAAATAAAAAATAATAGGGTACTTGCATAAAGACAGACACATAGACCAGTTAAATAGAATAGAGAGCTCAGAAATAAACTGTCATGTATATGGTCAAATGATTAGTACCAAGACCACTTGATAGGGAAACACAGTATTTTCAACAAATGGTACTAGGAAAAGTAGATATCTACATGCAAAAGAATGAAGTTGGATCCACATCTAACGCCAAAATACCAGTTAATTACCAATTAATGAGATAAATTACTAATTAATGAGAGAATTGACACCAATAGAAATATTAAAAGGGAAATGGGGGATATTATGAACAACTTTATTTCTAAAAAGTCAACTGCTTGGATGAAATGCACAAATAATAAAAGACATAATCTAGGAAAGCTCACTCAAGATGAAATCAATAACCTAAATAGCATTGCATCTATAAAAGAAATTGAATTTGTAATTAAAGCCCTACCCACAAGGAAACTCCAGGTCCAGATGGTTCTGCTGGTGAACCTAACCAAGTATTTACAGAAAAAAATGATTTGAATTCTACCCAAACCCTTCTAAAAAGTTGAAGAGGAGGGAAACCTTCCAAACTTATTCTATGAGAACAGCATGACCAAAGTTGGTACAAGAAAAAGAAGTTACAGAAAAATATCCATCATGAAACCAGATGCGAAGATTCCAAACCAAATTTTAGCAAACTGAATCCAAGAATATGATAACTGGGTAATATATTATGATCAGCTAGAGTTTATCTCAGAAATGTAAGTTTTGGTTAGTATTTGAAAATCAGTCAATTAATAATCATATCAACAAAAAATGAAACATCATATGATCATTTCAATAGATATGGAAAAAATGGATAAAATCCAACATTCTGGAAAAGAGAACAAACTAGAAATAGAAGGGAACTTCCTCAATTTGATGAAGAGCATCAATAACATCACAGTTTCTGTGCAAAACTGAAGTCACATTCCACAGGTAGAATTTCCTCTTCCTGATGGAATTGGGCCTACCCAGATTGTCTAGGATAATCTCCTTTACCTCGTGTCAACTAATTGTGAACATTAATCACATCTACAAAATATCTTCCCAGCAATATCCAAATTAGCATTTAATTAAATAGTTGAGGACTGTAGCCTCATCAAGTTTGAAGCATCAAACAAACCATCATACAACCCAAAGGTCTATCAACGGGTGAATGGGCAAATCATATCCCATTCAATGGAATTGTAATTCATCAACAAAATAGGAATGAATTATTGACATATGTAACAAGGATGAATCTCAAAGTAATTCTGTTGATTGAATGAATCTATACAAAAGAAGAGTGAGTGTATACTATATGATTCCATTTTCTAGCAAATGCAAATTAGTCTATCGTGACAGAGTGGATCAGTGGTTGCCTGGGGACAGAAACAGGTTTCTAGAAAGTAGGTGGACCAGGAGCAAGGGATCACCAAGAAGCTTGAAGAAGCTTTGAGGGAATGATTGGCACGTTAATTATTTTTATCATATTGATGCTTTCACAGGTACATACACATGTCAAAGTTTATCAAACTTTATACTTTAAATATGTGCAATTATGTCAATCACACCTCAATGAAACTATTAAAATTAAAACAAAAAAAGTCAATTGGACACCCATGAAATTAATCTCATAACTCAATAATATGTGGTTTGAAAATCATAGTGTGGCAGGCTTGAAAGAACATTGCTTTACTTGTTAGTTTGCTTGTTTGTTATCTATCATTCATCCTCTTCCTATTTGAAGGGAGATCTCCCAAGATGTGAGATATTGGTGGGATACAGTACCCTGCCTCAACTACAGAAGTTGAAGGGTAAAGATCTCTCTTTCTCCCTCTCCTGGGATTGAAGAATCTGGAGAAACTAGCTGAGAGACAGGGATGGTTAGTATCTAGTCACTGTAGTTTCAGCAATGCCCAGTCTCTCCAGTTGTGTCCCGGTCATACTGTTTCTGCTGAAAGAAGGCTGTGTGCTTCCTGGAGGACCCTGGGACCCCTTTTGTTCATGTCATCTTCCAAGTCTGGTTCTCTAATTTCCCCCTTGGTTTTGGGAGCCTTCCACCCCTAACATCCTTTCAACAAATTCCTTTTTTTCAGTTGTTTTGTTTGGTTCTGTGTTATCGTTGGTTTCTGATGTTTACAGCAAGAATCCTGATAATCTAGAGAAGGGGACAGGTATGGAGAGAAAATTCTGGAAAGTCCACCAAACCTCAGTCAAGCAGGAACCAAATATCTATTTTATTTAGTAAGATACAAAACCATTGTTGTGAAACCCTTGGGTATCTTTACTTGGGGTTGAGGAAGAGGAAAGTGTGTTCAGCAATTTTTACACAATACACAGAGCCTGCCAGTTTGCTCTGGATACCTGGACTATGATGCCATCTTCAAAGACTTTTCCCACAGGGCAGGCTTGTGGGCGTGGGCATTGAGGTAGTTTTTTTTTTCCTTTCTCTTTTCTTTTTTTTTTTTTTTTTCCTTTCTCTTTTCAATAGGGACAAGTTTGGGTTTCTAGAAAGTAGAGTATTAGTAGCTGTTTGCCATCAGTAGATAGTGGGGAAATGACAGAGGGATCCTGGATTTGGACCCTCCACAATGTGACTCAGGGATTAGGCAACTCTCCGTGTCCTAATCCAGGTCTCTTTATTCTTCCCTCTGATGGTGGGATATGCTTCCAAATCCTTACCCAGTGTATGGCTTCTGGGTGATCTGAAGCAATGCTTCCCTTTGCAAGGCATGGCAGGTGTAGCAAATGGTACCAATTGCATAACATGCTGTGAGAAACAAATAAGCAGGCTGCTTGCTGGCCTTGGTGACTGGCCTGGGGCTTCTTTGTAATCCTGGCACACTGGTTAGGAAACTCTGAGCTAAAGCAGTCAATATCAAATTTTCTGCCTGACCACTTGAAGGCCTTTACAATCTGTCCAAGCCTGCTCTTCTTCCACTCTGAGTCTTACTCTAGTCCACTGATTTTAGATTGTGATCCAAAAAAATGGCTCCAAGTTTTGATGGCAATGAGACTCAGGTGAGGAAAGTTTTAAAAACACAGCTCTGGGCCAGTGATCTCTTCCTTCCCTGGCCTTGTCTTGTTTTCTTTGCCATGGATCACATTCAGCTTTACATTTAACATTTCAGAGAATGCATCTTGTCCTGACTTCCCAATGAGGTTGGAAGATTTTGAAAGGCACAGCGTCTAGCTCATTTCCAGCATTTAACAAACAATCATTGAGTAAATAAACTAACACATGAATGAAGATAGTTAACATTTATTGATTACTACTTGCCAGGCACCATGCTAAAGCTGTTTGTGTATATTATCTCTTTCAATCCTCACAAAAACCTATAACGTGAGTATTATTAATACACTCATTTCACAAGCATGGGAAGTGAGTCCCTATCCAAGGTTACATGGCCAGTAAATGGGATATCTGTTATTGAAACTATAGTTGACCCTTGAACAATGTGGGGATTGGAGGCATTGAACCCTGGTGCAGTCAAAAATCTGTGTATAACAGTTGATTCCTCCAAAACTTAACTAAGAGCCTACTGTTGATCTGAGCCTTACTGACAACATACAGCCAGTTAACAAATATTTTGTATGTTATATGTATTATATAATGTATTCTTATAATATGTGAGCTAGAGAAAAGGAAATGTTATTAAAAAAATCATAAAGAAGAGAAAATAGGGCAGCCTGGGTGGCTCAGCGGCTTAATGCCGCCTTCAGCCCAGGGGTGATCCTGGAGACCCAGGATTGAGTCCCACATCAGGCTCCCTGCATAGAGCCTGCTTCTCCTTCTGCCTGTGTCTTTGCCTCTCTCTCTGTGTCTCTCATGAATAAATAAATAAAATATTTTTAAAAAGAAGAGAAAATAGATTTACAGTACTGTATCAAAAAAATAGACCCATGTAGTTCAAAGCTGTGCTGTTCAAGGGTCAACTGTACTACTAGTCTCAAGGTAGCATGATTCAGAGAGGGAGAATGTTAAGGACTTTTAAGACTTACAGTTCTCAGATACCAGATGTTCTCTAACAGGGCTGACAGGCAAAGTATCAAAAGAGCAGGGAAAACTCAGCGAACTGAGTTTTATAGAAGGAAGAAAGAAATGGAAACGATCACCAAATTAGGACCATTGGTTCGCTCTCTCCAAGGACTGTCTCCCCATTTAAGCCCTTTGCCAGATATTCAGCAAGTTTCTGCTCTCTGTTAAGTGAGAGAAGTAACCCATATTCATTCATAAAGCCCTAATGAAGCAACTATTTGTAAAGGAGCTTTCTATGACTAAAAACTACAGATATGAACCAGCCATTTATGTAGAAGCTAGCATACCGCCTGGCACATACATAATAAGTAGTTAATAAATGAATCATTCATGGTATTGTTAGTGTTGATACAAAGTATATTTATTGAGTACCTAGTATGCACAATAATCTGGGGGATTTCATAGTCCCTGGCTTATATAATTCTCTCAACCATCCCTTGAATTGGATTATTTTACTGCATTTTAACAAATGAAGAAACTAAAGATCAGAGTGATGAAAGATTTCCTCAGTCCCAGTAATCTGATACCAAAAATCATGCTCTTTATAATGGTAAATAACATGTAGGCTAACACAAATAAATGGACCAAAAAAAAAAAAAAAAACCCACGGCCACCAGTTCTTTCCAAAGCCTTACTAATGATGCCTATGGTTTGAATCCAGCTGAAGGATGAAATTCATTCAAAGATTGGGATGACTTTCTCCAGCAGCTTGATTAGATTTTACAGATGATAGCCACTTGGAGAACAGATATCCCAACCCATTTGGATCCAAAGTTCACCTGAGACCAGCCCCAATCCTAGTTCACAGCAGGCCATGGGATTCTGTCCTACCTCTTTCATCAAGAACCTTCTTGTTTGGGGGTTACCTAGGTGGCTCCGTTGGTTAAGCATATGACTCTTGGTTTCGGCTCAGGTCGTGATCTCAGCTTCCTGGGATCAAGCCCCACATTAGGCTTTGTGGTCAGCGGGGAATCTGCTTCTCTGTCTCTCCCCTTCTGTTCCCCCTTCTCAAACAAATAAATAATTTATAAAAAAGAACCTTCTTGCTTGTTACAGCCACCGAGGAACAAGCCAGTGAACCAAGAAGAAATCTTTGGCGGGGAAAGAGAAAAACAAGGTAATTCATTAACAATATAGTGGCAGAGTCCATTTGTTGACTCCCCACAATATTTATCCTCACATTTTCCTATAGTAATGGAAGCTTTCACTGCATATGATAGCCTAGGTAAAAACCACATTTTCCAACATCCCTTGCAGCTACATGCAGCCAAGTGACTGAGTTCTTTTTTTTTTAAAGATTTATTTATTTATTTTATTTATTTATTTATTTATTTATTTTTTATTTTTTTATTTTTTTATTTTTATTTATTTATTTATTTATTTATTTTTATTTTTTTATTTATTTATTTTAGAAAGAGAGAGAGAGAGAGAGCAGGGAGTAGGCAGAGGAAGAGAGAGAGAGAAATTCAGGCAGATTCCATGATGAGAATCAAGCCCAATGTGGGCTTGATCCCTTGACCCTGAGATCAGACCTGAGCCAACACCAAGAGTTGGGTTCTCAACCAAGTATGCCACCTAGGCAACCTAAAGTGACTGAGTTCTTAGCCAATAGGATTCAATTAGAAGTTATTCATGAAACTTTTGAATTGGGCCCCTGAAAGAAGGAAAGAAAGAAAGAAAGAAAGAAAGAAAGAAAGAAAGAACATGCCTTCCACTGCCCATGCTCTCCCTTCCTATCAGTTGGAACATTAACAGAGTGGGGAGAAAGAAGATAGGAACCTGTGCCCTTCACACCTTCAAACCTGTATACCAGCCCTGGACCCAACCTGCTTGGACTAGGTAAATGAAAAATGAGCTATGTTGTTTCAAACACAGTATTTGACTGTCTTTTATTAGAGCAGTTGAGCATGGAACTAATGCAAGTACTCGTGGAAAGATAGATTGTTTTAGAAGGTGAACTACTTTTGGCATTTTGTGATAAAGGTTTAGAAATAGAAGGACCTTTATCTGTCATCTAATCCGAGGTCCTTCTATTTCAGATTAGACCCAGAGAGGAAGAAAGGACTTGTCAAAGGCTATCCAGGCAACTGGTGTTGCCATCTGTCACCATCCAGGGAGGCTATCCTCTTTATTTATGTACTTGGCATTATTAGAGGCCAATAATAAATGCCCTTTCTAAAAATAAGGAACCCAACTTGTGCTTGTTTCCAGATAGGTCGGTTTCTAAAAGCAGGTCTGTGGCAGCCCCATGAAGGCCAGCATACTGAGAAACTGAGGTGGTGGGTGTTTTTAAAAACCAACCACGCTATGAACTGGTAAGTTGAACTGCATAATAGTGACACCCAGTTTGTTCAATGATAATAAGAGAGTTTAAAAAAAGATTGTATTTATTTATTCATGAGAGACACACTGAGAGAGGCAGAGACACAGGCAGAGGGATAAGCAGGCTCCCTGAAGGGGAATGACAGAACTTGGCTGAGGTAAACTTTGAACCCGCAAGGTTGACAGTCATACGACAAGCATTCAGAGGACACACCGAACACCTATTACATGGAAAGCATGCTTTGAATTAATTCACTTTTGTAATGGAGGATCCACCCAAACAAATATCAGTGTCCAGAATGCTGAAAGGTCAGGTAAGCAGAGGAGTCAGATTTACCCTCAGCAAGCAGGGGAGAGTGCTAAAAACAGTATAAAAGGACAGAGAAAGAATATTGGGGGTGGGGGAAAGGTCTGGTGACAAAATGACATCAGAGATATGCTGTGTTCCTCCACAGCAGTGACAACTTTGCATCTCACCGTTTCCTCAAATCTCTTAAGGACCACTGAGTACTATGAGAATCAGCTTTAGAATGATTGTTGAAGGCAGGGTAGGATAATGGTTCAGATCACTCAACCTTTGGGGATGGCTCGACCTTGATTCGAATTCCAGGTCTGCCACTTACTAGCTGTTTATCCTTGCTTTACCAAACCTTTTTTTTTTTTTTTAATCTGTGAGCTACATATAACATTCCTTGTGTCACTTGGCAATTGTGGGGATTATACATGCCATAGTAATGTGCAAAGCACTTAGCACGGTGGCTGGCACAAAGTAAGTGCTCAGTTCCTATGCACTTCCATTATCTTGGTGTTTATATGTGGTTATAACACTGAAACCTATTTGAATGGAAGGAGTAGGAAGGCTAAACCAAGGCTCCTCACAGTAAGGGCAGTAGTTTTTATTCCCAGGAAAGTGACAATGCCAGGGTGCCACTGCCAGAGATTCTGTCAGTAGTCTGAGGTGAAGCATCTTCTGACAAGCTTTTGAGATGCTTCTGGTAGATGTGCTCCGAGGACCGTACCTCAAGGAAGAGTGACCTAAGAGCCTAGAAACAGAGGGCAAAGGGCTCCAAGTCTGCACTCTCTGGATTGCCTTAGGCTATACATGTCTCAGAGTTAAAGATAAAAACTGCCCATTTACAGCCCCGGTGGTGGTGCTGCGGTTTGGCGCCGCCTGCAACCAGGGGTGTGATCCTGGAGACCCGGGATCGAGTCTCATGTCCGGCTCCCTCTGCCTGTGTCTCTGCCTCTCTCTCTCTCTCTCTCTCTCTCTCTCTCTCTGTGTGTCTCTATAAATAAATAAATAAAATCTTTTTAAAAAACTGCCCATTTAATTTCCTTCAGCTGCTTTTACCTGCTACTTTCAGAGGGCCCTGGCTCCCACTCCCGTCCCTCAGGAAACACAAGTGATTGCTGACCCAATGGGAGGCTGTTAAAGCTATGGTTGATTAAGCTGCTAAGTGAGAAGCACTCCACTTAACAATTGTCTTGCTCTCGTCAAAATTAGAACTGCAGAGTGGCTGATAATGGGGTAAAGAATGCATGTTCTCTGGCTGGTGCTCACAGCCCCTGCAGTTCAAACTCCCAGGCTCCCCTGATGCCTACCTTGAACTCTTCAACTAGGATATTGGCTCCTTTTGTACTGAGATCAGACACAAGGACAACAGACAAAGTGCCCCACCTTGTGAGAAAAAGGTTGAAGATGATACAAAAGGATCTGTAAAGCTTTAAGACTGATGAGGTTTGGGGCACCTGAGTAGCTCAGTGGTTGAATGTCTGCCTTGGGCTCAGGGTGTGATCCCGGGGGTCTTGGGATTGAGTCCTGCCTTGGGCTCCCCACAGGAAGCCTGCTTCTCCCTCTTTCTATGTCTCTGCCTCTCTCTCTCTGTCTCATGAATAAATTAATAAAATCTTAAAAACAAAAAAGACTGATGAGGTTTGCTTTGACACCATCTCACCTTACTTCCAACGTGAATAAAAGGTTACAGAGACAGAGAGCATCTCCTGGTGGCCATCACTGAAGCATAAATCTCTGATGTTGGGGATGAGATTCTGGGATATGGGACTCTGAGAGGTCGTTTGTTCCTTCTAGAAGACTTTGCTTTGCTCAAGGAGGCCTTCTGTACTTTGTGAAATGGGGATCCAGATAAGAACTGTACCTCCATTTAGACTTACTGACCCCCAAATCATCTCCCTCAGGAGTTTGCTTTTCAGTAAAAAGTCACCAGCTACTTTCCCTTCTCCAGCAAGCCCATTAAAGAAGCTGCACAGAAACCCAAAGGTTTTACTTTTTCCTGGAATTTGGATTCAATGAGATCCATAGGGAACCATCGGCCTTTCTCCATTCTGTGGAAAGAAGTCGGAGGCTCACAATAGTTTGTAGAATAGTTTGCCTGTTGAATTCTTCTTCTTTTTAAAGATTTTATTTCTTTACTTGACAGAGAGAGAGAGAGAGAGAGAGAACACAAGTAGGCAGAGCCTGTGGCAGGCAGAAGCAGAGGGAGAAGCAGGCTCCACGCTGAGCCAAGACTCCCCACGCAGGGCTTGATCCCAGGACCCCAGGACCCCAGGATCACGACACGAGCTGAAGGCAAATGCTTAACCAACTGAGCCACCCAGGCACCCCCAGTTGAAATCTGCTATTTTCTGAAAGTCTGCCATTCCATGGCCACAGAGATCTGGTATATTTCAAACAGGCTACATTCCATTATCTTTCCAGTGCTTGCCCTATCTGCCTCAGCTAGAGACCCTCCTCCTACACTAGCATGCAGCAGCTCACATTTGTTTACTAATGATAATCACAGGCAGAAGAGCACTGGCCTAGGAGGAAAGGGACCGGGGTTCCAGTCTCATCTTCTCTACCAACATGCTATATAACCTTGAGCAAGTCCTCCCCACCCCAAGGATTTCCTCATCTGTAAAATGAGGAAGAAGATCTCTTGGGTCCTCCCATCTCTGCCATTCTGAGTCCTTACGTAAAGGCTTAAATGTAACTTGGTTCTATAACATCAGTAACCCTAAGCCGGTGGTTCCTGAGTTCCTGTGTGCACCAGAATCAGCCAGAGAAGAAACCCTAGTTTTGGAAATGGATTCTACATCTGAAAAATGACACATATTCAGGATAATTCATTATATGCATTGATGGTGTGAGTTACCAGAGGATTGGAGAACAAGCCATGTGTCCATCTGAAAGTGACTAGTGAGATAAAGTCTGGGACATCCACATAATGGAATACTATAGGGCTGTGAAAAGTACTAGAAAGTTCTCTGTGATAGATAGGAAAATATCTTTTTCCTTAATTTATATAAGTATCTTTAATTTTTAATCTTTATTTATTTTATTACATATATATATATATATTTTTTTTTTTTTTAGAGAAGAGAGGGAACAATTGTAAGTTGGTGAGAGGAGCAGGGGGAGAGGGAGAAAGAGATTCTTAAGCAGGCTTAATCCCCAGAGCAGAGCCAGGCGCGGGGCTCCATCTCACGAACCTGAGATCATAACCTAAGCTGAAATCAAGAGTCGGGTGCTTAACCACTTAGCCACCCAGCTGCCGCTAATATATTTTTTTAATTTTTAATTTTTTAAAATATATTTTTAATTGAAGTATAGTTGACACAGGATGTTATGTCAGTTTCAGGTATACAGCATAGTGATTTGAAAGCCTTGTACACTATGCTCTGCTCACAAGTGTAGCTACCATCTGTCAGCATACAACCCTATTACAACACAACCAATAATATTCCCTATGCTGCTGTAACCTTTCATCCCTGTGACTTATTCGCCCCATAACTGGAAGCCTGTACTTCCCACTCCCCTCCCCCATTTTACCCATCCCCCCATCCCTTTCCCTTCTGGCAGCCATCAGTTTATTCTGTGTGCATATGGGTCTGTTTCTGCTTTTTTGTTTGCTTGTTTGTTCATTTGTTTTGTTTTTTAAATTCCGCACACAAGTGAAATTACATGGTGTTTGTCTTTCTCCGTTTGATTATTTCACTTAGTAAAATACCCTCTAGGTCCATCCATGTGATTGCAAGTGGCAAGATCTCATTCTTTTTAATGGCTGAGTAATATTCCATTGTATATATGCATATCTTCTTTATCCATTCATCTATCGATGGCCATTTGGGCTGCTTCCATATCTTAGCTATTGTAAATAATGCTGTAATAAACGTAGGGGTGGGTATGTCTTTTCAAATTTGTGTTTTTGGGTTTTTTTTTTTACTGAGGTAAATAACTAGAGGTGGAATTACTGGGTCATATGGTAGTTCTAATTCTAATTCTCTGAGGAATCTCCATACTGTTTTCCATAGTGGCTACAACAATTTACATTCCCACCAATAGTGCACAAAGGTTCCCTTTTATCAGATATGGACAGATCTATAAGTTACAGTATTTTTTCTTAAAGACACAGAACAGGAGAGCTAATTTTTGCTGGGGAGAAAATGAAAAACATATGTCTACCTTTGCTTGATATCTAAGAAAGTACCTGTTAAAAAACTGTGAAGGGATTCAAAAGAAATGCATACAGCAGTCAAATAGGTTTATATGGCTGGTGGGGGTGGGGTACAGTGGTAATTGGGCAACTGAGGGAAGGGATGGGTTTGCTAAAGGAGGCTTTCACTCTATACATTTTAATGTTTGTGAAGTTTTTGCCACAAGAGTGTGTCTCCTCAAAAATTATATAATAAAATAGAATAAGAGAACCTACTTGGAAGCTACTTCAAAATACTGAGCTTAAGGAGTCAGAACTCCAGAGGTTTAGAATCTGCATTTTTTTACCTGTTCCCCCAACACATTTGGATGGAAGTGGTGAGCAAACTATACTTAGAAAAACACTGGCCTGAATGCTGTGAAACAGGAAGATTGACAAAGATCCCTGTAGTGTAATGTAGGGCATTCCCTTTAATGATTTATCTGCCAAGCAGCCCCACATCACTCAAAAATTATAAGGTCCCCAAACCCTTTCCTTCACTTTCTACCTTCCTACATCTTCCGGGGATGTGACCAAACCCTTCTTTGGGAAATCCTAATATTTTTTTTCAAGATGTTATTTATTTATGAGAGACACAGAAAGAGGGGCAGAGACATAGGCAGAGGGAGAAGCATGCTCTCTGAGGTGAGCCCGATGCAGAACTCGGTCCCAGGACTCCGGGATCATGACCTAAGCCAAAGGTAGATACTAAATCACTGAGCTACCCAGGTGCCCCACTGAGCCACCCAGGTGCTCCAATCCTAATATTTCTTGATGGCGAAAAACATTATATCTCCAGCACCTATGTTTGTATGGGTTTTTTTCTTTCACGGATTTCGGCCAGCAGGACTTGCTCATTTGGAGGAGTAAAGGTTGTTGTGAAACAGAAAACTCCCTCCCAATGAGGACATCAAAATTATTTCACTGGCCTTGTACTTCGGCTGCTAGCAGGCCTACACAACAGTGCTGTTTGCAGAGCCAGACATAGGAGAAGAGCAGTGGGCCTAACTCTTGCCTCCTATTAAGGCGACCCACCTATGCATTTCAAGTTAGGGTGTCGGTAATAGGCAGGTTTTGCCTGAAACTGTCTTATACTTAACCTTTGAGCTAATTTGATGCCCTTTAAAAATAATATTCTGCAACATTTATTATTACTTATGTGTGCTAAGCACTTACCATGTTATCTAATTTTTTCAACCCCTTGAGTTAAGTACTACCATGTTTTCACAGATATGGAAACTGAAGTTTAAGTAGGTTAAGTGACTAGCCACAGGCCACAGAGCTAAGAAAGTAGTAGAGTTGGAATTTAAATTCGGGCAGTGTGATATTAGAGTCTGTGCTCCTGACCGCCTCACGATACTGCTTCTCTTTGGTGGTGGTGAGAGAGTCATCCCTATTCAAAGCCAAGGCTGAGTCACCCAATAAAAAGTTTCTGCAACTCTGTCCCAAGAGCACTGGGAGTCTCTACTGGCTCTGCCTCTGACCCACTCTCCCTATCCCTCTTGCTCTGGTCTTCTGTGCCTGATTTTCTCTGAAAGATCCCAGATTTTCTGTTCGGCTCATTGGGATTGAGACTTCGTTTGGACTGTCTGCCTGGATTTTTAAAAAATATTTTACTTATTTAGAGACAGGGAGAGCACGAACAGGGGGGAGAGGAGCAGAGGGAGAAGCAGACTTCCCACTGAACAGGAAGCCCGATTCAGGGCTTGATCCCAGGACCCTGGGATCATGACCTGAGCTAAAGGCAGATGTCCAAACAACTGAGCCACTCAGGCACCCTTCTGCCAGGATTTAAGATTCAGCTTCTCCCTTGATTGCTGGCTTTCAGATCACCTTTGGTATCAGACTCTGAAGCCCTCAGGAAGGCTTAACCCCAATCTCCACCCAGTTTCCCAGCCGAGGCCCCCAGCACAGATGTATCCTGGCACCCTGCTTGTCCCACCAGAAAGAGAAGAACAGACTCTCTTGGTCTCTCTCAGACTTTTATTTCTCAGTTAGCTGGCTCTGCTAACCCCTCATCCTCAGTTATGTGCAACCAACCAGGTCTTCCATACCTTGCCAACAAGCTGATTTCCTCTAGCACACCACAGAGGAGCCAAAGCAGCAGCAATGACTTATTAGTAGCCCAAGATTGTACCTTGAAGCTATAATTGGATTTGATGTCATTTGCTGCCCCTCCCTACTAGCAGCTGAGATATAGCTCAGGCAGTGTGGAGACAGAAGAGGAAGTGTTTAATACAACAAACAGAGTCCACACTTTATTTTGTTTTGTTTTGTTTTCAGGAGTGGGGGTGAGTTGCACCAAACCTATCACTTGTTACTGCCTTGTACCATGGTTAGATTTGAAAGACAATTGGTTCTAGAGGGAGAGAGGTGGAGTATTTGGGCCACATGACAGAGTAACACAAACTGGCCCTGCCTCAGAATAAACTGGAAGGTTTAATCAATGGTGTTACCAGTCCTAAGCAGAGAGACAATAACAAGCCAGCTCATTTTTGGAGAAAACTTGCTTAGTTCTGTTAGCTATGGTGAGAGCCTAACAATGCTTTGTTAATTTTTATTTTTTAGCATCTCCTTGTCAACAACCAAGTCCTAGGGGCTATGTGGCATTAGACCACTTTATTTCCTGTTGCTGCTTTGAACACTTGCTTCCCCTTCTCAAAATCATTCAGCAGTTCTCTCCTAAGAACACCAGAAAAACTAGATCCTACCTATGATCTGTTTACGTAGCATAGACAGCATGGACTCCAGAACCTAAATGCCTGGTTTGAATCCCAGCCCTGCTACCTACAACCTGTGTGATTTTGGGCAAGACACCAAACCTCCCTGTTTCCCAATTTATTTTTCCGTAAAATGGGAATAATAATACCACCTGTCCTGATGGATTGTTATGAGGAATAAATGAATTAATATTTGTAAAGCACTTGGGGGTGCCTGAGTGACTCCGTCAATTAAGGGTCTGACTCTTGATTTGGGCTCAGGTCATGATCTTGGGGTGGGGAGATTGAGCCCCATGTTGGGCTCTGGGCTCTGTGAGGAGTCTGCTTGAGATTCCCTTTCCCTCTGCCCCTTCCCCCAACTTGAGCTCTTCTTCTCTCTCTCCTTCTCTCCAATAATAAATAAATAAATAAATAAATAAATAAATAAATAAATAAATAAAATCTTTAAAAGAATATATTTGTAAAGCACTCAGAACAGTGTCTGACTATAGTAAGTGCTACATAAATGTTTGTTAAATACATAAATGAGTATATTCATTCATTAAACAATTAATGAATTGTTAACATTATGAACATTATCTGTTGAGCATCCAATGAGCTAGCCAGGAGTTGGCAAACTTCTGCTATAGGGAGTCACACAATAAATAATTTTTAGGCTTTGCAGGCCACGTGTTCTCTGCTGCAACTGCTCAACTTTGCCATTGTAGTGTGAAAGCTGTTACAGACAACATGTAAATAAATTGATGTGGCTGCATGCCAATTTCAATTTATGTTTCAAAACAAACTTTGGCTTGGATTTGGCCCACAGTCTAGAACAGGTTGTGAAGCCCTGTGCTAGGGAATGAGGGATACAATGGTGTGCAAAACAGACCCACTAAATCCTTCTGTCTAGAGTGGGAGACAGACTTCAAATAATTACATACCTTATCAATTATGGTAAGTGCAGAGGCGGGGTGGGGGTTGGAGGAACATGCTCTGAGAGAGGTCAGCAAGGGCTTCTCTGGGGAAGTGGCTTCCAGCTGCAATCTCAAAGTCAGACTTACACTGTTGAATGGCAGTGTGGGGAGAGGCATGTGTCAAAGGGAGACTTGTATCATCACCATGCTCAAAGACTTGTATCATCACCATGCTCAAAGACTAAGAACATTCTGAACATCCCAAATATCCTCCATCTTCTTTCTGCCTCATTTAGTTTATGAAGAAACAACTGAGATTTTTATCCAATCCTTTCCTGAAGATGTTTGTAATTTCAGTATGTACAATCTCTTGTGAGAATGGCAGAATTGTTAAGAACATAGACTATCACCTGACTACCTGGCTCACATACTAGTTGGGCACACTTGGGCAAGTTACTTAACCTCTCCATGTCAAAGTTACCTCTGTCAAAGGAGGATGACAGTGTTGGCAGGACTTACCTCATAAGTTGGTTAGTGACAATGAAATTAGCCAATGCATGTAATCTATTCGGATTCATATCTGGATCATAATAAGTGTTAATATGCATTAGCTCTTGCTGGTGTGGATTATGTGTTCGATATCTTTTGTAAGGCACACTAAGTTTTCCCTTTTTTTTCCTGTGAATAATACCTTTTTTAGGGGCACCTGAATGGCTCAGTAGTTGAGCATATGCCTTTGGCTCAGGTCATGATCCTAGGATCCTGGGATCGAGTCCCGCATCAGGCTCCCTTCAGAGAGCCTGCTTCTCCCTCTGCCTGTCTCTGCCTCTCTCTGTGTCTCTCATGAATAAATCAATAAAATCTTTTTAAAAAATTACCTCCTTTATACTCCGAGGGGTACCACTTTACTAAGTTCTCTTATTTCAGGGTTTAGTTAACAAGCCAGTAAGACATGTGTTGAGCACTTATGTTCCAGATTCTGTACTAAACAATTTATGTACAAATCTCAGATCCTCAAAATCAAAGTTTTTTTTTAAAAAATGAGTTTATTTATTTGAGAGAGAGAGCAAGCAGGGGGAGTGACAGGCAGAGAGAGAAACAGACTCCCCACTGAGCAGGGAGCTCAAAGCAGGACTGGATCCCAGGACCCTGATATCATGAGCTGAGCTGAAGGCAGATGCTTAACCGACTGGAACCACCCATCCACACCAAAATCAGTTTTATTAGCCCACTTAAATAGAGGAGACTGAGGTTCAGAGAAGTTAAGCAATGAGAGACTGAATTTACAAATGTATAATGGCCAGACCATGAAGGCAGCCTACTATAAATTAGACTTGTAAGAATTCAGACTGCCATCTCTAGCAACAATCCAGGAAGTCAAATAATAATCTCTGTAAAAATTGGCCCTAAATGGCCAGGATGTGATTAATAACTGACAGCTTCCATAATTGTCCTTGCTTCCAACTTAGGACCAACCAAAGAAAGTCAGTTATGTACCTCTTACCAATCGCATAGAATACTGTGCTTCTTAAACTGGTGCAGCCACTCTAGAAAACAGTATGGAGGTTCCTCCAAAAGTTAAAAATAGAACTATACTATGATCTAGCAATTGCACTACTAGGTATTTACCCAAAGGGTACAAAAATACTGATTCAAAGGGATACATGCACCCTGATGTTGATAGCATTATCAATAGCCAAATTATTGGAAAAAGCCCAAGTGTCAGTTGACTGATGAATGGATAAAGAAGAGGTGATACACACACACACACACTGGAATATTACTCAGCCATAAGAAAGAATGAAATCTTGCCATTTGCAATGATGTGGATGGAGCTAAAGAGTCTTATGCTAAGTGAAATAAGTCAGAGAAAGGCAAATACATACAGTTTCACTATATGTGGAATTGAAGAAACAAATGAATACAGGGGAGAAAGAGAGAGGCAAACCAAGAGACAGACTCTTAACTACAGAAAACAAACTGATGATTAGTGGAGGAGAGGTGGGCAGGAGGATGCATTAAATGTATCATGGGCATTAAGGAGGGCACTTGTGATGAGCACTGGGTATTGCATGTAAGTGATGACTCACTAAATTCTACACCTGAAACTAACACTGCACGGTATATTAACTAGCTGGAATTGAAATAAAGACTTTTTAAAAATAAATGAAAAAAAGGATACCCTGCTTCTAGTTAGCCTGCCTACAGCTTCCCCATGCCAACAGCATCCAATCAGGGCACACTTGAACTATTTTCCTTTCTCCACTATATAACGTGTCCACTCCTCTGTCTGCCTTTGAGTCTCTGCCTTACCAAAGCGAAAGTGACTGACTCAAAATAAATAGTCTTTGCTTGTTCTTACTTGGTTGGTCTTTGTTAATATTCACAATGACATCCTAAGCGTCACAAAGATAAAAAGTGGCAGAGCTAGAATTTGAATCCTGGTCTATCAGACTCCAGAGTCCCAAGTGTTTAACGAATATGCTGTATTGCTTCCCCACACATACTTTCAGGATGCTCTCGAATTATGCATTTTGATGTCATCCTCTTCATCTTTTCCCACAGAAAAGAGATCATCTGTCTAGGATTCCCCTAGCAGCCCCTGTTTCCACGATTATCATAGGCTCCCTCTCTGTGCCTTCTCCAGCTCATTGCACAATTGGGAAGTACAACCTACATACGATAATTACAGGGCTGGCAGCATCCAGTGTAAGAATATGTGGGTTTTTTTTTTTCCAGGGCTGCCATTATGAGTAGGCAGTGTAATCAAGATAAAGATCTAACATTTACTTAGTTCTTATGATGTGCCAAGCACTGTGCTAAATATTTTGCATGCATCAATTATCTTATTTAATTTTCAGAACAACACTAGCAAACGAATACTATTATTCCCATGGTACAGATGATGAATCAGAGGCAGAGTGGGCTCCAGCAATATTAGTGTGACTCAGGGGATAGAGAAAACTTCTTTGCTCCCCACAACACTTCTGGGCAGCTCCTCTCCTACCTGAGCCCCTGTTATTAAAGAAGTTCTGGTTTTAACAAAATGCAAACCTCCCGGGTTACCTGGGTGGCTCAGTGGTTGCGTGTCTGCCTTTGGCTCAGGGCATGATCCCAGGGGTCCCGGGATCGAGTTCCGCATCAGGCTCCCTGGGAGCCTGCTTCTCCCTGTGCCTGTGTCTCTGCCTCTCTCTGCGTGTCTCTCATGAATAAATAAATTAAAAATCTTTTTTAAAAAAATGCAAACCTCCCTGGAAGAGCGTATACATTCAGCCTTCCCAACCTTTCACACTTCAGGTGGAATTAACATACTTCAGTTCTATTCCTGACAGCTGGTTTCGGCAGGTAGAAAAGTGGCCAGAGCAGGGACGTACCCAGTTGAAGGGCAGACTTTGGGGCATTTCCTGACTAATGCAATGCAGGCAAGAACCAATGATCTGGCCTCAGGTTCTATTTCATTTCTGGTACCCTTCCTAAGAATAGTGCCTGAGGCTTTCTCAGGTTTTCCTGTATGCTCTGAACCAGGCGTGAGTCCTTCCTCCTTTCATCACTTCATGAAAATCAGCTTGTCAAACTTTTCCCTTAAAGTTCCTTCATACTGTCACTTCCTCCAGCAGGCTTCTTTGATTGAGGTTAGATCTATTTTCCTGAGCAACTAGAGCAGATCATGTCCAAAGCTTCTGGTTCAGCCTAACCATTCAGCTGAGGTCCACTGCATGTTCCAATCTGTAGATTTAACAGATCTTTCCAAAGCCTACAGGTGGATTGGAGGGACCTGGTGTTAATATAACCTGGTTGTCTCATGTAGTCAGGGTATAAAGCACCACCCTGTTCTCCATTCCTCCTTTTAGGAATTTCCCAAATTGGCCATTTGGGCGAATTCGCTGCCACTCATTCAAAGCAATTGAAAAAAAAACAGAAAATGTAATAAATCCATATTATGTGTCCACTACCAGTTAAGCCTTTTATCTAGTATCCATATTCATCCATGAATTAGTGTTTTCCTAATAGCTGGCTTACCCATGTTGCTGCCTAAAGTTGCTGAGGGAAAGAGACAGAGGAGGCTGGAGAGAGAGGGAAGAGAAGAGATGCTGAAAGAAATTCTCCCTATGTGTCCCTTCCCACACCATCCCTCTCATAAACCCCAGCCCCTAAAAAAAAAACAAAAACAAAAACAAAAACCAAAACCAACCCCTAGCTGAAAATAGGACCAGAAAATTGAAGGTGGTTCTGGGCTGCAAGGGAGCAGGTGGATCTCCCAATTCAGCCTGAGATATAGCAACACTCTTGCAGACCACACGCCTTCTGTTATTTGTGCATGAAAACATCATTGCCAACCCATGCTTTGTCATCTTGACCTTCACCTGGTTTCCCTTCGGCAGTGCATTTGTGTGCAGTCTTGTATGTACATGTGTGGCTGGGGAGCATCAGTGGAAGAGAGGGAGGAAACAAGAAGAGGAGGAAGAAGGATGAAGAAGCATCAATCACTGGTATAGGACCAGCTCTAAGCGGGTCCTAAGCTAGGGGTGCCTGGCTGGCTTGGTCAGTAGAGCACGTGACTCCTGACCGTAGGGTCATGGGTTCAAGCCCCATGTTGTGCATAGAGCTTACGTTAAACAAAAAAAGAGTGGTCTTGGAGTATCTGGCTGGCTCAATTGACAGAGCATTCAACACTTGATCTTGGGGTATTGAGTCCAAGCCCCATGTAAGGTGTAGAGATTACTTTAATAATAATAATAATAAAATTAAAAAATCTAAAAAAAAATGAGTGGTCTAAGCCAGGAGTCTGCACACTTTCCTCTATAAATGGCCAGATAGTATTTTATATACAGTTTCTGTCATAGCTGTACAAATCTGCCATTGTAGCAATGAAAGCGGCCATAGACGATATGTAAACGAATGAGCAAAAATATGTTCCAATAAGACTACTTATAAAAATAGGTGGTGAGCTGGATTTGGCCCTTGGGCTATAGTTTGCAGACTCCTTACTTAAACTAATGGGAAGCCTGGAGATCATGAACATGTGACCATCATTTGAATCCCTGTTGAGCTGGGTGTCCTGCAAGTTCATGGGTCATAATTGTGAACATCACGGGTTGCTATTCAGTTGTGGAAGAGGAAATCACATTATGAGAAGGACGCAGGAGATTTGGCCCCTTGTGGCCAAACCTCAAGACATATTCTAGTAGTGTTGTTGTAAAACAGAAATCCTGGGGCACCTGGATCCTGAGATCAAGACCTGGGCTGGGCTCTGTGCTGGGTGTGGAGCATGCTTAAGATTTCCTCTCTTTCTCCCTCTCCTTTTGCTCCTCCCCCTCCGTTTTGTGTGATTACTCTCTCGCTCTCTCTCAAAAAATAAATAAAATGGAAATCCTGATAGGAGCTTGTTTCCTTTCTATTTCTTCTACTTCCTAAAAGTATAATGTGGGGTTTTTTTTCTGTGTTTCTTTGGGAAAGGAGGTAGGAGAAATATCGGAGAAGTTTCCAGTGACTTGAAATTCTGATGGATAGGATTCCAATGAAAGGAGGTCTGCTTGCTTCCAAGATACCAGCAGAGCAAGCTTGCTCACCAGTCAGGTCTTAGGATTACCAGGGTCAATGTACTTGCCCAAGGTTCCCAAGTAGCCTGATCGTAACTCTTGCAGGCCTAGAATATGCCTAGGACTCAATGCCCCTGAGAGGGCTTCTATAATATGCTGGCAGGGTCCTCTGACCTGAGAGGTATGACTCTGTTCAAGGCCTGGGATGGCAAATAGATTTTGCTTTGTATGCCGATCCCAGCTGATTGGTAGGTAGCTGCCATCTTTTGAGAGGGATGTTGAGACCATATCTGGGGTGAATGGAAAAATGAGTATGCTTGATTAATGAGGCCTGCTATGGGCATGGGAGGGGAGAGGGGAATCATAAGGGCACCTGCTCTGCTTCAGGCCTGGTGTTCTGGAAAGGCTATCTAAGAAATGCAGGCTATTTGCTGAGTCCTATCTGCTGAAGCCCAGCTGGCTGGTGAGAGACATTCCTTCAAACATCTGAGTGAATCAAGTGACTCATGGAAAGGTGGCCCAGTTAAGGCCTATTTTTGTGACTATTATCACCCAACATGCCGATGTCTCCTACAGTACAATCTAGAGCACACCCCTGCTGGGGATGTCTCGTAAGGAGGGCTGTGTTGCCTTTTTGTGAAACATCTATATTCATTGCACTAGCCCTGAGGAGTGCAGACAGAGATGAGGAAGAGAGTCCTAGCCACTAAGATTTTTTTAAAAAGATTTACTTATTTATTTGAAAGAGTGAGGGGAGGGGCAGAGGGAGAGAGAGAATCTCAAACAGACTCCTTGCTGGGTGCAGAGCTGAGAAGGGGCTCAATCTCATGACCCTAAGACCACAGCCTGAGCTGAAACCAAGAGTTAGATGCTCAACCAAATGAACCACCCAAATACCCCCACTAAGACTTTTTTTAATCTGGGAGAAACCAGGATACAAATTAGTATCTAAACCATAAAGCAGACTGATAAGAGATTAAGGAAAATGCTGTGGAAGCACCGGAGTGAAATGAGCTTAAACCCATAGGTTATGGGGTTGGAGTCTCAGGGAGGGAGGTCATGTTAGTCCCTAAGGAAGAGCCAGCCTATGAACCAGGCCTTGAAGGAGAAGTTGACTTTAAGGTATAGATAGGACAGTGAGGAACTGTTTTCTTAAAGGTCTTCTTACCTGGGCTCCAGTGCTTCTCAATTTTATCTACACTCAACATACCTGAGGAATAGAAAATATCCCATCCATTCATCTTTCAAATTTTTGGAGAACCAATGAGGTTCCTGGTTGTGAATCAGAGCTTGCTGTGGTGTGGCCTAGCCTCTCCCCTTGAGGACCATACTTCTCAGAGGAGAATCTCCATCTAGTCTCCCATTCTGTCATCTCATCCCCTTCATACTGCAACCAGAGCCTGCTTGCTTGCTTTAGTTTGCATAATTCAGCATTTTATTTCTTTTCCATAACAACTACATGTCATTGATGCAACAGATGCAAAAGAGTATCAATGCAAAAGAGTATCAGAGTTTTCTTCCTGAACCCCTAACAGTCCTTTGTGTATTCTGCATATACAAAGTATATGCAAACACAAGCAAATAGCCCGTACTCTCACCACCCATGGCAGCATATCATACACATTGTTTGGCCACTTGCTTTTTTCACAGAACCATGCATCTTAGCGATGCTTTCCATATGCATATACAAAGACAAGCCATTTTATAGCTGCATTCTATTCCATTGTATAGGTTGTCATGAATTATTTAACCAGTCTCCTATTGACAGCTATTAAGGTCTTCTGCCATCTTCTGCTAATGAATAATCTTTACATGTGTGGGAGTATATTTGTATGAAAATATAAACTGTAATGGTTGTATCAAATGATGTAGGCATTTGGCTCCATTGCTCTTTATTCCCACTAGCACAGTATGGTGTTTTTTTTTTTTTTAATTGGAGTTCAGTTTGCCAACACACAGCATAACACCCAGTGCTCAT
This sequence comes from Canis aureus, assembly GCF_053574225.1. Classification (NCBI taxonomy): domain Eukaryota; kingdom Metazoa; phylum Chordata; class Mammalia; order Carnivora; family Canidae; genus Canis; species Canis aureus. The sequence goes on from NC_135649.1 coordinate 40,845,512, forward strand.
CCCGTCAAGTGTCCCCCTCAGTGCCTGTCACCCAGTCACCCCATCTCCCTGCCCACCTCCCCTTCCACTACCCCTTGTTCATTTCCCAGAGTTAGGAGTCTCTCATGTTCTGTCACCCTCTCTGATATTTTCACTCGTTTTCTCTCCTTTCCCCTTTATTCCCTTTCACTATGTTTTATATTCCCCAAATGAATTAGACCATATAATCTTTGTCCTTCTCCAATACTTACTTACTTCACTCAGCATAATACCCTCCAGTTCCATCCATGTTGAAGCAAATAGTGGGTATTTGTCATTTCTAATGGCTGAGTAATATTCCATTGTACACATATGCCACATCTTTTTTATCCATTCATCTTTCGATGAACACCGAGGCTCCTTCCACAGTTTGGCTATTGTGGACATTGCTGCTATAAACATTGGGGTGCAGTTGTCCTGCCGTTTCACTGCATCTGTATCTTTGGGGTAAATCCCCAGTAGTGCAATTGTTGGGTCAGAAGGTAGATCTGTTTTTAACTCTTTGAGGAATCTCCACACAGCTTTCCAGAGCGGCTGCACCAGTTCACATTCCCACCAACAGTGTAAGAGGCTTCCCCTTTCTCCACATCCTCTCCAACATTTGCTGTTTCCTGTCTTGTTAATTTTCATCATTCTCACTGGTGTGAGGTGGTAGCGCAGTATGTTATTCAACTTTTTCATGTTCCTTAATCTGATAGATGAAAAATGAGATCTCATTGCAATACTCAATTGCATTTCTCTTATTATAAGTGACATTGGGGGGTGCCAGGGTGGCTCGGTCAGTTAAGCAACTGACTTCAGGTGAGGTCATGATCTTGGGGTCTTGGGATTGAGCCGTGTTGGGCTCCCCGTTCAGTGGGAAGTCTGTTTGTCCCTCTCTTTCTGCCTTTTCCCCTGCTGTGCTCTATCTCTCTCTCAAATAAACAAATAAATATTTTGTAAAATGCAACATTTAGCATCCTTTCATGTTTAAGAGCCATTTATGTTTCCTTTTCTGGGAACAATTTGTTTCCATCTCTTGCCCATTTTTTTCTATTGATTTAGTGGTCTTTATTAATTTGCAATAGTTCTTTATATAGTGAAGAAATCAGCTTTTTGTGATGTGAATTGAAAATATTTTTTTCCTGGGGCATCTGGGTGGCTCAGTCATTTGGACATCTGCCTTCTGCTTGGGTGGCGATTTCAGGGTCCTGAGATCAAACCCTGTGTTGTCAGGCTTCCTGCTCAGCGGAGAGTCTGCTTCTCCCTCTCCATCTGCCCCTCCTCCTTGTGTGTACACACACACTCTCTCTTTCTCTATCTCTTTCAAATAAAATCTTTAAAAAAAGGAAATATTTTTCCCAGGTTAAAGATCCTTCATTTTAGTCCCGATATTTCTTATAATTTCTTCTATTTCTCATTCAGAGAAAGTAGGGAAGTGACTATATTGAGAATATTTTTCTGCATCTCCCTACATTCTAAGGAAGTTTCTTTCCTTCTGGACCCATCCCTTATATTCTGGATCCTATTTTTGCAATTCCTCACTAAAATATTACCTGGTTAGTGACTATCTTCTTTCAAGTCAAGGAATCTTTCAGAAACTAATTGAAGCCCAGAAAGAGACTCAAATATAATACAGTTACAACTTTGCATTGACTTTTAGGGCATTCCCAACCCTCTGGAGTTGTGTTACTTGAAGAGTGGCCTAACCTATATTAGAATCTCTTGGGATCCCTGGGTGGCGCAGCGGTTTAGCACCTGCCTTTGGCCCAGGGCACGATCCTGGAGACCCAGGATCGAATCCCACGTCGGGCTCCCTGCATGGAGCCTGCTTCTCCCTCTGCCTGTGTCTCTGCCTCTCTCTCCTCTCTCTCTCTCTCTGTGTGACTATCATGAATAAATAAATAAAATCTTAAAAAATAAAAGATTTAAAAAGACTATTATTTAAAAAAAAAAAAGAATCTCTTGTGAATCTTGTTTAAAATTCAGATTCCTGAGCCCCTCTGGAGCAAAGGAACCAGACTCTTTGCAAATGGATAGGGCCATGGAATCTTCGCTTAAATACATCATGGCTGGGATGCCTGGGTGGCTCAGCAGTTGAGTGTCTGTTTTCAGCTCAGCGTGATCCCAGGGTCCTGGGAACCAGTCCCACATCAGGTTCCCTGCAGAGCCTGCTTTTCCCTCTGCCTATGTCTCTGCCTCTCTCTGTGTGTCTCTTATGAACAAATAAATAAAATCTTAAAAAATAGACACTTTGTGGTGATTGTGGTACATACTAAAGAAGCATCACACAACCTAGGGGCATCGATAGATCCAGGTTAGGAACCGCTGGTTGAAATCTCAGCCTCCAACCAGTGTATTTAAATTTGTGCAGTGGTCTCTCAAATTATGTATGTGGTCAGTCGGTTATAACACTATCCCACTGTGTGTGTGTGTGTGTGTGTGTGTGTGTGTGTGTGAAGGACAGGGAAAATCACATGTGAAGCTATCTATCTTTTTTTGATATGTAGATCAGAAATGACTTTTTTGGGGCACCTGGGTGGCTCAGTGTTGTTTCTGCCTTGGACTCAGGTTGTGATCTTGGGGTCCTGGGATGGAGTCCCACATCAGGCTCCCTGCAGGGAACCTGCTTCTCCCTCTGCCTCTCTGTGTGTCTCTCATGAACAAATAAATGAAGTCTTAAAAAAAAAGAAATGACCTTTTCAATATTTCTCCCTCTTTCTTCCTCCTCCTCTCCCCTCTCCCCAATTCTCTTTCTTCTTTAATCAAAGTACAAGCAAAGCACATCTTACTCCAAAAGAGAAAGGTGCTATTGAAGGGGAAAGTGCTTTGTGTGCAAAGCCGGCTTTCATAGAGATCTTAGTCTTGCTCAAATAAGCCACTGATATGGATGATTCAATGAACATTTTATTTTTTTTCAGAGTTCCCCAGACCTCAGCTTTTGCTCTCTGGGTGCCACAGGGTCATTCTTCCATGTTGATGGCACTTTTTCCTTCTACAGGCAGCTTCCCCCAAGGGACCCATTGGTCTCCTCTGTTGACCAGTGTTTGCTTTTTTTTCCCATGAAATAAACCATATGTTCTCACTACTCTCTTATAGTAGTGTCTCTTAATTGCGGGGGCCTCTACTTGGACAAAAGCGCCAAACACAAAATTTGCATGGGGTGCTGGGAGTCTGTAAAGCTCCTGAAGCCCATCCATGAGCTCCCTAGGGCACTACTTCCCAAACTCTAGTCTTGGATGTTTGAGCATCTTGGTCACTCAGGAAGCTTGTTAGAAATCCCAAAGCCGGGGTGCCTGGGTGGTTCAGTTGGCTAAGCATCCAATTCTTGGCTTTGGCTCAGGATCGAGCCCCATGTCAGGCTCCATCCATGCTCAGCACAAGGTCTACTTGGGATTCTTTCTCTCTCCCTCTGCTCCTTCCCCCTTCCAAACAAACAAATAAATAAAATATAAAAGAAAAGAAAAGAAAAGAAAAGAAAAGAAAAGAAAAGAAAAGAAAAGAAAAGAAATCCCAAGGTCTTTGCTTCATCCCTGACCTACTGAACTCGAATCTCTGGGACCTCTACCTGGACAAGCTCCCCAAGATGGCTCTGATACATACTGCAGTGGGGGACTTACAAATCAGACTTCAAAACCCTGAATGTCTTCCTGTACTAACTAGAGGAGCATCCTTCAGTACCCTTGGGAGTCTTCTCCAAGGAAGTCGGTGAGCTCATGGGAGTGCAGGGTGCTGGAGACCATCACGTAGGCCTAACATGTGAGTCTTTGAGTAAGGAGGCTAACATGATGATTTCATGTTATTCCACAATCAGACCATATTGGAGAGCATGCTGGGAAGCTGGGTATGCTTGGAATATGAGAGAATAGAATAGTGCAGCCTGAGAGCTATTCAGTGATTCTCTTTATAGATACAGTCTATCTAAGCCCTCCATACATAACTATGGGCTTGAACACTGAGGCAGACGGCCTGCTGTTGTTCAGCAGGAAGAGGAGGCTCAGGTGAACTAAAGCCCAGTTAATAGTAGAGCATCTGAGGGATCCCTGGGTGGCACAGCGGTTTGGCGCCTGCCTTTGGCCCAGGGCGCGATCCTGGTAGACCCGGGATTGAATCCCACGTCGGGCTCCCGGTGCATGGAGCCTGCTTCTCCCTCTGCCTGTGTCTCTGCCTCTCTCTCTCTCTCTCTGTGTGCAACTATCATAAATAAATAAAAATTTAAAAAAAATAGTAGAGCATCTGATCATGGCAACCTGTCTAGCTTCTGGCAGCCTGAGAGCGTTTGCTGGGGAAGAGGTACCCTCTCTCCAGCTCCATTCCCCAGGCAAGTTTCCCCAGCTCCCTTGATGTAGCTCAGATAGAGGCTGCTCTCCAGAGAGCAGTCTGCCTCCCCGTCTCTGCCCTGCTACCTTCCAGCTGATGAGAAATGTTTGAGGAGATAGCGAGTGAGGGCAGCCCTCCTGGGGGGTGGCACGTGCTCCTCTTGCCAGAAGGCTGGAAGGGGGCAAGAGGCAGGATGCACAGACTGTTTAGTGTGTACACAGGAGATGGAAGATTCCACAAAACAGTCACTGCTGGGTCTTGTGGTGAGAGAGGCACATCATGACCTGTTTCGTGGAAATGACAGCATACCTCAAGGTGGTTACCTTTAGTGCAGGATTTTCTCTGTCATCCTGGAACTCAATTCAGCTGTCAGTCCCAAGAAGAACCATTGTGTCCCAATGGAACCAATCAAGAATAAATAAGCAAAGCACAGAAGACTGATTTCCAAACCGACCTCCAATTTATTTCTTTATTTATTATTCAGTTTTTTATTTGAATTCCAGGATAGTTAACATACAGTGTTATGTTAGTTTCAGGTGCCATGATATAGTGATTCAGCGCTTCCATGCATCACCCAGTGCTCATCACAATAAATGCCCTCTCCTTCATCTCCATCACCTCTTTGCCCCATCCTCCCACCTCCCCCTCTGGTGGCCATCAGTTTGTTCTCTAGAGTTAAGAATCTGTTTCCTAGTTTGCCTCTCCTTTCTCCTCTTTCTCTCTCTCTCTTTTTAATCCTTTGGTCAGAGAAAGACAAATACCAAATGATTTCACTCATATTTGGAATTTAGGAAACAAAACAAGGGGAACCCTGGGTGGCTCAGCGGTTTGGCGCCTGCCTTTGGCCCAGGGTGTGATCCTGGAGACCCGGGATGGAGTCCCACATTGGGCTCCTGGCATGGGGCCTGCTTCTCCCTCTGCCTGTGTCTCTGCCTCTCTCTCTCTCTATGTCTATCATGAATAAATAAATAAAATCTTTAAAAAAAAAGGAAACAAAACAAATGAGCAAATGACCTCTAAATGAGTATCAGTGACACTTCTATCTGCAACAGTAACATGTTCCATCTTTGACGTGGTTTGAGTAGGGGGCTAACTTCTCCCAGCCCCCAATTCTAAAACATCTCACAATGGGCTCTGCCCTTGTGCCTACAATCTTTCATTTGAGGTGCTCCTTTGCATCAGGGGATGTATTCTCTGTGGAGCGATATCACCTCTGAGAGGGCAAGAGTTGGTTCTTGGAGGTAGAGGGATCTTAGATGTTGCAGTGGGCGGGGGGGGGGGTGGCCCTCTAAAGGACAACAGTGCATAAATAGACATACACTATACCTGTGGTATTAACATTTCATGATAAGCCATTAGGGAATAATGTCTAAAAAAGCTCCTTGGTGGAATATAATCCAAGAAAAAAAAAAGGTTGAGAAGCACTGATTTAGGGGAAAGGTAAAGAATTTCCAGCTCAAGGGCCAGATCTGGTCCTTGGCCTGCTTATTTCCAGCTTGGCCTCTTATTTCTCAGGACCTTGCTGTAATAAGCCAGAAAAATAATGTTTTCCTGGGCAGACTGCCCTAGCTGAGTCATTTAGAGGGAAGTAGTAGGTAGAAGGATGAAGGGCAGTTGAAGATTTGTGAAGGGTGACTGGCTAATAACCTAATTGGAATTTCAAAGGCTGAAGCCGAAATCCCAAATTAATTTCAAAAAGCAGCTTATCTTGCTAACACCTCTGAATTCTCAGAATTTATAGTGTCTCTTTCTGCTTCAAATTTGATGAGGGTCAGAGAAGGACCCTGAATAGGAGAGGGGCCCTGGGTTATCTTTGCTAGGAGTCAGTGATGCCAGATGACAAAAGGGATCAGTGCCACTTCGTTCAGGCATTGATTCTGTCACCCAATGTTCTTGAGTCCTGATGCTTTCACTGAAACCTAGTTTCCTGAGCGGGCCTGTCTCATGGAGGCAGCTCGATCCCTCATAACTTACCAAATTGCATGCCAGGAGGTCAGGCAGGTGCCTTCCTGGATCCTTAGTGCAAATTCCAGACCACAATTCCTCCACATTCACATCAAAATCTCTACTCCTGGGACACCTGGGTGGCTCAGCAGTTGAGCGTCTGCCTTTGGCTCAGAGCGTGATCCCAGTTTGGGGATCGAGTCCCATATCAGGCTCCCTGTGAGAAGCCTGCTTCTCCCTCTGCCTACCTCTCTACCTCTCTCTGTGTGTCTCTCATGAATAATAATAATAAAAACCCTCTACTCCTTTGAAGCTTCTTCTAGCCAGCAATACCCTGTTTCCCCTCTTGTATGCTATGGTTATCTACTAAAGTCCCCATTGTTCAAATGAAGGTATAGGCACCTACCTCTCTGACTTCCTCTCCATTTCAAATCCTGCCATCTCTCTGGATCTCCACTCAGAGCTTCAAAAATTCAGTCTACATTCTCCCTATAGCATACAAAGTGATATTTTTAGAACATAAATTAGATCATGTCTCCCATCTGCTTAAAACTTTCCAATGGCTTCCCATTGCTTTTAGGATAAAGTCTGTGTTCTCACCATGCATGGGTTAGAAGGTCCAGCATGATCTGGTTTCCAACTACTTCTGTTCTCTTTCTAGGGTTTTTGGGTTATCTCACTCTACTTCAGCATATGAACTCACCTGGTTCATTCCTTGAAGTTTCTTATGGTTACTCTTCCCTCTACCTGGCAAGTTTTTCTCCCAAATTCCTGCATGGGTAAATACTTCCCATCCTTCCAGTTCACAATGGAAATGTCACTTCAGAGAGGCATTCCTTGGCTGCTGTATACAGATTAACTCCCACCCAGTTACTTTCTTTCACAATTATCTTATTTGATTATTTTCATAGCCTAAATGTCCTTTAATAATCTTGTCTGTATATTTGTTTTTGTCTGTCCCCCCTAACTTGAAAGTGTTAAGGAAAAAAGCATGGTTACTGCTGGATCTCTAGCACCTAGAATAGTGCCCAGCACAAAGTATGTGTGGTAGGCAGCCTCTGAGATGGCTATCATGGTCCCCACCACCTCTTATTCATGCCCCTGTGTGTAATCCCCTCATGTGGGCTGAACTCTGACCTCATAGGAAATAGGATGCAGCAGAAGTGACAAATATCACTGCAGAGATTAGGTTACAAGACCATGGCTTCTGTCTTGAATACCCTCTCTTACTCTTTCGTTCGGTCATTCTGAAGAAAGCCAGCCACCATGTTGTGAGCTGCTTCATGGAAAGACCCGGGTAGCAAAGGACTGATAACTCTGGTCAACATCCAGAGAGCCCCTGAGGCCTGCCAGCAGCCATGTGAATGAACTTGGAAGGGATTGGAAATGTATCAGTCAAGTCTTGAGACAGAGCCCTGGCCAACCCCTTGATTGAAGCCTTGTAAGAGATGCTCTGGTAGAGACAAGTAAGCCACACTCAAACTCCTGACCCACAGACACTGAGATAATAAATGTTTGCTATTTTAAGCCTGTAGATTTGGTGGTAATTTGGTCACAAATATTAATAGCTAACATAGTAGATTCTCAATAAATGCCTGCTGATTTAGTGAATTCTTGGTGACCTTCTCATCCTCAATGACCCTGCCTTTCCTTCCACTTTAGCCTCCTACTCTCTTGGCTACACCCTTGTCCTTGTCATCATTCAGAACTTCTGCACTTCTGAAATCACCAATTAAGACGTCTTGCCCCTGTGCCCACACCCTCTCATCCTTCCAACTCAGTTAGTTACTCCCAGAATGCAAGTTTTCAACCTCACTGGGACTCAGTCCAGAGACACCATGTCACAGATTGGTTTCCCCAGAAAGCAAAGTCTCAGAGGGAGTTTAGCATGCAAGATGTTTATGAAGAAGTGCCTTTGGTATTAGTACCTATCTGTAGAAAGGAGGAGAAGGAAGCAGAACTGGGCAGAAGTGGGGGTGCACTGCAAGCTTGATGACAGCTTTGGTCAATCCCATAGGGAAGCTCTGAGGCTACAATGGCCCTTAAATGTTGCTCTGAGTTGGGCCAAGATAGCCAGGCCCAACCCCTGTCTCAGTCAGGCATTGGAAGTGGGCCACTGGAGAAAGAGTATGACTTTGGGTAAGACAGCTAGCACTCTGCAGCTATGAAACAATCCCTGAAAGGAGCTGCTTTTTTTTTTTTTTTTTTTCCGCGGGCGCGTACAGCGCAGTTGACTTTCTTGGGTTTCTCGGAGTCGCGTGCGAGGACGTGGGTGGCTGCAGCCCGACTCGCCCCCAGGCCCCGCCGCAGTCCCTCCCGGACCCCCCCTCAGTGAGTCTGCGTCTGCGCGTGGATGGAGCCCCGCGTCCGGGACTCCTGAGTCCCCCGCTGCATCTGCACCTCCAGGGACAGGCGCTTCTCCTTCTCGCTCTTCAGCTCCTCCCAGAGGTCGGCGAGCTTCCTCTCTAGCTGCACCCCCATCCGCTCCAGCGACCTCCTCAAAGACTCCACCTCGTCCTGGAGCCTCGTTATGTCGCCTCTGTCACTTTTGCTGTCCGTGAGATTTTGCGGGGACAGGGAAAGTAGGGCGGGAGCCTCTTGGGGGTCTGGAGTCGCCTTGACAGCTTGAGGATTCTTTTGAGCAGGGGCTGCCTCTTTGGGGGACACCTCCTCTTTGGGGAGTACTGCCTCTTCCCGGGTCCCCTCATGCTCCCCAGGTGCCGCCTCCAGGGGGGTTGTCGCCTTCGCAAGGGCAGGCACGGACCCTGACTTGCACTCAGACTCAGACTGGAATGGGGAGCTGCCCCTCTGATGGAGATGGGGCTCCTCTGGCGTGTGGACCTCTTGGGACTGAGCCTCATTGGCCACAAGAGACTTGAACGGCGGCAGGACTTGCTCCGGAGAAAAGCGATGGAGCTGAGTGATGTCTCTGGTGGAGGCCTCTTGAGAGAGCACCTGCTCAGGGGTCAAGACCTTCCCTAGGGTGGGTGCCTCGTCCCCAGGAGGGACCGTCTTTGGGCCAGGGACTTCATCCTCTGGTGGGACTTCAGGGACAGGGGCCTCCCCAGAAATGACGCTGTGACTGTGACAGCATTCCCAGTAACTGAGGCAAGGAGTCCTTCATAGAAAGGTTATCAAGGTTGCATGTCACAACCCAGGTACGTGTCAGTCTACTTGCCTCCTTCCTGTTTTCATTGTTTCCCCTACTCAGCTTATATACCATTGCTTGTCACTCCACTTGTACTTAAATCCTTGTTGCCTTGCCTTTCTGTGTTGCCTGTCCAGGCAAAACCTCCCACCTTAAGTGAATTCAGGTAACCTTCTTCTCCATTCCTGTACCTGAGCTGCTGAGTGTAGATAGAGAAAATCAAATAATTGTGCACGGTGATGTTTCCGTAAATCTGTATTCTCCAACCTCCATATGGGTTCTTGATGCTGTCAATTCTAATATTGTCTTCCTTGTGAGCATTTCCCCACTCACAGCTCCAGCCATTTCAAACCTTCTCCATATCCTTTAAAGCACTGCACTTCCTACTTCTCCCAATCCTATCTGAATAGATGACCTCACCTCCTGTTTGAAGAGAAAATCGTTATCAGAAGAGAGTTTCTACAACTTCTTTCCAACAAATCTCTATCTTAGATCTTTTGATTCTATGTCCCAAATAACTTTCAAATCCACTCACTTCTTACCACCTCTATAGCCTTTTACCTAGTTCAGGTCCCTACTCTCTTACATTTGAGTGGCTGCAGGCTGTCTTTCTAACTCATCTTGATTCTAGAGTTTTCTTCACATCCAATGGAGTGCAACATCATACCTATTATGTTCTTCTCTTTGCCTTCACACATAAGTTTCTCTGTGCCCAGAATACTACCTCTTTTATATCAGTCCCTGTGTCCTGGCTAACTCCTCCTTTCTGTTGAGATGTCAGCTTAATAGACCCTTCAGTAAGAACTCATTTGACTCTCCAAACTAGATTAAGATCCTTTCTTATATGTTTTCATAGCACACTGTAGTTTCTTTTTTCATAGCACATTTATTTTTACCTTATACTCATTATTTGTTGCCGTGTAACAAATTACCCCAAAACTTAGTGGCTTGAAACAACAAGTATTTATTACTTCATAGTCTCTGTGGATCAGGAGTGGTTTAGCTGGGTCATTCTGACTTAAGATCTCATATGAAGTTGTAGACAAGTTGTTCACTGGGACCATAGTCATCTGAAAACTTGATAGGTGTTGGAGGATCTGTTCACTCACATGGTGTTTGGCAGGTCTCAGTTCCTTGCTATATAGACCTTCCCATAGGGCTTTTTGAGTTTCATCACAATATGGCAGTGACATCCCCTAGAGTAAGTGATCCAAAAAAGGAAGAGAGAAGGAAACAGCAATACCTCTATGACCAAGTCACAGAAGTCACATATCATTACTTCTGCCACATTCTATTTGTTAGAAGTGAGTCACTAAGTTCAATCCATAGTCGAAGGGAAAGGAATTGGGGCCCCCGGCTGACTCAGTCAGAAGAGTCACAACTCTTGATCTCAGTGAGTTGTGAGTTTGAAACCATGTTGAGTATAGAGATTACTTAAAAATAGAATCTTTAAGTGTGCCTGGGTGGCTCAGTTCGTTAAGTGTCCAACTTTTAATTTCAGCGCAGGTCTTGGTCTCAGGGTCGTGAGTTCAAGCATTGCATTGGGCTCCACACTGGGCATAAAGCCTAGTCAAATAAAATAAATAAAATAAAATAAAATAAAATAAAATAAAATAAAATAATGTTTTTTCTTAAAAAAAGAAGGAAATTGAGTTTCATCTTTTGAAAGGAAGACTATCAGAGAATTTGTGGACATATTATTTATTTATTTATTTATTTATTTATTCATTCATTCATTCATTTATATTCTACCAAGGTTTATTTATTTATTTTTACATTTTTTAAATCTAAATTTAATTTGTCAACATATAGTATAACACCCAGTGCTCATCCCATCAAGTGCCCTCCTCAGTACTCCTCACTCAGTTACCCCATCACCCTACACACCTCCCCTTCTGCAACTCTTTGTTTGTTCCCCAGTTACGGGTCTCTCATGGTTTATCTCCCTCTCTAATTTTTCCCACTCAGTACTCCTCCTTTCCCTTATAATCCTTTTCACTATTTCTTATATTTTGTGGACATATTTTAAAGCCATTATACATCTCTTTATAATTGTGTGTCTGTCTGCCTTTACCAGACTGTATGCTCCATTATAGCAGGTGCTATGTCTGTCTAGCTCACTCTGTGTCTCCAACATCTATCACAGTACCTAGAGCATAATGGAAGTTCAGTAAATGTTTGCTGAGGGAAGGAAAGCATTAATTAATGAATTAATAGATTTTATTAGAATGAAGGAGAAGACATTATGCCATAATTTTTATGAATCATTAACCTCTTAGATAAAATTAATGTATCAGATTAGCTTTGGAGAGAATGGGCTCCAAATGAAGAAGAGTTATATGACAGAGGGAAAACTTTGATGGATGCAATGCTAGCTCTACATCCAATGCTCAGCAGTTGTTTTTTGAGCTTTGAAAACTTGGAAATATTTCCTGAAGAGTCACAGGGGAGTATGGAAGGAGGGGGCTCTTTTTTGCCTTCCTTCTGGTAGGGCGATAAATGATAAAACCAAAACTTAGGCTTTCATTCTAGGACCAGTCAAATTCATCATCTAGAACTGACTATTCTCTGATTCATTAGATCATAATGAGATGGAATTGTCAGGACACCAAGAAACCATATGCAGTCTCTAAACATTTTCCTGATATTACCAGCACTGCTTCCAACCCTCTGCTTGAATGTGGGAATCAGCAGGGACTCAAACAGTACAAACAATGGCTCCTAGTGCTTGAAGTTGTTGTTAGTGGTGGTGGCAGTGATTTCCTTGCCAGGATAGGTCCATCGTGTGGTTCTGGATATTGTTTTTGGCTTCTTGCCCTCAACCTTCTTCTTCCTTCCTCCCAATTACTCTTCAAACTACCTTTAAAACATCTATTCTTTGTTCAAATCAACTGGGTTCAGTTTATGTTACCTACAGCCAAGAACCCTGACTAATTTGGAGAAGGCTAATGATTTGCCAAAGTCATCCAGCCAGTAAACAATGAAATTTTACGTCAAACAAAATTTGGGTATGTCTGACTGCAGTGCCTAGATTCCTCAACCATTTCATATTTCCTTCCCAGGTAAGGCTTTCTCTCCAAATAGCAAGGCTCCCCACTCTGTCAGCCAAGTCTATAGCTCAACTGCCACTCGGACACCAGGACATCAATCCAATCCATCAATCCTGAATTCCTGTCGAATTCAGGAGTCGACAAAAATTATGGATTCCTAGTCTGCAAGAAACAAGTTTAGGTTCTTGGGATGGGAGTGAAAGGTCACAGGAAGATGAAAAGTATATTATTCCTTTTATTTAGGAGAGCAAGTACACAGTCCTACTTTAAACACCAGGTAGGCTAAAATCAATGCCATTATAGGTCTAGAAATTGCTCTGGAGAGCAGGCTTCCTATAAGGGAAAGTTGATCCAATTGGGGAAACCACGAAAAGCAAAGAGGTGGCATTGAACCAAATAATGGAAAATTCTATGGCACAAACTACTCATTTTCTTTTAAAAATTACAAAGAATAAAAGAGGAGAAAGCGAGGAGTGCCTAGAGATTAGTAGATATTTAAGAGACTTATCAAAGATGCTCATCATCACTCATCATGAGAAATGCAAATCAAAACCACAGTGAGATATCAGTTCACAGCTGTTAGAATGGCTGTCATGAAGAAGACAAGAGATAACGAGTGTTGGCGACAATGTGGAGAAAAGGGAGCCCTTGTGCAGTGATGCTGGGAGTGTAAATCGGACAGCCACTGTGGAAAACAGTAGAGAAGTTCCTCAAATAATTTAAAAAAGAGTTAACATAGCAATCCTACTTCCAGGTATATGTGTGAAGAAAATGAAATCATTATCTCAAAGAGATATTTGTACCTCCATGTTCATTGCAGCATTATTCACAATAGCCAACATAAGGAAATGACCTAAGTGTTCATGAATGAATGAATGGATAAAGAAAATGTGGTTATAGTGTTATGCTATACGTTGACAAATTGAACTCCAATTAAAAGGGTATTATGCTGAGTGAAGTAAGTCAGTCGGAGAAGGACAAACATTATATGTTCTCATTCATTTGGGGAATATAAATAATAGTGAAAGGGAAAATAAGGGAAGGGAGAAGAAATGTGTGGGAAATATCAGAAAGGGAGACAGAACGTAAAGACTGCTAACTCTGGGAAACGAACTAGGGGTGGTAGAAGGGGAGGAGGGCGGGGGGTGGGAGTGAATGGGTGACGGGCACTGGGTGTTATTCTGTATGTTAGTAAATTGAACACCAATAAAAATAAATAAATAAATAAATAAATGAATAAAATAAAATAAAAAAAACAAAAAAACAAAAACAAACAAAAAAAAACAAAACAAAAAAACAAACAAAAAACAAAAAACAAAAAAAAAAGAAAATGTGGTTATATACAAAAACAAACAAATAAACCAGTATTCAACCATAAAAAGAAAGAAATTCAGGAGGCACCTGGGTGGTTCAGTAGGTTGAGTGGTGAAATCTTGGTTTCAGCTCAGGTCATGATCTCACTGTTGTGAGATCAAGTTCCAAGACACCTCCGTGCTTAACGTGGAGTCTTATTTTTTTTAATAAATTAATTTTTTATTGGTGTTCAATTTACCAACATACAGAATAACACCCAGTGCTCATGCAGTCAGGTGCCCCCTCAGTGCCCGTCACCCATTCACCCCCACCCCCCGCCCTCCTCCCCTTCCACCACCCCTAGTTCTTTTCCCAGAGTTAGGAGTCTTTATGTTCTGTCTCCCTTTCTGATATTTCCCACACATTTCTTCTCCCTTCCCTTATATTCCCTTTCACTATTATTTATATTCCCCAAATGAATGAGAACATATAATGTTTGTCCTTCTCCGATTGACTTACTTCACTCAGCATAATACCCTCTAGTTCCATCCACATTGAAGCAAATGGTGGGCATTTGTCGTTTCTAATGGCTGAGTAATATTCCATTGTATACATAAACCACATCTTCTTTATCCATTCATCTTTCAGTGGACACCGAGGCTTCTTCCACAGTTTGGCTATTGTGGACATTGCTGCTAGAAACATCGGGGTGCAGGTGTCCCAGCGTTTCATTGCATCTGTATCTTTGGGGTAAATCCCCAGCAGTGCAATTGCTGGGTTGTAGGGCAGGTATATTTTTAACTCTTTGAGGAACCTCCACACGGTTTTCCAGAGTGGCTGCACCAGTTCACATTCCCACCAACAGTGTAAGAGAGTTTCCTTTTCTCCACATCCTCTCCAACATTTGTGGTTTCCTGCCTTGTTAATTTGCCCCATTCTCACTGGTGTGAGGTGGTATCTCATTGTGGTTTTGATTTGTATTTCCCTGATGGCAAGTGATGCAGAGCATTTTCTCATATGTATGTTGGCCATGTCTATGTCTTCCTCTGTGAGATTTCTGTTCATGTCTTTTGCCCATTTCATGATTGGATTGTTTGTTTCTTTGGTGTTGAGTTTAATAAGTTCTTTATAGATCTTGGAAACTAGCCCTTATCTGATACGTCATTTGCAAATATCTTCTCCCATTCTGTAGGTTGTCTTTTAATTTTGTTGACTATATCCTTTGCTGTGCAAAAGCTTCTTATCTTGATGAAGTCCCAATAGTTCATTTTTGCTTTTGTTTCTTTTGCCTTCGTGGATGTATCTTGCAAGAAGTTACTGTGGCTGAGTTCAAAAAAGGTGTTGCCTGTGTTCTCCTCTAGGATTTTGATGGACTCTTGTCTCACATTTAGATCTTTCCTCCATTTTGAGTTTATCTTTGTGAATGGTGAAAGAGAGTGGTCTAGTTTAATTCTTCTGCATGTGGATGTCCAATTTCCCAGCACCATTTATTGAAGAGTCTGTCTTTCTTCCAATGGATAGTCTTTCCTCCTTTATCGAATATTAGTTGACCATAAAGTTCAGGGTCCACTTTTGGGTTCTCTATTCTGTTCCATTGATCTATGTGTCTGTTTTTGTGCCAGTACCACACTGTCTTGATGACCACAGCTTTGTAGTACAACCTGAAATCTGGCATTGTGATGCCCCCAGATATGGTTTTCTTTTTTAAAATTCCCCTGGCTATTCGGGGTCTTTTCTGATTCCACACAAATCTTAAAATAATTTGTTCTAACTCTCTGAAGAAAGTCCATGGCATTTTGATAGGGATTGCATTAAACGTTTAAATTGCCCTGGGTAACATTGACATTTTCACAATATTAATTCTGCCAATCCATGATCATGGAATATTTTTCCATCTCTTTGTGTCTTCCTCAATTTCTTTCAGAAGCGTTCTGTAGTTTTTAGGGTATAGATCCTTTACCTCGTTGGTTAGGTTTATTCCTAGGTATCTTATGCTTTTGGGTGCAATTGTAAATGGGATTGACTCCTTAGTTTCTCTTTCTTCAGTATTACTGTTAGTGTATAGAAATGCCACTGACTTCTGGGCATTGATTTTGTATCCTGCCACACTGCCAAATTGCTGTGTGAGTTCTAGCAATCTTGGGGTGGAGGCTTTTGGGTTTTCTATGTAGAGTATCATGTCATCGGCAAAGAGGGAGAGTTTGACTTCTTTTGCCAATTTGAATGCCTTTTCTTTCTTTTTGTTGCCTGACTGCTGAGGCTAGGACTTCCAGTACTATGTTGAATAGCAGTGGTGAGAGTGGACATCCCTGTCTTGCTCCTGATCTTAGGGGAAAGGCTCCCAGTGCTTCCCCATTGAGAATGGTATTTGCTGTGGGCTTTTCGTAGATGGCTTTTAAGATGTTGAGGAATGTTCCCTCTATCCCTACACTCTGAAGAGTTTTGATCAGGAATGGATGCTGTATTTTGTCAAATGCTTTCTCTGAATCTAATGAGAGGATCATATGGTTCTTGGTTTTTCTCTTGCTGATATGATCTATCTCATTGATTGTTTTACGAGTGTTGAACCAGCCTTGTGTCCAGAGAAAAATCCTACTTGGTCATGGTGAATAATTTTCTTAATGTATTGTTGGATCCTATTGGCTAGTACCTTGTTGAGAATTTTTGCATCCATGTTCATCAGGGATATTGGTCTATAATTCTCCTTTTTGGTGGGGTCTTTGTCTGGTTTTGGAATTAAGGTGATGCTGGCCTCATAGAACGAATTTGGAAGTACTGCATCTCTTTCTATCTTTCCAAACAGCTTTAGGAGAATAGGTATGGTTTCTTCTTTAGATGTTTGATAGAATTCCCCAGGGAAGCCATCTGGCCCTGGACTCTTGTGTCTTGGGAGGTTTTTGATGACTGCTTCAATTTCCTCCCTGGTTATTGGCCTGTTCAGGTTTTCTATTTCTTCCTGTTCCAGTTTTGGTAGTTTGTGGCTTTCCAGGAATGCGTCCATTTCTTCTAGATTGCCTAATTTATTGGCGTATAGTTGTTCATAATGTTTTTAAAATCGTTTGTATTTCCTTGGTGTGGGTAGTGATCTCTCCTTTTTCATTCATGATTTTATTAATTTGAGTCTTCTCTCTATTCTTTTTAATAAGGCTGGCTAATGGCTTAGCTATCTTATTAATTCTTTCAAAGAACCAACTCCTCATTTTGTTGCTCTGTTCCACAGTTCTTCTGGTCTCGATTTCGTTGAGTTCTGCTTGAATCTTTATTAACTCTCCTCTTCTGCTGGGTGTAGGATCTATTTGCTGTTTTTTCTCTAGCTCCTTTATGTGTAAGGTTAGCTTTTGTATTTGAGTTCTTTCCAGTTTTTGAATGGATGCTTATATTGCGATGTATTTCCCCCTTAGGACTGCTTTTGCTGCATCCCAAAGATTTTGAACGGTTGTATCTTCATTCTCATTAGTTTCCATGAATCTTTTTAATTCTTCCTTAATTTCCTGGTTGACCCTTTCATCTTTTAGCAGGATGGTCCTTAACCTCCATGTGTTTGAGGTCCTTCCAAACTTCTTGTTGTGATTTAGTTCTAATTTCAAGGCATTATGGTCTGAGAATATGCAGGGGACGATCCCAATCTTTTGGTATCGGTTCAGACCCGATTTGTGACCCAATATGTGGTCTATTCTGGAGAAAGTTCCTTGTGCACTTGAGAAGAATGTGTATTCAGTTGAGTTTGGATGTAAAGTTCTGTAGATATCTGTGAAACCCATCTGGTCCAGTGTATCATTTAAAGCTCTCGTTTCTTTGGAGATGTTGTGCTTAGAAGACCTATCGAGTATAGAAAGAGCTAGATTGAAGTCACCAAGTATAAGTGTATTATTATCTAAGTATTTCTTCACTTTGGTTAATAATTGATTTATATATTTGGCAGCTCCCACATTCGGGGCATATATATTGAGGATTGTTAAGTCCTCTTGTTGGATAGATCCTTTAAGTATGATATAGTGTCCCTCTTCATCTCTCACTGCAGTCTTTGGGGTAAATTTTAGTTTATCTGATATAAGGATGGCTACCCCTGCTTTCTTTTGAGGACCATTCAAATGGTAAATGGTTCTCCAACCTTTTATTTTCAGGCTGTAAGTGTCCTTCTGTCTAAAATGAGTCTCTTGTAGACAGCAAATAGATGGGTCCTGCTTTTTTATCTAGTCTGAAACCCTGCGCCTTTTGATGGGGTCATTAAGCCCGTTCACATTCAGAGTTACTATTGAGAGATATGAATTTAGTGTCATCATGATAACTATTCAGTCCTTGTTTTTGTGGAATGTTCCACTGAACTTCTTCTTAAAGGGGAATTTTAAGAGTCCCCCTTAAAATTTCTTGCAGAGCTGGTTTGGAGGTCACATATACTTTCAGTTCCTGCCTGCCTTGGAAGCTCTTTATCTCTCCTTCCATTTTGAATGAGAGCCTTGCTGGATAAAGTATTCTTGGTTGCATGTTCTTCTCCTTTAGGACCCTGAATATATCTTGCCAGCCCTTTCTGGCCTGCCAGGTCTCTGTGGAGAGGTCTGCTGTTACCCTAATACTCCTCCCCATAAAAGTCAGGGATTTCTTGTCTCTTGCTGCTTTAAGGATCTTCTGTTTATCTTTGGAATTTGCAAGCTTCACTATTAAATGTGGAGGTGTTGAACGGTTTTTATTGATTTTAGGGGGGGGTCTCTCTATTTCGTGGATCTGAATACCTGTTTCCCTCCCCAAGGTAGGGAAGTTTTTAGCTATGGTTTCTTCAAATATGGTTTCAATGATATGATTTATATTTAAAAATTATCACCTTCATTTTTTGTGCTAAGATGCACCATAGGGTATTGAGGATGAAAACAAATAAACTTTTTATAAGGCTATTGCTGCTATTCAGATGATATATGATGGTGGATTAGACCTTATGTGTAGCAATGGAGATAATGAGAAGTGATTGGATTTTGGATGCATCCTGAAGTACAACCAAAATGACTTCCTGATGGATTGAGGTGAGGTTTTCCTTCTAGTCATTCTGCTCAGTGCAGAATGGCCAAAAACAAGTTGTATTGGGAAAAGGAGAAAAGGAGAGGAGAGAAAGAAGGAAAGAGAAAAAAAAAAGGAAGAAAAAAAGAAAAAAAGAGAAGAAAAAGAAAGAAAAAGAAAGAAAGGAAAGAAAAAGGGTGGGGGAAGCAAATAGAAATCAAAATGAAAAAAAAAAAACCCACGGGGTAGTATCTTCTGATTCTGTATACTTTAATTCCCTTGACTTCCCCTGGAACTTGTCCGTCTAGCTGGTCTTCTGGGGGAGGGGCCTGTTGTGCTGATTTTCAGGGGTTAGCACTTGGGGGAGCTGCTCTGCCCCCTGCCCGGTGCAGGGCTCAGTGGGGTTGTTTACCCCATGAGGCCCCAGGAGGAACAACCTCAGTGGTGGGGCCAGCTGTGGAGCCCTGGATTCAGCCCCCGCAGTAATTCCGGAGCTCTCGGTCTGCAGGGCCTGGAGGCTCCGGGGCGGGCCGCTGATCTGCTCAGCTGGGGCAGGAGCGTCCTTGCTGTCCTAGGTCCTCCCGGCCTCTGCCTGTCCCGGGGGAGGCCGGATCCTGGGCTGTGTCCCCCGCGCCCTGTGCTCCTGGTCTGCGCTGTTGGATTCGCTCTACCGGCCCGCAGCCTCCTCCGCGGAGCCGCCGCCCGAGCCCCTCTGAGCTGCTCCGGGTCCCTCCATGCGCGCTGCAGCCCTTAGGGAGCTCGGCGCACTCTCCTGGGCGCGCAGGTGTCTGTTAGTGTCCCAGGGAGCCTGAGGGCACCCCCTCCCTCCTGGGTCCTGCTCCAACTCCCTGCGAGCCCCTTTCCACCCGGGAAGGTTGGTGCAGCTCCTGCTTCTCCGGGACGGGGCTCTCCTGTCCTGGGGACACTCGCCCCGGCCTCAGCCCGGCTCCTCACGGGGCCCCTCCCCCTTGGAGGCCTTTTGTTTCTTTATTTCTTTTTCCCCCATCTTCCTACCTTGATAGAAGCGTGAACTCTTCTCACTGTAGCATTCCAGGTGTTCTCTCTTTAAATCTCAGGCCGAATTCGTAGATTTTCAGGATGATTTGATGGTTATCTAGGTAATTTGGTGGGGACAGGTGACTTGGGGACCCTACTCTTCCACCATCTTTACCCGACTCCTCTCAGCGTGGAGTCTGCTTCAGATTCTCTCTCTCTGTCTCTCTCTCTCTCTCACTTTCTCCCTCTGCCCTTCCCCCACTCGTGTGCACACCCTCTCTCTCTTTCTAAAATAAAATAAATATTAAAAAATAAATAATAAACAAATAAAATAAGTTTAAAAAATTTAAAAAGTATTTGACAGAGGAGGGGGGAGCATAAGCAGGGGGAACTGTAGGCAGAGGGAAAAGGAAAGTAAGCTCTCTTCTGAGCAGGGAGCTGGATGTTGGGCTCAATCCTAGGACACTGGGATCATGACCTGAGCCGAAGGCAGATGCTTAACCAACTGAACTATCCAGGTGCTCCTAAAATAAATAAAATCCTGAAAAAAAAAAAAGAAATTCAGCCTTTTGTGACAACATGGATGAACTTGAGGGCATTATACTAAATGAAATAAATATAAACAGAAGGAGACAAATACTATATGATCTCATTTATATGTGGAATCTAAAAAAAGCCAATTTCATAGCAACAGAGCACATTGGTGGTTGCTAGGGACTAGGTGGTAGGGGGAAATGGAAGAGATATTTATTGGTCAATGGATACAAATTTCCAGTTAGAAGATGAATAAATTCAGGGAGGTAATATACTGCATTGTGATTATAGTTAACAATACTGTATTATACACTTGAAAGTTGCTGAGAGTATATCTTAAATGTTCTCACCACACACACAAAAATGGTAACTATGTGAAATAATGGATGTGTTAGCTAACTTTATTGTGTTAATCTTTTCCCAGCATACAGATGTATCGAATCATCATGTTGTACACCTTAAACTCACATAATGTTTGTTTTTAGATTACACATATAGGTGAGGTCATCCAATATTCATCTTTCTCTTACAGTTAATGTTTCGTGTTTTGGCTATTATAAATAATGCTGCAATGAAAGTGGAAGTGCATATATCTTTTTGAGTCAGTGTTTTCACTTTCTTCAGATAAATTACCAGAAGTGCAATTTCTGGATCATATGGTAGTTCTATTTTTAATTTTTTGAGGAACCTCCATACTGTTTTCCATTGTGATCGCACTGATTTTATTCCCACCAACAGTGAATGAGTGTTCTCTTTTTTGTCCACATCTTTCCCAACACCTATTATCTCTTATCTTCTCAATGATAGTCATTCTAACAGTTGTGAAGTGATATTTCATTGTGGTTTTTTGATTTGCATTTTCTTGATGATTAATGATGTTGAGCACCTTTTCATGTACCTGTTGGCTATCAGTATGTCTTCTTTGGAAAAATGTCTATTCAGATCCTCTGCCCATTTTTTAATTAGATAGTTTATTTTTTGTTTATCGAGCTGTATGAACTCTTTATATATTTTGGATATTAACTCCTTTTCATATATGTTATTTGCAAACATTTTCTCCCATTTGCTAGATTGACTTTTCATTTTTTTAAAGATTTTATTTCTTTATTCATGAGAGACACACAGAGAGAGGCAGAAACATAGGCAGAGGGAGAAGCAGGTTCCCTGCAGGGAGCCTGATGTGGGACTCTGTCCCAGGACCCTAGGATCACTCCCTGAGCCAAAGGCAGACGCTCAACCACTGAGCCACCCAGGCACCCCTAACTTTTCATTTTGTTGATGTACACACTGTCATATGTCTATTATATCTCAACAAAACTGAACAAAAAAGAAGTTTGGGGAATGTTTTTTAAAAAGAAGCAGACTTATCAACCAATTGCAATTAGTTGTAGCTCTTCTTTTTCCTGATTCAAACAAACTACAAAGAAAGTATACATTAATAATATGTACACAGATATTTAATAATATTAAACAATTTCTGCTTGTGATTTTAGCGAAACGATGAGGTAGTTATTTTGTTCACTTTAAATAGTTGACATACAGTTTTGTATTAGTTTCAGGCATATAATATAGTGATTTAACATTTATATACACTATTAAGTGATAGAGATAACATAGAGATAATATAGATGGCTACAGATGTAATGATGCATTTGCCTCAAATTAATAGTAAGGGAGTGGAACTATAGATGAAACAATGTTGGCCATAGTTGATAATGTCTTTTTTTAAAGATTTAATTAATTAATTAATTAATTAATTTTAGAGGGACAGAGAGAGGGTGTGAGCAGTGGGAGGAGCAGAGAGGGAGAGCGGGGAAAGAATCTCAAGCAGACTCTGAACTAAGCATGGAACCAGTCCTGAGGCTCTATCTCACGAGACTGAGATCATGACCTAACTAAAAACAAGAGTCAGGCACTCAACCAACAGAGCCACTCAGGCACCCTGATAATGTCTTTTTAAAAATTTAAGTATAATTGACACATAAGACTACATTAGTTTCAGGTGTACAATACAGTGATTTGACAACTCCATACTTTGTGCTCATCACAAGTGTAGTTACTATCTGTCACCAGACAACACTACTACAAAACATTGCCTATATTCTCTATGTTGTGCCTTTCATCCTAATGACTTCTTCATTCCATAATTGGAAGTCTGTACTTCCTATTTCCCTTCACCCATTTTGTCAATCTTCTCAACTCCTCCTTTCTGGCAACAATCAGTTTTTACTCTGTATTTATGGGTTTGTCTCTGCTTTTTTCTTGCTCATTTGTTTGTTTGTTTGCTTTGTTTTTTAGTTTCTGTGTATGAGTGAAATCATAGGGTATTTGTCTTTCTCTTAGTTTGAGTTATTTCACTTAGCGTAATACCACCCACATCTATCCACGTTGTTAAAAATGGCAAGATCTCATTCTTTCTTATGATTCAGTAATATTCCATTGTGTATATACACCTTACTTCTTTATCCATCTATTGATGGACACTTAGATTGCTTCCATATCTTGGCTATTGTAAATAATGCTGCATTAAACACAGTAGTGCATATACCTTCTCAAATTAGTCTCTTTATTTTCTTTGGGTATAACCGGTGGTGGAATTACTGGATTATACGGTGTTTTTATTTTTTTTGAGGAATTATTATTATTCCATATTATTTCCCACAGTGGCTGCACAAATTTACATTTCCAGCAACAGTGCACAAGAGTTCCTTTTTTTTAAGAGTTCCTTTTTATACACATCCTCAGTGATGCTTGTTATTTCTTGTCTTTTTGATTCTATCATTCTAACAGATGTAAGGTGATATCATACTGTGGTTTTGATTTGTATTTCCCTGATGATCTGTGATATTGAGCACTTTTTCATGTGTCTGTTGGCCACCTGGATGTCTTCATTGGAAAAATGTCTATCCAGGTCCTCTGCCTATTTTTAATCAGATTATTTAGGAGTTTTGGCATTATGAGATGATAATGTCTTAATCTGGATGATGGGTAAATTGGGATTCATTATACTATTCTTTCAGCTTCTGTAAATGTTTGAAATATTCCCTAGAAAGAGTTACAAAAGGAGGAGGAGGCAATATATGGCCTAAAAGTTTAGAATGTTGAGCTCTGGAATCACATGCCCTGACTTCATGTTCTGTTTCTGCTTTTAATAGCTGTGTGCCTTTAGGAAAGTGAATAGTCAGGATAGGAGGGACCTTGACTAATGGAGGTTCCATCATCTTGTGATGCCACCATATCAACATATGACATCTGAAGGTGCTGCAGAAGGGGGAAAAAAAGACACATGTTCATGGGATGCTTTTAAGGGCCAGACCTAGAAATGGCTTACATAATTTCTGTGCATATTCTTTTGGTCATAAGCCAGTCACATAGTCTTAGCCTAGCTATGAAGGAAGATGGGAAATGTGTGCCCAGAGGCGGGCAGATGAAAGATAGTTGAAGAGCATGTTTTGTGTCACAGCAAAGTACTTAACTTCCTGTGCTTTAGTCTGCTTCTTTGTAGAATGGATATAATAGCATGTATCTCATAGACTTCTTATAAGTATAAAATGAGTCAATACATGTAAGGTTCTCAGAGCAAGGCCTAACACATAAGTGCTTAATAATTTTTATGTATGTATGCATTTCTCTAAATATGGGCCTTGACACATGGAGAAGATTATTGACAGCCAAAGAAAGGGGTTGGTGAGGCAGTCTCTTTTATAAAGAGAGGTGACAGCATGAGAAAAGGGACAAAGGGAAAGTGTGGGTGGTGTTCAGGGAATAATGGGGTGTGAAGAGGGGGATGGTAGGTTGGAGTCCCTCATGGAAGGCCTCAAACACCCAATAAGCAGGCAATTGACCACCATTGAAAAACTGCAGGAATAGAAAAATCATAAAAACCATAGGATCAACCTTCTTAACTCCCCAGCCTCTGGTTTTCAACCACATTTTTCTCCTAACAATTGTAGGAGGCTTTAGGAAGATGAATCTGTCAGGTTCTAATCTCAGGTTTGCCACTAACTTGTTATGGGCAAGTTACTTTGGATTCCAGTTTTCTTCTGTGAAATTAAGATTGTGCCATAAAATCTCTAAAGGTCCCCCTTCTAGCTTTAAAACTGGATTTAAATTTGAGTTGAGAAAGTTTGGAACCAATTCAGTTTGATAGTCTAATACAGGGACTGATAGTTGTCCTCCATTATCAGTTCTTTTTTAGCATAGAGCCTCCAATTTTTACCTGGGAATATGGGTGTCAGAATAAATTTTATATTTCCAGTCTTCATTGGAGCTATGAGTGGCTAAGTAACTAAGTTCTGGCCAATGGGCTATAAGCTATGTTTTGATTGTAGATACAATTCTCAGGGATACTTCTCTTTCTTTCCTCCTTGTGGTAGGAATGCAGACATGATGGCTCAAGGTGGAACAACCATCTTGAATCATGATGTGACATTGGCCCAGCCATGGAAATTGTGTGTTGAGAAATGCAGAGCAACAGTGTTGAAGAGTTCTGGATCCCAATAATTGTGGAGCTATCACTAACCCTGGACTTCTTATATTAACATTAGCAAGAAATAACCATCTACTTTGCTTAAAACACTGTCATTTTGGATGTTCTGTCATGTGTAGCTGAACCTATATTATAACTCGTATGGCAGATAACTGATGTATCAGATGAGACTGAGAGTCTGGACTATCAATAGTTTGGAAGCAGTGACTGTAGGAAAGTACCAGTGAGTTGAAGATTATTCCAAGGCATTGAGCCTGAATGACTCAGAAGACTATCAGAAATAGAGAAGTTGGAGGAGGAACTAGTTTGAGAGGAAAAATAATGAATTTTTTCTTTATATATGAATAGAGGCTTCATCAAGTGATCACATGAACATTTAATGCCCAAATGACACCTAATACAGGCTCTCAGAGACACTTCCATAAGGAGGAACACAGAGCTCCCTCAAAGACTCCTCCAGTTATATTTGTGAGTCTCAGTGGGTATCTCACTTTATGCTTACAGACATGTCCTGTCTTGTTCTCCAATTCAGGTTCCTTTTTTAAAAAAAGATTTTATTTATTTATTTGACTGAGAGATACAGTAAGTGTATGTGTGAGAGAGCACAAGCAGAGTGGACGAGCAGAGAGAGAAGGAGAAGCAGACTCCCTGCTGAGCAGGGAACCCGATACAGGGTTCCATCCCAGGATCCTGGGATTATGACCTGAACTGAAAGTGGACCCGTAACTGACTGAGCCACCCAGATGCCCCAAACTAGCTTCCATATTAGAGCCCCTTGTCATAGCTTCTTCCTCCATAAGAACACTCTGAATCATGCACAGCTGTCCTCTGCTAGTGGCCACCCGGAACAGCACTGTTGGGGCACCTGGGTGGCTCAGTGGTTGAGTGTCTGTCTTTGCCACAGGTCGTGATCCTGGGGTCCTGAGATCGAGTTCCGCATCAGGCTCCCTGCAAGGAGCCTGCTTCTCCCTCTGCCATGTCTCTGACTCTCTCTGTGTCTTTCATGGACAAATAAATAAAGTCTTAAAAAAAAAAAAGAACAACACTGTTGTCTATAGCAGAGTGGTAGGCAGGGGAAGGGTTGGTCTCTCCCAACTTTGTGATGCATTTTGTCACTTGAGCCATGGAGCAACACACTTTATGCACAGAATCATACAAAGTCCATAGGTCTTCTAACACCTGGTTTTAACTGTACCCAAAATCAATTTATTTATTTTTTTAAAGATTTTATTTATTGATTCATAAGACACACACACACACACACACAAACAGAGAGAGAGAGAGAGAGAGAGAGAGAGAGAGAGGCAGAGGGAGAAGCAGGCTCCATGCAGGGATCCCGATGTAGGACTTGATCCCGGGTCTCCAGGATCACACCCAGAGGCAAAGGCAGACACTCAACTGCTGAGCTACCCAGGCGTCCCTCAATTTCTTTAGAACCACTAGAGCACAAACCCAGTGATTGTGGTGCACACTCTAAAATAATCCACATCTCCTGGTATATCCTTGCATAATACCCTCCTCTTGAGTGTGGGCTGGCTGAACATCTTGCTTTTCACCAAAATATGGCAAAGGTGATGGGAAGTCACCTCAGTGCTTATGTCTTGCTAGCTGATTCTTTCTATTGCCTTCACAGTTTGCATGCTTTGATGAAGCAAGCAGCCTGTTGAAGAGACCCAGATTGCAAAGAATTGAGAGAGGTCTCTAGTCAACAACAAGGAGGGAATTTGAGGCTCTCAGCCCAACAACCCATGGAGAATTGAATCACATTAATGACCATGTGAACTTGGAAGTGGACCCTTCCCCAGCTGAACCTTCCAGTGAGACTCCAGCCCCAGCTGACTCTTTGATTGCAGCCTTAAAAGAGACCCTGAAACAAAGGCTCCAGTTAAGCCATATCCAAATTCCTGACTCACAGAAACTGTAAGATAAGAGATGTGTGTGGTTTTTAGTTGCCAAATTTATGGTAATTTTTATGCAGCAATTGATAATTCATAGAATAATATTTCCTCCATTCTCCCCATTACTTCTCAGGCTCCTGCTTCCTCCATCCCAAAGTCTACACCATGTATATCAACTTATGCAAATACATGTCTTCCAGGATCACCAGCCCACTACTTCTGTAGTTACAGAATTTTGGCATCCAATTTCAGGCACATCCTAGACAAATAAATAAGCAGATACAAGATTTTATCATTCCCTTACCTGTTGTACAGTACAACTTAAGTTAACTCTAGTTTCACCTTCTGACATCTTGCATTTTATTTATCTTGGTGTGTTTCATTTCTCCTAAAGTTGCCTGGGCTCTGAGTCTCCAGGGAAGGTCAGTTATGAAGTCTCTAGCTACTCACAGATGCCTCTCTCAGAGCTTCAACTGGTTTACTGAGTTGGCTTCAGTTCATAGAGCTATCTGTGTCTTAGCTTTGATTTACCAGCTTCTGGGAAAGAGTATTCCACTTTGGGTCTTTCATGCTATTCATATCTTCATTCTTCCTCTGGGCTTTTGTCTGAAGATAGTTATGAAAACATCTGTGTTCTGCCCCAAGCCTTCCTCTATTTCTGATCTATAGTTTTATTTTCACATGCCTTGAGAATAACTTTGTAACTGTAACTTTGTCAAGCAGTCCCTCCTAATTGAAGGCACATGTACTTTTTCATATATAATCATTTAAACAATTCCAACATTTTTATAAAGTCTATACTTTGGAACTATATTTATTTTTGAGATCTTAACATTCTTTTTATCTCTCCCTAATAGCTTTATGACATTTTCCTTAATCTATCTTCACAGTTCAAAAAAACCCCACCCCAGTTATTTGTGATGTATGCCATTTGTTTTTCATTTGTAGGTGATGCCAAATATTCTGCTATTCCTTGCCATTCTGTATTTGCAATCCATGTTTATCACCTCCATGTAAATTCTACAGAGACATCTTTCCCTACAATGTTTTCTAGTCTAACTTCAATTCACTCAACAACATCCATAGAGCAAGCCCTAGTGATGCCTCTACTATGAGTTAGGTGCTTAGGCCACAAAGATGATTAAGACAAGAATTTTACCCTCAAGAAACTCACAGGCACAAAATCTCACTTGTCTGTGTGAAAGATAAGTAAACCAATATTTGTAATACCACATGCTAGGTGCTACAATCAAAGTAAATAGTCTCCCCAGATGAATGGGAGGAATTTTATCTGAAAGATAGCTTCTTAATAAAATGTTTTATTTATTTATAATAGAGAGAAAGAGAGTGTGAGCAGGGAAAGTGGCAGAAGGAGAGGGAGAGAATCTCAAGCAGAATCCACACCGAGCATGGAGTCCGATGCAGGGCTCAATCTCACAACCTTGAAATCAAGGCCTGAGCTGAAACCAAGAGTTGGATGCTTAGCCAACTGACTCACCCAGGTGCCCCTGAAAGATAGCTTTTAGAATGAACCTTGGAGCTTGAGTAGGGATCCTACATGTGGAGAAGGGAAGTAGTGATTTCTATGCAGAGATTACATAATATTATGCCCCGCCAAGAAAATATCCATTGAAAACCACTTTTAAATAGAGCTTATCAAGATTTTAAAATTGATTTCAAGTGATATCATTATGCCCTCTCCTAATGCTTTTCAGAGCTACTTCAAATGATTAACAAAAAATACTAAGATTTGAAGTAGATGGTGAGTGTATTTTCCAACCCCCAGTTTAGGACATTTGGTCTGAAAAATATAATGGTAATATTGGGAATAACAGAACCAAGTGTTTGAATTTGGATCTCTCTAGGAAAATCAGGTCAGAATACATGTTCTTTTAGATATTGGTATATAGAAACTCCAGATAGAGAAATTTATTATTACAACCTTAACAATCAGATAAATAAATCAGAATGTCTGTAGACTACTTCACAGAATTTGCCAGCTCTTTGGAGCTAATTTGGAGGCTCTGCCATAGGAGTCCAGCCATTCTGATGTCTTTTGTATCTTTTGTCTGTAAGTAACAGACACTTAGGGGAATATAAAGTGTTGAGGGGAATGCTTTGTGGGATTCCAAAGTATCTCATAGAACCAAAGGTAGAATAAAATAGTCATGGCCCAGGAATAGCAGAAATCAGGGTACCTCAGTAGCATGCCCTCAAGGAGCAAGTATCACAAACTCAGGGGGTTGAGCAGTGTTGAAGTAATCTGTAGTGAGCAGGGCAGTTGCTACTTCCTTTGCCAATTGTTACCAGATAGGAATTTTGGCCAGTGCTGCTGGACTGAGTAAAGGCAGAATTGTGGATTGTTATGTGACATTGCTTGGTTATTAAATATTGGCTACTCAGTCATATTAAAAATTTAAAAAACACTGTAAAAGCCAAACAAAACATGCTTCAAAGTGCTGCCATAAAGGGACAACTCCAACAGCTTGTCCTTTTTGCCTTACTCCACTCAAAATTCATGTTTCCTGGAATGAGAATTCCATTGGCCCAATTTAATCCAAGCATCTATCTCAGACTTATTCAGCTATTGACGGCAGGCAGTGTCACTTAGCATAGGCATAGTTGCTTTGTGCATGGGGGGGTGGTGGTGTCCACCTTGATGTATACAATTGGTCATTCTTAGGGAATAATAATCATGAATAACATATATGTGCTTCCCACATGTCAAGAGCTGATCTAAGTATTTAACATATATTATTTCATGTAAGTCTTATGACTCCCTAATGAAGGAATACTCTCATTCCCATATTATAGATGAGGAAATGGAGGCTCCAAGAGGTTAAAGAGGATTTTCCTGGAGTCTCGCAGGTGGGAAAGCCATTCTTTTTCTGATCCTGTGCTCCTAACCACTTCCCCGTGAGGTCCCCTCCCCAAGAGAAGAGGAATTAAGAACCAGGCAGGCACCCCATTTGCTTGATTGGGGGAGAAGTTTCAGGAACACTTACATGACATAGTTAGAGATGAAGGGGACACAGGTCTGTCAGATTCTGACACTCAGTAAACTGCCTCTCAGCCACTTGGGAAAGTGACTTGCCCAAGGTTATAGAGCTAACTGCAGGGTAGGAGCCTTCCAAATGCCCCGTACGTTTCCACCACAGCTTCCCATTCTCAGCCAATTAGCTTCACTATTCATGCTCCACAACACTTCGTTTGCATTTGTGGGATCCCATAAAAGAACTCCTCCTTTTTTGTTTTCATTCAATTCAGCCTCCCAGCTGCAATTCCATATATCCACTCTTTTATCCTCCCATCTGTCTATTTATGACAATCAAAGAAGCCCTAGAATGTTTTCCAAGCAGGAAACACACCATTTCCCATCTGCATTACTTTTTTCCATTTGTCATAGCTCACCAGTCACGAAGAAAAATAAGCAGCTTTCCCAAACTGGCCAGGATGGGTTCACAACTGTGTAAATAAGTATTCAGAGGGTAAACTCAGAGGCCAGTGTCTACTACCATCGTTGGCACACCACTGGGCTAGCTTTCAGTTGAAAGCACATGCTTCCTACAGATCTCAGAAATGAAAAGATGGGTACAGGGAACATGCTGGTGCTAGAGTCAGCTTTGACAAGTGGCCTGGGACTTCAAAACCTGTGGGAGGAATGTCAGGCCTGCTGGTCTACCCTCTGTGCTTTGGAAAGATGCCCTTGGGTATTGGTCTCTCTGAAAGAAGAGTGAAGGGAGAAGGAACCTGAGCATGGGTCAGACTGTAGAAAGGAGAAAGTGGGAGGAAGGCAGACCTGAAGTTATGTAGTCCTTTTAAGTCACCTAAATTTCCCTGCATCCTTATGTTATCTTCTTTGTTAGAACCTCTGGATCGAACCTGTTATACTCATTCCCACTGCTAGATGCTGACCCTTCCTAAGGAGATGGGTGTTCTCATCAGCTAACCTCACCTGGGACTTTTGTACTCCTAGAGAGGTGGTGCATGATGGGATTTGGGAAAGCCAAGAATCCTCTGAAATTGTATGTAAAATGGTGTGGAGATGTGCGATTTTCCAAAGAAAGCAGTCATAGATCTGATCAGATAGTTAATGGGTCCATGATACGTATTTTATTTTATTTTTAGAGAGAAAGAAAGAAAGAGCAGGGAGGGGCAGAGGGAGAAGGAGAGAGAATCTCAAGCAGGCTCCATGTTCAGCTCAGAACCCAACATGGGGCTCAATCTCACAACCCCCAGATCATGACCTGAGCCTAAATCAGGAGTCAGACACTCAACTGACTGAGCTACCCAGGAGCCCCTGGGTCTGTGATCTTTAAAAAAATGCACAAACCAGCTACCCCAGAAGCCTTCAGATGAAGGAACACACTTGCAATCATGTCATTTCAGGAGGAATGAGCTAGGGTGGATGGCAGGGATTTTCCCAGAGTCCTTAAGAGCCACATGGACTTCATGACCAAACTCACAGAGAGTTGACCTGGATGAGTTAGGTCATCTAGAGATGAGCTGAAGGACACTGGAGACGAAGACAGTAGCAACGGCAGCATAGATCTTGGGGAATTAGTGGGGGAGGCTGGAATCAAATCAAAGCCAGACACTTTGAAATAACTTGAGCAGAGGAGCCAATCTGAAAGTGCTCTACAGAGCTCAGCAGAATGAGAAAGATGGGATCTGAATGGCTAGAAACAGGGGCTGCCTAGAAGAAGATTCGTGTTTAACTGTGATATTTAATATTCCTTTGCAAGGCAAAACAGTAGCAATCAATGTGAAAGTAAGGGAGCAGCTGCTGCTTCCCAAATACTGTCAACGAGACAGAAAATGTGCGAGGTGTAGTGAATAATGGCTGTAATTAAAGCAAGACAGGGCTCCCAGGGTTGTGATTACACACGTACTCTCTCTCAAATAAATAGATAAATCTTTTTTTTTTTTAAGAATAAAGTTCGAATCTTCTCC
The DNA here is from genome assembly GCF_053574225.1 of Canis aureus. NCBI lineage: Eukaryota > Metazoa > Chordata > Mammalia > Carnivora > Canidae > Canis > Canis aureus. Next base: position 40,877,123 of record NC_135649.1, read on the forward strand.
TTGTATCTCTTAATTCTGGGACTAGCAGCCAGCTAGGGCATGTTCTTTTCATGGCAGATGGCAGGTGCACAAGAGGCCAAGCTTAATCAGGCAAGCATGTCTAATATCTCTGCTAATATCATATCCACTGACATTCCGATAGACATAGCAAGTCATGTGGCCATGTCCACCAGCAATGGAGTGGTGAAATATATTCTGTTTGCTCTACAAGGAAATGCTGCAAAGTCACATGGCCAGGAAATGTATATAAAATTCTTTAACAGGAAGGGAGTGAAAATTAAGAACAATAATCTAATCTACTGTCCCCCGCTCTAACTGTTCTTGTTTCGGGCTTTTTCCTCCTAGACCCTATTCTCAATATAAGCCCCTCCTTCACCTTTTTTTTGGGTCTTTGCTCAGGTGTCATTTTCTCAAAGAGGCCTTCCTATGCACACACTTGAAAATTGTGCCCTCCCCCAACCATCCCAGCATCTCTGCCTCCCTTTACTGTTCTATTTACCTCCAATAACACTTATCACCTGACATACTCTGCATTTTGCCTATGTAGTTTATTGTCTGTTACCTTTCCATAGAATGTAAGCTCCTCACAGGCAGGTAATTTGGTTCAATTTGTTCATTGATGTATCTTGATTGCCTATAACAGTGCCTTGCACACAGTAGCCCTCAATAAATATTGAATGGATGAATGAATGAATGAATGAATGAATGAATGAGCTATCAGCAATACGAAGAAGGCAAGAGCCAGGCTGAGAACGAGAAGAGGTTGAGCATGGCAGTGGAGTATGGCACCGTATGCCAAAGGCTCTGCCATATTTGAGGAGGGAAAAGAAGAAAACAAAAGCAAATCAGTGGGGGGCGGAGTGGAGATCACAAAGCCACTTCATTCATGGCCATTTGGGGTCTGTAGACAGTGAGGTGATGTGATAACTCACGAGGAAATGTCTGCTATATACTTAGGCTACCTCCTTCTTGGCTTCTCCTCATTCACATGCAGCAAAGCAAAACCAGGATTACAAATGCAGGTTTCCTGGGGGTTTTTTTGTTTTTGTTTTTGTTTTTGTTTTTTTGGTCTACTCTTCCCCTTTGGCACCACACAGCCAGCAATTTTCAATGGCTGAAGCTTCACTTGAGGCAATGGGATTTGCCAGGTTGACTGATTTTCTCTGTGTGAGTCCCAGTGGGTTCCTGCCCTGGGATACAACCCTATTTGAGGAGTTCTCCTGGTTTCTGTCTCAGAAGAAAGAAACAATCCCATGCAGTTAGGACCCAGGGTCAGTCCTAAAATCATGATCCTCTAAGTTATTAGAATCCGAGAGACCTGGCTAAGCTACTGGGAAGGGTACTGAAACACTTAGTGGGATCTAGGCCTGGGAATGGATACCCACACTCAGTAAGCTTTTTGAGGTTGGGTCAATGGTTGCAGAATATGGGTCAAAATATCTGCAGTTTTTTTACTTTTTTCATCAATTTAGGTGTGTGTGTGTGTGTGTGTGTGTTCATAGAAACATATGATGTGGGGCATGTGGGTGGCTCAGTGGTTGAGTGGCTGCCTTTGGCTTAGGGTGTGATCCTGGAGACCTGGGATTGAGTCCCACATTGGACTCCCTCTGCAGAGCCTGCTTATCCTTGTGCCTCTCTCTGTGTCTCTTGCGAATAAATAAATAAAATATTTTTAAAAAAGAAATGTATGAGGTAATATATTAACTTAATTAAAATATAATATAAATATATATAATATAAATGATGCATATATTCCATATATACCGTGTATGGGAGATTCCAAAGGTGGCCACCATGAACTACTCCTTTCAGGGTACATACCTGCCACTCCATTCATCAAGGGGTAAAGCTTGTTATTTCTCCCCTTGCAATTGGTCTGGTCTCTCACCTTTCTTTGGCTACTAGAATGTGGTATAAATAACACTGCGCTTAGTTTCAGAAACATGTAAGTGTCTGCATCTCTCAGGGGTGGCCAGGCACCATATAAGAAGTCTGACCACTCTGAGACTACTATGCCATGTGGAAGCCCAAACTACCCAGATGGAAAGGCCATGTGGAGAAGAAGCCAGGAACCCAGTAGACAATAAGAAATTGAGGTCCCAGACACAGGAGCCCAGTCGAGCCATCCTGACCAGGTCCTGCTGTTGAGTGATCTGCACAGAGGCTCCAGACATCCTGGTGCAAACACAAGCCATCCATACTGTACAGGGCCTCCTAACCCACAGAACCACAAATCAGGAAGAATGGTCATTGTTTTAAACTTTTGAGTTTGGGGGTAGTCCTGTGACAATGAAAAACTGAAACATCAGAATGTGGGGAGCAAGAAGTGGGCTAGAGTAGTATTTCATAGTGGCGTGTGGCAGCAAGCCAGTGACCCAAGCTGCCTGGGTGCCAGCTGAATGACCCTGGACAAGTCATTGAATCTCCTCTGTACTTAAGTTTCTTTGCCTGGAAACCAGGATTAATAATATCTCAAATCAGAGCTGCGACAATCAGGTGAGTTCATACAGGTAAAGCCCTCTGAACTGTGCCTGGCACCTAGTAGGTTCTATGAAAGCATTTGCTGTCTTTGTGATGATGATGATGATGGTGGGGGTGATGGTGATGGTGTATCATTTGTATTATGCCTCAGTTTTTCTCTCACATCTACCCTCTTCTAAGCCTGAACACCTGACAGAACAGAAGTACTGCCTCCCCAGCTACCAACCTAGGGCCTTTGCGCACGGTGTGTGCTCTGAATTTGGGGGTTTAACTGAAGGTCCCAAATCATTTCTGGCTGACATAGGAAAGAGCTAGAATGTTGCAACCCCCACCCCCACCCAATTTTCCTCTGTAGTTCCGTTTTGCGTAGGCAACTGCTCTGAGTTTGCATTCCTTCAGCTTACCTCCACAGGCTGTCAAGAGAACAGTGAGGGGCGGGGGGAGTCAATTTAGAAATAGGCTGGAAGGTAGGGAAAGCCAGTTTAATGAAAGGCATTATCAGCCAAAAATCCACTAAGTGGATAATTCATGGCAGGCATCAAGGGTTAACTTCAGTAAATTGCCCCTTCCCAAATGCTGCCAGTGGCCTGAAAAGTTCACACAGCCTCTCTGAGTACCTACCACTGCTGGGCCCTGGGAGGATTGACTTCAATGTAAAATAAAGTAGATAATAAGTGTTTCCATCCTTCTTGTTACTCTCATGGAAATGAAAGCTGCCAAGACTGAGGGGAGGTGGGTGTTAAGCATTTGTCTGACTAATCTGTAAATCAGAGATGCATGCAGCCTGTGCCCAGGTAGTAGGAGGCAATGTGGGGGACACAGCCAGACCCAGGAGCAATGATGTGTGCGTGGAGGGTGCAGGCTCTCTGAGAGGCTCATGGGACACAGCATAGGCTAGAAGTAAGAGGAGGAGTCGTGGAGAAAAACATTACAGTAGGCAAAGTTGCCCTGCTTTTTCCACCCCACCCTGCCACCTGCATCCATTCCCTTCCTTTTCTCCACTACCTGCCCCCTGCCACATGGGGTTTCCTGCCCAGATTGCATAGACCCTGGTCTGATTGATACTCCCCCAAACACCAGAATAGTAATAACCCCAGCTTTGGCTGCCCCCCCTCACACACACACCATGCTTTTAAAACTGCGCCAAGCATTCAAAACTTCCATTTCCCTGGACATCTGAGCCCATCCTTGCTGAAACTCAGGAAGCAAGCCCAGCTCTGAGAAGCAAGAAAGAGCTGCCCATGAGGGAGGACTGGGGGTGGGGGGGAGTGGTAAAGGAACCAAGAGAGTTCTGGAATCCAGCTGGCATCTGAAGAAGCAGGACAGGGAGTGAGTAGTAGATGGGTTTGGGCATCCGCCTGTTAGCTAGAGGAGCTGCCCCTTCCACAGGGTGGTGGCAGGGGGCGGGGTGGTGGTGGGTCCACTCAGATCACTCAGGGCTCCAGGATTCCCTGTGGAAGGGTTGTGCTCAAAAAGGTCGGGCTTGCAGAATGGGAATGGTAGCGGGGCAGTGCTGAGTCTGCCGGGGATGGGCAAACCACCCAAAAAAGCCGTTTCCCTTGGGCTGCCAGTTGCTACATCTCTTCCCTCTCTTTGATTTCCAACAGGGCAACTGTCTGCCCAGCATATGATGTTGTGAGGATCAAAAATAGCCTCTGGTAGCTGCAAGAGGGTCTGTTTATAGAGTTCCGGCCTTCACACCACCTGTGAGTTCCACTCCAGCAAGCTCTATTTTCTAAAGAATGAATCTGTACCTTCTCTGAAGGACCCAGTGGCCACAGAAGGGGATGGTTCTTTGCATGTCTTTTTTCTTCTGAAGAAATGCCTTCCATCCCTCCTCTAACCCCTCCCCACCCTGTGCCACCCAACAGTGCCACCCTGCCCAGGTTGTGCCCTCAGGCTCTGAGTACCTCTCCATGCTTTCACCTCTGTAAAGCTTACTCATTCTGGGTCTTTTTTCCTCCGTTTCTCTCTCTCTCTCTCTCTCTCTCTCTCTCTGTTGCTGGCACTAGCTGAGTAACTTGAGCCAAAGTTAGCAGTTAGCAATCCAAATCCCTCCAGTCCCTCCCAGGGCACTTCTGATGCAGACCTTCTCCCCTTCATGTGACCCGGAACTGGCGGAGAAGCATAACCTCCCAGGTGACACGTTTTCATTTGGAAAGGGCAAGGACAGAGCCACTGAACCTAAGAAGGGAGTGAGAATGTGAATTTCAGTGGATCAGGCCACCAGGAAGTGATTTTTGTGGCATTCGGGCCTGGCTTTTGGCAACTCCTCGCATCCATCCATCCATCCATCCATCCATCCATCCATCCATCAATCCATCAGTGCTGGCAGTGAGAGGCCCTGCCTGTGTCTCAGACCAGCCTTGTACCCTTACAGTAGGAGTTAGACACTCAGATCCAGGCTTAGTGACTACAGGACCCAGGTAGGCAACTGGAATAAATAGATCTAGAGGGTGTGGTGGGCCAGTCTCCATGGCAAACTGAAGAGTGCATGCCCATCCAAATTCTGAAACATCAGTGCAAAGGAAGATAATAAAGTGTACCAGACCACATGCCTCTCTGTGCTGGGCAGATAAGAGGAGCGCATGCTCTGTTCAAGCAGAACAGCTGTGAGGCAGCTCCAGCCCTGTGTGACCTCACTTTAGGCTGTGTGCCTCAACTTGGCAGAGCTTCCAGATTTTCAAGAGACATCAACAGAGCTGATGTATATGTGTATTTTTTCTCAATTGAGGTATATTTGACATACATTATATTGATTTCAGGTGTACAACATCATGATTCAACATTTGTATACATTGCAAAATGATCACCACACTGAGTCTTGTTACCATCTGGAGAGCTGATGTTTGTGAGTGCCAAATCTCCTTGCTTGTTGCTATTTTCAAATGGTCAAAAAATAATTCTCAAATGTTGAACAGGCTGGGCAAAAAGACATCTTTCGGATGCGTGCAGTCCGCATGCCACCTCTGCTGGAGGCCGTCAGAATGCACAACCCCAGCTGCTGAATCAGTCCAGAATGTTTAGGTCTGGATGACATTTGGCCTGGCACTGATTCCATGTTCATGAAGAGGAGAGAGAGAGAAAGGGAGAGAGAGGGAGTAATATCCCCAACCGAGAGATAACCCCTATCTCTCTCTTTTCTTGAATCTCATGAAGTGTGTTTGGGGAAGGCTCTCTGTTGAAGAATCCTGAAATTTAGCCAGCAACTGAATCCAGTCACTATTCAATTATCCGTGGAAGGATTGCTTGCTCTAGGAATTCGTCATGGGAATTTTGGAAGCTGTGCCCATTTCCTGACACTCAAGCCATCCCTGGATGCTGCCTGCCTTTCACCCACACCCGAGTAGGCAAGAGAGTACTGACCTGTGTGCACAACAGGAAAACAAATCTGTAGTGAAGATAATTCCAAAATCCATCCCCAAATCCCACGCTCTTGTGAATCTCTGGCAGAACAGATAAAGGAGGAATCTCCTGCTGGCTTTTACTTCATCTAATTAGTAAAAGTTGGAAAGAGGAATTTGCTTGGGGTGATCTATGCCAGTTTCTCGTCTAAAGTCTTCTCAAGCGATCCATAAACACTAACAGGATCCGCGGGACAAAAATTCATTCTTTTCCCTCTTTATTTTGCTCCTTTTCATCTTAGATAATTTTTTATTCAATGCCTTGTATGTGTCAGGCACTGTGCTAGTCACTGAATATGGAAAAGAAGACAGCTGTGACACCTGCTCTCTGGAGCTAATGGAAGCTTGGGCAGATAGGGAGAAGGGAAGTCACTGGAATGCAACCCATGAGACATGCCTAGGCCTGCAAAAGCTCCTCAATACAAACCTTTGGTGATTTCACCATACTCTGAGGCCATGGAACCATATTATGCTATGTAAGAGAAAATACATGGGTCTTGGAATCTACCATGCTTTCTGAATCCTGGCTCTTACTACTTGCTATATGTATTACCTTGGGCAAGTCACTTATCTTCTGCTTAAGTTGTCCCATCTGTAAAATGGACATAATAGTAATAGCCACTTTTTACAATTGTGTGCTTAGCAGAGGGACTGGTTCACAGTCCTCAGAAAACACCAAAGTTCTTCCTTTCATGCCTCAGAATTCAAAAGTGATGCCCCCTAGTCCTCCATTTGGTATATGCACTCCTAGGCTATTTTTTTATGGTGGAGATGGGTAATACTGATTCATCCATTATTCTTAATTTTGCCACTCTGCATGCTGGCCCTGGCTGTCTTTAGCATGAGTCCCAGAATCCTGGCCAGGGGTGTGCTAGAGTCAACTTGCACCAGCTCACAGAACCTTTTGGTCATGTTTTGCAACTCTTATTTTCAGAGACATCTTATTGACAGCTTGAAATTGGCCATGGTGGGAATATCTACACCTTGGCAAATTGGCAAACATTGCAGTGCAAATCAGGGTTTCCCCTTACACACACACACACACACACACACACACACAAGCTGGTTGGTAAACATTTACTGGCACTCTGCTGCCCAAGGCTGGAGGGCATCTCACTACGTCATTTGGCCAATTCCCTACTTCAGAGCTAAGACTGGGGGCAGACAAATGAAGTTCCTAGGCTGCAAAATGTAAGGTGGCAGTCACTCCAAGGGCCATAGAAGGCAGGTCCAAACACTGGGAGTGAGAACCTCCTTAAATGGGCCCTGGGCACCCCGCTGTCCTGCTTCTGGTGCCTACCCTGCCTCACTTCCAAACAACTATGCTTTCAATTAATAGTCATCAATTGTCTACTATTTGCTAGGTTCTTGTCTAGAAACAAAGGTCATCCCTGGCTTTCTGGAGCCTATATTCTAACAGATGAGGGGAAGGAAATTACCTGATAAATAATCAGCATATAATACGTTAGACAGTGTGAAGTGCTAAAGCAAAAAACAAAGAGAAGGGGATCCAAGAAATGTTGTGAGGTGAGCTGTAATTTTAGATAGTGAGGTCAGGGTAGTGCCTCACTGAAAAGTGACCTTTGAATAAAGACCTAACGGGTTAAAAAAAAAATCAGACTAATGGTTTTCTTCCATAGTTTGAGAACTCTCTAAGCAAAGAGAATCCACAGCTTCCATCCTAGGTTCCCTCATTTATGCATTCATCCAACACCTACTGGTTGAATGTCTGGTGCTAGATACTGTACTTGCTGAGAATGAGATAATAGTTCATAATCACTGTGTAACTCCTCTGTGCTAGGCACTGTTCCAAGCATTTCACAAGCATTAACTCATCTACTCATTGTGACAACTTCAGGAAGGAAGTACTGTAATTATCTCCATTTTACAGGTAAGGAAATTTCGGCACATGTACAGGGATGACCAAAATGTACTACCCCTGTTCTTAAAACGTTCTCAGCCTAATGAGGAATGTATATATAGAAATAATCATATTGTAACCTGGGAGGAGGAAGGACAAGATGTTATGGCAACACAGAAGGGACCCAGTGAAGCCTTGAGAGGTTGGGAGTTGTAGCCAGAAAAGATTTTGCAGAGGGAGCCATTGTTTGGCAATGAGTGATCTTTTAGAAAAGCAATTTGCTATCAAATTTATCATGGGGGGCCCCTGACTTACTCAGTCCCTAGAGAGCATGTGACTCTTGATCTCAGGGTTGGGAGTTTGAGCCACACATGGGGTGTGGAGATTCCATCAAAATAAAGCCTTAAAAAAATTTATCCTACAACTATTATGGAGAATGGTGTGCACGATATCTTAAGGTATTTTCTCGTTATTTTTTAAGACCTATCCATTCATTTTAGAGCGAGAAAGAGAGAGAGAGAGCAGGGTGAGGGGAGCTAAGAGGAAAAGAGAAGATCCTCAAGCAGACTCCCCGCTAAGCACAGAGCCCAACGTTGACTCCATCCCAGGACCCCAAGATCAGACCGGAGCCTAAATCAAGGGTTGGCTATTCAACTGACTGAGCCACCCAGGTGCCCTTCTCTCTCTCTCTCTTTTCGATATAACATTTTCTAAATGAAAAAAATTTTCTTTTAAATTGTCATTTGAAAGGGTATTTTCTCTTTAGAGAAGCTTCAGAAGATATCTCTTTCAAATTGCAGAGAAAAACTGAGCTTCTTTTAAAAATAGAAAGAGAGGGCAGCCCCGGTAGCCCAGTGGTTTAGCGCCGCCTTCAGCCTGTGGTCCTGGAGACCCGGGATGGAGTCCCGTGTCGGGCTCCATGCATGGAGCCTGCTTCTCCCTCTGCCTGTGTCTCTACCTCTCTCTTTCTCTCTGTGTCTCTCATGAATAAATAAATAAAATCTTTAAAAAAAATAGAAAGAATAGTGAAAGGGAATAGAAGGGAAGGGAGAAGAAATAGGTAGGAAATATCAGAAAGGGAGACAGAACATGAAGACTCCTAACTCTGGGAAATGAACTAGGGGTGGTGGAAGGGGAGGTGGGCGGGGGGTGGGGGTGACTGTGTGGTGGGCACTGAGGTGGGCACTTGACGGGATGAGCACTGGGTGTTATTCTGTATGTTGACAAATTGAACACCAATAAAAAATAAATTTATTATTAAAAAATAAAAAATAAATACAAAAATAGAAAGAGAGAGAGAGAGATGATTTTTTTTCTAACTTACAGACACTCTGAATCCTGCAACTGATAAGGTCTTTTACCCTTGTCTTGGCTGCTAGCATGCTTAGAAACAAATGTGTGTCCTACCTTTCCATGAACAGAAGAATCTTTCAGCAGGCATTTTCTTAAGTGAATCTTGCATTCCTGGATCTTTGGTGGTTTTTTTCCCTAATTCTACATTTCTCTTTGCTATGATATTATCATTTATTTGATTTTTTGCTGTTATATGTTTTGAAAGTCATCTCTAATATTCTCTAGAATAAAATATAATATAAAAAGTTGATTAATTGTAAGAGACAGTGACACTTGAAGAGAATCTTAAAAGATGAGTTTTTCAGGGCACCTGGGTGACTCTGTCAGTTAAGCAACTGACTCTTGATTTTGGCTTAGTTCATGATCTCAGGGTTGGGAGACTGAGCCTCCAGTCAGGCTCCATGCTGGGTGTGGAGTCTGCTTGAGATTCTCTCAAAGAAAAAGATGAGTCTATCAGATGGACAGAGACAAAGGGCCATTTCGGGTAGCAAAAGCAGAGGAATAAAGGCATGAGAAGTGATGGTGTGCCCTGGAGAAAATAAGCTGGGCAATAGAGTAGCTCCAGGCAGAGCCTATGAAGTCTGACAAACATGGGTCTGATCTTAGTTCTGCACTTTTATGACTTTTATTTAATGTCACTAAGCCTTAGTTTCTTTTCTGTAAAATAGGAATAGTGGCTATACCCATCTTATATTTTTTTGAGGATTACATTTATCCAAGCCTCAAGGGCTGATTAGCAAGAGTCCTGCATGTGCACTGTGCTAGACACTGGGGTAGAGTGGCAAATAGAGATGGTGATTTTGCTCATGGAAGATGCTTACATATGGCAAGTATTCAATAAATAGTATAAATAATCATATAAATTATAATTTAATAATAGTAGTAGTATAAATAGTGCTGCATGTTCAGGGCATGAGTACTGTGGGACTTCCTGTCTGAGCTGCAGCATAGAGGAAGGAGACTGGAAGACGATGATGCTGGAAAAATATCAAGGGGACAGAGACCCTAATAGTCTTTGAGTATAATGCTAAGAAGTTTGGAGTCAGATTTTTTTAAAAAATGTGTGTGTGGTGAGGGTGAAATGAAGGTTGAGATGATTTTTTAAATTTTGAAAGCAAATTTGGAGTCACTAAGTTCTTGTGTTTGAGCCAAATCTCTCTTTTTTGCAGTTTTTATGTATATTTCTGTCCTCCTCCTCCTCCTCTTCCTCCCTCTCCTGCTCTTTTTCATCCTCCCCTCCTCTTCATCCACCCCTTCCCCCCTCTTCTTCCTCCTCCTCTTTTTCCTCCCCCTCTTCCTCTTCTTCTTCCTCCCCATTCCCTTCCTCTTCCTCCCCTTCCTCCTGTTCTTCCCACTCCCCCTTCCTCCCTCTATTCCTTTCCTACCAATTACTACCCCTACCAGCTGTCATTTCTTGAATGATTGCTATGTTAGGCACTGTGGTAAGTTCTTAATTTGTGCTTAGTGGTGCTTGCCTCACAGAATTGTGAAGATCATTGTCTCCATTTCATAGTTGTGAAAACTGAAGTTTAGAGAAATCAAGTAACTTGCCCAAAGGTCCCACAGTTAGTAAGTGGAGGAGTTCACTTCTGAACTCCAAGTATTTGCAGTAATGATGGCTATTTACTGAGTGCCAGGCATTCGCCATGCATATCTATTTCATCCCTTCCACACAACAACCTTGTTAAATAATATTATAGATCCTTATCTTATAGATACATGGAGTCTCTGAGAGGCCAAGTGACTTTTCCAAAGTCACACAGCTTCTGTGTAGTCTAGCTCTACATTCAAATTTTAGATAGTCCTGCTATTTAAAATGGGCAGATTTACAAAGTTTGTACTTAAATTCTAGGAGCTATAGCCTAAATGCTTGAGGTCAACAGAAAGGCCTACTGAACAGTCATTCTTGTTTTAAATGGGACCCCCTTTCCTTGGGTGCCCTCGGAAAGAAGTATGAGCAATTACTGAAGTGGGATTCCCATTGAAACAGTTTCTGACAGTTCCTAACGCATCTGCCTTTTGACAGGGATCAGAAACCAGAGCTCACACCCAAATCAGTCTTGACCCTCACCCCTCACATACACATACCACTCTCTCTTAGATACACTGATACTATATAACAGACTGGAGAACAGGGCTGATCATGGGGACATTTGGCCTGTCTACAGAGGAAGCCAGTGGCATCAGAAACTAATGAATCCGGGCTTGTCAGGCCTTGTTGCGACACACACACACACACACACACACATACACACACATCATTATAAAATGTTGCTGTCTCTTGGAGCCTCTCAGCCAGGCAGGAGTTGCAGGCCTGCTACTTTATTGCCACACAAAACATTAATCTTCTGGGGTTTTCCACCCTCCTGACAACACAGGGTAATCAGACAGAATTACAGCTCTGAGACATTCATGATCATAGGATTTGCACCAAATAAACTGTGCAGGCTTTGATGTAAATGGCTGGCTATGGCTTTTTCTTTTCCTGTCTTTCTCTTCCCTCCCCCATTTCTGGAAGACCAATGGTATCTTTATACATTCTATGTCACATATATTTCTTCAAAAAGCCTTGATTCTCCATTAGCAAACAGAATTCATTTGTACTACCCAGGGCTAGCATTTGTAGATATTGAGACAACTGGGGGCCTGGTATTAGCCCCAGCTTATAAGATCTTACTTTTTTTTTTTTAGATCTTACTTTCTTAAAAAAAAGAGTTTACCTTCTAAGCTCTGTTTGTTGAATGTGTGGTCATGATGGTGGACAGGGGATCTGATCACAGGGAACCTTGTGAGGCTCTGACCCTCTCCCTCACTGTACTGCTGCTCCTGCCTGAAATTTCATCATTTGATGGTGATTTCTGTGGCTTCTGGTTTAAGTCTCTGAACACATGTGTCCTTGGGAGAAGCATATTAACATGTTTCAGGGGACGAGTTTGTTTTTTCAGCTGTTTTTCTTGAAATTTAATGTTTTGATATAGATAGTACATTCACATAATTCAAAATTCAAAGAAGAGATGAGCACTGGGTGTTATACTATATATTGGCAAATTGAATTTAAATAAAATATTTTTAATAATAAATAAATAAACAACAGAAAAACAAAAACAAAAACCAAAAACAGGGCAGCCTGGGTGGCTCAGAAGTTTAGCGCCGCCTTCAGCCCAGGGCCTGATCCTGGAGACCAAGGATTGAATCCCATGTCAGGCTCCCAGCATGGAGCCTCCTACTCCCTCTGCCTATGTCTCTGCATCTCTCTGTCTCTCTCTCTCTGTCTCTCTCTGTCTGTCTCTCATGAATAAATAAATAAAATCTTAAGAAAACAAAACAAAAAACAAAAACATAATTCAAAGAAGGCCTGTCTCTCACCCTGTCTTCTTTTTCACCCTGTCTTAATTTATCCCATTCTTTGTCCATTCCTCTGGCCTCGAATAGGTAACCACTTTTTTTGACTCCTTGTGTAACTCTTTAGTATTTGTGAAAATAGGGGTGTGTGTCATTTTTATATTTTCCTGCTTTCTACCATGAAGGCAGTATACTCTATATCCTTTTCTGTGCTTTGCTTTCTTCACTGTAGTATGTGTCATAAAGTTATTTTAGTAACAGTATAGAGACAGGTCCTTCAATCATCTTTCTTAACAACTGCATGATACTATATTGTATAGATATACCATAGTTTATTTATCCAGTTCCTTGTAGATGGATATTTGGGTTCTTTCCAACCATTAACTATTATAAACAACATGGCAACAAATAATCCTGTATGTGAGTTGTTTCATAAGTGTGAAAGGCTATTTGTAAGATAGATACCCAGAAGGGTAAATATTTCTTAAATGTTGATAGGTATTGCCCAATTGTCCTCTTGGAGGGGTTGTTCCATATTACATTCCCAACAGCAATCCATGAGAGTGCTCACTTCCCCACTACTTTATAACCAAGTGATTTAAAATGTTCAGATTTGGCTAAATTAAATAAGAACGGAAATAGTATGCAAGTTTAGTTTTAATTAATAAATGAATTTAAGTTATTTTTAATTTATTAAAAGTATGTCTGAACACCTTTTCATATGTTCAAGGGCTATTTGCTTTGTATTCATTTATTTGTTTCTTCATTAAGCCTTCTACAACATTCAACACATACTCATTGAGCACTTAGTATGTAGCAGGCACTATGCTAGACATTTGGGATACATCAGTGAACAAAGAAGACAAAGATCCCCACCCCCTCCCTCAGAACTTACATTCATTCACCCATTGGTTCATTCATTCTACAAGCTTTCAAGTAGAGAGATGTGTAGATGAGTAAAACATAGTTCCTTCCTCAAGGTTCAGTTTGATTGGACAAGGAAAGGGTCTGTTATGCCATGGTGAGGTAAATGCTAAGAGAGGTGAGCACAGAGTGTTAATGGAGCACAAGAAAGCAGTAGGTAGCATGGACTGAAGGGGGTACAGGGACCTAACTTCAAGAAGGACTGGGAGGTAGCAGGGCTAAGAAGGAGGCAAAGGATAGCTCAGGCAGCACAAAGGCACAGAAACATGAAAACTAATGTCACCTTTTGTTATTGAGGGATTGTTTATTATTGTTGTTATGGGCATAGGCAGAAGTGAAGGAGGCTGGGCAGAGAAGCAGTTTTCATATTTGGTACTAATTAAATGGTTATTGGTTGAATGAATGAATGAATGAATGAAGTTCAAAGTAATATACTACCGTACTAGTTATTTAGAGCTAGTAACTCTAGCTCTAGAGTAACAAATTTCCCCCAAACTTGGTAGCTTAAACCCACAACATTGATTATCTCACATAAGGGTCAGGAATCTAGGAATGGTTTACCTAGCCAAATCAGTCTCAGGCTACAATCAAGCTGCTGGCTGAGGCAGTCATCTAGAGGCTCTACCGGGGCTGGATAATCCAGTTTGAAGCTCACTCACATAGTTGTTGCTAGGCTTCAGTTCTTCATCAGATGTTGTCAACATATATCTCAGAGGAATGTCATACATATATTAAATACTATATAAATGCAAGCTGTAATTATTATTACCTAAAAACTATGAGGAGTTGTCAAAAGATTTTAAGCAGATGCATGACATTTTGCTGTTTCAGAAAAACCCTTCTAGTTTTCCTGTGGGGTGTGGACTGGATAGGAGAAAAACATGAAGGAAGGGGACCTATTAGAAAACTGTTTCAGGTGAGAGATGACAGTGACCTGGATTAATGTGATGACAATGAAAAGAAAAAGAAGTTAATGCATTCAGAATATATTCTAGAACTAGAAGTGGATGCATTCAGAATATATTCTATAACTAGAACTACCTACACATTGATTACATGTAGATGATGAGGGAGAGGGAGATAGGGAACACAGGAGGGGAAACAAAGTCTTTTGTTCATAAAGGTGGAATGGAGATGCTAACTTGAGTTAGGACCATGTAGATTTGAGGTACTTGTAGGACATCCATGAGGAAATGTCCACTTGGCAGTTGGATCTATGGGTACAGAGCTCATAAGAGAGTTCTGAGCTAGAGATTTAGGAGTCATCAGCATATGGGTCACTGAAGATAGGGGTATGGAAAAAATTACTCAGGGGAGAATATGTACAATGGGAAAAGAATGCTGCCTAAGAAAGAATCCTGATGGTTAGCAGGAGTTAATTGATGGAGGAAGAAGTTCTTGCAAAGGAAAATCAGAAGAAATAGCCAGAAAGAGGAAAACCTTAGAGTGTGGTGTCATGTAGGTCAACACAATGTGTCATGAAGGAGAAAAGGAAGATTTGACCATGCCACCATTGCCTGGTAAAAGAAAAATTCACAAAAGACAGGGGTTGGAAGTGATTGATTGAATTTACCAAGAAAGAAGTCATTAGTGATCTCTGTGACAGTCATGTCACTGGAATGGATAGGTGGGGGTCCCAGCTCTGAGTGCACCATCATGGGATTTACAACCCTTGTTGCATAACTGTTCCTCTTCCCAAACCAAAGCTTTGACCCCACAAGGATCAGCTTCCTAGAGATGTAAATTCTGGGGTGAATTCACTGGACGACTGGGCATTCCTTGATCAGGATGATAATAATATATATTAAGTGCTAATATTTATTGCATGCTGAGCCCTTTACATGAGTAATCTGATTGACTTCTAACACCAACCCTATGAGGTGGGTACAGTGCTACAGTGCTTATTATGTGCCCAGTACTATGTTAAGTACTTTACCTATATCAACTTCTTTATTATCCCCAGACAAGAATCTCTGTGGCCTACACCACAGTATAGACCCAGGCTGAGCTGAGTCAGGCCAGGATCAAGGAAGAAGTAAGCAAAGATCCTGTTATTGGAAAACTTCTGTTGCTTCTGGGCTCCAAGAAAATTTTGCTCTGAGGAATGTAGACTTATGAGGGCATTTTCTTGTGTGGGTTGTTGGAGCAGGACTGTCTGGAGCAGGGGCTGTAAGGTCAGGGAGTTTTAGATGATCATCCAGGAGACCATGATAACTTATCTCAGGGGGGCCATGTAAGATGATGCCCATTAAGCACTCAAAGGCCCCTAACCACAGTCTCCCATTGCTCTTTCTTGGGTATAGAGGAAGGCTTGAGTTCCTCAGGAGCCTACTTTCATGAAGACCTATACCCCCATAGGTTAGGAAGCACTGAGAGCAGATTGCCATTTTACATTGTAACAGCATGGAGGCTGTGATAATCACAGCTTTTCTATTAAGATCTCCAGGCATGCATAGGTGTCCATATGCCAGGCAGAGGACACATCTGTTTAGAGCTTTCATTGCCCTCGGTGTCTCTACTATGGCTGTCAGCCCATTAAGTCACAGAAAGATATGAGTGGCTCATCCCCTCCATCATATCATGAATTTCTCAATGGTAGAGAATAAATTTTGTTTATGTGGAACCTCTGATGAATTCTCTGCTTCTGGCATGGTCCTAGGCTCAAGTGGTCCTTGATAAATATTTGTTGAATTAATGAATAAAAGAACAAATGTATTTTTTCTAGGACCAGTCCTTGTTTCAGCTTAGTTCTTATTTATATTCACAACCAGACTAACTTCCCTAACCAGCAGAGCATCTGTTGCTTTTTCTAAGGCAAGAGTAAAAAATAATGAGTGTGGGAGGGCTAGATCAAGTTGACTTCATTCAACAAGTATTATAGTAAGCCTCCTGTGAAACTAGTACTGTGTCATGTGCCCTCTCAGAACAGACATGAACCTATGTCATTCAAAGGTTTTAAAAATTAACATTTTACACAAGGTTGCCTGGATGGGTTTAGTCAGTGAAGTGTCAAGCTCTTGATCTCAACTCATGTCTTGATTTCAGGGTTGTGGATTTGATCCCCATGTTGGACTCCACTCCATTAATTTTATAAAATTAATATTTTACAAATACAAAAAGGTATAAACAGTTACATGACAAGCTCCCACATACCCATGACACAGCTTCAAAATCAAAACATAAGCAGTGTGAACAATCCAAAAGATCCAAAGTCAAGAGCCTCTTTTTTTAAAGTTTGGCATCAAAATTCCTGCAGTCACAAACCCTAATGTGAACTGACCTGAGGCTATTTCAGTCTTTGTCTAGCCCACTATGTGTGACAGATCATACATCTCAATTCAGAAATATTAACATGTTTGATTATGGGGTGTTGCCCTGAACCACACTGGGTATGTTACCTAAGGTCTAGCATGTACTTGTATTACCTTTCTAAAATCCAAACAATTCTGAATTCTCAAACACACATGATCACAAGTTTTATAGGTAAGGCATTATAAGTCTGTGGTTTATTGGGTCACAACTTGGGGTTTGGTTACTGAACAGTGTTTCCCAATGTCCTCAAAGGAAGGAAGGGAGGAAGGGGTCATGGAAACTGGGTAGGTAGCCAAGAGTGCCTGATGCACCTCCTAATCCTCCCTAACCCCTCAGATCCCACCTCTGCACTTTTCTCTTGAGCTCCACCTTTGCTTCAGCCTCTGGCTTGCCTAACTCAGTAGCAGCCTCATCTTATACAACCCTCTTATGCCAACATTTCTATACTTGTCTCACATTCTCCTCATTCCCAGCATCTATGCCTTCCTCTCCCTATCTCTTGCCCAGCTTTTCCCTCTCAGTTTTGAGATGCTTTGTTATTCACCTGTCCCCTCCATCTTTCTGCTGTTGACTGATCTTGGCTCCTTGTTTCCTGGATTACCACCTCCAGACCCATTGTTTCTTCCCATCAATCTTTGGTGCAGCTCTTTCTCTCTGGTGCCATTGTGTTATTTGTCTATGTATACCTCTCCTTTCCTCCTCCCATCCCCATCTTCCAGTTTACTTCTGAAATAGGGATATATAAGTTAAAAATTAAGCCAGTTTAAAGAAAAATATTCAAAGAGTATATAGTAATATGCTATACTATGGCAGAAATCCATGAGAGGAGTACTCAAATGATTGATTGATTAGTAAACCTTTTTTGAATGAAGGATTTTTTTGAATGATGAGCCATCTAGTGGTGAATGGAGGATGGCAAATCCTGATCTGAGAAAATATGGTGGATCTTTACAAACAAAAGGGGGCTCAACCCTCAACTACCCTAACAGGTCCAAAGCACTATCCTATAAAAATATATGTACAGTCAAGGTCAAGTCCCACCTGGAACATAGTTGGAGATGATGAATGACTTTAGCTTGGCATTGTTGAAGGATATAATATGTATAAACAAGCATATGTTCATATTTATGTATATGCATCCCAGATGACTTGATGGCTGAATTCAGAAATTCCACAAATGCTCTTTACAGACATCCCAAGGACCTCTTCACCAGGGCAATGTAAGTGACTAACTTATATCATACTTTTATTCTGGGAAATCACATTAAGAGAGGATTAATGTTGTGCAAAGGAGGAAATTGCTGAGAAGGAGATGACTTTCAAATTGTATCTCCTAATTTCATAAATAAAGTCTCCAAAACACCAAAGCAAACCATTTTTATTGGTAGTCACTTATTCATCCAACTAACATTTATTGAGGCACCAAATAGCATCGTAAGACTCTTCCAGACTGTGAATACACACCTGCACTGTTACTAAAAGAAACATATCACCTAATCAAGAAATATATCCATTATAGCTGGGCACATTCCAGATATGAGGAATTCCAAGAAACCTATAAATGCACTCCCTCCCATGTGCTTCTCTCCAGGCCCACTAGAAAGGCCCACAGGTTAGAAACTTTAGCTGGAGCAGCTAATAGATACATAAATTCTCAGATAACCTTCTGCAATCATTGCTTATTGAATTAATAAAGCCTCTGAGGCTTATAGCTAGCTACTGTTTACCAGTAAAAAATAATGTATGTAAATAAGTACTCAAAGAGCTTCAAAAAGGTTCTACCTTTAGAGTGACCAACCATCCTAATTTTCCCAGGACTGTCTTGGTTTTACCACTAAAACTCATGCAGTCTGGGGAAATGTCTCAGTCCTGGGCAAGCAAGTCTAGTTGACTACTCTAGCTCCCTTAGAATCTTCAAAGGATTGATCATGAACAAGGGATCCTGCTCTCCAAGCAACCCTGAAAAGAGTAGTAATTTAAGCTGAATTTGTGTGGTTGCTCAAAGCTCTTATGTACCACCCTCAAAACAACCTTATGAGGCAAATACTACTATTATCCCCACTTTACAGATGAGGCATAGAGGCAAAAAACAAACAAAACCTATATCTGGTGTGATATGGCTTAGGAGCAAATGGCAGAGGCAGGATTTGGACCCAGACCAGTATAGCACTGAATCCTGCATCCTTCAATAGCATGCCACACTTCCCCTATTCAGACAGATCACTCAGTCAGAGCCCCTAATAGGCTATCAGACTCTACCCCAGCTCCCAAGTCATTCAATAAGGGAAATCTGGAATTATCAAAGATCTTGATAGTTCCTTAAAATATTTTGGCAACAAACTTTCAAGATCTTATAAGGTTAAAATGGATAAAGAAAATGTGGTCTAGGGATCCCTGGGTGGCTCAGCGGTTTAGGGCCTGCCTTCAGCCCAGGGCGTGATCCTGGAGTCCCGGGATCGAGTCCCACATCGGGTTCCCTGGATGGAGCCTGTTTCTCCCTCTGCCTGTGTCTCTACCTCTCTCTCTGTGTCTCAGGAATAAATAAATAAAAATCTTTAAAAAATTAAAAAAAAGAAAATGTGGTCTATAGATCTACACATACAATGGAATATTATTCTGCCTTTCAAAAGAAGGAAATCTTGGGGTGCCTGGATGGCACAGTCAATTAAGTGTCCAACTCTTGGTTTTGGCTCAGGTTGTGATCTCAGGGTCATGAAACCAAGTATCACATGGATCTCCACACTAAGTGTGGAGTCTGCTTAAGACTCTCCCTCTGCTTCTGCCTCTCCCCTCCCTCTAAAATAAATAAATAAATCTTTTTTTTTTAAAAGGAAAGAAATCTTGTCACATGTACAACATGGGCGAAATTCAAGGACATTATGCAAAGTCAAATAAGCCAGTTACAAAAGAATTGTGATTCCACTCATATGCAGTATCTGAAGTAGTCAAAATCATAGAAATAGAAAACAGAAACATGGTTGCCAAGGGCTGGGGAAAGATAAGAGAGGGAATTAATGTTTAATGGGTAAAGAGTTTCAGTGTTGCAATGTGAAAAAGTTCTCAAGATCTATTACACAACAGTTTGAATATACTTAATACTACTGAATATACACATAAAAATGGTTAAGATGGTAAATTTGATGCTATGTAGTTTTTCCCCAATAAGTAAAAAGAAAAGCACAGTTCTAAAGTCCACCCCAAAGCTATTGAATCAAAATTTCAAGGGTTGGCTCTATGACTGTGCATTTTTAACAAGTTCCCCCATGTGATTTTTACTTCTTCTAAATCTTGAGAACCACCAACAAAAATGCATAGTAAATCCTCCCTTTACTACAGCAAATTTGATATCATGATCTTCGCCTCCTCTTTTCCCCAAGAATATTTATGTTCACTTTTACTTGCTGCCAGCTAATGTGCTTAAAGAATGCAAATTAATTTTATTATTAGCCAAAGCAAAAAAGAATCCAAAAGGCAAATGTGCTGCAAAAGAAGGTCATCTAGTCCATTTCCAAGCCAAACAGAGATGACTTTGGAGCCAGTAGTTTTGGATTATACATGACTTTGATCTTCTCCATTAGAGTGAGTAATTGAAAGCTGGCTATGTGTATGCTTACAGAAATTATTATTTTAAATTGTTCACATTTGATAAATCTCAGCCTCTGGTGCTGTCTGTAAGAAATGGTGGTGAGCATATTAATGAGCACTTTCCTTATAATGAAATTTTATAACTCCTAAACAACCATGAAGGCTCCTGTTTTAGTTGTCACTAATTAGGAGCTTCCAGAGAGGGGCTTGCATGATTCAAGGGCAGTGTTAGGCGAGGGATAAGAACATTAGCTCACATTTACTGGACACTTACCATGTGTTGGGCACTAGGCTCAGTTCTACCATGGAGGATCTCATTCAATTCTTACCCTAGGCTTATAAATCTATGTGATTATTAACTTCTTTGAAGAAATGGAGGCTCAGAGAGCCTCAGCAATTTGCTGAAGACCATTTTCTGGCTTTCTGACCCATCCTCTTAACTATGACACTATGGCCTTTTCTTGCACACAGTCTTCCTCTTTCCACACTTCCTACTCACTGGTAGCTTTTGCCTCAGAACAATTAGTGCTGTCAGATAAAGGACACGAGATAAGGAGCTTTAGTTAGCTGTTTGGAAGTTAACTTTTCACCTGGTCTCCAGTACCTGGCTTTCTTCCTAAGACAAGTAAACCTTGATACTTAAGCCTTTGTTTTGTTACCTGCCCTGCCCTGTGCCTCAATTCATAAGGCTAGAATCCTGTCTTTCTCTTGCCAATCCTTCCATGACTCTCCAATTTCCCTCCTTTCTTGGGTGTGCATTTTCACTTGCTTAGACACTTTTAGGTTCCTTACTGTTACTTTACTCATGGCATGGATGCTTTATTACCTCAACTGTACCTCTGTGGTGCTAACTTCATAGATTCTGAAAATTTTAAGTTTTATTTTATTATTTTTTTATTAGTGAGACTACTGTGCCAAAATTTTTAAGTTTTAAAATTAAACTACAATTGGAATACCAGCCCACAAAATTAGGCTAGGACCTCTGTGCTAGACCTAAACAGGGTAGTTACCCTGCTTGATACATTAAAAGATTTACATAAGACCCAGAGTCTCCCAGCGTAGTAGACAAAATGTCAAGGATGTAATTGAAAATCGCCTATCATACCAAGAACCAAGAAAACCATAACTTGAATTAGAAAAGACAATTAACTGGTGACTCTAAGGTTAGTCAGATGTTGAAATCATCTGACAAGGAGTTTAGAACAATCAGCATAAAAATTCTTCAGCGATGCAAATTCTCCTGAAACAAATGAAAAAGTAGAAAATCATAGAGAGAAACAGAAGTCACAAAAATAGGCCAGTGAAAATTATAGAACTGAAAAATACATAGCAGAAATGAAAAACTCACTGGATAGATTCTATTCCAGAGGATCAGGACAGATCAATAGCATTCACTCATTCTGAATAACAGAGAAAATACAGACTGAAAAAAAAGCAGATCCCCAGGGACCAGTGGGGTAATAACAAAAGTTCTAACATTCGTATCATCAGAGTCCCAGAAGTAGAAGAGAAGAGTGAGGCTCAAAGAAAATATAATGACTGAAAACT
This sequence comes from Canis aureus, assembly GCF_053574225.1. Taxonomy (NCBI): domain Eukaryota; kingdom Metazoa; phylum Chordata; class Mammalia; order Carnivora; family Canidae; genus Canis; species Canis aureus. The sequence goes on from NC_135649.1 coordinate 40,898,933, forward strand.
TCCCAAATTTGGCAAAAGACACAAATCTATAGATTCAAGAAGCTGAACAAACCCCAAATGGGATACACTCCAAGAAATCAAAGCCAAGCCACACCGTAATTAAACTTTAGAAATGAAAGGCAAAGAAGAAAACTTGAAAGAAGCCAGAGAAAAGCAATGCATGGCCTACAGGAGAACACCAGTTCAAATTACATCAGATTTCTCATCTGAAACCATGAGGATTGGAATAAAAGGACACATTTTTCAAGTGCTGAGAAAAAAAGGTCAACTGCAAATTCTCTATGTGCAAAAATATTCTTCGAGAATGAAGGGGACATGAAAGCAATTTCAGATGAAAGACAGGCAAAATAATTTTTCATTAGCAGACCTATTCTTAAGTAATAGCTGGAATAAAGTTCTTTAAACAGAAAGGGATTATAAAAGAAGGAATCTTGGAGCATCAGGAAGAAGAAACAGCGGCTAGAGCAGACATCAGGGCACATATAACTGATTATAATTTTCTTTGTGAGTTTAATAAATCATATATGGGGATGGAAACAAAAATTATAATACCATCTGATACTGAAGAGGATGATTATTAAAAGAAAGGAAGGTGAAGAGGGGTCCCTGGGTGCCTCAGTAGATTAAGCGTCTGTCTCTTGATTTTGGCTCAGGTCATGATTTCAGTGTTGTGAGATCAAGCCCCCGTCCACCCAAAATCTGTGCTGGGCATGGAGCCTGCTTAAGATTCTCTCTCTCCTTCTCCCTCTACCCCTCTTTCACTCTCTAAAACAAACAAACAAACAAACAAACAAACAAACAAACGAAAGGAAGGTGAAGGAACCTGTGTGGAACATGTGTGGCAGACTGTTCATCAAAATCAATTTGACTCTTCGTCTATAATAATTGAATTGTGCCTGCAACAAGGCTGTCTAGCTAAGAACTCCCTTTTGTACCCCTATATCTTTTTGCAATTAGAACGGTGGTGTGACTAAGTTTTCACCAATGACATGTGAGTGGAAGTGATGTGTGCTGCTTTCAGGCCTGGGGTAAGCAGAAGCAAGATTACCCAAGGCCTGGTAATCCATGGAAAGAGTTTGGATTTTATTATATTGCTGATGGGGATGCTCTGGAAAACAATCTGGCAATTTCTTTAAAAATGAAACATGTTGGGATCCCTGGGTGGCGCAGCGGTTTGGCGCCTGCCTTTGGCCCAGGGCGCGATCCTGGAGATCCGGGATCGAATCCCACATCAGGCTCCCGGTGCATGGAGCCTGCTTCTCCCTCTGCCTGTGTCTCTGCCTCTCTCTCTCTCACTGCGTGCCTATCATGAATAAAAATTAAAAAAAAAAAAAGATTTAAAAAAAAAAAATGAAACATGTTCTTGTAATAAGACTTGGCAATTTCACCTCTTAAGTATTTATCCCAGAGAAATGAAAACTTATATTTACACAGAACCTATATGTGGCTGTTTAGAAATACCACAAATGCCCTTTGATGGTTGAATGATAAAGTGAGGCACATCCATATTGTGGAATACAACTCAGCAATAAAAAGGAACAAATTGGGGAGGAGCAAGATGGCGGAAGAGTAGGGTCCCCAAATCACCTGTCTCCACCAAACTACCTAGAAAACCTTCAAATTATCCTGAAAATCTATGAATTCGGCCTGAGATTTAAAGAGAGACCAGCTGGAATGCAACAGTGAGAAGAGTTCGCGCATCTATCAAGGTAGGAAGACGGGGAAAAAGAAATAAAGGAACAAAGGCCTCCAAGGGGGAGGGGCCCCGCGAGGAGCCGGGCTGAGGCCGGGGCGAGTGTCCCCAGGACAGGAGAGCCCCGTCCCGGAGGAGCAGGAGCTGCACCGACCTTCCCGGGCGGAGAGGGGCTCGCAGGGAGGTGGAGCAGGACCCAGGAGGGCGAGGATGCCCTCGGGTTCCCTGGGACAGTAACAGCAACTGCGCGCCCAGGAGAGTGCGCCGAGCTCCCTAAGGGCTGCAGCGCGCACGGCGGGACCCGGAGCAGCTGAAGGGGCTCGGGCGGCGGCTCCGCGGAGGGGGCTGCGCGGCCCCGGGAGCAGCTCGGAGGGGCTCGGGCAGAGGAAGAGGCTCCGTGCAGAGGGGGCTGCGCGGTTCCAGGAGCAGCTCGGAGGGGCTCGGGCCGCAGCTCCGCGGAGGGGGTTGCGCGGCCCGGGAGCGCGAATCCACCAGCGCAGGCCCCGGAGCACAGGGCGCCGGGACAAGGCCCAGGATCCCGCCTCCCCCGGGACAGGCAGAGGCCGGGAGGGCCCAGGACAGCGAGGACGCTCCTGCCCCAGCTGAGCAGATCAGCGGCCCCGCCCCGGAGCCTCCAGGCCCTGCAGACGGAGTTCCTGCCGGAGCTGAATCCAGGTTTCCAGAGCTGCCCCGCCACTGGGGCTGTTCCTCCTGCGGCCTCACGGGGTAAACAACCCCCACTGAGCCCTGCACCAGGCAGGGGCACAGCAGCTCCCCCAACTGCTAACACCTGAAAATCAGCACAACAGGCCCCTCACCCAGAACACCAGCTAGACTGACAACTTCCAGGAGAAGCCAAGGGACTTAAAGAACACAGAATCAGAAGATACTCCCCGGTGGTTCTTTTTTTGTTTGTTTGTTCTTGTTTTTGTTTTTGTTTTTGTTTTGTTTTGCTTTTTGATTTGTTTCCTTCCCCCACCCCCTTTTTTTCTCCTTTCTTTTTCTTTCTCTTTTTCTTCTTTTTTTTTGTTTTTGTTTTTTCTTTTTCTTCCCTTTTTTTCTCTTTCTCTTTTCTTTCCTTCTTTCTCTCCTCTCTTTTTCTCTTTTTCCCAATACAACTTGCTTTTGGCCACTCTGCACTGAGCAAAATGACTAGAAGGAAAACCTCACCTCGAAAGAAAGAATCAGAAACAGTCCTCTCTCCCACAGAGTTACAAAATCTGGATTACAATTCAATGTCAGAAAGCCAATTCAGAAGCACTATTATACAGCTACTGGTGGCTCTAGAAAAAAGTATAAAGGACTCAAGAGACTTCATGACTGCAGAATTTAGAGCTAATCAGGCAGAAATTAAAAATCAATTGAATGAGATGCAATCCAAACTAGAAGTCCTAACGACGAGGGTTAACGAGGTGGAAGAACGAGTGAGTGACATAGAAGACAAGTTGATAGCAAAGAGGGAAACTGAGGAAAAAAGAGACAAACAATTAAAAGACCATGAAGATAGATTAAGGGAAATAAACGACAGCCTGAAGAAGAAAAACCTACGTTTAATTGGTGTTCCCGAGGGCGCCGAAAGGGACAGAGGGCCAGAATATGTATTTGAACAAATTCTAGCTGAAAACTTTCCTAATCTGGGAAGGGAAACAGGCATTCAGATCCAGGAAATAGAGAGATCCCCCCCTAAAATCAATAAAAACCGTTCAACACCTCGACATTTAATTGTGAAGCTTGCAAATTCCAAAGATAAAGAGAAGATCCTTAAAGCAGCAAGAGACAAGAAATCCCTGACTTTTATGGGGAGGAGTATTAGGGTAACAGAAGACCTCTCCACAGAGACCTGGCAGGCCAGAAAGGGCTGGCAGGATATATTCAGGGTTCTAAATGAGAAGAACATGCAACCAAGAATACTTTATCCAGCAAGGCTCTCATTCAAAATGGAAGGAGAGATAAAGAGCTTCCAAGACAGGCAGCAACTAAAAGAATATGTGACCTCCAAACCAGCTCTGCAAGAAATTTTAAGGGGGCCTCTTAAAATTCCCCTTTAAGAAGAAGTTCAGTGGAACAGTCCACAAAAACAAAGACTGAATAGATATCATGATGACACTAAACTCATATCTCTCAATAGTAACTCTGAATGTGAACGGGCTTAATGACCCCATCAAAAGGCGCAGGGTTTCAGACTGGATAAAAAAGCAGGACCCATCTATTTGCTGTCTACAAGAGACTCATTTTAGACAGAAGGACACCTACAGCCTGAAAATAAAAGGTTGGAGAACCATTTACCATTCGAATGGTCCTCAAAAGAAAGCAGGGGTAGCCATCCTTATATCAGATAAACTAAAATTTACCCCAAAGACTGTAGTGAGAGATGAAGAGGGACACTATATCATACTTAAAGGATCTATTCAACAAGAGGACTTAACAATCCTCAATATATATGCTCCGAATGTGGGAGCTGCCAAATATATCAATCAATTATTAACCAAAGTGAAGAAATACTTAGATAATACACTTATACTTGGTGACTTCAATCTAGCTCTTTCTATACTCGATAGGTCTTCTAAGCAAAACATCTCCAAAGAAACGAGAGCTTTATTTTTTTTTAAATGTTTATTTATTTATGATAGTCACACAGAGAGAGAGAGGCAGAGACACAGGCAGAGGGAGAAGCAGGCTCCATGCACGGGGAGCCCGACGTGGGACTCGATCCCGGGTCTCCAGGATCGCGCCCTGGGCCAAAGGCAGGCGCCAAACTGCTGTGCCACCCAGGGATCCCCAAAACGAGAGCTTTAAATGATACACTGGACCAGATGGATTTCACAGATATCTACAGAACTTTACATCCAAACTCAACTGAATACACATTCTTCTCAAGCGCACATGGAACTTTCTCCAGAATAGACCACATATTGGGTCACAAATCGGGTCTGAACCGATACCAAAAGATTGGGATCATCCCCTGCATATTCTCGGACCATAATGCCTTGAAATTAGAACTAAATCACAACAAGAAGTTTGGAAGGACCTCAAACACATGGAGGTTAAGGACCATCCTGCTAAAAGATGAAAGGGTCAACCAGGAAATTAAGGAAGAATTAAAAAGATTCATGGAAACTAATGAGAATGAAGATACAACCGTTCAAAATCTTTGGGATGCAGCAAAAGCAGTCCTAAGGGGGAAATACATCGCAATACAAGCATCCATTCAAAAACTGGAAAGAACTCAAATACAAAAGCTAACCTTACACATAAAGGAGCTAGAGAAAAAACAGCAAATAGATCCTACACCCAAGAGAAGAAGGGAGCTAATAAAGATTCGAGCAGAACTCAACGAAATCGAGACCAGAAGAACTGTGGAACAGATCAACAGAACCAGGAGTTGGTTCTTTGAAAGAATTAATAAGATAGATAAACCATTAGCCAGCCTTATTAAAAAGAAGAGAGAGAAGACTCAAATTAATAAAATCATGAATGAGAAAGGAGAGATCACTACCAACACCAAGGAAATACAAACGATTTTAAAAACATATTATGAACAGCTATACGCCAATAAATTAGGCAATCTAGAAGAAATGGACGCATTCCTGGAAAGCCACAAACTACCAAAACTGGAACAGGAAGAAATAGAAAACCTGAACAGGCCAATAACCAGGGAGGAAATTGAAGCAGTCATCAAAAACCTCCCAAGACACAAGAGTCCAGGGCCAGATGGCTTCCCAGGAGAATTTTATCAAACGTTTAAAGAAGAAATCATACCTATTCTCCTAAAGCTGTTTGGAAAGATAGAAAGAGATGGAGTACTTCCAAATTCGTTCTATGAAGCCAGCATCACCTTAATTCCAAAGCCAGACAAAGACCCCGCCAAAAAGGAGAATTACACACCAATATCCCTGATGAACATGGATGCAAAAATTCTCAACAAGATACTGGCCAATAGGATCCAACAGTACATTAAGAAAATTATTCACCATGACCAAGTAGGATTTATCCCTGGGACACAAGGCTGGTTCAACACCCGTAAAACAATCAATGTGATTCATCATATCAGCAAGAGAAAAACCAAGAACCATATGATCCTCTCATTGGATGCAGAGAAAGCATTTGACAAAATACAGCATCCATTCCTGATCAAAACTCTTCAGAGTGTAGGGATAGAGGGAACATTCCTCGACATCTTAAAAGCCATCTATGAAAAGCCCACAGCAAATATCATTCTCAATGGGGAAGCACTGGGAGCCTTTCCCCTAAGATCAGGAACAAGACAGGGATGTCCACTCTCACCACTGCTATTCAACATAGTACTGGAAGTCCTAGCCTCAGCAATCAGACAACAAAAAGACATTAAAGGCATTCAAATTGGCAAAGAAGAAGTCAAACTCTCCCTCTTCGCCGATGACATGATACTCTACATAGAAAACCCAAAAGTCTCCACCCCAAGATTGCTAGAACTCATACAGCAATTCGGTAGCGTGGCAGGATACAAAATCAATGCCCAGAAGTCAGTGGCATTTCTATACACTAACAATGAGACTGAAGAAAGAGAAATTAAGGAGTCAATCCCATTTACAATTGCACCCAAAAGCATAAGATACCTAGGAATAAACCTCACCAAAGATGTAAAGGATCTATACCCTCAAAACTATAGAACACTTCTGAAAGAAATTGAGGAAGACGCAAAGAGATGGAAAAATATTCCATGCTCATGGATTGGCAGAATTAATATTGTGAAAATGTCAATGTTACCCAGGGCAATATACACGTTTAATGCAATCCCTATCAAAATACCATGGACTTTCTTCAGAGAGTTAGAACAAATTATTTAAAGATTTGTGTGGAATCAGAAAAGACCCCGAATAGCCAGGGGAATTTTAAAAAAGAAAACCATAGCTGAGGGCATCACAATGCCAGATTTCAGGTTGTACTACAAAGCTGTGGTCATCAAGACAGTGTGGTACTGGCACAAAAACAGACACATAGATCAGTGGAACAGAATAGAGAATCCAGAAGTGGACCCTGAACTTTATGGGCAACTAATATTCGATAAAGGAGGAAAGACTATCCATTGGAAGAAAGATAGTCTCTTCAATAAATGGTGCTGGGAAAATTGGACATCCACATGCAGAAGAATGAAACTAGACCACTCTCTTTCACCATACACAAAGATAAACTCAAAATGGATGAAAGATCTAAATGTGAGACAAGATTCCATCAAAATCCTAGAGAAGAACACAGGCAACACCCTTTTTGAACTCGGCCATAGTAACTTCTTGCAAGATACATCCACGAAGGCAAAAGAAACAAAAGCAAAAATGAACTATTGGGACTTCATCAAGATAAGAAGCTTTTGCACAGCAAAGGATACAGTCAACAAAACTCAAAGACAACCTACAGAATGGGAGAAGATATTTGCAAATGACATATCAGATAAAGGGGTAGTTTCCAAGATCTATAAAGAACTTATTAAACTCAACACCAAAGAAACAAACAATCCAATCATGAAATGGGCAAAAGACATGAACAGAAATCTCACAGAGGAAGACATAGACATGGCCAACATGCATATGAGAAAATGCTCTGCATCACTTGCCATCAGGGAAATACAAATGAAAACTACAATGAGATACCACCTCACACCAGTGAGAATGGGGAACATTAACAAGGCAGGAAACAACAAATGTTGGAGAGGATGCGGAGAAAAGGGAACCCTCTTACACTGTTGGTGGGAATGTGAACTGGTGCAGCCACTCTGGAAAACTGTGTGGAGGTTCCTCAAACAGTTAAAAATATACCTGCCCTACGACCCAGCAATTGCACTGTTGGGGATTTACCCCAAAGATACAAATGCAATGAAACGCCGGGACACCTGCACCCCGATGTTTCTAGCAGCAATGGCCACGATAGCCAAACTGTGGAAGGAGCCTCGGTGTCCAACAAAAGATGAATGGATAAAGAAGATGTGGTTTATGTATACAATGGAATATTACTCAGCTATTAGAAATGACAAATACCCACCATTTGCTTCAACGTGGATGGAACTGGAGGGTATTATGCTGAGTGAAGTAAGTCAGTCGGAGAAGGACAAACATTATATGTTCTCATTCATTTGGGGAATATAAATAATAGTGAAAGGGAAAATAAGGGAAGGGAGAAGAAATGTGTGGGAAATATCAGAAAGGGAGACAGAACGTAAAGACTGCTAACTCTGGGAAACGAACTAAGGGTGGTAGAAGGGGAGGAGGGCAGGGGGTGGGAGTGAATGGGTGACGGGCACTGGGTGTTATTCTGTATGTTAGTAAATTGAACACCAATAAAAAAAAAAAAAGGAACAAATTATGATTACATGTAGCAGCCTGGATGAATTACCAGAAAATTATGCTGAATAGAAATAACCAATCCCTAAAGTGACATGGTGTATGATACCATGTAAATGTTTGTGAAATGGCAATATCATAGAAACAGATATTAGGGTTGCCCAGGTTAAGGAGGTGGAGAAGGAAATTGAGTATGGTCACAAAAGTGCAACACAAGGATCCTTGTAATAATGGCGCTATTCAACATCTTTATTGACTGTGCTGGTGGATACATGCACGAACCTACACAGCTAACTAAACACACACAAACACACACATGCACACACAAATAAAGTAAAACGGGAAATATGAATAATATTAGTGGATTTTGTCAATGTTAATAAGATCATAAAGATATTATGGTTTGCAAAATGTTACCATTGGGAGAAACTGGGTAAAGTGTACAAGGATCTCTATATTTTTCAAAGAGATTTTATTTATTTATTCATGAGAGACACACAGAGAAATGCAGAGACATAGGCAGAGGGAGAAGCAGGCTCCCTGCAGGGAGCTCGATGCGGGACTCAATCTCAGGACTCCGGAATCACGACTTGAGCCAAAGGCAGATACTCAAGCATTTAGCCACCCAGGTGCCCAGGATCTCTACTATTTTTAAAACTGCATGTGATTCTGCAATTATCTCAATAAAAATATTATTTTTTTTAAAAAAAAACCAGCATTTCCAGGGACACCTGGTGGCTCAGTTTAGCATCCGACTCGGTTTTGGCTCAGGTCATGATCTTATGGGTGGTGAGATGGAGCCCCGCACTGGGCTCCATGCTCAGCAAGGGGTCTGCTTCTCTCCTTCTCCCTCTGCCACTCTGCATGCTCTCTCTAAAATAAATTAATCTTTATAAAACTCTTTAAAAATTTAGAAAGGCCAGTATTTCTGGAGCTTAGTGGATAAAAACTTAGAGGAAGCCATTGGAGGGGAGCCATATGAACTGATTAATATTTGAACAAATCATTCTGGTTGATGTGTGGAAGGGAAAGAATAGAAATAGAGAGACCAGGTAGATCATTGTTGCAGACCAGTATTCCTTTCTTTCTTCTATTATAGCAAGATATTCTGGTAGCTTGGATTGGAAATAAGTGAAGATGGAAAGAAGTGGATGGATTTAGGATATATTTTGGCAGTAGAGCTGACGAGTTCATAGCTGAATGGAGGGCTATGAAGTTCTCAGTCCAGAGGATTTTCCAGGATGGGCTTAATTCTACTGTCTGTTATTTTATCTTTTTGATTACAATATCTCCTCAGTAGCTTTGTGTTCCTGCTATGCATGAGACAGAAAAATAAAACCACTTGAAGAAGGTGATCCAAGTCTCCTAGCATGGGCTGAGTTTTAGGGTCTGCCTTGGCTTCCCTAGGATAGATGATCTAAAGATTAGAGGTGTTGGACTCCTAATAGTTGTGCTTCAAGAACTCAAAGGGATAGTTGGTCACTAATGGCTCTCATTTCCACACTGGGAAATTGGCTTTGACTAGCATCAACTTTCTGTAGATAGGCATAAAGATGGCAGTCATGATGCCTGTATCCTTCTTGGGCAGGGTGGCATGTATCAAGCTTTGGTTTTGAGGATGTAGATTCTAGCTGGGTTGAGATTCACCAAGCGTGTAGTATAGGTGAGTAGTCTTTTTGGAGGTTGGAATGTGATAACTGGCCACTAGGCAAATAGCTTCCCGATTTTGAGATGAGTTATTCATGTTATCTGGATGAGAAGTACAGCATGAATCACTGGGATAGCTCCTGGAAAACCTAAGCATTACCAGACAACTTTAATCATCCTGGAAGCCTCCAAGCCCAGGACCTTGTTTGGCACCACACTTGTCTTTCAAGAATTTCACTTAAATGCACACATAAGCATTTTTTCCCCAAATGGCCCAGAAGTGGTTCTGTTAGATTTAGTCCAGGATGATAGGTGATATGTACAAAAATGTTGTCTGGATGGATGACTACAAGTCTGTTGAGTAATTCATACAAAGATCCTTTCACTGATAACTATGTTAATTAGGAAAAGTCTTGGCTGCTGTAACAAAAGGATCCAACAACAGTTCAGTGGCTTCAGGAAATTGAACTCTCTCTCAAATAGCAACGAGAGTGAGTACAAGTTCGCAGGGACACTCTGCTCCATGTGCTCATTCAGGCACCCAGGTTCAATCTATTTCATTTCTCCACCAACCCCTTGAACTTTGGTCACAGCCAGGTCAGGTGTCCCTGTGTGTATCAGCTCATGAGAGGAAAAAGATCACAGAGAAGCACTTGGCAATATTTTATAGGCCAGGCCTGGAAGCTGTACACATCACTTCTGCTCATATGCTATTGGCAAAAACTCAGTCACACCATTGCTATCATTACAAAGGAGTTTAGGGCTAGGAACGGGAATTCCTAGGGGCAGAGCCGTGTCCCAGGTACAATTCTTTTTTTAAAAAAGATTTTATTTATTTATTCATAGAGACGGAGAGAGAGAGAGGCAGAGACACAGGCAGAGGGAGAAGCAGGAATCATACAGAGAGCCTGATGTGGGACTCGATCCAGGGTCTCCAGGATCACGCCCTGGGCTGCAGGCAGCGCTAAACCACTGCGCCACTGGGGCTGCCCCCAGGTACAATTCTATCATCACAGAGGAAGAGAATAGATTTTTATGGGCATTCTCTCACATACAATTATGTGTGTACACTCTTGCCAAGGTGCCACTGTTATGTTTTTTTTTTTTTTCTTGATCTATGTCACAGGAGTCACTAATTCAAATGTCTATAGGAGCTAGGCAGGGAAAATAGTGAAACAGCCTTAATTGACTGGAGAGCATGTGACGTATATGAAAGAAGTTGCCCCACTTGGTTCTAAGCCAATTCTTGGCAATTGGGTTTTTTTTAATTTATTTTTTATTGGTGTTCAATTTACTAACATACAGAATAACCCCAGTGCCCGTCACCCATTCACTCCCACCTCCCGCACTCCTCCCCTTCTACCACCCCTAGTTCGTTTCCCAGAGTTAGCAGTCTTTACGTTCTGTCTCCCTTTCTGATATTTCCCACACATTTCTTCTCCCTTCCCTTATATTCCCTTTCACTATTATTTATATTCCCCAAATGAATGAGACCATATAATGTTTGTGCTTCTCCGACTGACTTACTTCACTCAGCATAATACCCTCCAGTTCCATCCACGTTGAAGCAAATGGTGGGTATTTGTCATTTCTAATAGCTGAGTAATATTCCATTGTATACATAAACCACATCTTCTTTATCCATTCATCTTTCGTTGGACACCGAGGCTCCTTCCACAGTTTGGCTATCGTGGCCATTGCTGCTAGAAACATCGGGGTGCAGGTGTCCCGGCGTTTCATTGCATTTGTATCTTTGGGGTAAATCCCCAACAGTGCAATTGCTGGGTCATAGGGCAGGTATATTTTTAACTGTTTGAGGAACCTCCACACAGTTTTCCAGAGTGGCTGCACCAGTTCACATTCCCATCAACAGTGTAAGAGGGTTCCCTTTTCTCCGCATCCTCTCCAACATTTGTGGCTTCCTGCCTTGTTAATTTGCCCCATTCTCACTGGTGTGAGGTGGTATCTCATTGTGGTTTTGATTTGTATTTCCCTGATGGCAAGTGATGCAGAGCATTTTCTCATATGTATGTTGGCCATGTCTATGTCTTCCTCTGTGAGATTTCTCTTCATGCCTTTTGCCCATTTCATGATTGGATTGTTTGTTTCTTTGCTGTTGAGTTTAATAAGTTCTTTATAGATCTTGGAAACTAGCCCTTTATCTGATATGTCATTTGCAAATATCTTCTCCCATTCTGTAGGTTGTCTTTTAGTTTTGTTGACTGTATCCTTGGCTGTGCAAAAGCTTCTTATCTTGATGAAGTCCCAATAGTTCATTTTTGCTTTTGTTTCCTTTGCCTCCGTGGATGTATCTTTCAAGAAGTTACTATGGCTGAGTTCAAAAAGGGTGTTACCTGTGTTCTTCTCTAGGATTTTGATGGAATCTTGTCTCACATTTAGATCTTTCATCCATTTTGAGTTTATCTTTGTGTATGGTGAAATAGAGTGGTCTAGTTTCATTCTTCTGCATGTGGATGTCCAATTTTCCCAGCACCATTTATTGAAGAGACTGTCTTTCTTCCAATGGATAGTCTTTCCTCCTTTATCAAATATTAGTTGACCATAAAGTTCAGGGTCCACTTCTGGATTCTCTATTCTGTTCCATTGATCTATGTGTCTGTTTTTGTGCCAGTACCACACTGTCTTGATGACCACAGCTTTGTAGTACAACCTGAAATCTGGCATTGTGATGTCCCCAGATATGGTTTTCTATTTAAAATTCCCCTGGCTATTCGGGGTCTTTTCTGATTCCACACAAATCTTAAAATAATTTGTTCTAACTCTCTGAAGAAAGTCCATGGTATTTTGATAGGGATTGCATTAAACGTGTATATTGCCCTGGGTAAGTAACATTGACATTTCACAATATTAATTCTGCCAATCCATGATCATGGAATATTTTTCCATCTTTTTGGGTCTTCCTCAATTTCTTTCAGAGGTGTTCTATAGTTTTGAGGGTATAGATCCTTTACCTCTTTGGTTAGGTTTATTCCTAGGTATCTTATGCTTTTGGGTGCAATTGTAAATGGGATTGACTCCTTAATTTCTCTTTCTTCAGTCTCATTGTTAGTGTATAGAAATGCCACTGATTTCTGGGCATTGATTTTGTATCCTGCCATGCTACCGAATTGCTGTATGAGTTCTAGCAATCTTGGGGTGGAGACTTTTGGGTTTTCTATGTAGAGTATCATGTCATCGGCGAAGAGGGAGAGTTTGACTTCTTCTTTGCCAATTTGAATGCCTTTAATGTCTTTTTGTTGTCTGATTGCTGAGGCTAGGACTTCCAGTACTATGTTGAACAGCAATGGTGAGAGTGGACATCCCTGTCTTATTCCTGATCTTAGGGGAAAGGCTCCCAGTGCTTCCCCATTGAGAATGATATTTGCTGTGGGCTTTTCATAGATGGCTTTTAAGATGTCGAGGAATGTCTCCTCTATCCCTACACTCTGAAGAGTTTTGATCAGAAATGGATGCTGTATTTTGTCAAATGCTTTCTCTGCATCTAATGAGAGGATCATATGGTTCTTGGTTTTTCTCTTGCTGATATGATGAATCACATTGATTGTTTTACGGGTGTTGAACCAGCCTTGTGTCCCAGGGATAAATCCTACTTGGTCATGGTGAATAATTTTCTTAATGTACTGTTGGATCCTATTGGCTAGTATCTTGTTGAGAATTTTTGCATCCATGTTCATCAGGGATATTGGTCTGTAATTCTCCTTTTTGGTAGGGTCTTTGTCTGGTTTTGGAATTAAGGTGATGCTGGCCTCATAGAACGAATTTGGAAGTACTGCATCTCTTTCTATCTTTCCAAACAGCTTTAGGAGAATAGGTATGGTTTCTTCTTTAAACGTTTGATAAAATTCCCCTGGGAAGCCATCTGGCCCTGGACTCTTGTGTCTTGGGAGGTTTTTGATGACTGCTTCAATTTCCTCCCTGGTTATTGGCCTGTTCAGGTTTTCTATTTCTTCCTGTTCCAGTTTTGGTAGTTTGTGGCTTTCCAGGAATGCGTCCATTTCTTCTAGATTGCCTAATTTATTGGCGTATAGCTGTTCATAATATGTTTTTAAAATCGTTTGTATTTCCTTGGTGTTGGTAGTGATCTCTCCTTTCTCATTCATGATTTTATTAATTTGAGTCTTCTCTCTCTTCTTTTTAATAAGGTTGGCTAATGGTTTATCTATCTTATTAATTCTTTCAAAGAACCAACTCCTGGTTCTGTTGATCTGTTCCACAGTTCTTCTGGTCTCGATTCGTTGAGTTCTGCTCGAATCTTTATTAATTCCCTTCTTCTCCTGGTTGTAGGATCTATTTGCTGTTTTTTCTCTAGCTCCTTTATGTGTAAGGTTAGCTTTTGTATTTGAGTTCTTTCCAGTTTTTGAATGGATGCTTGTATTGCGATGTATTTCCCCCTTAGGACTGCTTTTGCTGCATCCCTAAGATTTTGAACGGTTGTATCTTCATTCTCATTAGTTTCCATGAATCTTTTTAATTCTTCCTTAATTTCCTGGTTGACCCTTTCATCTTTTAGCAGGATGGTCCTTAACCTCCACGTGTTTGAGGTCCTTCCTAACTTCTTGTTGTGATTTAGTTCTAATTTCAAGGCATTATGGTCTGAGAATATGCAGGGGACAATCCCAATCTTTTGGTATCGGTTCAGACCCGATTTGTAACCCAGTATGTGGTCTATTCTGGAGAAAGTTCCATGTGCACTTGAGAAGAATGTGTATTCAGTTGAGTTTGGATGTAAATTTCTGTAGATATCTGTGAAATCCATCTGGTCCAGTGTATCATTTACAGCTCTCGTTTCTTAGGAGATGTTGTGCTTAGAAGACCTATCGAGTATAGAAAGAGCTAGATTGAAGTCACCAAGTATAAGTGTATTATTATCTAAGTATTTCTTCACTTTGGTTAATAATTGATTGATATATTTGGCAGCTCCCACATTCGGGGCATATATATTGAGGATTGTTAAGTCCTCTTGTTGGATAGATCCTTTAAGTATGATATAGTGTCCCTCTTCATCTCTCACTACAGTCTTTGGGGTAAATTTTAGTTTATCTGATATAAGGATGGCTACCCCTGCTTTCTTTTGAGGACCATTCGAATGGTAAATGGTTCTCCAACCTTTTGTTTTCAGGCTGTAGGTGTCCTTCTGTCTAAAATGAGTCTCTTGTAGACAACAAATAGATGGGTCATGCTTTTTTATCCAGTCTGAAATCCTGCGCCTTTTGATGGGGTCATTAAGCCCGTTCACATTCAGAGTTACTATTGAGAGATATGAGTTTAGTGTCATCATGATATCTATTCAGTCCTTGTTTTTGTGGAATGTTCCACTGAACTTCTTCTTAAAGGGGAATTTTAAGAGCCCCCCTTAAAATTTCTTGCAGAGCTGGTTTGGAGGTCACATATTCTTTCAGTTGCTGCCTGCCTTGGAAGCTCTTTATCTCTCCTTCCATTTTGAATGAGAGCCTTGCTGGATAAAGTATTCTTGGTTGCATGTTCTTCTCATTTAAGACCCTGAATATATCCTGCCAGCCCTTTCTGGCCTGCCAGGTCTCTGTGGAGAGGTCTGCTGTTACCCTAATACTCCTCCCCATAAAAGTCAGGGATTTCTTGTCTCTTGCTGCTTTAAGGATCTTCTCTTTATCTTTGGAATTTGCAAGCTTCACTATTAAATGTTGAGGTGTTGAACGGTTTTTATTGATTTTAGGGGGGGATCTCTCTATTTCCTGGATCTGAATGCCTGTTTCCCTTCCCAGATTAGGAAAGTTTTCAGCCTAATTTGTTCAAATACATATTCTGGCCCTCTGTCCCTTTCGGCGCCCTCAGGAACACCAATTAAACGTAGGTTTTTCTTCCTCAGGCTGTCGCTTATTTCCCTTAATCTATCTTCATGGTCTTTTAATTGTTTGTCTCTTTTTTCCTCAGTTTCCCTCTTTGCTATCAACTTGTCTTCTATGTCACTCACTCGTTCTTCCACCTCGTTAACCCTCGTCGTTAGGACTTCTAGTTTGGATTGCATCTCATTCAATTGATTTTTAATTTCTGCCTGATTAGCTCTAAATTCTGCAGTCATGAAGTCTCTTGAGTCCTTTATACTTTTTTCTAGAGCCACCAGTAGCTGTATAATAGTGCTTCTGAATTGGCTTTCTGACATTGAATTGTAATCCAGATTTTGTAACTCTGTGGGAGAGAGGACTGTTTCTGATTCTTTCTTTCGAGGTGAGGTTTTCCTTCTAGTCATTTTGCTCAGTGCAGAGTGGCCAAAAGCAAGTTGTATTGGGAAAAGGAGAAAGAGAGAGGAGAGAAAGAAGGAAAGAAAAGAGAAAGAGAAAAAAAAGGAAGAAAAAAATGAAAAAAAAAGAAGAAAAAGTGAAAGAAAAAGAAAGAAAGGAGAAAAAAGGGGGGTGTGGGAAGGAAACAAATCAAAAAACAAAACAAAACAAAACAAAACAAAAGAACCACGGGGGAGTATATTCTGATTCTGTGTACTTTAAGTCCCTTGGCTTCCCCTGGAAGTTGTCCGTCTAGCTGGTCTTCTGGGGGAGGGGCCTGTTGTGCTGATTTTCAGGTGTTAGCAGTTGGGAAGGCTGCTGTGCCCCTGCCTGGTGCAGGGCTCAGTGGGGGTTGTTTACCCAGTGAGGTCCCAGGAGCAACAACCCTAGTGGCGGGGCCAGCTCTGTAGCCCTGGATTCAGCTCCGGCAGGAACTCCGGAGGTCTCCGTCTGCAGGGCCTGGAGGCTCCAGGGCGGGCGGCTGCTCTGCTCAGCTCGGGGCAGGAGTGTCCTTGCTGTCCTGGGCCCTCCCGGCCTCTGCTTGTCCTCTGCTTCTCCCGGGGGGAGGCCGGATCCTGGGCTGTGTCCCGGCGCCCTGTGCTCCGGGGCCTGCGCTGTTGGATTCGCGCTCCTGGGCCGCGCAGCCCCCTCCGCGGAGCTGCCGCCGGAGCCCCCCCGCCCAGCTGCTCCTGGAACCGCGCAGCCCCCTCCGCACGGAGCCTCTTC
This sequence comes from Canis aureus, assembly GCF_053574225.1. Taxonomy (NCBI): domain Eukaryota; kingdom Metazoa; phylum Chordata; class Mammalia; order Carnivora; family Canidae; genus Canis; species Canis aureus. The sequence goes on from NC_135649.1 coordinate 40,915,591, forward strand.
CTCTGCCCGAGCCCCTCCGAGCTGCTCCCGGGGCCGCGCAGCCCCCTCCGCGGAGCTGCCGTCCAAGCCCCTCCGAGCTGCTCTGGGTTCCGCCGGGTCCCGCCGTGCGCGCTGCAGCCCTTAGGGAGCTCGGCGCACTCTCCTGGGCGCGCAGTTGCTCTGTTACTGTCCCAGGGAGCCCGAGGGCATCCTCGCCCTCCTGGGTCCTGCTCCACCTCCCTGGAGCCCCTTTCCCCCGGGAAGGTCGGTGCAGCTCCTGCTTCTCCGGGACGGGGCTCTCTTGTCCTGGGGACACTCGCCCTGGCCTCAGCCCGGCTCCTCGCGGGGCCCCTCCCCCTTGGAGGCCTTTGTTTCTTTATTTCTTTTTTCCCGTCTTCCTACCTTGATAGAAGCGTGAACTCTTCTCACTGTAGCATTCCAGGTGTTCTCTCGTTAAATCTCAGGCCGAATTCATAGATTTTCAGGATAATTTGAAGGTTTTCTAGGTAATTTGGTGGAGACAGGTGATTTGGAGACCCTACTCTTCCGCCATCTTGCCACAATTTCTCGCAATTGGGGTTTTATTCTCAGGGACACTGGTTCCCTAATAAGGCATCCATTGGTGTCCACTCATGCAAAAGTGGGCTTCAGTCAGATATATAGGATATATACTGAACTAAAGCTTGGAGCATGAGATTTCCCTAGGCTCCTGAGTATAGCAGGGTGTAGGACAAGACCCTGACATTTTCTTTCCTCTTAGCACATTCTACACACACCCTGGGCTATTCTTATAAGACACCCAAATTTGCAGAAATAAAGATGCTGCTCCCACAGGTTTAATGCATCTGACTGCATGGCTTACCATATTGAGCTAGTAGTAACCTGTATAGTATCTTTAAAAATTAGACATCTCTAGCAACACGGAGATTTCTAAATAAGAATTAGACAAGATGGCTCTTTTGGGCAGACAAATTAGAAAGAGAGCTCAGCCTCCTGATGGATGCAACCCTGATGGGGGCACAAGCCTTGGTGAGGAGAGGACAGGCAAAATTTTACCTTAGTTTGGCACAAACCCTTGCTGTCCTGCTGCCCTACCTAGTAGAGGCTTAAGGGTCCTGTCTACTGTTGTTCTCCTCTGCAGACACCAGGGGGCAGCCAATTACTTACATTCTGTCTTCCCCTGGGCCTCCATGGGAGGGTCTGATGTGGCCGCCCCGAAACAGGGGTGGTGTTCACCTTCAGGTTAAATCTGTTAGCTCGCAGAGGCTCCCAGGCTCAGTTGATCTGGGAAATGCATTGCACATCAATTCTCTTTGGGACTTTGAAGAATTGGGCTGCCCATTCATTTCATACCAACCCATGGCAACTGCTGCTTCAGGGAACAAAACCAATCCAGTTTCCTGCAGACTTGATTATACCTTAGCAGACAGAGCCATAGAATCTTTCTCAAAGCAGTTTAGAGGGATCCCTGCCTTTGGCCCAGGGCGCGATCCTGGAGACCCGGGATCAAATCCCACCTCGGGCTCCCGGTTCATGGAGCCTGCTTCTCTCTCTCTCTCTCTCTCTCTCTCTCTGTGACTATCATAAAAAAAAAAAGCAGTTTAGAAATCTGAAAGATTTGAGATGCCTGAGTGGCTCAATGGTTGAACATCTGCCTTCGGCTTAGGGCTTGATCCCGGGGTCCTGGGATAGAGTCCCCCATCATCCCTGCAGGGAGCCTGCTTCTCCCTCTACCCATGTCTCTGCCTCTCTCTGTGTCTCTCATGAATAAATAAAATCTTAAAAAAAAAAAAGAAATCTGAGATATACTCCAATATATTCTTGCTCGCAGGACAGATCCCACTGTGTTGCCTCTCCTTGCCAGGTAGGAGACAAGGAATAGGATTGCCACGATTGTATCTGAGGAATCCAGTAATGTCCTTTGTTCATCTCTTAGGTGACAGGCAATCTCTGGTTTCCCTAGCCATTAGGGAAAAGGCCAGCTCAGCCCAAGGGGATGAGTGTGTGAGGCTGTGGGAGGAACTAACAGAATTTGGGAGAGCTTGCTGACTTCCAGACGGAGGGGCATGGTTAACACAGGGCTTGGGAGCAAGAGATAGAGGGGGAGTGTCAAGAGCCTATGCACTGAATCATTTGGGGCTCAGAGAACTAAAGTGCGTGGAAAGGAGCCTGCTGAAATGGTACAAAAGGAGGCAGACACATCAAGAGCACAGGCATCCGATGTCCCCAGCTAGTTTGTTACGCACCTCTACTTCTCTGAGACAGACTGAACCTAGTTAATGGGTCAAGGATGGGGACAAGAAGAATGAGGCATTCTGGACATCTCTCCTCTGGGCTGTGCTAGGCACTCTCTGTCCTGTACAGGGCAGGTAGTGGGCTTGTCCTGGCTTGTGCCCTGGCAGAGTTTCCTGAATGTCCTCCTCTCCCAATAAATGCACTTCCAGGGTACAGCCTGGCCCCCTGAACTCTTTTTATGAGGAACATGTGTTAACATTGCAAACCACGAACACACAAAAGGACTTCTAAGCAGCAAGGTCTGTCCACACAGCCTGTGATGAGGCTCGGCTTCCCAACAGAGAGAAGCATCTGCAGGATTATATTGCAGCATCCCTGCACGAGGCCGGTGCCTGCTTTAGGGAAATTGAGGGAGGGGTCGGGATCTGGAAAACTGGAAGAAGGGTGTATTTGTTCACACATCATCTTCTCTTACAGTGTCACAGTGAGTCGGGGGACGCAGTTATTGATGAGGATGTTTTTCCTCCACTGAGTATGGTGAACAACCATACGGAGACCAACGAAGCTGATGTGGGCTTTGGTTTCGTTCCAAAGTATCTTGCATGAAGGAGTGATCACCTGTGTGGACAGAGTAGCTACTGGGATTGCCTGTGGTGTCTGTTCTTTCCTGCGGTGTGTGAGAGCACTGGATTTGTTTAGCTGTGACTCCCTGAAGGTGGTTTATCTCAGCATGAGCTCCTGTTCCTTCTCCTTTCCACAGAAGCCATCTTCAGATGGCCGTAGCCATAGCTGTCTCACTTCCTTTTCACCTTCCCACTCAGTGGTTGCCACAATTCATTCTGGTGAAAGGAGTCCCCAGGAACAGCTTAACGGGTAAACTGGGGGTGCTTGGGTGGCTCAGTCGGCTGAGTGTCCGACTCCTGGTTTCAGCTCAGGTAGTGATCTCAGGGTCCTGGGATCGAGCCCTGTGTCGAGCTCCTCATTCAGCAGGGAGTCTGCTTGGGTTTTTCTCTCTCCTTCTCCCTCTCCTTCTGCTTCCTCCCCCTGCCTCTTTCTCTCTCTCTCAAAAAAAAAAAAAAAAAAAAAGAATGGGTAAATTGGCTCAAATCTTAATTGCCCTCCTTGTCGGGGGCTCCAAAGATGCTTGCCCCTCACCAATGTCAGCAACATAACCAGAACCTGTGTGTCTGTAACTTATACGACCACTTGGAGAAGAGTTCCCATGGAACTTGGTTCCCCTTTCTATCTAAGAAAAGCCAGGCAAGGCTTAGCCACTCAGTGATAACATGATGAGTAGGAGGCAGATGTGGTATTTGAACAGAGGTCTTTTGACTACAAATCTAGTCCTTGTTCTAGGACACTGGAGGACCTTATGAACAACGGGCAATTCATGTTCACTGAAACACAGTATATATAGCACGATGGTTAAGAGGCCAGATTCTGACAACTGAGGGTTTTGTGGTATGTGTGGTAAAATATACCTAACATAAAATTTATTCTTTTGACCATTTGTTAAGTGTGCAATTCAGTGCATTAAACATAGTCACAATGCTGTGCAACCATCACTACTATCCATTCCCAGAACTTTTTCACCATGCCAAACAGAAACTCTTTTCCAACAACTAGTATTTTTTAAAGACTTTATTTATTCATTCATGAGGGACACAGAGAGAGGCAGAGACATAGGCAGAGGGAGAAGAGGCTCCCTGCAGAGAGCCAATGCGAGACTCGATCCCAAGACCCCAGGATCATGCCCTGAGGCAAAGGCACGTGCTCAACCACTGAGCCACCCAAGTGTCCCTAAACAACTGGTTTTGAATTCAGGTTCTGCCACTAGGTAGCTATGTAAACTTTAGAAATGCCTTAAAGGGTTTTCAATTTTCTCATTTATAAAATAAGAGTGATAATAGCACCTGCTTTATAGGATTGTGTATGTGTGAACACATACACGTTGGGATATTAATTTGTGTTAATTATTAATGCCAATTGCTGAGTTAATTAATGTTTATTTCACACTTACTGAGTGAGTCCTCATCCTTTGTCAGGCGCTTTGTTTCAGTTACTAAGTGACAGGGCTAAGATTGCAAACTCGGGTTGGCTTGACCTCGAGGCTTATATCTGTACTGTTTGTACTGCGAGGATTAAATGAGATAAAGAATGTTCTGTGCCTGCCACAGAATCCTTAACCACCCTAACTATTTTACTGTTATCACTACTTTTATCAGGTTGAGTTTAAACTCAAGTTTCCTTAGCTTGTTTGGTGACAGTTGATCACTCTCTCTTCCTGTACAGAGGATGTTCCAAACTTAGCAATGAATTTTCCTCTACACTAAAGTAGAAGAAAGAGGCAAGGCGCCTCTGTTGATATATGTGTGACTCACCAAATATGCCTGCCCCCTAGGAATCACAGCTTCCGTGCATGGCTGGAAGATGAACGTCTCATATTAATTTTTCCCCCATAGTGGGCCCAGGGCCTGGGTCTGCAGCAGGACCAGCAGTGACAAAGACCAAATTCTGAAAGGTGAAGAGGAACAAAGGGAAAATCCCTTTCAACCAGTGCCTTCCACAACTACTGTCAACTGCATACCGCTCCCCACCACCAGCAGCCGCCCCCCAGCCACTCCCAGAAGGAGGTAGTGGTGTCATGGGGAGACCTCTGGCTGCTTCTGGGTCAGCCTTTTGGGCTGGCCAGAGGTGAGTTAGAGGGGACAGGGGAAGGAAGGTAGAATGGGAGAAAGTGAGGGCAATTGCAAGCTCTGCTGATTTCTCAGACCCCACCAAGAGTTTCTCCTCCAAATCCACAAGCCTATTCTCCATCCCAGAATCCTTTGCCCAGCAACTCCCAGCCTTCAACCTGCTGGGCTCCCCACCTGCACTGCCTCATGATGCCTTTCCTAAATTAGAGGAGTTATCATCCAGCTCCAATTAAGGGTGGGAGAAGGAGGTTGTCTCTGTATCTGCAGTCAAGGATAGAGCCCAGGATGCTCAAGTCACACATCCATATTCTCCCCTAATACTCTGGCTTGCCAGGAAGGATTATTTGCCTTTTCTGCACCACATCTCATGTTTTCCTATTTCCATGTCTTTCCTTCTGTTATTCCATCTCCTTGAAACATCCTACCCCCTTTACTGCCATAATTCTTCTCAAATCCTACTGCTTTCTTTTTTTAAAGAGATTTTATTTATTTATTCATGACAGAGAGAGAGAGAGAGAGAGTGAGATAGAGAGATACACAGGCAGAGGGAGAAGCAGGCTCCCCACAAGGAGCCTGATGTGGGACACAATACCAGCCCCTAGGATCATGCCCTGAGCCGAAGGCAGATGCTTAACCACTGAACCACCCAGGTGTCCCAATCCCACTGCTTTCTTAAAGCCTCACCTGATTTCTCCTCCCCAGATGGGATATCCTCCTCTTTTCAATCTTCACCCCTCTGCACATGCATTGCTTCAACTGTCACTTCAAACAGTGTGCCTCTTATAGTCACTTATGTTAATGTATTATTCCCCCTTACAAGACACAGAACTTTTTTAGAGACAGACACTGTCTGAATCACATTGGCAGCCCTGCAGTGCCTTGCACATAGGAGACACTGGGTGACCACTTGATCCTAACCAAAAGCATTCTCCATAGAAACCTGGGTAGCTTTTGATTGCTTTATGGATTTGGTGAGAGTGGGGATGATCCTGGGGGTTCAACCACCATTGGAAACAGTTCTTCTGTTTATGGGGAAATGCAGGCAGGCCATAAACAATGGATTTCAGCATGCATGCTGTGTTTACAAATTGGGAATGGTCTAGATTGTTAGGAAAAGAACACAACTGGTCGGCTACAAGTTGAGTCTTCCATCTGCAGACGGCAGCATCAGTAGCATCTAAGCTGAAACAAGGAAGAATCCAAGTTCCTTCTCTCAGTGTGGCCATCCTTCCTGTCAGTGGAGGAGACAGGGGATTCCCTGCAAAAGGCATCAAAACTCCTTATCAGTGATGTAGAAATTCAGGGTTGAGCTGAGAGGTGGCTATGGAAGGAAAAGAGTGAGATTGCTCCCAGATACATTAAACTTCCTTCCAGTGGATCCAAAGCACTACAATTCTTTGCATTTGGATATTAGCATATACATTAAAATGACATGAAATGAAAAATAACATGACTTGTAGCTATTACAGTTTGTACTTCATTTTGCCCTATGATCCTATTTTTTGATTAGGTTTTTATTGGCTTTTATAACTGGAAGGGAATTGAAAGGATTGTGATCTAACCACTTGAAGTGTTTGTGGAATTGTTGTTGTTGTTGTTGTTGTTGTTTTAAAGATGTTATTTATTCATGAAAGACACACAAAGAGAGGCAGAGACATAGGTAGAGGGGGAAGCAGGCTCCCTTTGGGGAGCCCGATGCAGGACTCCATCCCAGGACTCCGGGATCAGGACCTGAACAGAAGGCAGGTGTTCAACCACTGAGCCATCCAGGTGGGTGCCCAGGTGCCCCCAGACTTGCTTTTTTTTTAAGAAGCATTGTTGACCTATAACCTTATGAAATTTGAAAAGAAAACCTTTAAATTAAATATATCAGGCATATAAAAAGCATAGATAATAGAACCAACACTCACATACCCACCACCCAGCTTACAGATCAGAACTACAGTTACAGCACTAGTTACACAGGTGTGCTTGCTTTGTGAACATTTATTGAGCTGTACTCCTTCATTTGTGCTCTTTTTTGAGGAACACGTGTTACATTTCAATGTCTACCAAAATACAGACACAAATGTAGCTCCTGTGTATTTTCCTAATCTCATCCTCCTGTGATCTGCAGAGGCCCTGAATGTAGAGATTCTCATTCCCATGCAAGTTTTTGGGGTTTTTACACTGCATGCGTGCATTCATAAACAATACACAATGCTCTTTTGTACCTTTTTAAACTTCCCATAAATGATGATATGGGTATATCCTTCTTTAATCTGTTTGCTTTGCTCTATACTGCTTTGTGTATTGTTAGAGTCACTAGGACTATATCAGAAAAGAAATGCTTATAAACTATTTACCTCCATTTTTACTTGTGATGGCTTTTCATCTGCCATGTGGGATTACATACTTGAACCATTTTTTAAAAGATTATATTTATTTATTTATTTGAGAGAGAGAGAGAAAAGAAATGCTTGTAAACTATCTCCATTTTTACTTGTGATAACATTTCTTCTGCCATGTGGGACTACGTACTTGAAACGTTTTTTAAAAAGACTATTTATTCGGGATCCCTGGGTGGCGCAGCGGTTTAGCGCCTGCCTTTGGCCCAGAGCGCCATCCTGGAGACCTGGGATCGAATCCCACATCGGGCTCCCGGTGCATGGAGCCTGCTTCTCCCTCTGCCTATGTCTCTGCCTCTCTTTCTCTCTCTCTCTCTGTGACTATCATAAAAAAAAAGACTATTTATTCATTTGAGAAAGAGAGTGAGCATGAAAAGGGGGAGGGGCAAGCAGACTCCCGCTGAGTGGAGCCCTTCACAGGGCTGGATGCCAGGAGTCCAGGATCATGCTCTGAGCCAGTCAGATGCTCAACCAACTGAGCCACCCAGGCACCCTCTTACTTAAAACTTTGAAGAGGTGACTAGATTTTAGGGGAAGTCACCCAACTCGAAGGAATCTCTAAAAAAAAAAAAAAAAAAAAAACGCTTCTTTCCCCTACCTGGTCCCTACTCTCCATTCAAGGCTGTACCTCAAATTTGCTTGTTCCAGGCCTAAAAATGTTCAACCAGCAGTTCCAAACAAGAAACACTCCCTAAAATGCATCCTTAACGTCTCTGAAATGCAAAGTTGTGCAGCTATGAAAATGTTATACAGACAGCTCTGATTCCTTTTGAAGTGTTAATGAGATATCCTCTCAAAATTCACATCTATTCAGTTCAGTCTCTTGATTTTTTTTAATGCCTCCACCTTCCACCAGAGGCATATTAAGGCAAATTGAATCAAGGTAAGAACACATTTTGCACACAAATCTTGATGTCATTTTCCTATTAAGATACAAGAGAAAAAACCCTTAAGATAAGATCCTTTCTCTCTTTCTCTTCAACCCATACACCATTTATTTTATGCAAATGACTGATAATCAAGGTCACGCCAGGTTATCACACAACTTCTGTCTTTCCCCAGATAAAGATATAAAGATATAATGGATACTGCTCTTCTTAGAAAGATGTCCAATTTTAGAAGCATGCAAATATTACTAAATGTGTTTTAATTTTTTAAAAGATTTTACTTATTCATGGAAGACACAGAGAGAGGCAGAGACATAGGCAGAGGGAGAAGCAGGCTTTCCTGATGCAAGAATTGATCCCAGGACCTCGGGATTCCTACTTGAGCCAAAGGGAGAAGCTCAACCACCGAGCTACCCAGGAATCCCTGTTTTAATTTTTATATAAAGTCCAGGCATTTTACAGAGTACCTTGTATTTCAAAGGAGAAACACCCCAGTCTACAGCTTGCAATGCTGGGCATCTCACTTCTCATTCTCACTCACTGCAGTTTTCTTTCTTTTGACCCTCCCTTCTACTGCAGTCTTAGGGGGTTGTCACTAAAGGCACAGGGTTTTGGTTCTGCAGTTCCTGGGGTGGAGGTGGGAGGTGCAAATCTAAGTTAAATTAGCCGCACATTCTTTGCTACAGACACTTCTTCCTATAACTTAAATGGGTGAATTTTTACTTTTCCCAAAGAACAATGAAGAGAATACAACAGCACTGAAGCAGTCATCAGTAGATTTGTGGATAGGCCCTGTGGGTGGGAAAACAAACATCTGCCATAGAGTCACTCATGTAGTCAATAAATACTGAGTGCTGATCACTGTCCTAGGTGCCGAGAGAACAGCAATGAACAAGGCTGACAAGGTCCCTGTCCCTGCAGAGTTGATGTTCTAGTGGGGAGACACAGATGGCAAATAAGAAAACTAATAAAGTCAGAAACATTACTCTGGACAGTGGTAAGGGCTGTGTAGAAAATAAAATGGGATAAGGTGATAGATAGCTGTGGGGTGGAGAGGGGGGTGCTTGTTTTAGACAGAGTAGTCAGGGAAGGCTTCTCAAAGAAGTTCACATTTGAGCAGAGTTCTGAATAAGAGTGAGTCAGTCAGCAAAAACAGTCACCATATGAGGAAGCAATGTAACTTTCCCATATATACCCAAGAGAAATGAAAACTCATGTCCAGGGGCACTGGGTTGGCTCAGTGGTTGAGTGTGTGCCTTTGGCTCAGGTCATGATCGCAGGATACCAGGATTGAGTACTACATCAGGCTCCCCATGGAGATTCTGCTCCTCCCTCTGCCTATGTCTCTACCTCTCTCTGTCTCTCAAGAATAAATCAAGAAAATCTTAAAAAAATAAAGAAAGAAAACTCATGTCCACACAAAACTCATACACAGATGCTCACAGCAGCATGATTCACAACAGCCAACAAGGACAAACATCCTGAATGTCCCTCAATTGATGAATGGATAAACTAAGGGTAGTATATACTCACAAGGGCATGATATTCAAACACATGAAAGATTGAAGCACTCCTGTAACATGAATGAATTTCAAAGTCATTATGATAATTGAAAGAAGCCACTTATTGTATGATTTTGTTCATATGAAATGTCCAAAGTAAGCAAATTGGTGGAGATAGTAGATTAGTGGTTGCTTAGCCTTAGAGAAGGCCAGGGGAGTAATAGCTAAGGGGTACAGGGTTTTGTTGTGCTGATGAAAATGATATAAAACTGGGTCAGGGTGATGGTCGCACAACTCTGTGACTATACTGCAAACCATGGAATTGTTCACTTTAGAATGGGTGGATTTTATTGTGCTATGAATTGTAGCTCAATTTTAAAAAAAGATAAGAACTGTATCATAAGAAAAAAAAAAAAAGAACTGTATCATAAGAACTGTTTGCCGGAGAAACAATAGCTTGCTCATTGTTCCAAAGTAACAGAAAAACATGTACAAACGAAAGAAGAGCAAGGGAGTGAATCAGCTGTGTGGCTGGTGAGGAAACAGGATTACAGGCAGAGAAACTGGCAAGTGCAGAGGCCCTGTGGGTGGGGAAAGCGTGGTTTATTTGAGGAACTGAAAGATCAATATGGCTGCTCTTCAGCAAATGCAGCCATTTTAATGAATTGAGAGTTCTTTTTCTGAACACAGTGAGAAGGCATTGGAGGGTTTTAAGCAGGGGAATGACACCTCTGTTCGCAATTTTGCAATGATCCTTCTGACTGCCAGGTGGAGAAGTTTGTGGAGTGGGAAAAAAAGAGGCAGAGAGACTACTTGAAAAGCTCCTGCAGTAGTCCAGGCTGGAGGTGACAGTGATAGTGGCCTGCACTAAGGTGGCAACAGAGAAGATGAAAAGTGAGTGGATTCAGAACATGTTTTATAGGTAGAACCATCAGGAAACACTGATGCCATGAGTATAAGGTGGGAGGGAGAAAGAGAAATTTGATACATCTTCTAGATCTGGAGTCTGAGTTACAAATAATTGTCCTCTTCCACAGATCTTTTGGGCTATGTGAAATCATATGACTCTATCGAGCTGTTATTCAAAAAAATCAATTTGTAGATCCATCCTTGTTTCCTTAGTGACTCCCTATTATATTTCAGTTTTTGCCCTTTGCTCTCTCAAAAATCCAACTCCCATCCATAGCTGTGTGATAATAACAAGGAACAGTCTTTTCATCGTAATTTTATGCTTCATTGTTATTATGTTATTACTTCCTCTGCCTGTTTTCTCTCACCGCTTCCTTACAGACTTAGACTTTGTAGAACATCAACTTTCCCTGAAGGTCAACACCTGACTATTTGTATCTGCCAGTGAGGTCAACTCAGGGTACCAAAGAACTACAGGGGACCGCATTTTTCCTAGGAGTTGCCCATGGAGTTTTGAATTGTCTGTGGTTTTCAATTACTTGTGCTATTCTTCTTTCTATCAGCATAGCTAATTGAGTTGGCTCTAAATCTCTGACAAAAAAAAAAAGCCTTTATAATGAAAAGTGAAGGGCTAGCCTGACTTATTTCATGCAACTCAGCTAAAAAGCTCTGCAGGAGAAACTTAATAAGGTCATGATAATGTATTTTTTTTTTCTCTTGAATGCATTCCACTTTTAGAAAAGCTTTGGTTTCTAAAATTGCTTTTCAAATTAATGAAGATTTCTAAATACAATAGCCTTCTCACTTAGAAATCAAGTAAACGGTATTAACTTAATCTTCAATTTTATTAGACATACAAAATCATGCAATTTCTCATTAAGCTGCTTGAAATGTGTTCGCCTCCCTTTCAGGTGCTGTGTTTCCAGCAGAACTTGAGAGTCCCTTTTGTACCCAACGCATCCAAAACGTGTCTCATTCCTTTTCCCTCAAGCCTGATTTTTTCCTGTGACTCCCGTTCCGATAAACAGCACTGCTGTCAGACCAATCGATGGAGTCAGAAGTCTCCCTCATCTCTTTCATTTAATCAGTTACTAAGTTTGTCACTCCCTCCTAAATACCACATTCCTGTGCCCAGCCGTCCATCCCCATTCATCCCTCTCGCCACTGCATTGGCTCAGGGCTCTCTTTCATCTAGAATATTGCAATGGTTTTCCAACAAGTCCTCTTCCTAGTTGTGTTTCTCTCCAAGGAATTAATTGAATTAATTCTACTGCCACAGTGATTTTTCTAAATGCAACTCTGATTTTTTAATCTCCTACCTACCAGCTATCAGTGGCCTCCTATACCCTGTTGGACAAACTCCAAACACCATGGTGTGTGAGACCCTTCATTATCTGTCCTCTGTTCACTTTTCCAACATTACACCAACCCTTTCCCTACATCCTAGGTATCCCGAGGGCCCCTGCCTATCGTACAAGTTTTATGCACCATGGACTTTGTCTAACTTCCTCTGCCCATAATAATGCTTCCCTTTTGGGGTGCCTGGGTGGCAGAGTGGTTGAGCGTCTGCCTTCGGCTCAGGTCATGATTCCAGGGTCCTGGGATCAAGTCCCACATCAGGCTCCTTGTAGGGAGTCTGCTTCTCCCTCTGGCTATGTCTCTGTCTCTCTGTGTTTCTCATGAATATATAAATAAAATCTTTTTGCTATTGTTGTTGCAAATAGAGTCGTTATGTTTTCACCTCACCCCAAAGCACTACACACCACAAACCCCCCTATGTATATTTATTGTTCTAGCATCTCCTTGTCCTGCTAACATAGTCTGGAAAGATTACTTTTCACCCCAGGAAATTTGGAAAGAAAGCTAAAGGTCCCTGAGAACCCATGAAGTTTCTACTACAACTTTCAACCCACAATCAATGTAGAGAAGAAATGCCCAGGAATAGTTCAGTTGCCAGATACTTCATGGCATTAAAATAAGAAATAGCTATAGAATGACAGGTCTAGGGCACCTGGGTGGCCCAGTTGGTTATGCATCTGCCTTTGGCTCAGGTCATGATCCAGGGGCCCTGGGATTAAATTCTGCTTGGGCTCCCTGATCAGTGGCAAGTCCGCTTCTCCCTCTCCCTCTGTCCTTCCCCACTGTTCATCTTTTCTCTCTTTCTCTTTCTAGCTCTGTTTCTCAAATAAATAAACAAAATCTTTAAAAAAAAAAAAAGAACGACAGGGCTAGAAGTGCTCTCAAAGGTCATTTGGTTCAACTCTCATGTATCACAGGTGAGGAAACTAAAACCCAGCAAGCTCAGGTTAGTAGCAGGGCTGGGACCAGAACTCTAATTTTATGGCCTCTTTTCCAGTAAACTTTTCATCATGGCAAATTCTTATCCGTTCAATAGAGCTGACCACCTGCTGTGTGTTGGACATTGTGCAATGTCCTAGGGATGCACCACGGACAAACTATGGTTTGGGCTCTTAAGACTCTCATGGTCTAGTGGAGGAGGCAGAGAAATAGACATTTATTTACAGCGGTCTGGAGCATGAATGAAAGCATTGTGCCTAGAATATCATGGGAGAACAGAAGAGAGAGACGGAGCAGAGCTTAGTGGTGGATGGAGAGAAGTGTCAGGGAAGGGAGTCTTCCTAGAGGAGGTGAAACCTGAGGGGTCATAAAGAAGAAAGAACCTCAGCTAGATGATATGCCTTTTCCTGACCTCTTATAGCCTGTACAGTAGTCTCCCTCCTTTTTTTCTAAAGATTTTATTTATTTATTCATGAAAGGCACACAGAGAAAGGCAGAGACATAGGCAGAGGGAGAAGCAGGCTCCCTGTGGGGACCCTGATGTGAGACTCGATCCTGGACCCCAGGATCATGCCCTGAGCAGATGCTCAACCACTGGGCCACCCAAGTGTCCCAGTGTTTATATGTTTTAACTCACCAATTGTATGAAGAAGGAACGATCGTGATCTTATTTAACAGACGAGGAAACTAAGGCAGACAAAGGTTACTCATTATATAGTAGAAAGAATAGGAATCATGAAATTCAAGTTCTGGGGCACCTGAGGGGCTCAGTTGACTAAGTGTCCAACTCCTGGTTTTGGGGATCCCTGGGTGGCGCAGTGGTTTGGCGCCTGCCTTTGGCCCAGGGCGTGATCCTAGAGACCCTGGATCGACTCCCATGTCGGGCTCCCTGCATGGAGCCTGCTTCTCCCTCTGCCTGTGTCTCTGCCTCTCTCTCTCTCTGTGCGTGTGACTATCATAAATAAATAAAAATTAAAAAAAAATAAGTGTCCAATTCCTGGTTTGGGCTCAGGTTGTGATGTTAGGGTCCTGGGATTGAGTCCTGCTCGGGCTCCACGCTCAGCAGGGAGTCTCCCTGAGATTCTCTCTCTCTCTTCCTCTATCCCTGTCTCTGCTCATCTTAAAAAAAGAAACGTGAGTTCTGGACTTCAGTAGAAACTAGACTAACAACTATTTAGGGTAAGTGGTTTAGTGTTTAGGCCTCTCTCTCCCTGATTGTGCATCATAATCACTCTGTACTATGCTAAGCAGTACTTTGCTAGCAATGGTCGCAAATGACAGGTCTGAGAAACAGCTTGCCTTTGGAATTAAAAGACATTAAGGTTATTTGAACATTGACTTTGAGTTGTTACTGTCTAATTTTCATGCTCCAATCAGTTAGGGAGTCGGCCGGTCTTCCTCGCCTACATTTAATGATTTTCAGCTGTGACCAAAAATCTAAGCACCTACAGGTTACCCAAATCCCACCTATCATCACCCAGACTGGCTGGAGCCCACCCCACAGCCTGGCTCCAGATGTCATGACCCGGTGGATTTGTCTTCTAAGCAACGGGCCCAAATTTGGTTTCAGGCCAGCATAGCAGCTGCATTTCTCTTAGGGTCAATACCATAACAAATAAAAAGTAGAAATCTTGTGATCATGTCATGAAGATATTTGTCCTAAGAAAAGATACAGAAACTCAAGTTTTGATAGGACTTTATTTTACATTTCTGTTTGAATATGGGTTGGCATAGTGGTTTGTGAATTTACTTACTTTGTTTGTTTAGAGTTTGTATAAAAATTTAAACTCCTTTGCCAGACATATCTGACACTACATTCTCTGCCTACTCATAATCTCAAAAACTCTTCAATGTGGATCCTGGTCCTGGACTCTCCCTGTACTCATCTTTATATAGGACTCCTGCCAGACATGCTCAGCCCTGCTTTCCCTGGGTCATTCCCTTGAACTTTGGGGCTCACCTGCCCACCATCCAGCAATTGCTAATAGGCAGCTGCTATTAGAGCATTAGCTGTTAATCCTTCCTGCACTTCTATAGTGCCTTTGGTCTGCTCCCTGAAATGTTCCTCTTGTTTGCACACGCCAGGATGTGACACTGATTCAAGAAGTGCTGGAACCCTGGGCAAGTATTAGCAAAGTTTCTATGTATCCAAATGCTTGGAGCAGTGTAGGCTCAGAAGAAGAGCAAACACGTAGAGACAGAGACATTGGAATGTCACTGGTAAATGTGAGGTTGCCAAAATCATCTAAGCCAGTGAGTAATCAGCTCTTGCATTGCGTTGCTGCCAAATCTTCATTTGAAAACATATAGAGCAATAGTGGTTTCTAACATCATGATCTTATTTCCTATCGTTGCTTCATTCATACTAAAATAGAAACTGGTGACTGTTCTGTCAGATGGAAAGTGAGGAAAGTTAGGAAAGACTATCAGATGTGGTAAGTGGAGAGTAGAAAGCAAAGAGGACCATGAAAAAGGTCAAAGAGCACTAGGCACTAGGCAGTGGGTCAAGAGACCTGGGTTCTGGTCGCAGCTCTTTCATTGACTGGTTCTATGAACTCAGGCAAGGCATACCTCATCTCAGAGCCTCTGAGTCCTCATTCCAAAAGTCTCTTCTGGAACTGAACTTGTCAATCAGGAAAAAATAAAATTGGACTAGGCATTTTATTTTTTGAGAGAGAGAGAAAGAGAGAGCACAAGTGGGTTGGGAAGAAGGGGCAGAGGGAGAGGAGCCCAATACAGGGCTCAAACTCATGACCCTGAGATCAAGACCTGAGCTAAAGTGAAGAGTTGGACGCTTAACCCACTGAGCCACCCAGGGGCCTCCAACAGTGATTTTCTTTTTTTTTTAAAGATTTTATTTATTTATTCATGAGAGACACAGAGAGAGAGGCAGAGACATAGGCAGAGGGAGAAGCAGGCTCCCCATGGGGAACCTGATGCAGGACTCAATCCCAAGACCCCAGGATCACGCCCTAAGCCAAAAGCAGATGCTCAACCACTGATTTAGGGCGACCCAGGTGTCCCCCCCAAAATAATATTCTAATATCAATTAATGCCTAGTCCAGGGGTGCCACTTGAAAAAAAATTACTGTTAATTTTATTATGTGTGATATATTGTGATTTATTTTTTATTCCAGTGTTATTAAGATATAATTGACATATAATGTTGTGCTAGTATACAGGTGTACAATATAATGATTTGAAAAAAAACCAATATAATGATTTGATACGCGCATATATTATGAAATGACCACCACAGGAAGTCAAATTAACATCTATCGCCTCAAGGGGCGGGGCAAGATGGCAGAGGAGTAGGGGTCCTCAACTCACCTGGCCCCACCAACTTACCTAGATAACTTTCAAACAATCCTGAAAACCTATGAATTCCAAGAGAGAAGAGCTGGCTGGAATGCTACAGAGAGAAGGGTTTTCGCTTCTAATAAGGTAGGAAGGCAGAAAAAAATAAAAAAGAATCAAGTGGGGGAGGGGCCCCACAAGGAGCCAGGCTTAGACCCGGCGGGCGGTGAGAGCCTCCAGGACAGGAAAGTCCAGCCCCGGAGAAGCAGGGACTTTAAAAAATCTGCACCGGATTCTTCCTGGAAGGAAAGCGCTCAGCAATGAACTGAACTCAGGCAGAATCACAGGAGGGGCGGTGGAGCCTCCAGTATCCTGGAGTCACTAACAGAGGAATTGCGCCCTGGGGGGAGAGTGCACCACACACTGTGGGCTGATCTCGGTAAAGGTCTAGAGCGCGCGCCTGGTGGGGCCTCAGGGAGAAGCCGGTGGGTCAGGGGGCCGCTCGGGTCGGAGGGGTCTGCCCCTGTTGCCTTCGGGAGCCACAGGCCCAGGAGTGCGATTCCAGCAGCACAGGACCCGGATCCTAGGGCACCAAGTGGACACAGTTGGCATCCTGCGCTCCCCCCGGGACAGGCGGAGGCGGGGAGGGCACAGGACAGCGAGGATGCTCCTGCCATGGGGCACCCCCAAGCTGTGCAGATCAGCGCCCCCAAGCCGCCCCGGGAACATCTAGGCCATTGAGGACTGGGAGACTGCGGTAGTTACTCCAGAGAGCTGACTCCAGAGCTGGAGACCTGGCTGTGACCAGTGTTGTTGTTCCTCCTTGTGTCACCCTGTGCCTGGGAGGGGTGGGGCCACCAGGGAACAGAGGCCTCACGGGGTAAACAGCTCCCACTGAGCCAGGCACCTGGCAGGGGGCTGGGAAGCTCCCCCAGGTGCACACACCTGAGAATCAGCACAACAGCCCCTCCCCCAGAAGACCAGCTGGAAGGACAGGGGAAGAGCAAGTTCCTAACTACGCAGCACTGGAAAGCTCCAGGGGAAGTGGACGGATTTATATTATATAAAACCAGAGGGTACCCTTCCTTTTTTTTCCTTTTTCCAGTACAACTCATTTTTATATCAGACTGTAAATTTCCAATATTTTCTCTTTTCCCACCTTAACTATAATATTTTACCACCTCTTCATCTTTAAGATTCTTCCTTTTTGACTTTCATACTTCTGCAATTACAGGTCCAAGATATATTTTCCACTTCTAGATTCCCTTCAACATACTCAATTTTGGGAGATATACAATATATGTTTTGTTTTGTTTTCTCTGCCTCAGTTTGTTCCACAATGATGGCAGTTACTACCTTCAAAAACATGACCAGCATGCACCCAGAACCAAGTGGTATACTGTGCTGGTTCATTCTTTGAGATTCCTCATTCCCATTCTGCCCCCCTCTTTTATCTCATTTATATTTTGGGGGTCAATGTTGGGGCCCTCTACAAGTATTTCTGGTTTATATAAATTTGGGACTGAGCATCTTCTAATATACAGAACTTAATATACTCAGAAACAAGAGGATCACCCCCTAGAACCCCTCGGGTAGATTACATTTTCCCTCCACTACAACTTCTTCACCACCACCATCTCCCAATACCCCCCTTTTTTTCTCCTTTTTTTTTCTTTTTCTTTTTTCTTTTCTCTTCTTCTGTAGGACTCCTGGCCTTTTATTTTTTTACTACTTTGCTTTAAAATTTGTTTTTCACTTTAGTGGTCCCTTTCTTTATTTCCTTTTGATCTTGGTTTTCAAATTCTGGTCTCTGACCTCGGCAGAATCATCTAGAGTGAAATTTACCTAGGTTATGGTTGATATTCTTGACACAGCCTGCTCATACAGCCACTCTGCACTGAGCAAAAACACTAGAAAGAAGAGCTCACCACCAAAGAAAGAATCAGAAACAGTGCTCTCTGCCACAGAGTTACAGAATTTGGATTACAATTCTATATCAGAAAGCCAAATCAGAAGCACAATAATAAAGCTACTGGTGGCTCTGGAAAAAAGCATAAAGGAATCAAGAGACTTCATGACTGCAGAATGTAGATCTAATCAGGCCGAAATTGAAAATCAATTAAATGAGTTGCAATCCAAACGAGGTCCTAACGAGGGTTAATGAGGTGGAAGAAAGAGTGAGTGACATAGAAGACAAGTTGATGGCAAGGAAGGAAGCTGAGGAAAAAAGAGAAAAACAATTAAAAGACCATGAGGAAAGGTAAGGGAAATAAATGATACCCTCAGAAGGAAAAATCTACCTTTAATTGGGGCTCCAGAGAGCACCTAGAGGGCCAGAGGACCAGAAAGCATATTTGAACAAATCATAGCTGAGAACTTCCCTAATTTGGGGAGGGAAACAGGCATTCAGATCCAGGAGACAGAGAGGTCCCCCCACAAAATCAATAAAAACCGTTCAACACCTTGACATTTAATAGTGAAACTTGCAAATTCCAAAGGTAAAGAGAAAATCCTTAAAGCAGCAAGAGACAAGAGATCCCTAATTTATATGGGGAGAAATATTAGATTAACAGCAGGCCTCTCCGCAGAGACCTGGCAGGCCAGAAAGAGCTGGCAGGATATATTCAGGGTACTAAATGAGAAGAACATGCAGCCAAGAATACTTTATCTACCAAGGCTCTCTTTCGGAATGGAAGGAGAGATAAAGATCTTCCAAGATAGGCAGAAACTGAAAGAATATGTGACCACCAAACCAGCTCTGCAAGAAATATTAAGGGGGACTCTGTAAAAAATGTAAAAAAAAAAAAAAAAAAAAAAAAGGAAGTCCAAAGAAATAATCGACAAAAACAGGGACTGAATAGGTATTATGATGACACTAAATTCATATCTTTCAATAGTAACTCTGAACATGAATGGGCTTAATGATCCCATCCAAAGGTGCAGGGTTTCATACTGAATAAAAAAGCAAGACCCATCTATTTGCTGTCTACAAGAGACTCATTTTAGACCTAAGTACACCTCCAGCTTGAAAATGAAAGGTTGGAGAACCATTTGAAATTCAAATGATCCTCAAAAGAAAGCTGGGGTAGCAATCCTCATATAAACTAAAGTTTATCCCAAAGACTGTAGTAAAAGGGACACTATATCATACTTGAAGGGTCTATCCAACAAAAAGACCTAACAATCATGAATATTTATGCCCCTAATGTGGCTGCTGCCAAGTATATCAATCAATTAATAACCAAGGTAAAGATATACTTAAATAATAATACACTAATAGTAGGAGACTTCAACATGGCACTTTCTGCAAATGACAGATATTCTAAGCACAAAACCACCAAAGAAACAAGAGATTTAAATGATACACTGGACCAGATGGATTTCACAGATGTATACAGAACTTTGCATCCAAACACAACTGAATACACGTTCTTCTCAAGTGCACATGGAACTTTCTCCAGAATAGACCACATACTGGGTCACAAATCAGGTCAACTGATACCAAAAGGTTGGGATTGTCCCCTGCATGTTTTCAGGCCACAATACTTTGAAACTAGAACTCAATCACAAGAAGAAATTTGGAAGAAACTCAAATACATGGAGGTTAAAGAGCATCCTGCTAAAAGATGAATGGGTCAACCAGGAAATTAGAGAAGAATTAAAAACATTCATGGAAACTAATTAAAATGAAGACACAACCGCTCAGAATCTTTGGGATACAGCAAAAACAGTCCTAAGAGGAAAATACATCACAATACAAGCATCCCTCAAACAATTGGGAAAAACTTAAATACACAAGCTAACCTCGCACCTAAAGGAACTAGAGAAAGAACAGCAAATGAAATCTACACCAAGCAGAAGAAGAGAAAAAATAAAGATTCGAGCAGAACTCAATGAAATAGAGACCAGAAGAACTGTAGAACAGATCAACAAAACGAGGAGTTGGTTCTTTGAAAGAATTGATAAGATAGATAAACCATTAGCCAGCCTTATTAAAAACAAAAGAGAAAATACTCAAATTAATAAAATCACGAATGAAACAGGAGAGATCACCACCAATACCAAGGAAATACAAACGATTTTAAAAACATATTATGAGCAGCTATAGGCCAATAAATTAGGCAATCCAGAAGAAATGGACGCATTTCTGGATAACCACAAATTACCAAAATTGGAACAGGTAGAAATAGAAAACATGAACAGGCCTATAACCAGGGAGGAAATTGAGCCAGTCATCAAAGACCTCTCAAGACACCAAGTCCAGGACCAGATGGCTTCCCAGGGGAATTCTATAAAACGTTTAAAGGAGAAACCATACCTATTCTACTAAAGCTGTTCCGAATATAGAAAGGGATGGAATACATCCAAACTCATTTTATGAGGTGGCCAGCATCACCTTAATTCCAAAACCAAAGACCCCACCAAAAAGAAGAATTATAGTCCAATATCCCTGATGAACACAGATGCAAAAATTCTCAACAAGATACTAGCCAATAGGATCCAACAGTATATTAAGAAGATTATTCACCATGACCAAATAGGATTTATCCCCGGGATGCAAGGTTTAAATAATCAATGTGATAGATCATATCAACAAGAGAAAAAACAAGAACCATATGATCCTCTCAATAGATGCAGAGAAAGCATTTGACAAAATACAGCATCCATTCCTGATCAAAACTCTCCAGAGTATAGGGGTAGAGAGAACATTCCTCAACATCTTAAAACCCATCTACAAAAAGCCCACAGCAAATATTATTCTCAGTGGGGAAACACTGGGAGCCTTTCCCCTAAGATCAGGAGCACGACAGGGATGTCCACTCTCACCACTGCTATTCAACATAGTACTAGAAGTCCTAGCCTCAACAATCAGACAACAAAAAGAAATAAAAGGCATTCAAATTGGCAAAGAATAAGTCAAATTCTCCCTCTTCACAGATGACATGATACTGTACATAGAAAACTCAAAAGACTCCACCCCAAGATTGCTAGAACTCATACACCAATTCGGCAATGTGGCAGGATACAAAATCAATGCCCAGAAATCAGTGGCATTTCTATACACTAACAATGAGACTGAAGAAAGAGAAATTAAGGAATTAATCCCATTTATAATTGCACCCAAAAGCATAAGATACCTAGGAATAAACCTAACCAAAGAGGTATAAAGGGTCTATTCCCTAAAAACTACAGAACACTTCTGAAAGAAATTGAGGAAGACACAAAGAGATGGAAAAATATTCCATGCTCGTGGATTGTCAGAATTAATATAGTGAAAATGTCAATGTTACCCAGGGCAATATACACGTTTAATGCAATCCCTATCAAAATACCATGGACTTTCTTCAGAGAGTTAGAACAAATTATTTTAAGATTTGTGTGGAATCAGAAAAGACCCTGAATAGCCAGGGGAATTTTGAAAAAGAAAACCATAGCTGGGGGCATCACAATGCCAGATTTCAAGTTGTACTACAAAGCTGTGGTCATCAAGACAGTGTGGTACTGGCACAGAAACAGACACATAGGTCAACGGAACAGAATAGAGAACCCAGAAATGGGCTCTCACCTCTATGGTCAACCAATATTCAACAAAGCAGGAAAGACTATCCACTAGAAGAAAGACAGTCTCTTCAATAAATGGTGCTGGGAAAATTGGACAGCCGCATGCAGAAGAATGAAACTAGAGCATTCTCTTACACCATGCACAAAGATAAACTCAAAATGGATGAAAGATCTAAATGTGAGACAAGAATCCATCAAAATCCTAGAGGAGAACACAGGCAACACCCTTTCTGAACTTGGCCACAGTAACTTCTTGCAAGATACATTTATGAAGGCAAGGGAAACACAAGCAGAAATGAATTATTGGGATTTCATCAAGATAAGCTTTTGCACAGCAAAAGGAACAGCCAACAAAACTAAAAGACAACCTACAGAATGGGAGAATATATTTGCAAATAACGTATCAGATAAAGGGCTAGTATCCAAGATCTATAAATTTATTAAACTCAACGGCAAAGAAACAAGCAATCCAATCATGATGCTCTGCATCACTTGCCATCAGGGAAATACAAATCAGAACCACAATGAGATACCACCTCACACCAGTGAGAATGGTGAAAATTAACAAGACGGAGAGCAACAAATGTAGAGAATGTGGAGAAAGGGGAACCCTCTTGCACTGTTGATAGGAATGTGAACTGGTACAGCCACTCTGGAAAACAGTGTGGAGGTTCCTCAAGGGTTAATAGAGCTACCCTATGACCCAGCAATTGCACTACTGGGGATTTATCCCAAAGATACAAATCAGTGAAAAGCCAAGACACCTGCACCCCAATGATTATAGCAGCAATATCCACGGTGGCCAAACTGTGGAAAGAGCCTTGTGTCCATCGACAGATGAATGGATAAGGAAGATGTGGTCTATATATACAAAGGAATATTACTCAGCCATTAGAAAAGACAAATACCCACCATTTGCTTCAACATGGATAAAACTGGAGGGTATTATGCTGAGGAAGTAAGTCGATCAGAGAAGGACAAACATTATATGGTTTCATTCTTTCAGGGAATATAAAAAATAGTGAAAGAGATTAAAGGGGAAAGGAGAGAAAATGTGTGGGAAATATCAGAGAGGGTGACAGAACATGAGAGACTCCTAAGTCTGGTAAACAAACAAATAAGGGGTAGTGGAAGGGGAGGTGGGTGGGGAGATGGGGTGACTGGGTGACAGGCACTGAGGGGGGCACTTTACGGGATGAGCACTGGGTATTATACTATATGTTGGCAAATCAAATTCCAATAAAAAATATACAAAAAAATCTATCACCTCACACACGTTTTTTTTCCTTGTGTTAAGATTTGTTAAGATCTACACTCTTAGCAACTTTCAAATATATAACAGAGTATTATTAACCAGTCATCATGCTGTGTATTCCATCCCTAGGACTTATTTATCTTATAACAGGAAGCATGGTTATGTTTTTTTAAAAACGTAAGCTGTTAGTGATATGTACTGATTTTTTTACAAGTGAAATGACCTAATACATGAGTTTTCCTTTAAAAAGACTTCTTCCCTCCAAAAATTTTTTCTTTTTAATTTAAGGAGAGAATTGGCTAAATGAAAAAAGAATGGAGGGATGCCTGGGTGGCTCAGAGGGTTTAGCGCCTGCCTTCAGCCCAGGGCGTGATCCTGGAGACCCAGGATCAAGTCCCACATCAGGCTCCCTGCATGGAGCCTGCTTCTCCCTCTGCCTGTGTCTCTGCCTCTCTCTCTCTCTCTCTCATAAATAAAATCTTTTAAAAAAAAAAGAATGGCAAGACATTGAAGATCATTAAAACTGGGCAGTGAGCGGGACACCTGGGTAGCTCAGTAGGTTGAATATCCAACTCTTGTTTTCGACTCAGGTCATGATCTCAGTATCCCGAGTTCAAGTCCCGCATGGGGCTCTGGCCTGAGCAGGGAGTCTGCTTTCTCTCCTTCTCCTTCTCTGCCCCTCTCCCCACTCCCATTCATGCAGGTGTGCTCTCTGTCTCTTTCTCTCTCTCCCTCTCTCTTAAATCAATCAATGAATCAATCAATCAATCAATCAATCTTTTTTTAAAAACAACTGGGCAGTCGGACACCTGGGTGGCTCAGTGGTTGAGTGTCTGCCTTCGGCTCAGGGTGTGATCCTGGAGACCTGGGATCGAGTCCCGAATCAGGCTACCTGCAGGGAGCCTGCTTCTCCCTCTGCCTGTGTCCCTGCCTCTCTCTCTGTCTCTCATGAATAAATAAACAAGATTTTTTTTTAATTTTTATTTATTTATGATAGTCACAGAGAGAGAGAGAGAGAGAGAGAGAGAGAGAGAGAGAGGCAGAGACACAGGCAGAGGGAGAAGCAGGCTCCATGCACCGGGAGCCCGACGTGGGATTCGATCCCGGGTCTCCAGGATCGTGCCCTGGGCCAAAGGCAGGCGCTAAACCGCTGCGCCACCCAGGGATCCCAACAAGATATTTTTAAAAAAAGAAATAAAAAATAAAATTAAAAACTGGGCAGTGAGGAGCTTGTAATTCTTGTCTAACTTCTATGTATGCTTGAAATTTTCAAAAGCAAAATGTTGTTTTTTTTTTTTAAGATAAGAGATTGCTTATTCTGAAGGAAAAGGAGGTAGAACATCAAAAATGCATAAGGGACCAGAGAAATAAAATTAGTTAGTCTGAGAGTCACATGTATTCTACCTGTGTTCATTTTCAGCCATCAAGTTAGCATTAGGACCAATATATGAAGACAACTATTATGTGAATAAAATATGATCTTGGCATGATTTTTTATTTGGAGACCATGAGTCCAAAGTACCAACACTTTTGAGACACCTTGCTGGCTTGATCTCAGGGTTATGAGTTTGAGCCCCAAGTTCGGTGTGGGGCTCAAAAAAAAAAAAGAAACAAAGAAAATAAAATACCGACCCTTTGAGTACTCCTATCAGGAAGAGCACTGAGTAATGCATAAAATTGCTGAATCACTATATTGTCCACCTGAAATTAATATAACACTGTATGTTAACTATACCAGAATTAAAATTAAAAACATAATTAGAGAAATAAATAAAATGGAGAAAAGAAGTACTGACACTGTGTACATGCCATCCAGGCATTACTTCCTTTCACCAGACAATGACACTACTTTCCATCCTCGGTAGGCCAGCACCTGGATGCAGCTGCTTTCCCTTTACTTAATGATAGCATCCATTTTGGCAGTGTGATCCCATTGGAATGAACTCTAACATAGACTAATAATAAAAGTCACCACGAGGACCAAAATGTGGGGTCGTTATTGACTCAGGGATAGAAATTGAGCGAAGAAAGTACAGAATCTGTCCCTGAGATTATTTATTATAAACTCATGACTCAATCTTCCACTCAGGTTTATTCAAATGTCACCAGCTTGAAAGATCAACCTTTATAATGTAAACTTGCAGAATCCGTGGCAAGCAAATATTACATTTTCAGGGCCACATCTGGAGAGAGTTGCCCTGGTTCCTTGGCCCTGTACACACTCTGGTTAAAGGTTACTATTACCACCTCCTTCCATTGGGCCAGGCTTGCTTGAGATGGGGTCTTGCAAAGGGGTGGTGAGGAGGAGGAGTCAGGTGAAACTGGGCAAGCAAGCTGACTCATTCGCGTGATTTTTTTATTGCCACCATATCCTGTAGTTATTCTAGTTGGCCTCTTAATATTTGGTATTTGTAAAGGTGTGGGATCCTTCAGCTTAATCTGGTATCCTGGTCCTCTCGATCACAATTGTTTCTTTTGTCTCTTGGATTATGACACATCAGTGTCTCAGGTTTTATTTTGTGAGCCTCTAGCTTCCCCAGGCTTGGCTTCCTACAGCATTCCATATATCCTAGCACAATAAGGGAAAGATATGGCTAAGTGGGAGAGAAGAAGGAGGGAGGATAATAATAATCACTAACATTTATAAAGCACTGACGCTGCCAAGAATTGACTCAGGTAACCCTCACAACAACCCATATGAAATAGGAACTGTTATTATCCTATTTTACAGATGAGAAAAATGAGGTATGGAGAGGATAAGAGACGTGGCTAATATTATATGGTCCATAGGCTGGACAGCCAGGATTTGAATCCAGGTTTCTTTTGTGTCTGGATCCATGCTTTAACCACCTCACTATATACTACTCTCCTAAAGAGTATACACTAAACTTCTATTTATTGAACTATGCTATCATTGCTCCTAGTGAAGAAGGTTCAGCAACTTGAATGGCAGGAATGTGGCTTATTCTTTTTGTTTATTGCCACTATCTTTAACCCAGATCCGTGTATAGTCGACTCATTAGAAGGAGTGACAAGAATGTAATTTCCTTTAAGATACAGTAGGGTAACTCTTGTGGTTTAGGAGCAGTGTAGAGGCTAAAGATGTTCTTCCCTGTGTGAGATTGCATGTCATGAGTCAGTAAGTTAGACGCTACTCCTAATTTGGGGCAACTGTTTACAAACCAGAATGAGCAATGTTGGTGAAGCCTGAAATAGAACTAGGGATGGAATTCCTCCCCTAAGGACTCACCATTTGCATGGAAGGGGGATTTTTTTTAAAGATTTTATTTATTTATTCATGAGAGATACAGAGAGATACAGAGAAGCAGAGACACAGGCAGAGGAAGAAGCAGGCTCCCCATGGGGAGCCCAATGTAGGTAGAGGGGAGAATCCCAGGATCCTGGGATCATGACCTGAGCCAAAGGCAGATGCTCAACCACTGAGCCACCCAGGTGCCCTGGGAGGGGAATTTTGAAAGAGAATCTTTTCCCCAGGGCTCTGGTAGGCAGAACTGCCAGAGTGTGTACTGTTGTAAAAATTACAACTATTTGACTGCTTAGTGGAAAATGAACAAAAGAAAGGAGCAGAGTTAGGTGGAACTCATCAGAAAAATCTTCCTGGAGGAAATGGCTTGAGATGGATGTAGAAGAAAACAGGGGGAAAAAACTAGAGGAAAGAAATGGGAAATCAAGATGAGAGGAATGGCATATACGAAGGCTCAGAGTCGCATATTTGGGGTTAGTTTGGCATATTTGACCAGACAGTAGAAGAGAACATTATACAACAGACATTTATTGAACACCTACCGTATATTAGGCATTATGCTGGGCACTGAGAATACAAAGGAGAAC
The DNA here is from genome assembly GCF_053574225.1 of Canis aureus. NCBI lineage: Eukaryota > Metazoa > Chordata > Mammalia > Carnivora > Canidae > Canis > Canis aureus. The sequence goes on from NC_135649.1 coordinate 40,942,450, forward strand.
CTAATATGGTCCCAAACAGCCTTTGGGGACCTCTTCATCTAGGTGGGAGGGACAGAGGCCCACATAAATGCTCATGGCCCAAAGAATGCCATAGTCAAGAAATATAGCATCATCATGGGGGCACTGATGATGAATGATCTAGTATTTGGGAAGCAGGGGGACATCACAGATGAAGAACACCAGAGCTGGATCCAGGCCCAGGGAACAGTATTTGTTTTTTTTTGTTTTTTTTTTAAAGTATTTTTTTTTTTTTATGATAGTCACAGAGAGAGAGAGAGAGAGAGAGAGAGGCAGAGACATAGGCAGAGGGAGAAGCAGGCTCCATGCACCGGGAGCCCGACATGGGATTCGATCCCGGGTCTCCAGGATCACGCCCTGGGCCAAAGGCAGGCGCCAAACCGCTGCGCCACCCAGGGATCCCAGGGAACAGTATTTGTATGAAAGTTCATGTTCTGGAGGGCAGGGCAACTGGTGTGAGAAGCACAGTTGGCAGCAGTAGGAAGGAGAGTGGAAAAGGTGGTTGGGATCAGCTTGTCCAGGGCTTTGTTGGCCAAGCTGAGTTTTGCACATTGTTCTGTGAGCAATAGGGAACCATCAAAGGTTTTTTATTAAGGCAGAGGAATGACAGACTAGGAAGACAGCTCTTTCTGGGCACCAGAATGTGGAAGGACTGGAAAGGAGAGAAGCCAAAATCAAGCAGACCCATTGGATGGCCATCTCAAGGTCCTGGCAACAGGTGTCAAGTGCCCTGGACCAGGACTGTGGTAGTGAAAGCAGGGAAGAGGGGCCATTCCAGGGATATGTCCACAGGGAGAAACCACAGGGCTGGGTGTCATGGAAGGTCAAGGAGACAGAGAAAGTGACAATGACCCTGAGATAGCAGCTTGGGTCCGTGTGATATTGTTAACCAAGACAGGGAACATAGACTATTGGCAGAATGTTAAGTGGAGACAGGTGACAAGTTCAGCTTGGACACGAAAGCCAGTGAGTCTTGCGAGTGGAATGTCCAGCAGGAAGTGGGATGAGAGATGGAGGCAGAGATACCACCAGGGTCCAAGTGGCACTGGTTGACCCTATAGGACCAAATGGAGTGTCTCTTCTCTCATTTACTCCCCCAAGGCAAGGGCTAGGGCCAGAGCCAAGTGAACCTTTGGTGGGGGATGCCAGCCCCGAGTGACAAGATGCCTTTTTTCCAGGTCCTCCCAGAAACCTCATCCCTTCCCTTCAGAAGCAGTGGCCACTTTCCAGGGCAAAGGGAGGTGTTCTGTGTGCAGAACCCATATCCACGCACGGGCCATGAGCTTTTGAATTCTTGGCGGTGGGTGGAGCGTGGTGTCTTCCAATGCAATCCAGTGCGTTGATGACTGGGCATTTGAGACAGAACAAATTCCATAGCTACACAATGACCTCTGGAGCATTCAGTATACACAACTGAGTCTTCAGTGCTAAGGATCCAAGAGTGTATTCATGAGGCATTTCTAAAGACCCAATCTGCATGAACCACAGCCGGTCTCCTAGGAGTCCTAAAACTTTAATTAGACCAGGCAAGCCCCATAACCAAATCCTATAATCCCATAAATCTATAACAACAAGTTAGACACAAGAGGCTAATTGTGCTCTGAATGTTTTATCCAAAATGGTAGGAAATGGCTCCTAGCCCCAATCAAAAGTTCTGCTTTTTTTTTTTTGTTGTTGTTGTTGTTTTTATTTATTTATTTTTTTAAAGGTTCTGCTTTAACTGAGATTTGTCATAATCACTGTCATCTGAGTAGGGGTGATAGAAACTAAAAACATGGCCACACACAGAGATATATGCATGCACATGCACATGTCCTTGGTCACTTTAATGTCCATTGTATTTTCCTCTCAGTCCTGGATTGAGCTAACACTGGGGCAGAATTACACAGGGTTTGGCACAGGATGCAGCTACCCCAAGGCCTCTTCCCTACCACCTCCTTTATTCTCTGTAGGGTGGTACATCTACTTGGGGCCTCCTGTCCAGATGCAATTTGAGAAGAGCCCAGAATTTCTGGAAATACTACCACATGAAACAGTAGCTGCTTACCCCCCAATGCCCCAGACACCTGCTATATTCCCACAGCCCCTTCCTCCTGGGCTGTTTCCTCAGAAATGCTGTTCCTGAGGTCCCTCTCACTTTAGTTAGTGAATAACTGGGTATCCAGTGTGCAGAATGTGAGGTAACCTAGAGGCTGCCACTAAGATTTAGCTCTGAGGCCCCAAAGGGCTAAAAGTTAAACTTCCCCGTGGCTGAGTGTAACCATTGAGAAATGAGTTGTAGCCTCTCTGGGTTTTCCAAAAGCTTGCCAGAAGCCCCCAGGAAATGCCAATTTAGCTTTGGCTTCTATGTTTATTCTGACCTATGACCCTCGACCTAATCCAATTTTCAGAATGCTTTCTCCAGGATGGCTGTGGTCTCCCAATGATTTTTTTGTTAAGTCCCTGAGGTTCCAAAGCCAGTCCCTGAGAACTTCCTCAAGGAGGTAGGACAGAGCCCAGTTAATTCTGAGTCTCAAGAACCCCTTGCCTTGCCTAGGCTTTTATGTTCAGTCAGCTGGTCTCCCAGAGCGATGGGGCCTGATTCTCCTTCCCCTTCTGAATCCAGGAAGAAGGTGGTTTGGGTAAGTGCTGTCTCAGATAATCCCCAGGTCAGGGCCTATCTGACTCGTTGAGTCCCCTAAGTCATATGGACCTCTCCTCCAGTCCTGCTGAAGCACTTCCAGAACCTACAAAATGAGTTGTCGTAGACTCTGTTGTCTCCCAAGTATGAGAGAGTCTCAGAATTCCTGAAGTCTCCTCCAGGCTCTTAGATCTCTTGGTTCACAGAAGCAGTCTTCCAAGGGGGCCTGGAGGCCCAGCTAGCAAGGCAGGGCCCTTGCATCCAGGGTGTCCAATGTCAGTTTTGTGGCCCTAACTAGCAGAGAAGGTCCCAAGGGCCAGGCCAGAGCCAGAAGAGTATCCCCAAATCCAGGGGAGCCCTCCTTCCCTAGTTGTGGCTCTTTTTAGACTCAGGGGTGAATATCTTGGCCAAAGGGGAAGTGGTACCATTTTATAAATGCAAATAATATAGTGTGCCAAAGGTCCCAGCTTCCGAGGTCAACAGACTTCAGTTTGAGTCCAAGCTCTGTCACCTAGATTCATGACCTGGGACAAGCCACTCAACATCTCTGAGCCTTCATTAGCTTCATCCTGTATAAAATGGAGACTACAGGGGTGCCCAGGTGGCTCAGTCAGTTAAGCATCCAACTCTTGGTTTCGGCTCGGGTCATGATCCTGGCATTGTGGGATTGGGCCTTATATCTGGCTCCAGGATCAGCACAGAGTACACTTGAGAGTGTTTCCTCCTTTCTCTCCCTCTCCTTCTGCTCCCTCACAACCACCAATGTGTTCTCTCTCTCAAACAAATAAACAAATAAAATCTTTTTTCTCCTCATTTATTTTTTTAAAGATTTTATCTATTCATGAGACACACACACACACACACACACACACACACACACACACACAGGCATAGACATAGGCAGAAGGAGAAGCAGGCTCCATGCAGGGAGCCCGATGTGGGACTTGATCCCAGGACTCCAGTATCACTCCTTGAGCCGGAAGGCAGATGCTTAACCTCGAGTCACCCAGGCATCCCCAAACAAACAGGATCTTTAAGAAAATTGTAGACCACAGATGGATGCAGCTCACAGGGTTATTGTAAGTATTCAATGAATTGGTGCATGTTGAGTCTTTAACATAGGACTTGACTGTAGCAAGACTCCAGAAATGGTGCCTGTTATGGCTGCTCTCACAAATTAGCCTTCTCACTGGGATATGTAAAGAAAGGAAAGGACAGGGCCAACTACCAACCACACCATAGGGCTTGGTACTTAGGCCTGATCAGGCCATGCTTGAGAACATTGATTTCCAGATACCATTTATGACAGGGTCCCTGTTTTCTCCCATGCTGCAGGAGACCTGAGCGGTAGGTGCCTCCAGAGCTGTGGGATGTCAAATATTCATTTCTGTGCTGTTCATTACCCTGCTACCTTGGAATTTGCTCACTTTCCCCCAAAGCCAGGCCCTGGCTTTCTCTCCTAGTACACGTCACCCCAGGTTCCTCTTATCTCAGATATCTGAGATACTTGGTATAAGCACTGTTTTTCAAGAGACTGTATTTAGACAGGGCAGGTGGGTGGCACAAGTCAAGGGTGATTCAGTGACATTTACTGGCCAAGCCAGGCTGGTCCTTAGGAAGTTACTTCAGAACACACTAGGCAGCCTTTTTTTGTTTTTGTTTTTTTAATTCATGAGAGACACAGAGAGAGAAGCAGAGACAGGAAGAGGGAGAAGCAGGCTCCCTGAGGGGAGCCTGATGTGGGACTCCATCCTGATCCAGGGATCATGACCTGAGCCAAAGGCGACACTCCACCATGGAGCCACTCAGGTGCCCCACACTAGGCAGCCTTAACAGTACAGGCTGGCCCGTCCTCAGAGACTATGATGAAAAGTGTCTGGAGGGTTGAATCAACTCCTAAGATGAGTTCCATTCACAGCCAGGCTTGAAAAGCCAGACATGTCTGAACAATAATCCTCACATTGAATTTGCTTGGCAAAGTTGGACTTGTCAAAATGTAGATTTCTAGGCTCAGTCCACTAGATCTTCTGATCCAGTGATCCAGATTTTCTGATTCAGTAATTCCTGATAAGCTTAGAAATCTGCATTTTTAAACAGCACCCCCCAGCCACTCTAACCTAGGGGGAATGACCATCCCCTTTGTAATCATTCTTGGCTAGTACAGTCCCAAGATTCACCAGAGAAGGAAGGCATTGCCTCATCTAGCATAACTTTTCTGTACCCCTTTCATATTAATAAGTAATCTCTAAAATTTGTTCTAAAAATTGTTGAAGTATTTTCTCATTCTTGCAATGATACATAAGAAAAAGTGATTCTAAGCAAAATCATTTCATTTGCAATTATTATATTATGGAAGATTGTATTCATTCTTTATTACTTCAAAGCAAAATTACCTGCAAATTAGCAGGTAACACATTATTTATTATGTCATGGTGTCTGTAAGATAGGAATCTGGATGGCTTGGTTGAATGCCACTGGATCAAAGTGTGTCACAAGGCTCCACTCAAAGCATTGGCCATTGCCTCTGGTCTCATTTGAAGGCTCAACGTGGGGCAGGGGGTGAATATCTGCTTCCCAACTTACTCATGTGATTGTTAGGAGGATTTGGTTTCTTTCTGGCTGGCAGAGACATCAGTTCCTTGCCACATGAACCTCTCCATAAGGCAACTCATAGCTCACAACAAGGCAGCTGGCTTCCTTTGGAGTGAGCAAGGGAGAGAGAGAGAGAATGCAGTGAGAGTAAGCAGGGCAGAAGTCACACTCTGTCACCTCACCTCATCTTGGAAGGGAAATCCCATCATTTTTGCCATATTGTATTATGTGGAAGCAGGTTACATTCAAGGGGGGGGGATTACAGAAGAGTCTGGACATCAGGAGATGAAGGTCACTGGGGGCCTTTTCAGAGGCTTCCTACCACAGAGATCATATTTTATTTTTTTAAAGATTTTATTCATTTATTCATGAGAGACACAGAGAAAGAGGCAGAGACATAGGCAGAGGGAGAAGCAGGCTTCCTGCAGGTAGCCTAATGTGGAGCTCAATCTCGGGACTGGGGTCACGCCCTGAGCCAAAGGCAGACACTCAACTGCTGAGCCACCCAGGCATCCCCAAAGATCATATTTTAAAGCACACTTTATTTTTTTAAAGATTTTTTATTTATGTATATCGGAGAGAGAAAGAGAGGCAGAGACACACAGGCAGAGGGAGAAGCAAACTCCATGCTGGGAGCCTGATGTGGGACTCAATCCCGGGACTCCAGGATCACGCCCTGGGCCAAAGGCAGGTGCCAAACCGCTGAGCCACCCAAGGATCCCCTTAAAGCACACTTTAATGTGATCTTTCATACTATTCAAAATATGGGAGGAAACTGATTTATCTTATTTGAATGATGCATGCTGTTTAAAGTATGCAAAGCAAAACACGATTTACTGACAAATGCATTTAAACATGACATTACAGTATGTTTCTTTCAGAGACAGAATATATATGAAAATGTCAAAAGCAATTTAAGTAAGGGTAGTGGCATCCAAAATGAGACAAAAAACGGCTTTCATGCTGTGATGTTGAAAATTCTTGCATTTTGTACTGTAAAAGTAAATCTCCTTATTTATATGATTTTAGTATCTTGTTTCTAAGTGATGACATTAGAAAATCACACTGCTATTTCTCCACACCCTGTACACAAATTACAGAGCAAATGTGTTTATTCTTTGCCCCCCACAAAAGCATAGAGCCAAATTGTATGCAATCGTCCCTATACTTTGAGTTTTGCCATTGAATTTAGAAGTATGAGAGATAGCTTAACGTACTGTGCATATTGTTTTGATCAGATATTGTGATTTTAGAATCTAGTAAAGAGCAGCTTCAGACAATGTATTAGTTGTCTAGGGCTGCCATAACAAGTGGCATAGACTAGGAAGGTCAGGGCACTTGAACAACAGAAACTTATTCTCTCACAGTTCTGGAAGTTACAAGTCTACGATCAAGGTGCCCACAGGGTTGATTTCTTCTGAATCCTGTCTCTGGCATGTAGACAGTCATATTCTACCTGTGTCTTCACATGGTCTTCCCTCTGTGTTCTAGTTTATTTTTTAATTAATTAAATAATTAATTAATTAATTTTTGAGAGAGAATGCACACGCATGTGGGGGGTAGAGGGGGAGAGGGAGAGAGAGAATCTCAAGCAGGCTCCATGGTCAGCACAGACCCTGAGATCATGACCTGAGACAAAATCAAGTGTGAAACACTTAACCAACTGAGCCTCCCAGGCACCCCCTGATCTCCTCTTTTTATAAGGACATCAGTCGTGCTGGATTAGGGGCCACCCTGATGGCTCCACTTTTACTTAATTACTTCTGGAGAACACCCTACCTTCAAGTACAGCCACATTCTGTGGTACGGGGGGTTAGGAATTCAATATGTGAATTTGGGGGAACACAATTCAGCCCATAAAAGACACATTTTCAAAATTTTCATCATCCTTTCTCACTTCTATTTCAAACAGCAGCCTACCTAATGCTACTTGTCTGTTAGCCAACAATTCACAGTAGGTATAAATGGACCAATACAGGACTATAAATAAGAACAACTTAAGGGGTGCCTGGGTGGCTCAGTGATTGAGTGTCTGCCTTAAGATCAATCAGGTCGTGATCCTGAGGTCCTGGGATCAAGTCCTGCATCAGGCTCCCTGCAGGGACCCTACTTCTCCCTCTGCCTATGTCTCTGCTTCTCTCTCTCTGTATCTTTCATGAATAAATACATAAAATATTTTTTAAAATAAAGAACTACTTAAAACCATATAATGATCAAACCACAAGTCTAGCCTTCAATGAGTAGCTAAGTGATAAACTAGCTGAGCGATGCGAGACTGGGTATCATCATCCATTCCCCTAACTGCCACATGGGATCACTGGCTTTCCCCTAAAGGCTATCCAACAGTTCTCTTCTAAAATGAGTGCTTTTAAAATACTGACTTTGTAAACAGAAGTTGAGAAAAGACACTGTCACTGCCATTAATGATGTAAAATCCTGGATTGGTGAACCATCTGTTGGGAAATACTGCCCAGATCCAGACTTCATATCTGTTGCCATAGGTCAGAGTCACCCTGTGTTCATTAATTTTTTTTTCTGTCCAGACTCTGGGCTCAGTGCTGTGCAAGAGGCTTGTATTTTGTCATCTCATTTAGCTGCCCCAACAAGAAATAGGGGACAACTCTTGAGTACAATGAACCTAACTCTGAAATACTAAAGGAAGGATAACAGTAAAATATCACCAGGATCACCAGGATAGTCACCAGGATCAGCAAGTGCCACAGCATCTCAAGAAGCCCAGAAAACTCCCCACTGAAATTGCCACAAAAATATCTACCAAATTCCTCATCCTCCTGTAATTAGACTTGCTGTTCTTCAAGCATTACCATTTGAGGGAGAAAAAAAGGAAAAAGAAAAAGAATTGTTCATTTTCTTTCTGCTTCACTTAATTATTGGTTTGGCTGCAAAGCCCACCTTTTTTGCTACTTTTTTAGCCAAGATTTTGCATTCCACCCACATTAAAGGTACAATAAGCTCTTGTGTGCTGGACTTGGACCTAGTCATCATCTATATCATTGATTCTTGGGAAAATGGGATTTGAGTTCAAAATAAGGGCTTCCTAAGACATTTTTGGAACTGGTTCTATTTGTAAGCTGGGGACTACCGCATCCTGTATGACAATTACCAAAATTAAACTTCTAAGCATGGCTGAGTCTTTCTTTAAGGGCTCGAAAGCCCTTTAGGATTCTACTCTTGCTAGACAGAGCAGCTCAAGTGCTGCAGAAGTCATAGGAAAGTGAGCTGACCTCAGCACCTTTTTAGAAGTAGGTGACCCCTCAGTCTGAACAAACTGAACCTGGTCCCAGAATTCCATAACCAGTTCAGTAACTGCTACTTTTCTTTAAATGAGGAAAAGGCCAATCAAGTTCATTTGTCCCTGATCACTTCTGGGAGAAGATATCAAAGACTTAGAAGGCACAGGAAAAACATAGTTTTTGCTTAAGTGGGTATATTTTATGAGTAAGCATATATTTCAAAACAGGCAAGTTTTATACCTTTAAATCCTTAGGTTTTTTTCAGTTGTATTGGGGGAGACCTGGGCTCTGTTTCTCTGTTGGTTTTCCCTTTTGATTATGTTTGTCCTCATTAGGATCCATGGAAGGTAGAGGTAGCAGACCTTTTTGGTTAGGCTATGGGAGGCTCACATCTTTTAAAAGGCCAAAGCAGCTCCCCAAAGTTCCTCAGCTCATTAGCTGAAAGTTTTCTTGGATGATCCCCACTGCTAAAATGATTCTCTGTGCTTCATTAAAACTTTCCAGTGTGTTCTGTGCTTGGCACATGATGGGCACAGGACACTATTGCATACCATAGGTTATTGTATTCATTTGCCAAATATGAAGAAATGTAGACAAGATAATATTGATTGAGGTCTAGGCAAAGTGGAAGCTTTAGTAAGTACAGTGTAGGCCAAGGAGAAAGCAAAATTGGGCATGTTTGGGAGCATACTTCAGAGCTGAGCCATGAAAGGCGACTCCCTTCCTAGAAGCTCTGAAACCATGGTAACTCTAGTTACTTCGACACATCCTCTGGAATATGCTATTTATTGATGATGTTAATTAGTTGATTGTGTGGGAGTGGTGTCTCAGGAAACTTGGAATCTTGGCCCTTAAACCCAACTCATGTGAAACAAAGTTGAATTGGTTTGAAGGAAGCATAGGGAAAGGAGTGGCAACAGATAGTAAGAGATATAAAGAAGGAAAGTACTAGAAGGAAGAAATAGAGGAACACATGAAGCAACAGGGGAGTCATTCTTTTTGATTAAGCATTTACCAGAACTTTTACACAAGGAGTTACTGGGATTAGAAATGCTCTTTCCTTTCTCCTCAGATGAGATGTGGCATGGTGATCCATATTAGAAGGTTCTGTGTCTTTTCATTGAAAATTTGGCTGTTGTTACATCTTGGAAATCCTTCTCAAGCATTCAGTTAGAAGGAGCCAATCTACATGACTTCATTTTGAAATAATTTGTAAAAATGATTGGCTGAATAATTAATATAACTCGGAATGACTTTCCTCAGAAGTCCCTAAGTGCAGGCTGTAACATGTCATTTTGCACATCAAAGTCATCCATGAGCTGCCTAGTTCAATCTGCACTCTGAGTTTCAGAGACCTTGTGTGGCTCCTATTGATGTGGTCTGGCATTCTCTGAGGATGTAACTACTGGTACCTTCTCAGCCCTTTATTAGATCATCCTGTATTTTTATCTGTCTATGGAGAGAATCCCAATCTAAAGCACACTCCCAGACAAGGGTTTTATGGACAAACACACCTAAAATATTTGGCACCTTGAACTGAGTCATGATTTAAAAGAGAAACACCGGGATCCCTGGGTGGCGCAGCGGTTTGGCGCCTGCCTTTGGCCCAGGGCGCGATCCTGGAGACCCGGGATCGAATCCCACATCGGGCTCTCGGTGCATGGAGTCTGCTTCTCCCTCTGCCTATGTCTCTGCCTTTCTCTCTCTGTGACTATCATAAATAAATAAAAATTTAAAAAAAACTCTTAAAAAAAAAAAAGAGAAACACCATGGGGTGCCCGGATGGCTCAGTCAGTTAAACGTCTGCCTTCAACTCAGGTCATGATCTCAGGATCCTGGAATAGCGCCCTATATGGGGGAGTCAACTTCTCCCTCTGTCCCTCTCCTTGCTTGCTTGTATTTTCTCTCTCTTGCTCTCCCTTTCTCTATCTCAAATAAATAAATAAATAAATAAATAAATAAATAAATAAATAAAATCTTTAAAAAGAAATAAAAGAGAAACACCACAACTGCAGTCTAAAGAATTCTCCCCCACTTCAAATTAGAACTGCACTGTTATTTTCAAAATGTTGAGAAACTTGGGGACATTGTGCGCGGCGTGCCACTAGTGGGCACCAGAGGTTCAGTGAGAAACCACAGGCGACTAAGAACGCAAGGTTTCCTTTTACAAGGCTGAAGGCAGAAAAAGTCTTTTTTGGTCATTTTGGGCTTCCTTCAGCTTTTGTTTTTCCAGTTTGGATGATAGGCAAAGAGACTTTCAGCTTGATTAGGTTTGATTTGATTTGATTCCTCTATTTCTTTTTTTTTTTAAAGATTTTTATTTATTCATGAGACACACAGAGAGAGGCAGAAACATAGAGGGAGAAGCAGGCTTCCTGTAGGTAGCCCCATGTGGGACTCCATCCCAAGACCCCAGGATCACGACCTGAGCCAAAGGCAGACGCTCAACCACTGAGCCACCCAGGTGTTCCCCCCCCCCAGACATCTACTTTAAGGAAGCAAGGTCTCATATGCTCTACAAAACAAAGCCACATCATTTATTTTGCTATAGTGTCTTTTACTACTGGGGCTAAATGTCAGAGGAACAAAAACATAGATATCTTTCTTGGCTCCAGCATCAGAGAAAATGCACTTACGAGGAAGGAGAATAATGGAAACGATGGCAAAGCTCTCAATTTTGTGTGTGAATAGAAGATAGGAAGTAGCCTTAATAATCCAAAATGGCCAAAAGACCAAGAATCCCACGAATTTGAACACAATGTACAGACAATTAACCTTCCTGATTATAGCTTTCTGAGCTAATGTTACACAACTTGGCACTTAAATAAAAACATTTTAGTGCCTGTTGTAACTGGGAGTTTCGATAGGAACACATATACTCTCCAAGAAGTTTGCTAAGAGCTTTACCTGAGTCACATTACTTAAACCCCACAAAACCCTTCTCAGTGGTTATTGCTATTATCAAAGCAATACATGTGCATTGTTGAACAGATAATACTGTTTGCAGGATTACAGTGTTCTTGTCTCACGGAGTGGAAGGATGAATCTCACAGACACAAAAGGGTGAAATGAAGTGGAAGCTTATGAAGTGAAGGTGCAGGAAGGAAAGAAAAAAGCTCTCTAGAGTGAGGGGGATCCTGAATGGGTTGCCACTGAAGGCTTGTAATGGCAGTCTTTTATTGATAACTAACTGAGAAGCTTGTGGCCCTGAGATTCTTGTGCCATCTTGGTCCATTCCTTTATCTCTTGTTCTGCTCTGTGTCAGCGTCTCCACCTGCCAGGAATAGTTCTGGAGCCTAGTCAGGGGAGTCAGGGGGCCTTCTGTCTCTCCTACCTACCCCCAAACCCGTCCCTAACTCGTGGAACATGACCTGTGGGCAGAAAAAGCTATACTGGGGTTGTGAGGAGTGATTGATTGTATACTTTTGAATTAGTGGGGGTTAGGGATAGCACAAGTCTCCAAGGAATCTGGAAGCAAGGCTTTCTGGACCTTGAGTGGCCAGCTGCTACCAAGATAAGGTCACTTTCTTTTTTTTTAAAAGATTTTATTTATTTATTCATGAGAGACACAGAGAGAGAGAGAGGCAGAGACATAGAGGGAGAAGCAGGCTCCCGGAGGGAAGCCTGATGTGGGACTTGATCCCAGGACTACGGGATCATGACCTGAGCCAAAGGCAGATGCTCAACCACTGAGCCACCCAGGTGCCCCCATAAGTTTACTTTTCAACATGAAGGCACTAAGGGAGCCCCAAGTTCCTCAAGGAAGGTCACGCTCTGCATGTTTCAGGGACCTATCAGTGGGCTGCGTGCTGTAAGGAGATTTTAAGCTACATTTCTTCTGCCTTCATTTCCCACATCAATACCAGGAGTCCTTATTGAAAAAAACAGCAACATCCACTCTTCCCAATTTCTGTGTCTCTCTTCCAAGAGGCAACCACTCTCATTTCTTTGGGTTGGTTTTGGGGTTTGTTTTGCTATTTGACTCTAAATTCCTGACTTACAATGTACTCTATTTCTGCTGGAATGCTGCTATTTCTTGATTTTTCCATTTTAAACATGAGCTATCCACTTCCTTTATGGACTATAATGACTTAGTTCCCTTGCAACCCCTTTCCTTCCTGACATATACATAATTCTCCTGTTCCTCTTTGAGTTAATAATTGTTTACTTTGTGTGCATTTATCACTACAAATGCAACCCTAGACTTACCAAACAAACATCCTCTAAAACCCTTCTTCATATGGTTAACACATCAGATAATCTGCTAGTTCCATCTTTTTCCTGGAGAGATCCTTCCAGAACCCTTCACTAACCTGTCTCTACCCTCGGCTTTCCCTCCATCTTCATCCTGGAAATTTGCTTCATTAGTGTCCTGCTTGACCCTCTGTTTCCTGGATCCGTTGTGTTCTTCTGACCACTTCCTTGTCTTGCTGGAGCACATATTCTAATGGCTTCCTGAGAAGGAATATTTGAGACCTTATCCCTGGTACTCTGAAATTTCATGACAGTGGGCTTTGGCATGTGTCCTATAGTCATTATACTGGATACTTAGCCCTTAAATCTGGTAACTCATTTTTTTTCCAGGTGAGTTAAAAGACTTCTTTTATTCTCTCTTTGATTATTTTTTCTCCTTCGTTTTTTTCCTGTCTTTTCTCTGGGAATCCTGATAAATAATGGTTCTGTAATTCTCTTATCCTATCTCTATTTCTCACCTCTTTGCCATTTTGTTCTGCATCCAGAGAGAGGTAGTTAAATGTATTGTCTGTTTAATGAATTAAAAACAATTTTACTCAGAGCACCTGGGTGGCTCAGTGGTTGAGCATCTGCCTTTGGCTAAGGGTGTGATCCTGGGGTCCTGGAATTGAGTCCCGCGGGGAGGCTGCTTCTCCCTCTGCCTATGTCTCTGCCTCTGTGTCTCTCATGAATAAATAAAAAATAAAATCTTTTTAGAAAAGCAATTCTACTCTAATAGGCTGACTTTTCAAGAGGCCATTCTTGTTCTCAGTGTTTCCTTTACGTTTCTAGCGTCAGTCAATGTTTCATGTTTACAATGCACCTATGCACTTCTCTGAGGATATTAATTATAGTGTTAGTATTGTGGTTTCTTCGCCTCCCTGCATTGTTTCTATTTCAAGTTTCTTTTTTCACTGTTGTTTTAATCTCTTTTTCCCTGTCAAAGATTTTTCTCCAGTGTTTGATTATTCTTTTTTAAATTGTTTTAAGTTTATCCATTTATAATCTCTATGCCCAATATGAGGCCCGAACTCACAACCCCAAGATCAAGAATCCAATGCTCCCCTGACTGAGCTGGCCAGGTGCCCCCTCCAGTGTTTGATTATTCTTAACTATTCATTCATATTGGGAGTGAGACAACAGAAAAATCTGTGTGTGTGTGTGTGTGTGTGTGCGCACGTGTGCACGCATACATATGTGGTGTGTGTGTTGGGACAATTGTTGACTGGTGGGTCTTACATACTTAGGTGGACCTAGCCATTTCATTCAGTATCTGAAGGCCTTTTCTCTTAAGCCAATTAAATCCCCAGACAGGGGTCTTTCAATTTCCTGCCTGGAGGATAGAATACTGAGTGCCACTATTAAGGGTATTGATGGGAAAGACAAAGGGTGAAGGGCTGTTTATATCACCTTTGCGGAGAAAAAATGAGTGGGAAATATTAGAAAGGGAGACAGAACATGAGAGACTCCTAACTTTGGGAAACGAACCAGGGGTGGTAGAAAGGGAGGGGGGCGGGGTGGTGGGGGTGACTGGGTGACAGGCACTGAGGGATGAGCACTGGGTGTTATTCTATATGTTGGCAAATTGAACACCAATAAAAAATAAATTTATAAAAAAAAGAAAAGAAAATAAATATCACCTTTGCTCTGAGCTGAGCCCACTTTAAAATCATCATCATCATCATCGTCATTATTATTATATTCACCACCTCATTTTAATAATAGCCAACATTTACTGAGGGCTTATTTGTCAAACAAAGATTTATGTACAAGTACGATCTTTTTAAAAAAAGACTTTATTTATTAATGAAAGAGGCAGAGACATACGCAGAGGGAGGGAGAAGCAGGTTCCTCGCAGGGAGCCTGAAGTGGGACTCGATCCCGGATCCTGGGATCACGCCCTCAGCCCAAGGCAGATGCTTAACTGCTGAGCCACCCAGAAGTCCCCAGGTATGTTCTTCATACCATGGTTAAACATAGGAAAAAAATGGAAATAATAAAAATGCCTAGAGGAGATTGATTACAAAGCATAGTGTATTGATACAAGGAAATGGTAGGCGGCCATTCAAAATAATATAATTAGGGATGCCTGGCTGGCTCAGTCAGTAGAGTATGGGACTCTTGATTTTAGGGTTGAGTGTTAGAGCCCCACATTGGGTGTGGAAATCACTTAAAAATAAAATCTTAAAAACCAGTCTAATCATCCCCAGTTGTTGAGGCCAGCCACCTCCCCTAGGGCTACTTAATAGACGTTCCATTTCAGCTGAACTGGCCCTATCATCACCTCTATTCCAGCCATCCACCTAGACTTGGATTGAAAGAAAAACAGGGGCGCCTAGGTGTCTCAGTGTTTGAGCATCTGCCTTTGGCTCAGGGAATGATCCCAGGGTCCTAGGATCAAGTCCTGAATAGGGCTCCCCGCAGGGAGCCTGGTTCTCCCTCTGCTTGTGTCTCTGCCTCTCTCTCTCTCTCTCTCTCTCTCTCTGTGTCTTTCATGAATAAATAAGTAGAATCTTTAAAAAATGGAGATGGCCTTTTGGAACTGCAATGATGGGGAGAGACTGTCCCTTATCCCCACGTCCCTTGGTGCAAAGAGGCAATGGTATGCTGATAAATGTTTGACAACCCACGGGAGGAATCTCTGTAGTATAAATACTCCTCACTCCCATTGTCCAATTTCAAGCCATCAAAGTGATGTCAACTGGTTAACACATTTTCTGAAAATTTAACAGTACATTTTTGTGAGCTGGGATGAGCTAGTTCAACCACTGTGCCACCCAGGTATCCTGAGATGGCATTTCAGGACGCTTGCCACCCAATGGGGAAAAGAAATGTGAAAGTGCAGAGTTGGTAATCTGAAAAAAATTAAAACCACTGTGTGGTACATGGTGGCAATTTTAGAGTAGTAGTGAGTGTGTAGCCACTTAGAATTTTCTTCTTTACACTTTTTATGTGTGTGCCTATTTTGTGTGTATAGCTCCATGTTTTCATGAGTGTGCACAAGTAACATATTGTTTTTATTTAAGGATCCATATTACCTATGAAGATAAAGATGTCAGAAACAGAAAGGAAGACATGAAGTTAATAGAAGTGTGTTTTCCATTGCACATAGAACTCCTGGTAATGCATGGTGCCAGGAAGAAAGCTGGCTTCAAGAAGTCTTCTCATTCAGAAAGAGAAGAACTCCCTCTTGAAGAGAGAAAGTACCTAGGTCACAAGGAGGCTACTCCTTAATAGCTTTGATCCAAGGATAGAAGCTTACTTCCCTTATTCATTCCTTGAGGGATTCAGAGAGGATGTTTCTGATACAGTATTAGGTCTTAATTTTTTTAAAGATTTTATTTATTTATTTGAGAAGGAGAGAGGAGAGAGAGGGAGAGAGAGAGAACGAGCAGGGGGAGGGGGCAGAAGCAGAGGGAGCAGCACTAGATCCCAGGACCCCAGGATCATACCTGAACCCAAGGCAGATGTTCAATCGACTGAGACACCCAGGCACCCAGCATTTGGTCTTTAAATGGAAAATTTAAAGCAGATTGAAGAGAACAAGGCCTCCTGGTCTACTGAACCTATCACATCACCATAGAGGTGCCATTTAGTCTGAAAAGACTAGACTTGTTTTCTCTGTGATTTATACATTACCCAGAAACATCTTGGCTTCCTGGAATTCTTAGTAAAAGTTCTGTTTTCTCAGCAACAATATTCAGGCATTGCTCCTAACAGCTTGCTCGGTCTCAGGCATGGAAACTAACTGGTATTGCCCCCCAGCAAAGGCATTGCCTTTGGCAATAAATCTGAAGAGCAAAGTAAAATTGCACATTCGACAGCCCCCTGCTGGTTCCTTAAAATCACACAAAACTATCCATCCATTTTTTTTAAAATTTTTTATTGGTGTTCAATTTACTAACATACAGAATAACCCCCAGTGCCCGTCACCCATTCACTCCCACCCCCCGCCCTCCTCCCCTTCCACCACCCCTAGTTCGTTTCCCAGAGTTAGCAGTCTTTACGTTCTGTCTCCCTTTCTGATATTTCCCACACATTTCTTCTCCCTTCCCTTATATTCCCTTTCACTATTATTTATATTCCCCAAATGAATGAGAACATATAATGTTTGTGCTTCTCTGACTGACTTACTTCACTCAGCATAATACCCTCCAGTTCCATCCACGTTGAAGCAAATGGTGGGTATTTGTCATTTCTAATAGCTGAGTAATATTCCATTGTATACATAAACCACATCTTCTTTATCCATTCATCTTTCGTTGGACACCGAGGCTCCTTCCACAGTTTGGCTATCGTGGCCATTGCTGCTATTAACATCGGGGTGCAGGTGTCCCGGCGTTTCACTGCATCTGTATCTTTAGGGTAAATCCCCAATAGTGCAATTGCTGGGTTGTAGGGCAGGTCTATTTTTAACTCTTTGAGGAACCTCCACACAGTTTTCCAGAGTGGCTGCACCAGTTCACATTCCCACCAACAGTGTAAGAGGGTTCGCATCCTCTCCAACATTTGTTGTTTCCTGCCTTGTTAATTTGCCCCATTCTCACCGGTGTGAGGTAGTATCTCATTGCGGTTTTGATTTGTATTTCCCTGATGGCAAGTGATGCAGAGCATTTTCTCATATGTATGTTGGCCATGTCTATGTCTTCTTCTGTGAGATTTCTCTTCATGTCTTTTGCCCATTTCATGATTGGATTGTTTGTTTCTTTGCTGTTGAGTTTAATAAGTTCTTTATAGATCTTGGAAACTAGCCCTTTATCTGATATGTCATTTGCAAATATCTTCTCCCATTCTGTAGGTTGTCTTTGAGGTTTGTTGACTGTATCCTTTGCTGTGCAAAAGCTTCTTATCTTGATGAAGTCCCAATAGTTCATTTTTGCTTTTGTTTCTTTTGCCTTCGTGGATGTATCTTGCAAGAAGTTACTGTGGCCGAGTTCAAAAAGGGTGTTGCCTGTGTTCTTCTCTAGGATTTTGATGGAATCTTGTCTCACATTTAGATCTTTCATCCATTTTGAGTTTATCTTTGTGTATGGTGAAAGAGAGTGGTCTAGTTTCATTCTTCTGCATGTGGATGCCCAATTTTCCCAGCACCATTTATTGAAGAGAATGTCTTTCTTCCAATGGATAGTCTTTCCTCCTTTATCGAATATTAGTTGACCATAGAGTTGAGAGCCCATTTCTCAGTTCTCTATTCTGTTCCATTGATCTATGTGTCTGTTTTTGTGCCAGTACCACACTGTCTTGATGACCACAGCTTTGTAGTACAACCTGAAATCTGGCATTGTGATGCCCCCAGCTATGGTTTTCTTTTTTAAAATTCCCCTGGCTATTCGGGGTCTTTTCTGATTCCACACAAATCTTAAAATAATTTGTTCTAACTCTCTGAAGAAAGTCCATGGTATTTTGATAGGGATTGCATTAAACGTGTATATTGCCCTGGGTAACATTGACATTTTCACAATATTAATTCTGCCAATCCATGAGCATGGAATATTTTTCCATCTCTGTGTCTTCCTCAATTTCTTTCAGAAGTGTTCTATAGTTTTGAGGGTATAGATCCTTTACATCTTTGGTTAGGTTTATTCCTAGGTATCTTATGCTTTTGGGTGCAATTGTAAATGAGATTGACTCCTTAATTTCTCTTTCTTCAGTCTCATTGTTAGTGTATAGAAATGCCACTGATTTCTGGGCATTGATTTTGTATCCTGCCACGCTACTGAATTGCTGTATGAGTTCTAGCAATCTTGGGGTGGAGACTTTTGGGTTTTCTATGTAGAGTATCATGTCATCGGCGAAAAGGGAGAGTTTGACTTCTTCTTTGCCAATTTGAATGCCTTTAATGTCTTTTTGTTTTTTTTGTTTTTTTTTTTTAAATTTTTGTTTTTATTTATTTATGATAGGCACACAGTGAGAGAGAGAGAGGCAGAGACACAGGCAGAGGGAGAAGCAGGCTCCATGCACCGGGAGCCTGACGTGGGATTCGATCCCGGGTCTCCAGGATCGCGCCCTGGGCCAAAGGCAGGCGCCAAACCGCTGCGCCACCCAGGGATCCCATAATGTCTTTTTGTTGTCTGATTGCTGAGGCTAGGACTTCCAGTACTATGTTGAATAGCAGTGGTGAGAGTGGGCATCCCTGTCTTGTTCCTGATTTTAGGGGAAAGGCTCCTAGTGCTTCCCCATTGAGAATGATATTTGCTGTGGGCTTTTCATAGATGGCTTTTAAGATGTCGAGGAATGTCTCCTCTATCCCTACACTCTGAAGAGTTTTGATCAGGAATGGATGCTGTATTTTGTCAAATGCTTTCTCTGCATCTAATGAGAGGATCATACGGTTCTTGGTTTTTCTCTTGCTGATATGATGAATCACATTGATTGTTTTACGGGTGTTGAACCAGCCTTGTGTCCCGGGGATAAATCCTACTTGGTCATGGTGAATAATTTTCTTAATGTACTGTTGGATCCTATTGGCTAGTATCTTGTTGAGAATTTTTGCATCCATGTTCATCAGGGATATTGGTCTGTAATTCTCCTTTTTGGTGGGGTCTTTGTCTGGTTTTGGAATTAAGGTGATGCTGGCCTCATAGAACGAATTTGGAAGTACTGCATCTCTTTCTATCTTTCCAAACAGCTTTAGGAGAATAGGTATGGTTTCTTCTTTAAACGTTTGATAAAATTCCCCTGGGAAGCCATCTGGCCCTGGACTCTTGTGTCTTGGGAGGTTTTTGATGACTGCTTCAATTTCCTCCCTGGTTATTGGCCTGTTCAGGTTTTCTCTTTCTTCCTGTTCCAGTTTTGGTAGTTTGTGGCTTTCCAGGAATGCGTCCATTTCTTCTAGATTGCCTAATTTATTGGCGTATAGCTGTTCATAATATGTTTTTTAAATCGTTTGTATTTCCTTGGTGTGGGTAGTGATCTCTCCTTTCTCATTCATAATTTTATTAATTTGAGTCTTCTCTCTCTTCTTTTTAATAAGGCTGGCTAATGGTTTATCTATCTTATTAATTCTTTCAAAGAACCAACTCCTGGTTCTGTTGATCTGTTCCACAGTTCTTCTGGTCTCGATTTCGTTGAGTTCTGCTCGAATCTTTATTAACTCTCTTCTTCTCTTGGGTGTAGGATCTATTTGCTGTTTTTTCTCTAGCTCCTTTATGTGTAAGGTTAGCTTTTGTATTTGAGTTCTTTCCAGTTTTTGAATGGATGCTTGTATTGCGATGTATTTCCCCCTTAGGACTGCTTTTGCTGCATCCCAAAGATTTTGAACGGTTGTATCTTCATTCTCATTAGTTTCCATGAATCTTTTTAATTCTTCCTTAATTTCCTGGTTGACCCTTTCATCTTTTAGCAGGATGGTCCTTAACCTCCACGTGTTTGAGGTCCTTCCTAACTTCTTGTTGTGATTTAGTTCTAATTTCAAGGCATTATGGTCTGAGAATATGCAGGGGACGATCCCAATCTTTTGGTATCAGTTCAGACCCGATTTGTGACCCAATATGTGGTCTATTCTGGAGAAAGTTCCATGTGCACTTGAGAAGAATGTGTATTCAGTTGAGTTTGGATGTAAAGTTCTGTAGATATCCGTGAAATCCATCTGGTCCAGTGTATCATTTAAAGCTCTCGTTTCTTTGGAGATGTTGTGCTTAGAAGACCTATCGAGTATAGAAAGAGCTAGATTGAAGTCACCAAGTATAAGTGTATTATTATCTAAGTATTTCTTCACTTTGGTTAATAATTGATTGATATATTTGGCAGCTCCCACATTCAGGGCATATATATTGAGGATTGTTAAGTCCTCTTGTTGGATAGATCCTTTAAGTATGATATAGTGTCCCTCTTCATCTCTCACTACAGTCTTTGGGGTAAATTTTAGTTTATCTGATATAAGGATGGCTACCCCTGCTTTCTTTTGAGGACCATTCGAATGGTAAATGGTTCTCCAACCTTTTATTTTCAGGCTGTAGGTGTCCTTCTGTCTAAAATGAGTCTCTTGTAGACAGCAAATAGATGGGTTCTGCTTTTTTATCCAGTCTGAAACCCTGCGCCTTTTGATGGGGTCATTAAGCCCGTTCACATTCAGAGTTACTATTGAGAGATATGAGTTTAGTGTCATCATGATATCTATTCAATCCTTGTTTTTGTGGAATGTTCCACTGAACTTCTTCTTAAAGGGGAATTTTAAGAGTCCCCCTTAAAATTTCTTGCAGAGCTGGTTTGGAGGTCACATATTCTTTTAGTTGCTGCCTGTCTTGGAAGCTCTTTATCTCTCCTTCCATTTTGAATGAGAGCCTTGCTGGATAAAGTATTCTTGGTTGCATGTTCTTCTCATTTAGGACCCTGAATACGTCCTGCCAGCCCTTTCTGGCCTGCCAGGTCTCTGTGGAGAGGTCTGCTGTTACCCTAATACTCCTCCCCATAAAAGTCAGGGATTTCTTGTCTCTTGCTGCTTTAAGGATCTTCTCCTTATCTTTGGAATTTGCAAGCTTCACTATTAAATGTCGAGGTGTTGAACGGTTTTTATTGATTTTAGGGGGGGATCTCTCTATTTCCTGGATCTGAATGCCTGTTTCCCTTCCCAGATTAGGAAAGTTTTCAGCTAGAATTTGTTCAAATACATATTCTGGCCCTCTGTCCCTTTCGGCGCCCTCGGGAACCCCAATTAAACGTAGGTTTTTCTTCCTCAGGCTGTCGTTTATTTCCCTTAATCTATCTTCATGGTCTTTTAATTGTTTGTCTCTTTTTTCCTCAGTTTCCCTCTTTGCTATCAACTTGTCTTCTATGTCACTCACTCGTTCTTCCACCTCGTTAACCCTCGTCGTTAGGACTTCTAGTTTGGATTGCATCTCATTCAATTGATTTTTAATTTCTGCCTGATTAGCTCTAAATTCTGCAGTCATGAAGTCTCTGGAGTCCTTTATGCTTTTTTCTAGAGCCACCAGTAGCTGTATAATAGTGCTTCTGAATTGGCTTTCTGACATTGAATTGTAATCCAGATTTTGTAACTCTGTGGGAGAGAGGACTGTTTCTGATTCTTTCTTTTGAGGTGAGGTTTTCCTTCTAGTCATTTTGCTCAGTGCAGAGTGGCCAAAAGCAAGTTGTATTGGGAAAAGGAGAAAAAGAGAGGAGAGAAAGAAGGAAAGAAAAGAGAAAGAGAAAAAAAGGAAGAAAAAAACGAAAAAGAAAAAAAAGGTGAAGAAGAAGAGAAAGAAAAAGAAAGGAGAAAAAAAGGGGGTGGGGGAAGGAAACAAATCAAAAAGCAAAACAAAACAAAACAGAACAAAAAAAAAAAAAAAAAAAAAAAAGAACCACGGGGGAGTATCTTCTGATTCTGTGTACTTTAAGTCCCTTGGCTTCCTCTGGAAGTTGTCAGTCAGTCTAGCTGGTGTTCTGGGGGAGGGGCCTGTTGTGCTGATTTTCAGGTGTTAGCAGTTGGGGGAGCTGCTGTGCCCCTGCCTGGTGCAGGGCTCAGTGGGGGTTGTTTACCCCGTGAGGCCGCAGGAGGAACAGCCCCAGTGGCGGGGCAGCTCTGGAAACCTGGATTCAGCCCCCGCAGGAACTCCGGAGGTCTCCGTCTGCAGGGCCTGGAGGCTCCGGAGCGGGGCCGCTGATCTGCTCAGCTGGGGCAGAAGCATCCTTGCTGTCCTGGGCCCTCCCAGCCTCTGCCTGTCCCGGGGGAGGAGGGATCCTGGGCTGTGTCCCGGTGCCCTGTGCTCCGGGGCCTGCGCTGGTGGATTCGCGCTCCCGGGCCGTGCAGCCCCCTCCGCGTAGCCGCCGCCCGAGCACCCCGAGCTGCTCCTGGAACCGCGCAGCCCCCTCCGCACGGAGCCTCTTCCTCTGCCCGAGCCCCTCCGAGCTGCTCCCGGGGCCATGCAGCCCCCTCTGTGGAGCCGCCGCCCGAGCCCCTCGGAGCTGCTCCGGGTCCCGCCGGGTCCCGCCGTGCGCGCTGCAGCCCTTAGGGAGCTCGGCGCACTCTCCTGGGCGCGCAGTTGCTGTTACTGTCCCGGGGAGCCCGAGGGCATCCCCTCCCTCCTGGGTCCTGCTCCAACTCCCTGCAAGCCCCTTTCCGCCCGGGAAGGTTGGTGCAGCTCCTGCTTCTCCGGGACGGGGCTCTCCTGTCCTGGGTACACTCGCCCCGGCCTCAGCCCGGCCCCTCGCGGGGCCCCTCCCCCTTGGAGGCCTTTTGTTTCTTTATTTCTTTTTCCCCGTCTTCCTACCTTGATAGAAGCGCGAACTCTTCTCACTGTTGCATTCCAGGTGTTCTCTCTTTAATTCTCAGGCCGAATTCATAGATTTTCAGGATGATTGGAAGGTTTTCTAGGTAATTTGGTGGAGACAGGTGATTTGGAGACCCTACTCTTCCGCCTACTTGCCCCTCCCCCCTATCCATCCATTTTTAACATCTCCTTGGGCAGCCACTTCAAGGGATTAAAAAATGTGCTAGCCAATCTCAAAGAAGTCTCAAGGAAAATCTTCAAATTCTTCCATTACATCTAAATGCTGTGAGAGTTCAGTCAACCCTGAAAGGGCATCATAACCATCGTGGATGTGTGTGGGGCCATTCAGAAGCTCTGAGTGTTGTCTGACTGGCAGACATATTTCTGGGATTACCTATGACAGGATAGAATTAAGCTGCCTAGAAGTAGTTAGTTCCTCACTGAGTATCCTCTCTCATCATTCCCCCATGGCAGGCATTGCCCATTGCCCATGTATGTGTGTGTGTGTGTGTGTGTGTGAAACAGAGAGAGAGACAGATAAACAGAGAGAGAGAGACAGAGAGATTGACAAAGTGAGAATAAGTCCTTCTTTTTGTCTTTCCATTTGCTACTCATCTCCCTGTGACCTGTAGAAGTGACAGTTTCCTGAGGAGAATCTTCTGGAATCAGCCTGGCTCAAATTTGCCTGTGGGGTTTCCCAAAGAGCCAGGTAATTGCCCCCAAACCTTCCCTTCATTTTAGCAAAAGTCAAGTGTGTTGTAGGTTTCCACTTTTACTCATGTTCTTATGTCTTGGACCATGATTTCATTTTGGGCTCCGATTAATCACTTTTATGACCGAGGCCAGGATGTTTGTATAACTGATGTTTATGGCTCCAAGTTCAAAGCTATTTATAACATAGTAGATTGCAGAACTCTGATTTGGAAAATATTTTTTTTAAGAGGGAGGAGGAGAGGGGGAGAGAGAATCTCAAGCAGGCTCCACTCCCAGCATGGAGCTCAACTTGGAGCTCCATCCCATGACCCTGAGATCAAGAGTTGGTCACTTAACCTACTGAGCCACCCAGGCACCCCTGATTTGGAAATCTTTAAAAAGCTATCTAGAAGATATAATTTTCAGTAGCTGGATACTCCCCCCGAATATGGAAACCAAAGGTATTGGGAGTGCAAACAGGCCTTCACTATGTTATACAAGAACCTGAGAATGGAAAAAGCTGGGCCAGACCCCCTTCTTCAGCTCAGGGGTCTTATCTTTAACAGGGGCTCCAGCAATTGGGTCGAGGGAGTATTGAGGTCAGCCTCTTGGGGGTCCTCCCACCATTCCTTTAATAATCCATTGTGGGTTTGCGAATGGTGAGTCTATGTCTTTGATGATCTATATTGCCAACTTGTGCCATCTATCATGGTAATTGATTCCCTAAATTTCCTCCCCATGGTGTAAAATCAGACTTTTCTTGATTTGGCTTCAACTCACCTCATAAACTTAAAGGGAATTCTTCCTTTATTAAATCTATTAGAATCCATTGTTCACTCCATGAGGCACTTTGTAATTTTATAGCTCTCTAATATGTTTCCCACCCTCTAGCCTTTCTGACCTAAAGACAGCTAATCTTTTTAATCATGCCTCCTTTTTGCCATATGGCAGCCCATCCCCCTCCCGTGCCCTTAATCTCTTTCTTGTCTTCTCTGGCTCTTCCCCCAATCCTTCCTTTCTTGAGCTCTGCCTTTCTGAAAGGGCAGTGACCCAAACCATCCCCAGGGTATGGCTAATGGGATGATTGCACTGACTCTGCACTCTGGGAGTTCCCACCCAGGAGCAGAGACCAGGTGGTTGGTGGGGATGGAGGTGGGGTGAGGGCAAATAAGCTGGACGCTTCACCAGCCAGAGGTTAAAAAAAAAAAAGATTAATGTGCCCATGAATACATTAAAATCAGTAGCTAAGTTGAGGTTGGCTGCTTAAATATGGCATCCTCCCCTTCCTTTGAGTTCTTCCTCTTCTTGCTCCATAGACCCCTTCATGAGATCCCTCCCTTTCTTGGGCCCCCAATCCTCCTCTTAATGTTTATTTGCCATATTCAATTTGGATAAACACTTCTTATTGGGGAAGGGTATGTGACTCACGGTTCATGGGGGGGTGGCATACCAGTGAAGAACTATCCTTGTGCAGATGCTAGTAGGTTTGGACAAAGAGAGAAAACAAAATTCCTGGACCCTGATGTGTAATGAACATGAATGATTCCTTGACTTCCTTGGTGCCCTAAGCTGATGCGCCTCAGGCTCTGAGTAGTATTGGCTCCAGGGCTACCGAGAAAGATGAGTCTGAACACCTAGCAGAGTGTTCTAAGTCTGCCACCATTCTAAGAATAATGAGCTAACTGATCTGACATCAGACTGCATTCAGGATCCCCTAAGGGGTTGCTTTTCAAGCAACTCATGGTTTTAGCCAATAGGTGATTTTTCAGGGTTAGGCTGAGAGGGGAGAATGGGGATAGCTGAGAGTGGAGGAAGTAAGGAGGAGGTGCAATGAGATGCTTCACACAAAGACAGGGTGCACACCTTTCAAGGACATCTCTTTCTGTTTATCAGTCCTTATGCTAAGGAATTACCAAGAAAAAAATCTAGAAGAAAAGCGGCGGTGCATGGAGGACTGCTGGCATCTCGTCCACACTGCCTCATGACTCATTTTTCCTCTGAACCTGAAGGCTCAGCTTACATGTTAATAGAATTCTATTAAGTAAAGGCATCTTTCCTTCCTGGAACTTGGTCTGAATACACCAAGTGAAACTCCCACACTTACAGACTCAATTGGGGTCCCATGACATTTCTCCAACAGCCGCCTCTCCTGAATTATGGAATTGCACAATGAGCTTGCGAAAGCAAAGAGTGTGGCCAAAGAATTAACTTCTAAGAGAACCTTACCCAGAAGTCATTTGACCTTTCCTCTTGATTGTCAAAGAAGTGCTTATCTTGGCAAAATAGTAGGATGAGGTAAGGTGGGTACCTTCCTGCCCCACCAGGTTCTTCTACTTGAAAGACGCTTGCAGTCTTTGCTATACTCAGAGTTCCTGAACTCCTGGCTTTCAAGTCTAATTTCTGCCTGCCAACTGCATAAAGGATGTGAATTGCGACTTCAAGGTTCATATTTTCCAGTAAAATGTCCCCAGAGGCTTTGACAAAGACACCTCAATGTTGGATTCATAATTAAAATTGCACATATACTTAGTATTCAGATATGCAGTTTATCTGAGGGAAAAACTCACTCTTCTTGTATTTGATCAGTGTTATCAGAACCATAGATAAAAGTACTCTTATGTATCTAGGTTTGGAAAATCCTGGATTTTAGTGCTAAAAATAGTTGTTTCACTGACTGTACAATTCAATTAAAAAGCCTCCTGTGAATCAGAGCCAATACTACTTCTTCCAGGAAGCCTGGGTAATTTCCATGAAATATTCTCTAAGTCATATGGTGAGGAGAAAGTTAAAATGGATATTTCCTACACATAGTGGCATTCATCCTTATTTCTTCTTGCCTGTTTGTGAGAAAGAGCAAATAAGATAAAAGGAACTACCAAAAAGAGAGAGAGAGAGAACAAATATATCTGCAGACCTATGTTCAGGAGACAATGTGCCTTGTATCCAGAAGACACACAATGAGTATGTATTCCTTTTAAAAATGGAGTCTAGGGATCCCTGGGTGGCACAGCGGTTTGGCGCCTGCCTTTGGCCCAGGGCGTGATCCTGGAGACCCGGGATCGAATCCCACGTCGGGCTCCCGGTGCATGGAACCTGCTTCTCCCTCTTCCTGTGTCTCTGCCTCTCTCTCTGTGTGTGTGACTATCATAAATAAATAAAAATTTTTTAAAAATGGAGTCTAGACAATGGAACTTGATTCTCTTTACCAGCCACTGGAATCTTCAGATGGCCATCAGGATAGAATGCAATACCAGTTACCATTAAACCTAGATTCAGAGATGCTGAAAAAAAATCTCCAGAGCATCCAAGATATATATAAATCTCCCTTCCCCTCTCCCCACCCTCCATCTCTGCAGGAAACATAGCTTTGAAGAAGTGGAGGTTAAAAGGCAGATTGACTTTCTCCTCTCAAAAATGAAAGACTTGAGGCACCTGGGTGGCTCAGTGGTTGAGTGTCTGCCTTCAGCTCAAGTCGTGATCCAGGGGTCCTGGGATGGAGTCCTGCATCAGGGTCCCCGTGGGGAGCCTGTTTGCCCTCTGCCTATGTCTCTGCCTCTCTATCTCTGTGTCTCTCATGAATAAATAAATAAAATCTTTTTTTAGAAAAGGAGAGACTTGGATTCCATTACTCCATAAAGTTGTTCCAACACCTAATTTTAAAACTGAGGCCCGGTCAAATAATGTGCATATTGGTTTTTTAACCAGCTACTCTGGGCAATGATATCATGGTGATTCTGACATTTTTTAAAAAAGGTTTTATTTAAAAATCTGAGGCACCCAGGTGTCCCGATTCTGAGGAATTTTAGAGTCAAAAAGGATATGGTACAGTAAACAGGGTATTTTTACCTTGATGGTAAAGATACTGTAACTGGTCAACATTCCAAAGTGTGCCAGTGATGTCCTCAGCCCAAGAAATGTCTAACTCCTACTTTCTTGCTTATTTGCCCTGTGATTTAGAACCCTCTTTTGGAGGCACAGTGCCCTGGGCAAACTCTGCAGATCATAGTAACTTCCACTATTTTCATTTCATATTAAGGAGTGAAGACACAAGAGTTCCTTTCTACATTTCCCTGGAATCTTGCTTGGAGAACTGAAGCAGAAGACTCCAGGGGACTGCAAAAGCAGAGAAGTAACACTTGGCAAATTGGAACTGCTATCACATGTAGGAGACAGAAGATTTCAGTGCCCTTACTGTTGCCATGGGTGCAGTAGAAGCGTGGGTGTGAGTGTGGGCATGTGACTCTGATCCTCAGAATATGTGATTGCTATGCCAAGCCTTTCACCATGAGCCTCTGGAAGTTGGCGCTAATAGCTCTGTCTGATCTCTGAAGCAGTATAAAGCTCCCATATTCTCAGGAAAAGGCCTGAAATATTCTCCCCTATTTCCTCTGCATGAGGGCTCCTGGGTCATAATGGTACCCACAGAACTTTGATGGTCAAGGTCTATACCCTTTAACAGCTCTGGTGGGTGGAGGAGTGACTTGGACTACAAGCAGCCTTAATTAGAAACAAATAAACAACAGGTATCTGGGCACCTGGGTGGCTCAGTTGGTTGAGCATCTGACTCTTGCTCAGGTCGTGATCTCACCCCTGAGTGGGTCCCACACTCAGCACTCAGTGGGGAGTCTGTTTGGGATTCTCTCAATCCCTCTCCTTCTACCCTACCCCTCCTCCCCCTACATGCCCACACACACTCTTTATCAAATAAATAAAGAAATCTTAAAAAAAATAAGAATGATAAAAGAAACCCCAACAGATATCATTGCCTAACATTTCCACAGGGCAGCTAAAGGGGAGAGACTGATCGATTATGCATTGAGAATGGCTAGCCAAAAGCCAGACTCCTCCATCACAACCTAGTGGTAGGTCAAACCGTAGCATTGCCAACAGCTGACTCTTCTGAGTTTGCCCTGTTAGGAAAGTCTGTTTTGGGTGATTCAGTAAGGCAGCTGGCAAGCTGGAGAAACCATTTATCACCTCACCCAGGGAAGCCTGTAATCTAATAGCATCAGTTCTGTTGGAAACAAGAGCATAGAGGCATGGTTGCTTTGGGGAAGGTAACCTGAGCAGTGCCAGATTGCTTGGCAGAGCTCCAGATTTGGGTTAAGGGTGCCGGCTTCTCAGATGGTCTTACCCAGGGAACAGAAGCCTGAGGCAGCCCTGAATACTTCCCTGGACCTTGTTACTTATGACATCTGGTCAACCATTTTGCCCATCTAGGCCTCAGTTTTTTCATTTGTAAAATGGAATTAAGAATAGCAACTCATGCTTTGAGTCCTGCAAGACCAGGGTTCAAATTGCCCCTCTAATATTATCTGTTTGATCCTGAGTAATTATTTAACCTATCTGCACTTTCAGTTCCTTGCCCATAAAATATGCGAAATAATATTTATCATATAGGGCTTAGGAAAGAAAATAGTGTATATAAATATTGCACATGCTCGATAAATATTTGTTGAATCAATAAATTGAATAGTACTGCCTGGCACATATTAGGTGATTTTTAGGTGTAGGTTCATCTTCTTCCCCAACTAGATATGACATGGAAACATACAGTGGGACAAACTATTCTTACTGAGCCACACACCCAGATATCAGCTTCATACTCTAGAAATTGTTAAGTCTACATCTTTTATGTTTGTTTTTTCCATGGGTATTATTCTGGCCAGAAATGTATATCCTAGTGATACTGATCATAAACATGTTATGGTCAAAGGCAAGAATATTAACCAACATCTAGATTACCCAACTAATATTAAAAAGAGGAGGGATGCCTCTATGGCTCAGTGGTTAAGCTCTGCTTTCATCTCAGGGCCTGATCCTGGAGTTCAGGGATTGAGTGCCACATTGGGCTCCCTGAGGAGAGCCTGCTTCTCCCTCTGCCTACGTCTCTGCCTCTCTGTGTGTGTCTCTCATGAATAAATAAATAAAATCTTTAAAAAAATAAAAAGAGGAACAACCCTTCTTTGCAGAAAAATGTGCACACATCTGAAAATACACACATAAACATTCAGACTTCTGCAGAGAATCTCAAGGGGTTCACAGGCCCTCTAAAACCCCAGGATAAGAACCTCTGAAACCTCTGGTATGCTAGGCTGGAGAGGTAGGGCAATTTGTCAGATAGATATCTCAATAACCCTGTAACACTCTTTGCAGAAAAATTTAGGTAGATGTAGGTCAAAAGTATTACCTTTTTCCCCCCAAATCTTCATTATAAAAGAACCTTGCTTCATATTCTCAGTTTCCGTCTTATCTTTTTATTTATTTCTTCTCTTTATTTTTTTTTAAGTTTTATTTATTTGAGTGATCTTTACACTCAATATGGGGCTAGAACTCACAACCCTGAGATCAAGAGTCACATGCTCTTCTGACTGAGCCAGCCGGTGCCCCTCTCCTTCTCTTTAATGATGATCACAAGTCTTTCTTTAAAAGAAGAAAATAATAGCTGGTTTGTAACATTTCTGTTATGACAAAGTTGAAATTAGCAAAGTCTATAGTTGGTGCTCAGTCAGCATTTCAGTTTAATCGTAATTTAATTTTATTACACCATATGGTAACCATTGATACTCTTTATGGTAATCATTGTTTTGTCTCTCAAGCTGCTACATATATCCCTTATATAGTTATGTATGCAGATCCATACCCATGAACCATGAATATTATCCACACTTTCTATGTGAAGGTTGCCCTTTCGTGTAGCATTTCACTGAAGCTCTTTGTCTCTTGGTCTTCTCCATGCTCTTAGGAAGAGCAGCAGCCCCGGTCCCTATTATGGCATACTTAGTATTCCATCTGTTGCACTTTTCTCTGGCAACTCCAGTTTGTGTTTCAAAGTCATAACGTGGCTCTTCTTTGTAGCCTTCTTGAGTCCACTCAGCTTGTGGTTGTCCCACTTCAATCTATCATAATGCAGCCGTGTGAATATGGGACAGCCATCCATTTTTCCATGCTAGAAAGGCAGTGTTCAATGATTATTGTTTCCTTGCAAGTAGACTGACTGCGTCCCAGGACCTGACCTGTCATGGAATATTTAACATAGCTCCTGGGTTGTGCTGGTGAAGCAAAGTTCCTTCATTATGGCTTCAATCTACAATGTGATTCTGGACCACACATGGCTGCAATTTTGGCCAGGAGTCAATCCCAGAAGGTTTCTGATGGTGAACTTTGTTTCAGTGGAAAACTTGATAGTTGCCCCAGGCAGCTTTGTTTTTGAATATGGGAGTGGTAGACTCCTTCCTTACTATATATCAGTGGTCAAATGCATCAGACAGAATGTTCTGAGCAGCTGAAAAATTTCATTTGTGAGTCACTTCCTCTTTCACTGTCTCTTACCAAAAAGCTTCCCTTCTGAGCTCAAACTTTGTATACTGTCCTCCAGGAGTATGCGTGGCCCACAAAACCATGTTACATGAGAGAGAATAGCAGATGGCAGGAAGCAAGAAATCCATGATACAGACATGAAGAAACACAGGAAGCTTGAAGCTTTCACTCCAAGAGGTTTTGAAAGCTGCAGTACCAGCCTCCAACACTTTTGCCAGACTCCACTGTGCCAATCCCAGCCAAAGTGAAGCACATGCCTAGGCATAGGAGGTAGGGCAGGAGACAAGTGGCAATGCACAGCATCTCATGCTCTACTTCCTTCTCTCTTTTCCTCCTTCTCCCCAGAGCTACCTGTCAGAATGTCTGCCCTGAAAAGGCAGGATTGATCAAAGGGTTTTCTCAGATCTAGGGTCAGCACATTGACTC
The DNA here is from genome assembly GCF_053574225.1 of Canis aureus. Lineage (NCBI taxonomy): Eukaryota > Metazoa > Chordata > Mammalia > Carnivora > Canidae > Canis > Canis aureus. Next base: position 40,973,814 of record NC_135649.1, read on the forward strand.
ATATTCAAGCACTTAATGCTTTCTGTGACTAACAGGTTAGTGGCTAACAGCATGGACTCCAGGGCCAGTCCCCTAAGCTCAAATTCTGGCTCTGTGTATTAGTAGCCTATAGACGCTGGGGCAATTGCTTTATCTGAGAGCTCTGGCTTTTCTCACTTAGGGTACAGCATTAATTACAGTACCTATATCATTGTGTTGTTGTGAAAATTATATGAAACACATTATATATGGATATGTGTCTGTGTGTATCTTAAGTGTTTTAATAATTATTAATGCTATTATGATCAGGGTTAGGGACTCTTCCAGCCTGCCTTGTCTCATCACTGTTGTGAGTTCTCCACCCTGTGCTTCGACTTCACTACCGTGTTCATTGTTTCAACCATACTTTTAACTTCACGGGATTAGATGCCACCTATTTAGGTCTGAGAGAATGTTCATAGGGCTCCTTCCCTACATCCCCTCCACGATGGCTTTGGGTGTCCCTTTGGAGGAGACCTTAACACCACATCAGAAAATAAACTCCTCAATCACAAAGGAACAGACAAAATATTAAGAGTAAGGGAAATGAAACTGAGTAGCAAGGGGGAAGGCTGCCTAACACATCAAAGGCCTCTCCACACCAGTAGGAAGTAGAAGACCAGAGTCACCCCTTTGGTTTGTGGTCTGTGCACTTTGTTCCATTCCCCACTTGTACCTTCTCTTTTTCCCTCTCTCCTGTTTCCTCGCCCTTTGTAAGAAAAACAGCCTGTTGCAGCTGCTGACGCAGAAATCTGGCTTGTGGTAGCTCTTACTGTGTGGTGACTCATGATGAGAAGCAGGAATAATTTGCCTGGAGGGGGGAAGATGTGTCAGTGTGTGGGCATGCAGGGCAATTGCCTGGGTGGTACTTATACTCAGCTAATGCAGTAGCTCATTAGCTTTCTGGAGAAAACTCCCAGAGGTCCAGGGGCATTATATTCCCCTGGTGTAACAAAGGAGCAGGGGGAGGGCAGAGAACCTCTGCTCCAACCCCAACCATCAAGTTTGGAGTTTGGGGGAGTCCCGGAGGGCTTCACAGCAATGAGATATTTCACATCCTGGTGATTAGACACCTAAATCTGGAGGATTTCAATGAAGGAGAGCAAAGAGCAAAATAGTGAATGCGGTGCTACAGACATTTGGTCCTTGCCCTTCCCCTGTCCTCCAGGGACTCAAGGCTTTCCTGATTCTCCATGGGCCTCTGAGCAACCCTCTACTCACCCTCCCAGGTGGACTGTGCCCCAGCCTGAGTGTTGCCAAGTACCCACCAAGTTCATCACAGGTGCAAACCATGAGCAGAAGGCCTGAGCCACTCCATGGCCGGGCCTTAGCCTCTGCTGGGCTACTTTCTCTGTGGCTTGCAGGTACACCCAGTATCAAGCAATGAGAAGATGTGGGCAAGAAGATATTCTTTTCTCTTTCTCCACTTTCTGGAGAAAGAAAGCATGGGCAGACCTCCACTTTCTCAGTATCCATTCATCAGGCTCCTCCCTAAGTACCACTGTCCCCTCTCCTGGGCCCTCACTCATGACTTCATATTTTGGGACAACTTCAGTGTAGCTCTTGTCCCCAAAGAGGGTAAGGGATACTTGCTTTGGACCTATCTTACTCTTTTCCCTTAATAAAACTTCTTTTTATATTGATAACCCATTTTTTAGGTCCCTTTCTGGGTGACTGAAACAGTCACCAGATTTGATTAAAAAATCAAATTCAAGCTGGAGTGTCAATGGCAGATAGACAATGGCTCATTCTGCTACTTTTTACAGTTAACTTGTACATTTTAACAGGACCCTTCAATACATTTCAGGGGTGGCATACTTTCTTTGTAAAGGGCCAAATAGTAAATATCTTAGGCCATACAGTCTTTGTTGTAACTATTCAACTCTGTTCCTATGGCATGACATTAGTAATAGACAATTTGTAAATGAATTGACTGGCTGTATTCCAATAAATCTGTGTTTCAATAAATAAGTAAGTTGAATTTCATGTAGTTTTTACATGTCACAAAATATTATTCTTCTTTTGACTTTTTCAATCATGTAAAAAATATAAAAACCATTCTCAGTTCAGACACGCAAAAACAGTGGCAGGCCAGATTTAGCCAGGAGATTGTAGTTTACCAGCTAGTGCCTTAGCCCAGGGGTTTCACATGCTGTTATAAAGTTGAATGGGATGGAGAGAGAGAAAAAAACTTTTTAGAATGAAATTGGAGGCAAACTTATCATCATCCTCTTCAAATCACACAAGCTAGGTGGAAATGCTTCCTATTTCATTTGACCTATATTATTGAGTAACTACTATGACAAGGATCGTGTTAGGTACTACGTAATACACGGAGAGAATAAAACAGATGGTGTCTATGCCCTTCTATTTTTTAAGATTTTATTTATTTATTCACGCGACACACACACACACACACGCGTGCGCAGAGTCAGAGACATAGGCAGAGGGAGGAGAAGCAGGCTTCATGCAGGGATCCTGATGTGAGACTTGATCCAGGGACTCCAGGATCACACCCTGAGCCAAAGGCAGATGCTCAACTACTGACCCACCCAAGGGACCTTGTCTATGCCCTTCTAGAGTTTAAAGTACTGTAGGGGGGGGAGATAGACTATCAACAAGTAAATATGTAATAAATCAAGAATTTCAAACTGTGACAAGTGTGTGAAGAAAACACAGGAGAGCCATTGCGGAGAATGAGGGAAATTGTGGTCTGGGAAGGTGGACTTGCTTGTGGAGATGCTTTTATGAAAGAGCTGGGCTGGTGAAATGCAGCCAGGAGTAGGGGAAAGGAAGCACATTCTAGGCAGAAGGCTCAGCAAGTGTTAGGGCCTTGAGACAGAAAAGAGCTTACTCTTTCATAGATGTGAAAGGAGACAGTATGACTAGTAGGACTGAAGTAGTGACTCAAGAGGAGTTGGGAAAAGTATGGAAAGGACACATTACACAGAGCCTTGAAGCCCATTGAAAGAGTATGGACTTCATTTAAAGTGCAAGGAAAGTTCTTTTATGTTTTATTTTTCTTTTTCTTTTTTAAAAAGATTTTATTTATTTATTCATGAGAGAGAGAGAGAGAGAGAGAGGCAGAGACACAGACAGAGGGAGAAGCAGGCCCCATGCAGGGATCCCAATGTGGGACTTGATCCCGGGACTCCAGGATCACGCCTTGAGCCAAAGGCAGGCGCTAAACCGCCGAGCCGCCCAGGGATCTCTTATTTTTCTTTTTAAATGTAAGCTCTGTGCCTCATGTAGGGCTTGAACTCATAACCCTGAGATCAAGAGTCACATGCTCTACTGCCAGCCAGGTGCCTCTGATAGAGTAATATTTTAGACATCTTACGTGTAATGCCTCTGAGATCTCATGAGTCTGGCATTTAGAGGAGAGTTGTGGGTTGGGGACATGAACATGAAAGAAATCAGCATATAGATGATATTTAGAGCCATAGTAATAGAGGAAATCGCTTAGGTGGAGAGTGCAGATACAGAAGAAGCCTGAGGGACTGGTGCCAGGGCACCCCAAAATTTGGATATTGGATAGAAGAGGAGCCTTCAAAACAGATGAAAAAGGAGCAGGCAAAGATACAGGTGAGTTTTTGAAATGTACAGTGTCACAGATACTGAGAAAGGAGTTTTGGGGGAGAGAGCAGTTATCTCTGTTGAACACTGCTAGAAGGTCAAGTTGGATGAGGGCAAAAAGGACACTACTGATTTTGGTAACATGTAGGTCTTTGGTGACTTTGACAAGAGACTTTGCTGAGGTGGAAAGGCTAGATGGACAGTGGCTGAGGTTAACAGAGAGGTAAGTTGGGATGGGATGACCTTCATAAGGCTGATTCCAGAGCTGTGATCCAGAATGTATCACTTGGTGGTTTGGCAATTTCCAAGGCAGCTATCCCTACTGCCTGAGTGGCATGGCCCTGATGGCATGGTATGGCTCCTTGCACTTTTTCAATGTGGCTCTTAAAAGTAATAAAATGCTCATTCATTTATTTATTCACCGAATATTTGTTGAGTATTTAATAAGGGTTGGGCGCTCTAGATAGTGGACAAAAAACCAGATGAAACGTTCTGCCCTGGTGGAACTTACATTTAAGCCGCTAGGAAAGCCAAGAAATAGGCAATTACACAATCATAATCAGGGTTATTAGGTACTATGACATAAGAAAGATACATTAGTCGAGGTAATTAATTCTAGCTGCTGTAACAAATGATCCTCACATCTAAGAATTTCAACACAATAAAAGTTTATTTGTCATTCATGTCACCGGCCAGTGCAGGTCTAGCAGTTCTCCTGGGTAGCTGTCTTCCAAGTAGTGACTCAGGATTCAGGCTCTTTCAGTTGTATGGCTTCACTATTCCATAGACTCGCTGCCCCCTTCAGAGTCTACCAGTGGGTCCTTGAAAGTCTGTAGGCCAATAAGCAAAGATAGCTTATGGACTCTATAACATGATTTATAGCCACACTAGAAAGAGACTTGAAGCCAATGTGATGACAAGAGAAGCTGAGAAATGTGACCTCCCTCTGCCCAGGAAAGAAATGGGGTTCTTGAGAAACTAGGCAGTCTCTAACACTGAAGTGCAGGATGATATGAGGGTTCAGAGGAGGAGCTCTTTATATTTATTTAAGGTATCAGAAAAATGTTCCTGGATAAAGTGACATCAAAGCAAAACACCTGAAGGATGAAGAAGAATTTAGCTGATGGAGTGGGGTCAAGACTGTTTCAAACAGAGACAACCACGGGTGCTAGTGAGAGGAGGTGAGAGAGAGCATGATTTGTTTGAAGAACTGAATGGAGTCCAAAATGGTCAGAACACAGAGCATGAGTTCAGGAATAATAGGAGAGGAGAATAAAATGGGAGGCCAGTGCCAAGGGTGGGTAGACCATCAAGCTGATGCTTACAGATAGAAGAGTCAAGAGTTCCTCCAGGGAAGCTGGTCCCTGATGAAGGCTCTGGGTAGAGGTACTAGGGCAGCAACTTCAACCTCAAAGGCCTTCAGAGGCTACGCAGAGAAACTGGAAGTTCAAGGTAGTAGAGAACAGTGATGCTTACAGTAAGGTGGAACGCGCATGCTTTGCCTAAATATATTAAATTCAAAAACCAAAACAAATAAGCAACGAAACACTGCGCAGGACAAATAAACCACATCTGCTGTGGACCCCTGATAGAAGGCATCAAGAGAGTGTTTACAGTCACCAAAACAGGAAATGAGAAGCTTTCAGAAACAAGACTTTGCATCCAAGTCTACTGTTGTTGATGTGCTGGTTTGCAAAGGGTCTCACAACTTATTTTGTGCTGTATTTGGTTATCTAGCTGGTAAGACTACGAGTTTCTTGAAGATAGAAACGGATTGTCCTATTTCATTTCAATGATGATGATGATGATGTCAGGCACTGCTATATTAACCCACTAAGTACTCACAATAACCAATGTGAGAAGTACTATTATTGTATTCATTAAATTTTACTCTTTTCTTAAAAAGAATTTTAAGTAAACTCTATGCCCAACGTGGGGCTCAAATTCATGCCCGGGAGATCAAGAGTTGCATGCTCTACCTGCATGTTCTACAGGTTGAGCCAGCCTACTCATTAAATTTAAAAAATGTAGGGATGCCTGGGTGGCTCAGGGGTTGAGCGTCTGCCTTCAACTCAGGGCCTGATCCCAGGGTCTTGGGATTGAGTCCCCCATCAGGATCCCTGCAGGGAGCCTGCTTCTCTTTCTATGTCTTTGTTTCTCTGTGTCTCTCGTGAAAAAAAAGAAATCTAAAAAAATTTTAATTGAACCATAATTGACACACAGTGTTACATTAGTTTCAAGTGTACAACATAGTGATCCAACTTCTCTACATGTTATATAGTGCTCACCACAAGTGGAGCTACCACTTGTCACCATACACTGCTATTACAATACTATTTTTTTTTTTTTTTCAATTATTACAATACTATTGACTATGTTCTCCACGCTCTACCTTTTATTCCATAACTGGAAACCTCTATTGTTTCCATTTTGCTTGTTTGTTTAGTAGGCTCCACGCCTAATGTGGGCCTTGAACTCATGACCACAAAACCAAGAGTTGCACGCTCTGCTAACTGAGACAGCCAGGACCACTTGTATCCATCTTTTAAAACATATTTTATTTATTTATTTGACAGAGAGAGAGAGAGAGAACAAGCAGGTAGAGCAGCAGGTGAAGGGAGAGGGAGAAGCAGGCTCCTAGCGGAGCAGGGAGCCCGCTGTGGGGCTCGATCCCAGGCCCTGGTATCGTGATCTGAGCCAAAATCAAGAGTCAGATGCTTAACCAACTGTGCCATCCAGGCACCTCAATAAGTGGTAGCTATTGCTATTAGGCACAATGATGGCAATACTAAGTACCCAACAAATGTTTTTGAATGACCAACTAACTAGTGAGTCCAAAGTACTTGTATTCAGGGGTTCAGAGGGGAAAATCCACCAAATTTAGCTCAACAGTATAAAGTGAATATGAAACTGCCTCTAGCTAAAAAGTTTTGGTATCCTATATATACTGAAACCTTTTCAGAATTTCCTGTTATTTAGTAACTAACTACTAGTCCTAAGCCGTTATATAAATACAAATTTAGAGTGCGTGTAAAAGTAACTAAGCAAGATGGGGAAATGGTCCTGCTGGCTACTTTTCTCCATCAATAAATAACTCATTTGATGAAGCAACAATTTCATTTCCTAAGAAAATACCAGACAGGACATCGCCCAGAACTTTAAAAAGCCCTGTTTGGTTGGCCTTCGGTAAATATATATTTAGGTAATGATAAACCATGAACTTAGGCCAGATTCACAATCCCCTTTTCTGCTTCTGTGACTGTAGTTACGCAAAGAAATGGGGAAAAAAAGGTTCAGAGAGCCTGGAGGCCCTAGTCCAGCATTTAGATCATTTCCTTCTGTGGCTCTTTCCCAGCCAGGATAATGGCATTCATATAAAACTGGTCTTTAGAAAAGCCATGTAGCAGGCCAACTTTGTCTTTGCCTCCTTCTAGCTTTTCTTTGTAGTTTGCTCTGCTCTGAGTCCCTAACATCTCTGTGCTGTCCTTTGGTCTCCCCAGATCCCTCCCCACAATGTCCTGTATGAAGTTACTTTCCAGAGCAGAATCTATGCCTTCCCACCCATCAAGGCTGACCTTTCTGGTAGGTTACTCCTCTGGGACTCTGCTGTTGGTTTCTAAGACAAAAGGAGATATAAGGATAATGGTATAGCTACTTGCCACTTGTCTTAACTTTGGCATTCTCACATGTTTGATTCATTGCTTCAGAAAATAGGTTCGGGAGCTCCCCTGCAACACCCAGCTAGGAGTCCTAGGTTTCTTAGAATTGGCATGAAATCCATGGTAGCTACCAATTGGGCATTCTGCCCATAGCAGTACAATGGCTTGTGGGGGGCTTGTCCAGACAGAGCAAAGCTCCTGCTCCATGAAGTCAACTGGGGCAAGAGTCAGGTATGGGTGAAATGAAGGAAAACAGGGAGAACAAGAAGACCAGTCTCTCAGAAATAGTGTGATGATTAATTTTTTAAAAAGATTTTATTTATTTATTCATGAGAGACACAGGGAGAGAGAGAGGCAGAGACACAAGCAGAAGGAGAAGCAGGCTCCTCGCAGGAAGTCTGACGTGGGACTCGATCCCAGGTCTCCAAGATCAGGCCCTGGGCTAAAGGTAGTGCTAACCACTGAGCAACCTGGACTGCCCTGTGATGATTAAATTAAGCCATACATGCAAAGCATTCAGGGCAATGCCTGACACAGTATGAGTGTTCAGTAAATGTTAGCTGTTATTATTCCCCACCACTGAAGATGGAATGGTCAGTTGGCAAGGATTCAGATCCAACACGTCCCTTGAGTAGAGATGGTGCCTCCCACAGAGCTCCTCCTTAGGACCCCACTCACCTTGTCTCTCTTGAGCAGCGCTTACTCCATGCAAGGATCATGGGCTCCTGATCCCTTCTCCCCGCCCCAACCACACAGCCTCTCCTGCCTCCTGCTGCTAACCCCATTTACTATCCATGCTAAAAGCCCTGGTGTCCTTTTTCTCGTTATACCCCAGAGGTCATATACTGGTAGCAAATACATGCAGTGGACATATTTGTTTGACTCACATGGTAATTCTTTTAAGACTACAGCAGGTTGACAACATGGAAGGGTTAGGAGATATTGTTAAAAGTTGGAATTGGGGGCTCGGGGGCAGGCCCCCCTTCACAGAACCTGGGTCTGAGGACACCTGGCTGTTCCTTCGGCGGAAGGAGGGGTGGGGGCGTGTGTTGGGCTCTGAATGATGTACGATATCCCTTAGAGTGACCATTAAAACCTCCGCTGTGAAAAAAAAAAGTTGAAATTTGGGCTGATTCTTTTTTTTTTGTTTCCAACTCCTAAGATCCAGCAACATGGGTTTAAATTCTAGTTGGCAAACATGTGTTGCTTCTAAAGCATTTTTTAAAAATTTCATTTATTTATTCATGAGACACACACACAGAGAGAGAGAGAGAGAGAGAGGTAGAGACACAGGCAGAGGGAGAAGCAGGCTTCATGCAGGTAGCCTGATGCGGGACCCGATCCTGGGTCTCCAGGACCACGGACCTGGGCCGAAGACGGCACTAAACTGCTGAGCCACCCAGACTGCCCATGTGTTGCTTCTAAATGGTGTCTTCCACCCTCACCCCAGCCATGCACTCTCTGGCTTGCCATTTATTCCCAGCAGACCCACTTCTCTCTCTTACTGACATTAGCAATAGACCTTTAGGGCTCACCAGGGAGAGCCTCAGTGGCTTGTTTAAACTGGAGCCTGAATCTATGGCAACAGAAAACAGGTTTATCTTCCTTGGAGTGTTCATAAAATTCAGTCACCTAACTCTACCTCTTAGAAGAAGAGAAGAAATATTCTTTTCATCGTGGGGAAGGTTGCCCTTCTCTGATAATGGGCCACATGATTCCTTCTCATGGAGACCGGGAACATACACACGTATACACACACAGACACACACAGACACACACACACACACACACACACATTGAATGTTTGCATCCTGCTATAATAAACACATCTCTCCATAGACAAGGAAGTCCACGTGTGTCTATTTCAACTAAGTGGTCTTTCTTGCATAACAATTCAGGCTTTGTCTGTAGAGTTTATAGGGCCATGTGTTATTCAAATACTTGGGGCTGCTCTGGATACCCTGCTGGGCATTCTCCTGGAAAACATTCTGGAAGCTCTCTAAGAGCCTGCAGGGTGGGATGGAGAGAATACTGAATGTTAACTCAGCCAATCTTCTCCAGAGGGGCAGTCAGCATCTGGTGGAAGCAGGGCAGCTGCAAACCCAGCCCAGTGGCCAGGCATGGCAGGAATGCTTGTAGGAGTACAAAGTGCAGCTTGCTTTGAGTCTAAAGAAGAAAAATAGCTGATCCATTCTTACAAGCTTGGGGGAAATTATTAAAAAAAACTTACACAGCTTACTACAGGCAGGCACTGCTCCCTGATCTCAGAAAAATCCAACGAGAGAGGTTCTGTTATTATCTGCATTTTTATCAGTGAGGAACCAGAAGCACAAGAGGTTAACTAGCTGAGGCTGTGAAACCAAATCGCCTAAAAGCAAGGATCCTAATTGGGGCAGTGGGCCTGCAGTTTGTCCTCCTAACCCCTACACCATGGTGCCCAGTAAGGGCAAGGGACCACCAGCATCAGTATCACCTGGGAACTCCTTAGAAATGCACGTTTCAGGGGCACCCCAGTGGCTCAGTTGGTTAAGTGGCTGTCTTTGCTCAGGTTATGCTCTCAGGGTCCTGGGATCAAGCCCCCTCTCAGGGTCCCCACTCAGCAGGGTGTCTGCTTCTCCCTCTCCCTCTGCCTCCCCTCCCCTGCTCATGCTCTTTCTCTTTCTCTCAAATAAGTAAATAAAATTAAAAAAATGAAATGCACATTTCAGACCCCACACAGACCACCTGAATCAGAAACTCTGGGTTTTTAACGAGCACTGCTGGCAAGTCAAACTCCAATTAAAAAAAATATACAAAAAAAGGCAAAACAAAACAAAACAAACAAGCCCTCCAGGTGACTGTGATGCAAGTTCCTGCTTGAGACCTGCACCCTGAGGGTAAGGGCTCCCAGCAATTGCAATAGAGCACTGCAGGTTGCCAGCAGGAAAGAGCTGGCCAAATATGCAGTCAATTGAATAAGAATTGAAAGGCGAGGGTAGGGGTAGAGGTGGGGCGGGATCATTTTCTCACCAGCTTGTCCCTTACCTGTGATTCCGTTATTAGCCGTCATTCCTTTGGATTGTGAAGGCTTAATGATTTAGAAGACGCATTTATTAAAATACAAATGCCCTTGGTGAAATGAATGCCATAAGCCAATTCTTCCACGGAATCTTCTGGAGAGTGACCAACCATTTCTGTTTGCCTGGGACTGAAGGGTTTCTGGAGACGCAGGACTCTTCTGTGATGAAACAGATGATCTCTCCAACGTTCGGACTTCCCCAGGACTGAGGTAGTTCCTGAGAGACAGGACTTTTTGTACTAAAACCAGAAAGCCCTAGGCAAACCTGCCTAAGTTGAAGATCATGAAGTAGACTACAGTAGGCACTGTGACATCGGTGACTTGGAAGCCACATAGCTAAAGATGCCCCGACTTTAAACATCATTTCGAAGGAAATGTTTCAGATTCAACATTTTCCCAACTTCAGCACATGGGTAGAGGTACGGTTATGCATCCAAAAAAGACCTGAGGGGTTATTAGAACACATAACTCCACAGCACCAGACATTTCCATGAAATTTAGTGCTGAAAAGAGAAAGGGTTTAAGAATTATACTTCCCCAAGGGCACCTGGGTGGCTTAGTCGCTAAGCATCTGCCTTCAGCTTGGATCATGATCCCAGGGTCCTGGGATGCCTCAGGTTATCTTCTCAGGGGCCTGAGATCAAGCCTCACATGGGGCTCTTTGCTCAGGGGGTCCTCTGCTTCTCCTTCTCCCTCTGCCCCTCCCCCTTCTCATGTGCTCTCTCTTGCTCAAATAAATAAAATATTAAATTATGCTACCCCCAAACTTATACAAATATATGTGAGGAAGAAGGCAGAAGACGATGCCTCCATCTACAACGATGATAACAGAGTCTTAAAGCCACGGAGCAAAATGCTACTCAAGGGGGAGAAGCAGACAATAAAATGATAGCCATCTTTCCGAGGTGTAGGATCTCAACCGGGGCAGGGCAGCGTGCAGCAACAAAGGCCGGGAGAGAATATGCTCCTGCGTTAATATCTGTTACTGCGGGAGGGTGGGATCGCACACGGGCCACCTGCCCATGTTGCCGCCTCCTGATCCTTTTCTGTAACTTCCAAGGGCCTACATCATCACGTCATCAGCAAATAATCAAATTTCATGAAGGTGGGCAACAAGGACAGGGAGACTTCTCCTCAGTGGACTTGGAGGAGTCACCCAACGTGGGAGGCTCTCAGGGTGCTGGACAGTCCTCCCCAGGGAGGACTCCCCAGCCCCCAGCTGCTGGAAGGAGGCTCGGCCCAGGTGCCTTGGCCTGAGGCTCGGCCCACCGAGAAGCAAGGGGGAGGGACTTGCATTTTTCTCCAACAACCTGTGGGATCAAAGGTGGGAGTTTACTCTTCTGCTCTAACCTACCCTTGCCTGATTTGGCAGGGACCTTGCCGCTCTGCCTGTACTGTTGCTACCACCTGCCACATTTGTTGAAACCTTCCCTGGAAGCTTCACTGGACGATGCAGCTGGGCCTATGCTGAGAGTAGAGTAGACTTTTGTAGTGGCCTTTTGAATAGTTTGGCTTTGGGGTCGATTTAGTTAAAATAATATCCTGATGCATCCCCTGGCAACATCGCTGGGGTAGAGCTATATTCCTGGCAGGCTCTGAGGGGGACCGAAGTGCCCCTTTTATATGCCCTAGATGCTCTAGCAGGCTCTTTGGGAACTTTTGGAGAAGCGTCTTTGTGAAGGGGCAGGAGGGACTTTTCTGATGCCTGATTATCTTCCTGCCCCAAGGGGTCCAGCTACACTCTAATCTCACTTGAAGGGGAGAGTTGTACCCCCTAGCTGGGCTACATGCCTTGCTATGAAACCCAGAGCCTTAAAGACGAGAGACTGTATATATGTATGATTTGAGGCCTCAGAGCCTCACTACCCCCCCCCTCCCCCGAGACCTCAGGGAAGGGCTCTCTGCTATGCATCAAGGTTAGAATATGGGGAATGAAAGAACTCCAGTGAAGTGGAGCTTTGGGAGAACAGGCACAAAGGAGTCCATGATCTCTTTCTCCCAGGTGAGTCCTCTCCTCTACTTCTCCAACGTTAGTTGTAAATTCCAGGCAGGAGGGCTACTCTGGGCAAGGGGATGAGCAGGGGAAAGGGAATAAGGAGAAGCTGGTTTCCCAGTTCTTGGGCTGGTCTAAGTGTAAAGCTAAAAGAGAGGGTAAAGGGGGTCTGGGTTCCCTTCGTTGTCCAGCTCAGCTCACCAGGGTAAGAGAGTCAAATTGGATTTGGATCAGAAGCGCCGATAACTGTAAATAAAGATTGCATTTGTCTGAACCATTTCCTGTGTCATATGAGTCTTGGGATACTTTAAGTGTGATGGTAGGCAACTGACAAGAGTCTAGCTCTAGTGTTGTGGAGGAAACCCAAGCATCTGAGAAGCACAACTGGTCTTGTAGCTGTCCTTCATCCTACCACTACCATAGCTGGTTCTTTAAAAAGGTAGCAGCCAGGAGAAGCAGGGTGGTCTGAACAGTCCCCAGTGAAATTTACAAAGGCAATATGATGGAGTCGCTCACCAAGAGATAAGCCTTTTAACTGAGATCTCTTGGCACAACACCTTATTTTCCCTGTTCCAAAAGGAAACCATTCTGCCTGCCTTTCTTCCCTAAGAAGACTTCACATTTCCAGCCCTGTCTCCCATCTGCCCCAAAAGAGACCTAGTATCCCCCCAAATACTCCGTGGACATCCTCACCTGCAGGTTTTCCACAAATCCTCCCCTATGCCTAGCCTGCCTTTGTCTCCTGGAACATCATTCTCGCCCCATTTTTGAATGCAAAGCCCTACCAGACCTACTTCCAGCCCAGGGATGCATTTTTCGTTCATTCATCTGGGGCTTTCTTTTGCACCTGAACCAAAGCTGCTTACACTGTTGCTTCAGGGGCTCGGTGAACATTTGTGTTAAGTATTCTTGCGGAATCTATATTGTTCTTAAACTCAGGCAGCCACTTGGAGGTCACTTCCTATATACATGAAGTGGGCCAGGTGCCCAAGGGCATCTTTGATCTCACAGCTAGGTAAAGAAATTGCTGGACATCATTCACTTCCCATAAAATAAATGCTCCCTGGGGGTGGGGGAGAGGGAATCCGGTGAAACACAATGGCTCTTTCATGGCATTTACCTTAACTAATATTCCTGAAGTACCCAGAGTTTATATAGTCCTTAACTCCCAAGAAGTTCACAGTGTTCCTTGATATCAAAGCACCTGCTTGGCTCAGTCCATAGAGCCTGCGACTCTTAATCTCAAGGTCATGAGTTTGGGCACCATGTTGGGTATGGAAATTACTTCAGTAAAATAAAAGAAGGGATGCCTGAGGGGTCTACCTTTGGCACAGGGTGTAATCCCAAGGTCTCGGGATCAAATCCTGCATCGGGCTCCCCACAGGGAGCCTGCTTCTCCCTCTGCCTATGTCTCTGCCTCTGTGTCTCCTGAATAAATAAATAAAACCTTTAAAAAATAAATAAAAGATAATAAAATCTTTTTAAAAATCCATGCTATCCTTAGTATATGAACATGACATCAATGACCCATTAGAGTAGGATGGTCTTTGGAATTGTTTTGCCACTAAGGATAAGGCTACACCCAATCTTTAAGTCTCTTATTCTTTGTTGACCATGGGCAGCCATTTTCCAGCCAGGATTGGACCTCGAAGGGAGCATATCTAATTGAGCCACAAAGTCCTCTTCCATGTCCCCAAGCTCTAACCACCTGAGCTCACCAGCCAGAAGTACTTCTCTCTCTCAGGGCTATTAAGTTTTTCAATTCCTCACATGACTCCAGGAACTTGAGCTCTGGACTCTGACCATCTGAATTCAAATCCAGACTTCTTACTAATTTGGGAAAATTACTTACCGTTCCATGCCTCAGTTTCTCTATTTATAAAATGAAACTAACAATAGTGCCTATCTCCTAAGATTGGTGTGAGGATTTTTTTAAAGGATTTTATTTATTTATTTGAGAGAGAGAAAGAGAGAGTGCAAGAAAGAGAGCACGAGTGGGGTTTGGGGTGGAGGGAGAGGGAGAAGCAGACTCTCTACTGAGCAGGGAGTCTGATGGGGTGCTCAATCCCAGGAATCCAAGATCAAGACCTGAGCCAAAGGCAGGTACTTAACCGACTGAGCCACCCAGGTGCCCAAAGATTGTTGTGAGGATTAAAAGGGAAAATGTGTCAAGTGTCTGGAGTAATGCTGGCCTGTATTTAAGTTTTCATGTTGGCTACTACTCTTATTCATTATTCTCTAATGACGAAAACAAGAGCAGAAGTATTTTGCCCTGAGGGCTTTGGTTTGCCCTATACCCTGGTGCCAAGCTCTTCCCCATCTACATTTGGTTGTCAAAATAGGTTCCTTGACAATCATGTAATGCCCAGCCCCAGCCATCACCCCCTCCCATCCTGACAACATTACTCAAGTGCTTTTGGGGGGATTGGGCACTGCCATGCTGCAAAGAAACATCAAAGAAATATTGTCTCTTCCCTCGATGAGCTCAATATTTACCTTAGGAAATGAGCCAAAAGGAAGTCAATTTTGGCACCATACATGCCTTATCACAGTGAGCACAGCCAAAACCCACTGGGCCTAAACAGATGCAGGTACAGCCCCAGAGTGTGATTTTTACCCAAAGATAAGAAAGCCACAATAAGGGACGCTTGGGTGGCTCAGCAGTGGGGTGTCTACCTTTGGCTCAGGTCATGATCCCAGGGTCCTGGGATTGAGTCCCACATCGGGCTCCCTAAGGGTAACCTGCTTTCCATCTGCCTATGTCTCTGCCTATCTCTCTGTGTCTCTCATGAATAAATAAAATCTTCTTTTTAAGCCACAACAAAAGGTCTGGGAGATATCTTAGAAGACATTCCTGGTTTTGTTTTGTTTTGTTTTTTGAATGAGGGATCTGGTTTCTTAACAAAGTGAGAAAAATCCACATTTATTAATTACCCCTAAATTATGCTGGATACTGTGAGAATACCTCTACACTTATTTATCTACCTACCTACCTATTTCTTGTTTCAGCAGGGTGCTGGGCCCTTGAAGAGTTTCCAATCTAACAAAAGTCTTCAAATAATTTTTTTAATGTGACAAAAGGACAAAATATTGCATGACTGCGCTCATACGTGGCATCCAGAACAGTCAAATTTATAGACAGAAAGTAAAATAATGATTACCAGGCACTGGGAAAGGGGGTAGGGAGTGTTCATGTTTAAAGGATACAGAATTTAAATTGGGGATAATGTGGGACACCTGGGTGGCTCAGTGGTTGAGCATCTGCCTTCAGCTTGGGTCATGATCCTAGAGTCCTGGGATCCAGTCCCATATCGGGCTCCCCACAGGGAGCCTGCTTCTCCCTCTGCCTGTATCTCTGCCTCTCTCTGTGTATATGTCTCATGAATAAACAAATACTCTTTAAAAAAACAAAACAAAGGTTAGGAAAGGAATGCTTGAAAGATCAGTCTGTTAGGTGTGTGCATCATGGTTTGAAAGGCGACAACGTGGAGACATAATGAGAAGTTATTCCAAGCAGATCTTTCTTCACTTACACATGGTTCATTCAGAAAAGGGGTTGGCCCTTGGTCAATAAGACTCACTCCTGCTGTTCAGTCAAGGAGAAAAATTTGAATGTATTAGATCTAAGAGCCAAACACTGTGTATTGCTGGATGAAGATGTTTGATCTTGGAAGTTTGGAAATAAGAGTGATTTTTGTATGGGTGCCTGCATGATTCAGTTAAGCGTCTGACTCTTGATTCTGGCTCAGGTCTTGATCTCAGGGGTGTGAGATGGAGTTCCATGTGCGGCTTGCACTGGGTATGGGGCCTGCTTAAGATTCTCTCTCTCCCAGGGCTCCTGGGTAGCTCAGCAGTTGAGCATCTGCCTTAGGCTCAGGGTGTGATCCAGGGGTCCTGGGATAGAGTTCCCGTATAGGGCTCCCTGCAGGGAGCCTGCTTTTCCCTCTGCCTCTGTCTCTCTCTCTCATGAATAAATAAATAAAATCTTAGAAAAAAAGAAAGAAAGAAAAAAGTTCCGTGTGGGCAAGCAACTTTTGTCCTGCTTTTTAAGAGGAGCAGGATTTACCACTTCAAAATACATCACTTGGCATGAGGATTGTTTGAGCTACAGGGGATCACAACCCAGCAGATTCAGGAAAAGCTCTTTCCCTCCCCCTCTACCGCTGAAATTTCCATCAGAAAGGGGGCCTGTAGCAGGGAGTGAGCTCTCACCAGAAACATTTTTTTACCTAAAGCAACTTACCTACACACCAGGGCAAACTTTGTTTTACAAACATCCTCTCTTGTCTTCCTGGCCTTCCTCTCCCTCAGTATCCCCAGACTTCTTCCCCCTTCCTTATATCAGGATAATTGAATTTGTTTTTCTCCTGCTGATCCGTCTTAAGTCAATTTAATGATTAGACCAGCCAAAGAACCTAGAAGAGAAACAGGGACAATGTTTCTGCCCCTCCACATTTCTTTTCAGAAAGCAAAGGTTGGTTGGAGTGGATAAGAGGCGAAGAGGCAGGGGTTAGGGTGTATCCTTCCAGATCATCTCTCTCCATGGGTGGTTAGCCCATCCTCCCTCTGCTCACCCTCTCAGCTGACGGGGGACCACCTCGGGACCAGGTCCTTAGAGCCCCTGGGACTAAATCCCACTAGCTGGCTTCAGCGGGTTGCCCAGATGCAAACCAAAGGAGTAGGGGAGGGCAAAGAGAAGGCACTGGTAGCTCTTCCCCCCACCCCCCGCCCCCTGTTCATCTTCCACTTGGCCTTTCATGGCTTTTGTGCCCTGCATTTCCATTTGGGTTCTTCCTTCAGGATTCCTTTCTGAGGGGACGGAGCGGGGTGGGGGAGCTCCTGCTGCCAGAGGTTTGTTCCCAGTCTCCCACAGCAGCTCCTCTCCTCAATGCCTCCGAGGTAGCTCAATTATCTCGGTTGTTTCAGTTTGGGCTGCAGAATGAAACCAGCAGGTCATGAATACACAGAGGATTTATCACTTAATAGCTGAACCCCTTGGGTCATTAAGGAGGCGGAGAGAAACAGCGAAGTGATTGTTAATCTTGCAGAAAATGTAACGTGGAGATGGACATTTGCTTCCAGTTGTATCCTTGAAGGCCCCCCTCTGTGAAAGGAGGTCTTTTGTTTGGCCTCTTTGGCCTTGGGGATCCGAAACACGGTTTGGGGCTTCTGCTGGTTGGGGGAGGAGGATGGGGGAAGACCAGACCGGATGGTTTGGAACTGTAGACACCAAGCTGTGTACTTTTGGTTTTTGCATACCCCCTTTGGACTAGCCTCCAGCAAGGCCAGCTCCGAAGGTATTTGCATT
This sequence comes from Canis aureus, assembly GCF_053574225.1. NCBI lineage: Eukaryota > Metazoa > Chordata > Mammalia > Carnivora > Canidae > Canis > Canis aureus. The sequence goes on from NC_135649.1 coordinate 40,991,426, forward strand.
CCTGAAGAGAGGCAGAGACATAAGCAGAGGGAGAAGCAGGCTCCCTGTGGGGAGCCCGATGCAGGATTTGATCCCGAGACCTTGGGATTACACCCTGTGCCAAAGGTAGACCCCTCAGGCATCCCTTCTTTTATTTTACTGAAGTAATTTCCATACCCAACATGGTGCCCAAACTCATGACCTTGAGATTAAGAGTCGCAGGTTCTATGGACTGAGCCAAGCAGGTGCTTTGATATCAAGGAACACTGTGAACTTCTTGGGAGTTAAGGACTATATAAACTCTGGGTACTTCAGGAATATTAGTTAAGGTAAATGCCATGAAAGAGCCATTGTGTTTCACCGGATTCCCTCTCCCCCACCCCCAGGGAGCATTTATTTTATGGGAAGTGAATGATGTCCAGCAATTTCTTTACCTAGCTGTGAGATCAAAGATGCCCTTGGGCACCTGGCCCACTTCATGTATATAGGAAGTGACCTCCAAGTGGCTGCCTGAGTTTAAGAACAATATAGATTCCGCAAGAATACTTAACACAAATGTTCACCGAGCCCCTGAAGCAACAGTGTAAGCAGCTTTGGTTCAGGTGCAAAAGAAAGCCCCAGATGAATGAACGAAAAATGCATCCCTGGGCTGGAAGTAGGTCTGGTAGGGCTTTGCATTCAAAAATGGGGCGAGAATGATGTTCCAGGAGACAAAGGCAGGCTAGGCATAGGGGAGGATTTGTGGAAAACCTGCAGGTGAGGATGTCCACGGAGTATTTGGGGGGATACTAGGTCTCTTTTGGGGCAGATGGGAGACAGGGCTGGAAATGTGAAGTCTTCTTAGGGAAGAAAGGCAGGCAGAATGGTTTCCTTTTGGAACAGGGAAAATAAGGTGTTGTGCCAAGAGATCTCAGTTAAAAGGCTTATCTCTTGGTGAGCGACTCCATCATATTGCCTTTGTAAATTTCACTGGGGACTGTTCAGACCACCCTGCTTCTCCTGGCTGCTACCTTTTTAAAGAACCAGCTATGGTAGTGGTAGGATGAAGGACAGCTACAAGACCAGTTGTGCTTCTCAGATGCTTGGGTTTCCTCCACAACACTAGAGCTAGACTCTTGTCAGTTGCCTACCATCACACTTAAAGTATCCCAAGACTCATATGACACAGGAAATGGTTCAGACAAATGCAATCTTTATTTACAGTTATCGGCGCTTCTGATCCAAATCCAATTTGACTCTCTTACCCTGGTGAGCTGAGCTGGACAACGAAGGGAACCCAGACCCCCTTTACCCTCTCTTTTAGCTTTACACTTAGACCAGCCCAAGAACTGGGAAACCAGCTTCTCCTTATTCCCTTTCCCCTGCTCATCCCCTTGCCCAGAGTAGCCCTCCTGCCTGGAATTTACAACTAACGTTGGAGAAGTAGAGGAGAGGACTCACCTGGGAGAAAGAGATCATGGACTCCTTTGTGCCTGTTCTCCCAAAGCTCCACTTCACTGGAGTTCTTTCATTCCCCATATTCTAACCTTGATGCATAGCAGAGAGCCCTTCCCTGAGGTCTCGGGGGAGGGGGGGGGTAGTGAGGCTCTGAGGCCTCAAATCATACATATATACAGTCTCTCGTCTTTAAGGCTCTGGGTTTCATAGCAAGGCATGTAGCCCAGCTAGGGGGTACAACTCTCCCCTTCAAGTGAGATTAGAGTGTAGCTGGACCCCTTGGGGCAGGAAGATAATCAGGCATCAGAAAAGTCCCTCCTGCCCCTTCACAAAGACGCTTCTCCAAAAGTTCCCAAAGAGCCTGCTAGAGCATCTAGGGCATATAAAAGGGGCACTTCGGTCCCCCTCAGAGCCTGCCAGGAATATAGCTCTACCCCAGCGATGTTGCCAGGGGATGCATCAGGATATTATTTTAACTAAATCGACCCCAAAGCCAAACTATCCAAAAGGCCACTACAAAAGTCTACTCTACTCTCAGCATAGGCCCAGCTGCATCGTCCAGTGAAGCTTCCAGGGAAGGTTTCAACAAATGTGGCAGGTGGTAGCAACAGTACAGGCAGAGCGGCAAGGTCCCTGCCAAATCAGGCAAGGGTAGGTTAGAGCAGAAGAGTAAACTCCCACCTTTGATCCCACAGGTTGTTGGAGAAAAATGCAAGTCCCTCCCCCTTGCTTCTCGGTGGGCCGAGCCTCAGGCCAAGGCACCTGGGCCGAGCCTCCTTCCAGCAGCTGGGGGCTGGGGAGTCCTCCCTGGGGAGGACTGTCCAGCACCCTGAGAGCCTCCCACGTTGGGTGACTCCTCCAAGTCCACTGAGGAGAAGTCTCCCTGTCCTTGTTGCCCACCTTCATGAAATTTGATTATTTGCTGATGACGTGATGATGTAGGCCCTTGGAAGTTACAGAAAAGGATCAGGAGGCGGCAACATGGGCAGGTGGCCCGTGTGCGATCCCACCCTCCCGCAGTAACAGATATTAACGCAGGAGCATATTCTCTCCCGGCCTTTGTTGCTGCACGCTGCCCTGCCCCGGTTGAGATCCTACACCTCGGAAAGATGGCTATCATTTTATTGTCTGCTTCTCCCCCTTGAGTAGCATTTTGCTCCGTGGCTTTAAGACTCTGTTATCATCGTTGTAGATGGAGGCATCGTCTTCTGCCTTCTGTCTCACATATGAACTGCCATTTGTATAAGTTTCAAAATACATAATACACAGTGCCAGACCCTTTCATGACATTTAGTGCTGAAAGTTAGAGCAATCATAGGTGATTAGTGTCTGAGGGTTTATTATATGCCACATACTAGTCTAAGTGCTTCACATGTATTAACTCATTGAATCATGCAATCTATGAATCAGGTGCTATTATTAACCCCACGGGATAGACTGAGGCCCAGAAGGGAAGAATAACTTGCTCAGAGGAACAATGCGTAGTGGGTGGCAAAGCCGGGTTTTGATCCCAGGCATTGTGGCTCTAGAGCCTGCATTCTCAGCAACTGTAAACTGATCCGTCTTAGAACTAAATGCAATCATTAAGTCAGTTTACAATCTAATATGCAATATACAATGCTATTTTCCAAGTATTCTCAGGCTCCAATACACATGTCATTGGTTTACTCTCTAGACTCTAATACTGTTTATCAGCTATTGGTAGCACACTTTTCCTATCAATGTTGAAAATGTTATAGGAAAGAAGAGAAAAAAGCATTTTTGCTTCTCTGAAGTGTGACCCTGTGTGTGTCAGTTCTCCAGAAACCTAAAACTTATTTTGGGAAGAAATTGCCCATCCATCCAGAGAGTAAAATTGCCATGTCACTGGGAAATTTACCAATTGGGAAATTTACCAAATTGAGCCTGCCTTTTCTCAAATGTAGCATTTTAAATACCTCTCTCCCAACAGATGTGGATGGTGGCCCTTGCAGGACCCAAAGTGATCTTAGGTCTCTTTCTTTTCTCCTCTGCATCTCAGAACCCTCCCCATTTACCTATCTAGACTGCCTGAGATTCAGCCCTTTCCCTCTCTGGTCCCTGCATTCTCATCACTCAAGTACCCATGTGGGTGTGGGTTTTGGTCACAGTCAAAGACTCCATCCGCTCTTGTGAGCAGAGCTCCCCACAATAGCGACAGTCGACTTGCCTAGCAAAATTCACCACTGTGCATTCCCAAAAGTCCTGATCCTCTGGATATCTCTCGGTGCTTCTCCATTCCTGACCAGATTCCACAGTTTGCTCTGCATTGCCCTGAACTTGCTCCTTACACCTCCCCTGGCACCCCCTCCTGGTTTGGCTCACCTTCGACTGGGGGTCTTGTGAAGGAGCCCTCTTCAATGAAACCTGCCTCTGAGCTGACTCTGAGAAGGGGGCACTAGCCTGGGCCCTTACAGGCCAAGGAGAAGCGGACTTTGCTTCCTCCTTACTGTTCTCCAGTTGAGGCTGTTTTTTCTGCCCCACAGCCACCCCTATACTTGCAGCAGAAGATTCTTCCTGAGGCTGAGCCTGAACTGAATCTGCTGCTCTGAATGATGCCCAGGCTTGTACTGTCAGAGGCCAAGGGTGAGCTAAGACACTTTTCTCCTTGCTAGTACTCCTTTTGTGTCCGCTCTGCTCTCCATCTCCCTCGCTGTCCGCAGCGAGGGACTCCCCTTCCTCTCCTGAGGCCTGCTCCAGATGGGCAGATGATTCTGGGGCCTCCTCCTGTGCACTTTGATAAAGAGCTTCGGCTGATGGGTTATCCTCCTCACCCTCTGGACCCTGGCTTTTATGCTCCTCCACACTGGCCCCATCATTATCAAGTGATGAATCCCCTGCCGAAGCTGTCTCTGCCTGATCTGAGCCTGTGACCGATGCCCAGGCCTGGACCGTCAGAGGCCAAGGACTAGCCATGATCCTTCTGTTCTTTTTATTTCTCCCCTTCCGTCTATTTTTCCGCCCTTTGTTTATCTCCTCATTGGCTGCCAGGGATGCATCCTCAAGAGGGGGCTCAACGGGACTTGCTGCTGGCCACAGGGCATCAGCAGGTGCCTCCTGAGGCTGAGAGAGAACGGCTGTGTTCTCTGCCTCCTTGTCCCCCCCTGGCTCACTGGTTTCATACACTACCTCCTCTTCAGTATCAGCCAGCGACAGAGACCCCAGGATGCGAGTCTGGCCCAGCACGGGGGCTGCAGAAGACGCTCGAGTCTGCAGTGTCAGAGGCCAGGGCAGATAGACGATCGTGCTCCGCTTTCTATTCCTCCTTTTCCCGCTGCCTGGCTTCCCTGCATTTCCCTCGGGGTTAGCCCCCTGTGGGGTCACATTGCCTGGAACCAGAACCCCCTCTGGGCACGGGCCACCATCAGCCTTCACGCTGGGAGGCATACTAACAACAGACATATCCTGCATCTCCTCATTCTCTCCCGGCCCGGTGCTTTCCTGCCCCACATCGACCCCACTACTTGCAGCCGCTGGGGCACCTTCAGGTGGATTCTCAGCCTCGGGCAGGGGTCCTGCCTCTGCTGCTGCGGTGCCCGGGTCTGTGTTGTTTGCTTGGCTCACCAGAGCCTCCTCGTGACTTACAACGTCCTTTTCCATGATTCCTCCCTCTCCAAATGTTCTGTGCTTTCGATTCGGGGATCGGGTGATGGGTTGACCTGGAGCAGAGAAAGCAGAAGTGATCCCAGAGGGCCAGTGTGAGTTGAGCTGAGGCTAGCAAAAAGCCCCTCCTTGAAGGAGGGAGGGTATCAAGCAACGGGTCTGGGAACTGAAACTGACATTAGACCCCAAGGATACCTGGAAGAGTTTAGGGACGGCGCAGGTCCAGGAGGCCGTGGACAAGGCGGTGGGGAGGGGTGTCAGACACCTGTTCTCACTGGCGGCTGGCTCACGGATGCAGTGCCAAATCTATGACTCTGGATGCCCTCGAAACACTGATGGATGACCCAGTTTTCAGTCTTTGTTGGCCTTCGATATCAGCACTGTCTTCTCTGGCAGGAGAGGAGAACCCTGAGAGACAACAACAACAACACCACAAAGACTTTTGGATAAATATTCCCGTTTTCACCTAGAGAGACATGGGTTAAAGGTCAGGTATGGACTTCAGTATTGTTACCTTTTGATGCTTCGGACAATCTCAGAAGACCCAAAGCATGGATGAGAAAGCTGTGGCTGAGCCTATAAAAGCAGAGAAAGAAAGCATCATCAAAGTCAGCCCGGCCAGACTCCCCCGGGGTGTTGGTTCAAGCCGATTCAACCTGACTATTCCAGAAATGCTTTATCCAAGTTTCTTCTCGAGCTCTCTCTTTTTGTTCCCATGCGGAGGCACTGGTACATATGCCAGCCACCCGGAGAGCCTACCTAATTAGGTAACACAGCCTCCTTATTAATCGATGAAGAGATTCTGTTCCGTTCAGTATGGCAGTAGCAGTTGAGACCTCCTTCACCGATTCCTGATTCTTCCCAAGTTGAAGATCTAGATCAAGGCTGGGGGCCTCATTCCATTAAGCCAGTACAAGCCATTCTGCATGCATTCCAGATAAGCAGAGCTACAGAGAGTTCCTACTTCTCAAAGTCATAAACTGTCCAGTCCTGCTGCAAATTCTAGTCCTCTTACAGCTCTCTACTGTACTATATATATGCGCAACATAATCTTGGAATGGGCTAATTATTTACATAATATCTTTTCTCTCTGAGCAAACATTTTTTTTTGTTGACCTTTTCATCAAAAAAAGGGAAAAAAAGAATAAATGAGGGGGGACCACACTCCCTTTCTCTAGTTATAACTGACACACAGAGCTCAATGAGGCCCCTGTTTTCCTTTGATAAGAAAGTGTAACCACACAAAAGAGCAAAGTAAGGCCTGGCATTGCCCTAGTAGGGTTGGAAATGGAAAGCTTGTTTTTGTTTTTTGTTTATCTGGAATGTGTTTTTATCTAGAACAGGGGATGCAGCAGTGCCTATGTGAAGGTGGTGTGCCCAGTGGAGACGGGGGAGGCCCTCTAGACCTTCTCTAGGGGGGCCACAAAGGGCCTAGAATTATTTCTGCATGGGTGATGTTCTTACCCAATCCTCTTTCAAGTGCTTCCTATGTAAGAAGATTGTAGAAAGAGGAATCACAGAGCAAAAAATTATATACACTGATTAGCCAGCCTGGTTTCTGCTTTTTTGAAAATTTCCCCCATGCAATGGTCAGCTTTTTCATGCTTGGTACCTAGCTTCAAGTAGTTGCAACGCTAGGGCTAGCTTAGCACATGACAGATGCAGAGGTTATCCCTAGATGAAAGCCAGGTGGCTGGCTGCCAAGGAGCCACAGTAGATGAAATTTACCTTGTTAAATGCAATAGAGTCCAAGGTTGGGCCCCCACACTGTGAGTAGGTCTATAGTCCAGTGGTGAATGCATGTTCATCAAGCCCACAGAGCTAGGTCTCTGTCTATATCTCTACTGCCTTGAAAACCATATCCATATTCATGCTCCTGTGTTTCTACCTACATAAGATACCATTGTATCCTGGACTTCATGGGGATGAACACTGCCTATTTGAGACTCCTTAGATTTCCCTCTGACATGGGATGCCTGGGTGGCTCAGCAGTTAAGCATCTGCCTTTGGTTCGGGGTGTGATCCTGGAGTTCTGGGATAGAGTCCTGCATCAGGCTTCCTGCATGGAGCCTGCTTCTCCCTCTGCCACTCTCTCTCTGTGTCTCTCATGAATAAATAAAATCTTTTTTTCCCTATTATATTCATAGTTTACTGATAGTTTTTATCACAAAGGGTGTTACATTTTTTACTTTTTATTTTTTAATAAATTTATTTGTTATTGGTGTTCAATTTACCAACATACAGAATAACACCCAGTGCTCATCCCGTCAAGTGCCCCCCTCAGTGCCCGTCACCCATTCACCTCCACCCGCCACCCTCCTCCCTATCCACCATCCCTAGTTCGTTTCCCAGAATTAGGAGTCTTTATGTTCTGTCTCCCTTTCTGATATTTCCCACACATTTCTTCTCCCTTCCCTTATATTCCCTTTCACTATTATTTATATTCCCCAAATGAATGAGAACATATAATGTTTGTCCTTCTCCAATGGACTTACTTCACTCAGCATAATACCCTCCAGTTCCATCCACGTTGAAGCAAATGGTGGGTATTTGTCGTTTCTAATGGCTGAGTAATATTCCATTGTATACATAAACCACATCTTTATCCATTCATCTTTCGATGGACACCGAGGCTCCTTTCACAGTTTAGCTATTGTGGACACTGCTGCTATAAACATCGGGATGCAGGTGTCCCGGCGTTTCATTGCATCTGCATCTTTGGGGTAAATCCCCAACAGTGCAATTGCTGGGTCTTGGGCAGGTCTATTTTTAACTCTTTGAGGAACCTCCACACAGTTTTCCAGAGTGGCTGCACCAGTTCACATTCCCACCAACAGTGTAAGAGGGTTCCCTTTTCTCTGCATCCTCTCCAACATTTGTGGTTTCCTGCCTTGTTAATTTTCCCCATTCTCACTGGTGTGAGGTGGTATCTCATTGTGGTTTTGATTTGTATTTCCCTGATGGCAAGTGATGCAGAGCATTTTCTTATGTGCATGATGGCCATGTCTATGTCTTCCTCTGTGAGATTTCTGTTCATGTCTTTTGCCCATTTCATGATTGGATTGTTTGTTTCTTTGGTGTTGAGTTTAAGAAGTTCTTTATAGATCTTGGAAACGAGCCCTTTATCTGATATGTCATTTGCAAATATCTTCTCCCATTCTGTAGGTTGTCTTTGAGTTTTGTTGACTGTATCCTTTGCTGTGCAAAAGCTTCTTATCTTGATGAAGTCCCAATAGTTTATTTTTGCTTTTGTTTCTTTTGCCTTCGTGGATGTATCTTGCAAGAAGTTACTATGGCCGAGTTCAAAAAGGGTGTTGCCTGTGTTCTTCTCTAGGATTTTGATGGAATCTTGTCTCACATTTAGATCTTTCATCCATTTTGAGTTTATCTTTGTGTATGGTGAAAGAGAGTGGTCTAGTTTCATTCTTCTGCATGTGGATGTCCAATTTTCCCAGCACCATTTATTGAAGAGACTGTCTTTCTTCCAATGGATAGTCTTTCCTCCTTTATCGAATATTAGTTGCCCATAAAGTTCAGGGTCCACTTCTGGATTCTCTATTCTGTTCCACTGATCTATGTGTCTGTTTTTGTGCCAGTACCACACTGTCTTGATGACCACAGCTTTGTAGTACAACCTGAAATCTGGCATTGTGATGCCCCCAGATATGGTTTTCTTTTTTAAAATTCCCCTGGCTATTCGGGGTCTTTTCTGATTCCACACAAATCTTAAAATAATTTGTTCTAACTCTCTGAAGAAAGTCCATGGTATTTTGATAGGGATTGCATTAAACGTGTAAATTGCCCTGGGTAACATTGACATTTTCACAATATTAATTCTGCCAATCCATGAGCATGGAATATTTTTCCATCTCTTTGTGTCTTCCTCAATTTCTTTCAGAAGTGTTCTATAGTTTTTAGGGTATAGATCTTTTACCTCTTTGGTTAGGTTTATTCCTAGGTATCTTATGCTTTTTGGTGCAATTGTAAATGAGATTGACTCCTTAATTTCTCTTTCTTCAGTCTCATTGTTAGTGTATAGAAATGCCACTGATTTCTGGGCATTGATTTTGTATCCTGCCATGCTACCAAATTGCTGTATGAGTTCTAGCAATCTTGGGGTGGAGGTTTTTGGGTTTTCTATGTAGAGTATCATGTCATCGGCGAAGAGGGAGAGTTTGACTTCTTCTTTGCCAATTTGAATGCCTTTAATGTCTTTTTGTTGTCTGATTGCTGAGGCTAGGACTTCCAGTACTATGTTGAATAGCAGTGGTGAGAGGGGACATCCCTGTCTTGTTCCTGATCTTAGGGGAAAGGCTCCCAGTGCTACCCCATTGAGAATTATATTTGCTGTGGGCTTTTCGTAGATGGCTTTTAAGATGTTGAGGAATGTTCCCTCAATCCCTACACTCTGAAGAGTTTTGATCAGGAATGGATGCTGTATTTTGTCAAATGCTTTCTCTGCATCTAATGAGAGGATCATACGGTTCTTGGTTTTTCTCTTGGTGATATGATGAATCACATTGATTGTTTTACGAGTGTTGAACCAGCCTTGTGTCCTGGGTAAAATCCTACTTGGTCATGGTGAATAATTTTCTTAATGTACTGTTGGATCCTATTGGCTAGTATCTTGTTGAGAATTTTTGCATGCATGTTCATCAGGGATATTGGTCTGTAATTCTCCTTTTTGGTGGGGTCTTTGTCTGGTTTTGGAATTAAGGTGATGCTGGCCTCATAGAACGAATTTGGAAGTACTCCATCACTTTCTATCTGTCCAAACAGTTTTAGTAAAATAGGTATGGTTTCTTCTTTAAACGTTTGATAGAATTCCCCTGGGAAGCCATCTGGCCCTGGACTTTTGTGTCTTGGGAGGTTTTTGATGACTGCTTCAATTTCCTCCCTGGTTATTGGCCTGTTCAGGTTTTCTATTTCTTCCTGTTCCAGTTTTGGTAGTTTGTGGCTTTCCAGGAATGCGTCCATTTCTTCTAGATTGCCTAATTTATTGGCGTATAGCTGTTCATAATATGTTTTTAAAATCATTTGTATTTCCTTGGTGTTGGTAGTGATCTCTCCTTTCTGATTCATGATTTTATTAATTTGAGTCTTCTCTCTCTTCTTTTTAATAAGGCTGGCTAACGGTTTATCTATCTTATTAATTCTTTCAAAGAACCAACTCCTGGTTCTGTTGATCTGCTCCACAGTTCTTCTGGTCTCGATTTCGTTGAGTTCTGCTCGAATCTTTATTAACTCTCTTCTTCTGCTGGGTGTAGGATCTATTTGCTGTTTTTTCTCTAGCTCCTTTATGTGTAAGGTTAGCTTTTGTATTTGAGTTCTTTCCAGTTTTTGAATGGATGCTTGTATTGCGATGTATTTCCCCCTCAGGACTGCTTTTGCTGCATCCCAAAGATTTTGAACGGTTGTATCTTCATTCTCATTAGTTTCCATGAATCTTTTTAATTCTTCCTTAATTTCCTGGTTGAACCGTTCATCTTTAGCAGTATGGTCCTTAACCTCCATGTGTTTGAGGTCCTTCCAAACTTCTTGCTGTGATTTAGTTCTAATTTCAAGGCATTATGGTCTGAGAATATGCAGGGGACGATCCCAATCTTTTGGTATCAGTTCAGACCCGATTTGTGACCCAGTATGTGGTCTATTCTGGAGAAAGTTCCATGTGCACTTGAGAAGAATGTGTATTCAGTTGAGTTTGGATGTAAAGTTCTGTAGATATCCGTGAAATCCATCTGGCCTAGTGTATCATTTAAAGCTCTCGTTTCTTTGGAGATGTTGTGCTTAGAAGACCTATCGAGTATAGAAAGAGCTAGATTGAAGTCACCAAGTATAAGTGTATTATTATCTAGGTATTTCTTCAGTTTGGTTATTAATTTTTTAAAATATTTGGCAGCTCCCACATTCGGGGCATATATATTGAGGATTGTTAAGTCCTCTTGTTGGATAGATCCTTTAAGTACGATATAGTGTCCCTCTTCATCTCTCACTACAGTCTTTGGGGTAAATTTTAGTTTATCTGATATAACGATGGCTACCCCTGCTTTCTTTTGAGGACCATTTGAATGGTAAATAGTTCTCCAACCTTTTATTTTCAGGCTGTAGGTGTCCTTCTGTCTAAAATGAGTCTCTTGTAGACAGCAAATAGATGGGTCCTGCTTTTTTATCCAGTCTGAAACCCTGCGCCTTTTGATGGGGTCGTTAAGCCTGTTCACATTCAGAGTTACTATTGAGAGATATGAGTTTAGTGTCATCATGATATCTATTCAGTCCTTGTTTTTGTGGACTGTTCCACTGAACTTCTTCTTAAAGGGGAATTTTAAGAGCCCCCCTTAAAATTTCTTGCAGAGCTGGTTTGGAGGTCACATATTCTTTCAGTTGCTGCCTGTCTTGGAAGCTCTTTATCTCTCCTTCCATTTTGAATGAGAGCCTTGCTGGATAAAGTATTCTTGGTTGCATGTTCTTCTCATTTAAGACCCTGAATATATCCTGCCAGCCCTTTCTGGCCTGCCAGGTCTCTGTGGAGAGGTCTGCTGTTACCCTAATACTCCTCCCCATAAAAGTCAGGGATTTCTTTTCTCTTGCTGCTTTAAGGATCTTCTGTTTATCTTTGGAATTTGCAAGCTTCACTATTAAATGTCGAGGTGTTGAACGGTTTTTATTGATTTTGGGGGGGGATCTCTCTATGTCCTGGATCTGAATGCCTGTTTCCCTTATCAGATTAGGAAAGTTTTCAGCTATGATTTATTCAAATACGTATTCTGGCCCTCTGTCCCTTTCGGCACCCTCGGGAACCCCAATTAAACGTAGGTTTTTCTTCCTCAGGCTGTCGTTTATTTCCCTTAATCTATCTTCATGGTCTTTTAATTGTTTGTCTCTTTTTTCCTCAGTTTCCCTCTTTGCTATCAACTTGTCTTCTATGTCACTCACTCGTTCTTCCACCTTGTTAACCCTCGTCGTTAGGACTTCTAGTTTGGATTGCATCTCATTCCATTGATTTTTAATTTCTGCCTGACTGCATCTAAATTCTGCAGTCATGAAGTCTCTTGAGTCCTTTATGCTTTTTTCTAGAGCCACCAGTAGCTGTATAATAGTGCTTCTGAATTGGCTTTCTGACATTGAATTGTAATCCAGATTTTGTAACTCTTGATAGAAGCGCGAACTCTTCTCACTGTATCATTCCAGCTGTTCTCTCTTTAAATCTCAGGCCGAATTCGTAGATTTTCAGGATAATTTGAAGGTTATCTGGGTAATTTGGTGGGGACAGGTGATTTGGAGACCCTACTCTTCCGCCATCTTGCCCCTCCTCCCAATAAATAAAATCTTAAAAAAAAGATTTCCCTCTGGTGTGTTGACCCTTTTGTTCATTCAGATCTATTCATTTGTTGGACACCATTCAATGACACTGATTGCTGAGCATAAGGCTGGGTGCAGAAGAGTCTATATACTTAGGCTTCAGGTTACTTAATTACCGTCACATTTCATCTTGGGTAATCTGAAGTGACTACTTTAATTGGAGTTCTGCATGTTTCCAAACCTTAAGCCACCTATTAGCAGTCACTTTCCTGGTTGACACCTAAAGACAGCTCATGATGTTCTTCATGTAGGGATTTTACTAGTTTATTGGAAGCCAGACTAATTATTTATCCTTTCTCCAGGTTATTGAGGCCTTCATGCTCTTTGTATACCCTCCCCTTATGGGCAGTAAACCTCTCTGACTTTTGGATAGGAAGAGAATAACCCCTGAATCCAGAACCACCGTACTGCATTGTACCATTACCACTTTCTCTCCAGCTTTGCAGATAAAGAGGAACAACTGAGGCTCATTTATTTTTGTGCTACACAAGAGCTGAAATTTACTTGTGTTCTGGCATTGAAAATGTCCTACGTCCCTCCTTGGACAGGCAGGAACTTATCCCTCTTTTGTAGGAAAGGTTTACCAAGCAGTGTCCTTCTGTGAGGGTGAAGATTTGAAATCATGGTGCCATAGGGTTGGGAGTCTGGGAAAACAGCCCATTTCATATAGGATTCTTTCACTGCCAGTGGCCAAAAATAAATACATAAAAAGACACAAAGTGGCTTAAGCAAAACCGTCAATCTGTAATTCATTATAAGCTCAAATGTTAGAGGTAGAGCCAACTTCATGCGTGGCTCAATGCAGAGCATAAATTGTTTATCAGGAGCCGTCAGAGCTACTTTCTTGGGATTGCTTTCTATTTTGTGACTCTTAGCAGAAACTCCTGGAAACTTCCATCTTACAATGCCTAATACAATGACAGCATTCCCTTCCTTGGTAGAGCAGTAAGGGTCCCTAAATTTGGTCTCATTGATACTAACTGGCTTGATATGTGTCCATTGCTGAAACAATTGAGAATGGAATGTCCAAATCCTGGGTCTCTTCGAATCCAACGGGGAACTCAGAAAGTAAAAAGATATATATTTATTTAGTTGAGAGAGAGAGAGAAGTAGGGGAGGGACAGAGGGAGAGGGAGAGGGAGAGAAATCCTCAAGCAGACTCCACACTGAGCACAGAACCCGACGAGGGGCCCAATCCCAGGACCCCAAGATCATAATCTGAGCTAAAGTCAAGAGTCAGACACTTAACTGACTGAGCCAACCAGGTACCCTGTAAAATCCACTATTTAAAGTGGTTTTTCCTATATAGACAGAATTGTGCATTTGATCACCATTACCTAACACCGGAAAATTTTCATCACCTCAAAAAGAAATCCCATGTGTCTTAGCACTCACTCCCCTCCACCTCTGGCAACCACTACACTCTTTTCTGTTTTTATAAGCTTTCCTATTCTGGACATTTTATATAAATGGAATCATATAATCACATGTATAATATGTGACTTTTTATGATCTGGCTTCTTCCACATAGCATACTGTATTTAAGGTTCATCCATGTTGAGACATTTATCAGTACTTCATTCTGTCTTCCTTTTTTTTAAGATTTATTTTTTTATTTGAGAGAGAGAGAGCCAGCAAGTACAAGCAGGGGAAGGGGCAGATGAAGAGGGAGAGAGAGAATCCCAAGCAGGCTCCGTACTGAGGGCAGAATGCAGCACAGGGCTCCATCTTACAACCCTGAGATCATAACTCGAGACTAAAACAAGAGTCAGATGCTTAACCAACTGAGCCACCCAGGCACCCCAGTATTCATTCCTTCTTATGGCCAATTAATATTCCACAATATGGATATATCACATTTTGCTTATCCATCCATCAGTTGACAGATATTTGGTGTATTTCAGTTTTTGGCTATTATGAATAATGCTGCTGTAAACATTCATATGCAGGTTTTTGGGTGGGCTTATGTTTCCAGTGATCTAGGGTATATACTTACGAGTGGAATCACTGGGTTATATAGTAACTTTATGTTTAACCATTTGATTAACTGCCACCCTATTTTCTACAGGGGCTGCATCATTTTATATTTTTGCCAGCAATGCATAAGTGTTCCAACTTCTCCATATCTTTACCCATACTTGTTACTGTCTTTCTGATTAATGCTATTATTGTGGGTGTAAAATGGTAGCTCACTGTGGTTTTGATTTGCATTTTCCTAATGACTAATGATGTTAAGCTCTTTTTATGTGTTTATTGGCCATCTCCATATCTTCTTAGGAGAACTATCTACTCAATTCCTTTGCCAATTTTAAATTGGGTTATTTATATTTTCATTATTGAGTGGTAAGAGTTCATTACGCATTCTAGATCTAAGTTTTGTGAGATATGTGACTTGCAAATATTTTTCTCCCATTCTGTGAATTGTCTTTTCACTTTCTTAACATTGTCCTTTTTTAAAGATTTTATTTATTTATTTATTTATTTATTTATTTATTTATTTATTTGAGACAGAGAGAGAGAGAGAGGAGAGTGCGCAAGCATAAGCAGGGGGGAAGGACAGAGGAAAAGGAACAAGCAGACTCCCTGCTGAGCATGGAGTACAACATGGGGCTGGATCCCGGGACCCTGAGATCGTGACCTGAGCCGAAATCAAGAGCCAGATCCTCAACTGACTGAGCCACCCAGGCACACCAACATTGTTCTTTGAAGCACAAATATTTTTAGTGTTAATGAAGTCCCCTTTGTCTCTTTTTCTTTTGTTTGTGCTTTGGCTCTCATATCTGAGGAATGATTGCCTAATCCAAGGTCAAAATGATTTTTTTCCCTGTTTTCTTCTAAGAGTTTTTTAGTCTTAGCTCTTATATTTAGGTCTTTGATCCATTTTGAGTGAACGGTTGTATATGGTATGAGGTAGGGGGTCCAACTTCAGTTTTTCTGCATGTGGATATTCCATTGTACCTGCACCATCCATTGAAAAGACTATTCTTTCTGCATCAAATTATCTTGTCACCCCACACCAGCTTAAAAGCAATTATTGTTCTTGATGTATTTATTTATTTATTTTTTTTTAATATTTTATTTATTTATTCGAGAGAGAGAGAGAGACACACAGGCAGAGGGAGAAGCAGGCTCCATGCACCGGGTGCCCGACGTGGGATTCGATCCCGGGTCTCCAGGATCGCGCCCTGGGCCAAAGGCAGGCGCCAAACCGCTGCGCCACCCAGGGATCCCTGTTCTTGATGTATTTAAAGGGCTGGAAAAGATTAAATAGAAACATCTATAAAGTCATGAGACAAGTTTGAAAACAGATACAACATACTTTATGTAGTCCCTTCAAAGTAGTCATTTTGGGAGTATCACTGAGATATGGGGGATGGAGGTGAAAAATTAAGGTGAAGTATCATGTATGTGACTAGCAAACTGATCTTCGCTGGTATTTAAAAAGAGAGAATTCATGGCAGCAAGAGCATCAACTGAGTGAGTATATAGCATTCTAAGATGGTTGCTTTAAAGAAAGCACTGATTTGGGGGACCTGGAGGTTCAGTCAGCTAAGCATCTGACATTAGCTCAGGTCATGATTTCAAGATCCTGGGATCAAGCCCCGCATTGAGCCCCACATCACATTAAGCTGCACATCAGGGCTCTGTGCTCAGTGGGGAGTCCGCTTGTCCCTCTCCCTCTGCCTCTCCTCCCACTCACGCTCTCTCGCTTTCAAATAAATAAACAAAATCTTAAAAAAAGAAAGCACTGATTCAAAAGTACACATACTGATTCAAAAGTACACATTATGCCCTCAAAACAAAACAAAATTGCTAACTTGAGACAATATACCACAGTAGTTAAGAGTATGGACTTTGGGATCAGCAACTCTGGGTTTAAATTCAGATTCTACCTGTTACTAATTGTATAAATTACTTAGCTTTCTGATCCTCACTTTCTTCATCTGTAGTATAGGATAGTAGTAGCATTGATTTCATTTTTTGTAAATTTTGTTTTGATATTAATTCAGACTTGCAGTGTTTATATTTTACCAAATCTACTTCATTTATTTTTATCATTTTGTGTGTGTGTGTGTGCGTGTGTGTGTGTGTGTGTGTGTGTGTGTGTGTATTTTTCTCCTGAACCATTTGGGAGCAAGTTGAGGATATCATTCCCCTTTATCCCTAAATACTTCGGTGTATATTTTGTAAGAAAAAGGACATTCTCTTACATAACCACAGTACATTTATCTAAATCAAGAAGTTTAAAATTGATACGATACTGTCATCTAATCTGTAATACATATTGGTTTTGTCATTTTAATGAATATTGCCCTTTGTAGCTATTTTTCCAGGTTCAGAACCCAAAATGAAATTATACACTGAATTCAGTTGCCATGCTTTGTTAATCTCCTCCACTCTGTAATAGTTCTTCAGTCTTTATTTGCAGCTTATGACACTGACATATTTAAAAAGTGCTCCTCGGTTATTTCACAAAAACATTTGTTGTTATTTTTTTGATTAAAATGAGATTACATATTATGAGCAAAGATACCACAGAGACGATGCACTGAGAAGGACACATCTTCCTTTTGTAAGTAACTAGTCATTTATAGGGAGCTATCAATTGGAATCAAATGAGATGATAAACATCAAGCATGGGGCACAATGCCTGGCATGGTGTAAGTATACAAAAAAATGTTAGGCACCATATTTGTTATTTTTCCTATTATGATTTCTACTGTTGTTATTATTTCTACTATTATAATATTGTTATTGTTAATCAAAAATATTTTAAGATCTGGACCCAGTATTCTACACTATCCATGATTTGAAAGAAATCAGAAACATAGAACAAGGTAAGTTAAGGAAATACTGGGTTTAAGTGCCAGTGGCGTGTTGAACAAGACAACCTCTGTGATCTTCCAGCTTTGGGATCTCAAATTCTTTGTTTCCTGAAATACTGACTGATTGCAAGACCCGTGAGAAGGGTGTTGATGGAATTTAATTAATTTTACACCCTCACTTCAGGTCATCTTTACTTCTCACTATGTTGTATTCCTAGAAATCATATCACAGAAGGATCATGATAAAGTAGGTTAATGGGTTCCTATAAGAGCAACACCATAATTAAATGCTATGTTCTGATTAAGCTTGAACTTAACTGTAGTTAGAATGGGTAAAGCAAATATGGAACAACTATACATTTAATCATAACCGTTTTTATGTCAAAACATTTTAAAAAAAAAAATCAAAGCTATGCCCATGTAGTAACAGACCAAACAATACAGATCTCATGATGAGATACAAGTTTCCTGCTTCTCCCTTCCCCATCCCAGGTCTACATACCAGAGGTAACCTCTTAACAGCTTGATTTTAGGTTTCTTTTTTTTATTTGTTTCTTTTTTTTTAATTTTTATTTATTTATTTATGATAGTCACAGAGAGAGAGAGGCAGAGACACAGGCAGAGGGAGAAGCAGGCTCAATGCACTGGGAGCCCGATGTGGGATTCGATCCTGGGTCTCCAGGATCACGCCCTGGGCCAAAGGCAGGCACTAAACCGCTGCGCCACCCAGGGATCCCGATTTTAGGTTTCTTATAGGTTACCACGTTAAGTCTAGATCAGAGATTGCACACTGCAGGCCAGTGAGTAATATTTTGCCCAAAGATACATTGTGTCTAACTCACATAGTGTTTTCCATTCTCCTCTAAAGAGTTGTTAACCTTTTAAAATAGGAAGATTTCACATGAAACCAAATTTCCAGTCTTTCTGGAGAAACTGGAACCTCTGAACCTGCATCATGCAGCCTGAGCTGAATAGAAGCTGCCCTTTTTATTCAGGGTAGGCACTCTGTAATTCACTGTGTTCCCTACCTACTCAGCTTTACGCCTCTGCTCCCTGCCTGGACTCTTGAGGCATTTGAGTTGGCAACCTAAGCTTTATCTCTTCGTTACTCAAAGTTTTGGATCTGCAGTTTTGGCATCATCTGGAGCTTCTTAAAAGTAGAGTGTTGAGCCCCATCTCAGACCTGCTGAATCAGAACTTGCATTTTAACAAGATCCAAGGGCGATTTGTATGCACGTGGAAGCTTGAGAAGCTCCGGGATAGAGAGTATACTTTTATCTGACCCATTTTCTTGACATATCAGTTTTAGACCATCTCTTCCACACAGTGTGAGAGAGGAGGAAGCAGAATCACAAGCTCTTCATTGATGTACATCTTCTTCTTTACTAGATATCGCTAAATTATGCTTCAACATAGTTTTGCAAACTGTCATTGCCATCAGCAGAGCATGAGGTTCCATTTCCACGTATCACCACTAACACTTGGTGCTGTGGGTTTTAAAAATGTTTTCCCAATCCAATCAGTGTTCAAAGGTATCTTGTTGCTGCTTTAATTTTCATTTCCTTGGTGAATAATGGAGATGAGCATCTTTTCTCATGCTTATTGTCTATTTAGGTTTCCAGTTCTGTGAATCAGTCACCTGTTAATGTGTCTTTCCTCTATCCTCACTTGGGGTTTTCTTTTTTGCTTATTTACTAATTTCTTTTATACTTATTATATATTCTGTATACTAATCCTTTCTTAGTCATATACATTGCTGTGCAGTGAATTGTCTATCTGTGAATTGTCCATATTCTGATGTATTTTGTTTTATAATAGTTTTAAAATATAATTAAGTAAAATGTATCAAAAATTTCTTTTTGGTTTTGACTTTTTGTGTTTGGTTTAAGAAGTCCTTCCATACTGGGACGTCGAGGTGGCTCAGTGGTTGAGCATCTACCATGTGCAAAGGGCATGATCCTGTGGTCCTGGACCACATGGGCCTGCTTCTCCCTCTGCCCGTGTTTCTGCCTCTCTCTGTGTGTCTCTCACAAATAAATAAATAAATAAATAATCTTTAAAAAAGAAAGTTAAAAAAAATCCTTCCTTACCTTGAGATCATAAAGGTATCTTCCTTTAGAGTCTACCAAAAGTTTCAAAGTTTTGCTTTTTAAAAAGATTTTATTTATTTATTTGAGAGCGTTTAAGAGAGAGCACAAGAGGGGGAGGAGGGGAGGATGGAAGAAGGGGAGAGGGGAGGAGGGGCAAAGGGGGGATGGGGGAAGGGAAAGGGCAGAGGAAGAGGGAGAGGCAGGCTCCGTGCTAAGCAGGGATTTGACACAGGGCTCAATCTCAGGACCCCAGGATCATGACCTGAGCCTAAGGCAGATGTTTAACCATCCAGGCACCGCAAAGTTTTGCTTTACATGAATAGTCCTTTAATCCATCTAAAGTGTTTTCACAATTTGATGGTTGCCAGAGGGGGAGGTGGTTGGGGGGATGTATGAAATAAGTGAAGGGGATTAAGAGTACACTTATCATGATGAGTGCAGAGTAATGTATAGAATTCTGGAATCACTATATTGTACACCTGAAACTAATATAACACTGGAATTAAATATATATTGGAATTAAAATAAAAATAAAAGAAAATTTGTTGTGTTTATCATAACTTTATGGTCAAGTTATGATTATTTCAGGCTCTTTTATCATTCCACATTGGATTTATTATTATAACTACACTGAATTTATTGACTCATTTTGGGGGAAATTGACATCTTTATAATATTAAGCCTTTTCTTCCATAAACACAGTATATTTTCCCATTTATTTAGGTCTTCCTTTATTTATTCATGTTTTGTCATTTTCTCCATATGTATCTTTTCTTCCTATAATTTCTGATTTATTGTTGTTTCATTTCTAATTTTGATATATTGAGCTTATACCCAGCACTTGTCAAGCTCACTTTTGTTTGTAGGTATCTTAGATTGTCTTAGACAATCTAATTATATTATCTCCTAATAACAGGGTATCAACCCTTCTAATTTATGTACTTTACTTCTTTGCTAGTATTTTTTCTAAAGATTTTATTTTTTAAGTAATCTCTACACCTAAAGAGGGGCTGAAACATTCAACCCCAAGATCAAGAGTCACATAATCCGCTGACTGAGCCACCCAGGTGCTCCTACTTGTCTTAATTGTAGTCACCTGAACTTCTAGCACCATGGGGAATAGAAGCAATCCTAGTGGGTATCCCTGCCTTTTTTAAAAAAGATTTTTTTAAAGATTTTATTTATTTATTCATGATAGTCACACAGAGAGAGAGAGAGGCAGAGACACAGGCAGAGGGAGAAGCAGGCTCCATGCACCGGGAGCCTGACGTGGGATTCGATCCCAGGTCTCCAGGATCGTGCCCCGGGCCAAAGGCAGGCGCCAAACCGCTGCGCCACCCAGGGATCCCTAAAAAAGATTTTTAAAAAGATTTATTTATTTGAGAGAGAGAGCAAGTGTGTGAGGGGGGGTAGGGAAGGCAGTGGGAGAGGGAGAGAATCTCAAGCAGACTCCACACTGAGTGAGGAGGCCTATGCTGGGCTGGGTCTCACAACCTTGAGATCATGACCTAGGCTGAAATCAAGAGTCAGACATCACCCCAGTGCCCCAAGATTTTATTTTTAAATAATCTCTGCACCTAACATGGGGCTAGAACTTTTAACTCCAAGATCAAGAGTCACATGCTCTACCAATAGAGCCAACCAGGGGCTTCTTGTTTTTTATTTTAATGAGAAGACCTCTACAGTTTCACCATTAAGTATGATATTTTCTTTAGGCTTTGAATTGATATCCTGTATCATGTTAAATAAAGGTTCACTTCATTCCTAGTTTGCCAAAAAAGAGGGTTTTTTAATTTGAGAGAGAAAGAGAGAGAGAGGAGAGAGAGAGAGAGGGAGAGAGAGAGAGAGAGAGAGAGAGAGCATGAGCAAGGAGAGGAGCAGAGGAAGAAGCAGACTCTCTGCTGAGCAGGGAGCCCAACGTGGGACTCAAGGTCATGAACTGAGCTGAAGGCAGATGCCCAACCAATTGAGCCACCCAGGGGCCCTCCCCCAAAATCATGAATAGGCATTACATTTTATTAAATATTTTTTTCTGTATCTACTGAAATGATTATGTATTTCTTTATCTGTTAATGTGGTGATTAAGCTGCCAGTTTTTTTTTAGTGTTAAAGCATCCTTACATTCTTGGAATGAACCCTACTTGCTCCAGATTTTTTGTTACTAAATCTGCTGACATAGACTTGCCAAAATTCTATTTTGGATTTTGACATTTATATTTGGGTGTTTGGTCTATAATTTTTCTTGTTTCGTGTTCTTTCTTAATTTGGGTATCAAGACTATACAAGGTTCATAAGATGAGTTTTGCAACCTTTCTATCTTAAATAGTTATGGGAAAATCCACACCTAAAATAATTGGAGGCTGTGAGGAGACTTTTAGTTGTGATCCAAATGATTTAGTGGGTATTGGTTTATTTCAATGTCACTATCTATTCTTAGGTTTATTCTGATCATTTATGTTTTTCTGTAAAAGAGACCATTCATCTGTTTTCATATTTATTTGCACAAACTTATTTGTATTTATTCCTTTGTGCTTTTAAAATTGCTACAGTTTATGCCTATGTATTTATTATACACTTTTTTTTGTACAAAGAACAGGAAGCACGGCAGCCTTGAACTTTATGGCATCCATACTTGAATCCTGGAAAACGTGCAGCCATGCCTTCACATCTCTGAGAGAAAATTATTTTCATCCTATATTTCATCAAATTATTTTAATCCTATAATTCTATACCTGGTGAGGTTAGACTCAAGTCTCTTTCAGTAAAGTTAAGGGTATGAAAGTACTTAAATATAAATATTTTGCCTCCCATTCGTCCTCTGATTTGAGGCTACTAGAGAATTTATTTTTTCAGCAAAATGAGGTAGTAAAACAAGACAGGGGGTCCAGTAAACAATGGAGATAACATTGTAAGGAAGTGAAGGGATGTCATGAAATGACAACCGTGAAGCAGGCCTAGAGATTAATCCCTTCATTTTTTTTTTGAGATTAATCCCTTTAGTTGAGAGCAGGCAAATGAGGAGAGGCAGCTCTAAGAAGGAAGTTTGCAACAAATGAAAGGGAATTGTTATAATATCTGATACACGTAAGGAATTAGAAAAAAATTTTGGCCCCTGTTGGAATGATCTGCTGAAGCATTTTGGTAGATATATAGAGCAGGGAACCTGCTCTTTCCTCTGCCTATGTCTCTTCTCTCTCTGTGTCTCTCATGAATAAGTAAATAGACTCTTAAAAAAATAAAAAAATAAAATGCCTATTTTGAAGATTAAGATTCTGACTTTAGCAGAACTACAGTAATTGTCAGTGAATGGAATCACATGTAACATCCCTTAAATAAAAGTTTATCGACATAAAAAAAAGAAATAGTAGTATAAGCTTACAGGTGACATACAGAATGTGTAGGTAAATATTAGAAGAGCCCAGTTAAACATATTGAGAGGGGCTGTTCCTGAGAAGTGACTGGAGGATGAGGAAGGGAAAGAGATTACTTTTCATTTTAAGTCTTTGAGTACTCTTTTATTTTAGAGGTTTTATTTATTTATTCATCAGAGACACACACACACAGAGAGGCAGAGACACAGGCAGAGGGAGATGCAGGCTCCATGCAAGGAGCCCGACATGGGACTTGATCCTGGGACTCCAGCATCACGCCCTGGGCCAAAGGCAGGCACTAAACCGCTGAGCCACCCAGGGACCCCCTTGAATACTCTTTTATTGTTTAGATTTGTTTATTTATATCAGTACAGATTCAGGGATTCCTATTTTACCCGTGGGTCCTAATCTTGTACTTTTATTTATTGTTTACATAAAACTTTTAATGTGGAGATACTTTTATATTTACATGAAATTCTAAGAAATAATACAGAAAGATCCCTTGCACCCTTTATCCATTTTACCCCATGGTAACATCTTGCAAAACTATAGCACACTATCTCAACAAGGATATTAACATTGATACAGTTAACATCAGAACATATCCATTACCCTCACGTTGCCATGTTATCACTATACTCACTTTCTTCCTGTCTCTAACCCACTTCTTAACCTCTGGTTGCCACTAAACTCTTCTCCATTTCTATAATTTTTTTTTAGAGGTGGGGGAAGGAGAAGGGAGGGGAGAGAGGGGGAATCTTAAGCAGGCTCCATGCCCAGTGCAGAGCTGGATGCAGTGTAGAGCCCAATGCAGGGCTTGATCTTGTGACTCTGAGATCATGACCTAAGCCAAAATCAAGAGTCAATTGCTTTACTGACTGAGCTACCCAGGTGCCCCATCCATTTCTACAGTTTTTATCATTTCACAGATGCTATATAAATGAAATCACATAGTATATAAACTTTAGGATTAGTTTTTGTCATTCAGCATAATTCTCTACAGATTCTTCTGGGTTTTTGTATGTGTTGCTAAGTTTGCTCCCTGTCATTCCTGAGTAGTGACCCATGAAAGGCATATACTACAAATTGTTTATTGATTCCTCATTGAAAGGCATCTGCATTGTTTCAACTTCTGACTTATTGATTATAAGTAAGGCTGCAATAAACATTTGTCTACACATTTTTTAGTCAATGTAAGTCTTTGTTTATCTGGAGTAAATGCCTAAGAGTGCAATCACTGGGTCATGTGGTAGTTACATATTTAGTTTTATAAGAAACTGCCAAAAACTGTTTTCCAGAGTGGTTTTTACCACTTGACGTTACCACCAACAATATATGAGTGATCCAGGTTTTCTACTTCCTTACCAGCATTTGATGATATCATTATTTTTTTTATTTTAACTGTTCTGGTAAGTACATAGTGGAATCTCATTCTGATTTTAATTTGCACTTCTTTAATGTGTAATGATGTTAAACATATTTTCTTGTGTGAATTTATCATCCGTATATCCTTCTTGGTGAAATGTCTGTTCCTGACTTTTGCCAAATTTTGATTTGGATTGTTTGTTTTCTTACACTTTAGTTTCTACAGTTCTTTCTATATCCTAGATACTAGGGCCTTGTCAGATATGTGGTTTGTGAATATTTTCTCCTACCCCGTAACTGGTTTTTATCCTCTTCACAGGGTCTTTTGCAGAGTGAAAGTTTGGTTTTGATGAGGCCCAACTTAATAATTTTTCTCTCTATGGATTATGCTTTGGTGTCAAGTCTAAGAACTATTTGCCCAGCCCTAGATCACAAAGATTTTTTTCCTATGTTTATATATTAAATTTAAGTCCGTGATCCTTTTTGAGTTAACTTGTTTATAAGGTGTGAGACTTATGTTGAGGTGTTTTTTGTTTTTTGTTTCTTTTTGGTTGTCCAGTTGCTCCAGCACCATTTATTGAAAAGGCCATCTTTCCGCCACTGAATTGCTTTTACACCTTTGTCAAAAACTAATTTGGCATATTTCTGTTTCCTCTGTTCTGTTTCAATGATCTATGTGCCTATCCCTCTGCAAATACCATACAGTCTTTATTACTGTCATCTGGTAGGCTGAATAATGGCTCCTCACAGATGTCCACATCCTAACCCATACTCTGTTACCTTACTGTGGTAAAAGGACTTTGCAGATATGATTAAATTAAATATCTTGGGATGGGTACATTATCCTGGATTATCCAAGTGGGCATAATATAATTACAAAGGTGGCAGGAGAGTCACAGTCATAGCAAGGAGATTTGATAATGGAGGCAGAGATGAGAACAAATGTCATTAGGAAGAAGAAGCCACAAGCCAATGAATGTAAGTGGCCTCTAGAAGCTGGAGAAAGCAATGCAATAGATTCTTTTCTAGAACCCCCAAAAGGAACACAGCCCTGCTGCACATTGACTTTAGCCCTGTGAGAATAACTTCTGACTTCTGACCTTAAGAACTATAAAATAATGAATTTGTGGGGTGCCTGGCTGGCTCAGTTGGCAAAGCATGTGACTCTTGATACCAGAGTTGTGAGTTCGAGATCCATATTGGGTGTAGAAATTACTTAAAAATAAAATCGCTTAAAATAATAATAATAATAAATTTGCATTGTTTAAAACCTCTAAAGTTAAGGTAATTTGTTCCAACAGCAATAGGAAACTAGTACTATAAGTCTTGAAATTTTAATAGGTCTATTAAAATTCCACCCTGATTCCACCCAGTTTATTCTTCGTTTCTGAAATTGTTTTACCTATTCTAGTTCTTTGGCTCATCATATAAATTTCAGATTAATTTTTAGATTAATTTTTTTAAGATTTTATTTATTTATTCATGAGACACAGAGAGAGAGAGAGAGAGAGAGAGGCAGAGACATAGGCAGAGGGAGAAGCAGTCTCCATGCAGGGAGCCCAAGGTGGGACTCAATCCCTGGTCTCCAGGATCACGCCCTGGGCCGAAGGCGGCGCTAAACCGCTGAGCCACCCGGGCTCTCCAGATTAATCTTGTCTGTATCTAAAAACCAGTCTTCCTGGGATTTTAAGAAACATTTCATTAAACCTGTACTGTATATCCATTTGGAAAGAACTGGTAGCTTTACAGTTTTGAGTCTTCCAATCTGGGAATACAGTATGTCTCTCCATTTATTCAGATTAAAAAAAATTTTGGGACGCCTGGGTGGCTCAGTGGTTGAGCCTCTGCCTTTGGCTCAGGGCCTGGTCCTAGATTCCCGGGATTGAGTCCTGCATCGGGCTCCTTGAATGGAGCCTGTTCTCCCTCTGCCTGTGTCTCTGCCTCTCTTTCTGTGTCTCTCATGAATAAATAAATAAAATCCTTTTTTACAAAAATAAATTAATTAATTTAAAAAATTGTTTTGAGGCACCTGGATGGCTCAGTTGGTTGAGCAGCTGGCTTTTGATTTTGGCTCAGGTCATGATCTCGGGATCTGGAGATTGAGCCCTGCATTGGACTCCACACTCAGAAGGGAGTCTGCTTGAGGATTCTCTTCCTCTCCTTCTGGCCTGCCTTCCACTCACACTCTCTATCAAATCAATAAATAAGTCTTTTTAAAGATTTTCTTTTATCAGCATATATGTCCTGTGTAGTTTTAGCATATATGTTTTGTACATATTTTATTAGATTCACACTTGAGTTTTCTTTTCCTTGTGAGCAATAATAAATAGTATTGTATTTTTAATTTGGGGGTCCATGTGTTCATTGCTAGTATATCAAAATACAATTGAATTTTGGATGTTCATCTAGTATGTTATGACCTTGCTGAATTCGTTTATTATTTCTAGGAGATTTTGTATATTCTTCAGGATTTTCTACATAGACAATCATGCCATCTACATATATTAGCAGTTGTAGCTATTCATTTCTAATATGTATGAGTATATTGTGTTTTTGAGGGATTGCTCATTTCATCTAAGTTGCCAAATTTACATGTGTAGAATTGTTTGTAGTTCTGCCTTATTATCCTTTGATGACTGCAAGGTCTGTGGTAATATCCTGTTTCATTCCTGATACTGTTAATTTTTGTATTTTCTCTTTTTGCTTTGTCAGTCTTCTTAGAATTTTGTCAATTTTATTGATCCTTTCAAAGAACCAGGTCTTTGTCTCATTGATTTTTCTTGTTTTTTTTTTTAAATCTCATTGTTTTTGGCTTTTATTATTTCTTTCTGATTGCTTAGTATTTATTTTGCTTTTATTTTTCAAGATTCTTAAGATGAGAGCTCAGATTATTAGTTTGAGACTTTCCATATTTTCAAAAGTAAGCATTTAGTGCTATAAGTAACTATCTCCAGACTGCTTAGTCTATGTTCTACAGATTTTGATAGATTGTATTTTCATTTTCAATCAGTTTCATGTATTTTAAAATTTCTTTTGAGACTTCCTTTTTAACTAACAGATTGCTTAGAGGTGTGTTTTGTTTCCAAGTATTTGAAAATTTTCCTGTTATTGATTTCTATTTTGTTTGACTGTGATTAGAGAATACTTCTTTTGTGATTTCAATTTTTCTAAATTAAATTATAATTGACATACAACATTATTTTAGTTTCAGGTGTACAACATAGTGATTTAACAATTCTATATATTACAAAATGCTTACCATGCACAATGTAGTTACCATCTGTCACCATACAAAATTATTACAGTATTATAACTATATTTCATATGCTGTATTTTTAGATTCGTTGGTGTTTGTTTTATGGCTCAAGATATACTATTTCTTGCATATCTTGCTATGTGTTCTGTGGGTGCTTGAAAAGAATGTGCATTCTGTTGTTCTGGTGTGGAATGTTCTATAAATGTCAACTAGATCCTGATCGTTGATGGTGTTGAAATTTTCTATTTGCTTGCTGATTTTCTGTCTGGTGGTTCTATCAAGTGTTGAGGTAGAGGTGTGGAAGTCTCTAACTATAATTGTGCCTTTGTTTATTTCTCCAAGTTCTTTCAGTGTTTGCTTCACGTATTTTCGAACTTTCTTTAGTGTGTGTACATTTAGTATTGTTACACTTCTTGGTGGCTGACCCTATTATCATTATATAATATTCCTCTATATCTCTGATCATTTTTCTTGCTCTGAAGTCTGCTTTATCTGGGGCTCCTGGCTGGCTCCGTCCGTAGAACATGTGACTCTTGATCTCAGGATTGTAAGTTCGAGCTCAACATTGGTATGGAGATTACATAAATATAAAGTCTTAAAAAAATAAAGTCTACTTTATTTGATATTAATATGGTAATCTTTATTTTCTGCTGATTAATGTTTGAATAATGCACTTTTTCCATCCTTTACTTTCAATTTGCCCATGTAAGAATATTTGAGGTAAGTTTCTTTTTAGATAGTATATTGTCATATTTTTCATTCACTCTGCTCATCTATGCCTTAATTGGTGTATTCAGACACCTTACATTTAATTATTGATACAATATGGCTTAAGTAAACTATTTTAGTTTGTTTGTATTGTTTTCTTTATTCTCTTTATTTTCAATTTTTCTGTTTTCTTTTCTTCTTGTGGATTACTTGAATGTTTATTAGAATTCCATTTTGAGGGGCACCTGGGTGGCTCAGTTGGTTAAGTGTCTGCCTTTGGCTTGGGTCATGATCCCAGGCTCCTGAGATTGAGCCCTGCAGCGGGGTCCTGCTCCACAGAGAACCTGCTTCTTCCTCTCCCTTTGTCCCTCCCCCCTGCTCATGTACTCTCTCTCTTTCTCTCTCTCTCTCAAATAAATAAATAAATAAATATTTAAAGAAAAAATAATTCCATTTTGATTACCTGTAGTGTTTTATAGTATATATCTTTGTATATATATTTTAGCAGTTGGTCTAGGTCTTACATATACACAACTTATCACGGTCTACTAGGGTTGTTATTTTACTAGTCTGAGTGTAATATAGAAATTTTACCTTTTATGTTTCTTTATCTTCCAACATTTATAATATAATTGTCTTAAAGACTTCCTGTATATACATTTAGAATTATGTCAGACAACATAGTAATTTAACTATTATGTATAATTCAGAAAACTCAAAAGGAAAAATAAAACCTATTGTATTCACCCATATTATTTGTGCTTACTGTGTTCTTCCTTTGACATTCTAAAATTCCTTCTTTTATCATTACCTGTTTAGAAAATATTCATTTGCCTTTTTTTTAAGATTTTATTTTTTAAGTGTTCTCTGCAAACAACTTGGGGCTTAAACTCATGACCCTGAGATTAAGAGCCGTATGCTCCACTAACTGAGCCAGCCAGGTATACCCACACCTTCTTTAGACCTTCTTTTTTTGCTGGTTTTCTCTGACATCCGTCTAGTAGACCAAGGGGTATGGCTACTTCATTACTTTCAGGTAGAAGTAGATGTCCAGTTTCTCCATTTGTCTTCTGTTGACATCTGAAGGGGGGGCTCCTTGTTACTGCCATCTAAGTGTGGAAGTTCTGGATCCCCACAATAGTCTCCACTGATACAATGGAGTTTGGAGGAGGGGCCATTACTTGTCAACTGTGATGAAAGTTTGGGCTCCCTCTTTGGCATTCTATGACATGACCTAGGCTGGGATGTTGAGGTTCCTCATTACAACCTGGTGAGGAGGTAAGTCTAGGGCTAATAGTCAAACTTTGCTGTCATCACTGGGGATGAGGGTCAAGTTTTTTTTTCTGTGGTGTTTGGCTGAAATAGCATGGTATTGTCTACAAATTTTCTGTCTATCTAGGCTGCTCCTTTCCTGATCCTTTGGCTAAAGAGACAGACTTAACTGCTTGGACATTTTTCTTCTATACTAGTTGGTGTTTCTGGGTTGCCGACTTCTTTAGCCCAAGGCGAGAATATATGAGGCAAAAGGAAAATCACCATCACCACTGTGTCATCCCTTGGGAACTAAAGTTTCCATCTGGTCTGTTTTCATCTCTGGACCTTTCAGAGTCCTCTAATGTTTGATTTATATCTAATATCCAGGGAGTTTAGTTGTACTTAGTCAGAGAAATTGGGAAAACTAAATCTATTCTATCTTCCAGGAAGCAGAAGTCTCCTATTTTATTTCGGTAACCATGTCTGTGCTTTTTTTTTTATTTTTTTATTTTTAAGTAGGCTCCACACCCAATGTGAGGCTTGAACTCACAACCCTGAGATCAAGAGTTACATGCTCACCAACAAAGGCAGTGAGGTGCCCCACTCTGTGCTTATTTTGATGCTATCTATCTATCTATTATCTATCTATCTATCATCATAATCATTAATCTATATCTCTAAAGAAAGCCATCTAATGAAGCTATAGACAGAATCATTTTTCCTTCCTTTAAAAAGTAGAGATACCAGCAATCATTGCAGTTACTTTAAAGGTGTGCTTGAATCATTAAAATAGATACTCTATACATCTTTGTTGATGTTCATGATGTTCCTATCATTAAACTTACTTTCTAAGTACAAGCTGAGTAATATTTTTCTTCTGCATTATCTCACACTGTACATTGTGGTGGGAGGAAGAATAACCTAGATAGGGTTGCCCAATGGTACCTGCAAAAAATACTAGATGAATAAATCTCCAAGGCCCTAATTTTGAAAGAACATGATGTATTACTTGTGCCTATAACAATTTCTACCTTGTATTAGGTGTATACAAGTTCTGCTGTAACATAATGATACAATTTATTTAACTGAAACAAAAGGATAGTCCTATGTCTGATATTTTTTTTTACCAGACAACAAGCTCAAAAGCGAGACCAACTTTGTCAAAATCAAACACCTGGCAACCTCACAACCTCACCAGGGAGGGCCAGACCTACTGGAGCAGGGCAGGTAATCTGAGAAGTTTCCAGGAAGTTAAATTCAATAAGCATTTATTGTGCAACAAGAGGACATCTCGACCAGTGTAAAAGCATACCGGCCAAGTCTAACAGTAGGCCATAGGTAAACAGGTCAATGGCATCACGAGGATCTCAATAGGAGGGACTATAGGTATATGCCCAAGTAGTCTGGAAGAGCTCACTGATAGAAGCATTTGGCTATTACCAAAACACCAGGATGTATGTGAGTACTCAGAAACAGAGGTGATTGAAGTTCAACCAGAGATGACACAGACAGAGATGATAGGAGCACAGTTCTAGAGGAGTTAGGATTCTGAGATGACTAAATAAGGTATGTAGAAATAAGGGAACAAGATGAAGACCAAATTAAAAGAAACAAGGTGAGAGTCTAATTATCAAAATCTGAGTGCCAGGAAGTCACACTCTTCCTTCTACTCAAGTCACATCGCATAAACCTTATATACCAATCTCCTTAAGCCTGTGCTGTGATTGGATCTAAAAAGGTAGGAGGCCTCTGCACTCCCCTTGTCTCTAGGATTTCTCTTTGTGTTTGACTTCATTGACTCAACTATCCTTTCCTTCTTAGTTTATTGTCATTGTTTGCATTTATTTTGTTTTGCTTTGCCTTAGTCTGATTCCAGACATGAGTGCTCATACTTTCTTGAATTTACTGGAATGTTGCTATATATACTGCCCTGCCTTTGGTTCATGGCACCCCTCCAGGACACCTGAAAAGCCTGGCTGTGTTGTCAGGATTTTCAAACTGTACTATAAGTACAGAGACATTGTGCTGTGCTTTGGTTCCATCAAAGTAACCTAATTGGTCCTATACCTTGTCCAGCCCCCATCTCACAGGAGAAGGGGATCCTATATAGACTAACACCACCGTTAGCTTATTGCTAAGACACCAGAGATACTGGCCTAGGGCTCCTTAAGTCTCTTTGACCAACATCATTGATCTCTGAAACTGAGATGAAGCTGTGTCTGCAGTTGGGATCTAAATGATCCAGTCAAGCAGGTCATCTCATTGCCTCCTACTATCTTTAAAGCTCAATATAAATTTTAAATATACACTACTTGGAAGTAATAATCGTTCCTAAATCACTTTTGGACTTTTTTTAATGGATGTATTTACTTGAGGGAGAGACAACACAAGTAGGAGGGGCAGAGGGAGAGGGAGAGACTCTCCAGCAGACTTCCCACTCAGCATGGAGCCTGATGTGTGGCTGGATCTCAAGACCCTGAGATCATGACCTGAGCCAAAACCAAGAGTCAGACGCTTAACCACTTGTGCCACCAAGGCACAAGCACCTCTCTCTTGTACATTTTTGACAGCACTCTACACTGAGTAGAAAAGTTTTATACAACAATTATCAGCTTATTAATGCAGTTATAAAAACTTTTCTCATAGAATGCCCAAGACAGACATAGGACTGCATTTGGGCTCTTGTTTTGGAATATCCAGGCACTGATGGGAAATGCTGAATAAGTGGGGGAAGGACAGCAAAAAAGGAGGGATACGTGTTTACTAAGAGCACCAAGTAAACAACATCTTGGTCTAAGAATCAATGAAAGGTAAATAATTAAAAGCATATATTCTGGGGATTTACCCCAAAGATACAGATGCAGTGAAACGGCAGGGCACCTTCACCCAAATGTTTATAGCAGCAATGTCCACAATAGCCAAACTGTGGAAGGAGCCTCGGTGTCCACCGAAAGATGAATGGATAAAGAAGATGTGGTTTATGTATACAATGGAATATTACTCAGCCATTAGAAATGACAAATACCCACCATTTGCTTCAACGTGGATGGAACTGGAGGGTATTATGCTGAGGGAAGTAAGTCAATTGGAGAAGGACAAACATTATATGGCCTCATTCATTTGGGGAATATAAAAAACAGTGAAAGGGAATAAAGGGGAAAGGAGAGAAAATGAGTGGGAAATATCAGAGAGGGTGACAGAACATGAGAAGACTCCTAACTCTGGGAAATGAACAAAGGGTAGTGGAAGGGGAGGTGGGCAGGGGGTTGGGGTGACTGGGTGACAGGCACTAAGGGGGGCACTTGACGGAATGAGTACTGGGTGCTATGCTATATGTTGGCAAATCGAACTCCAATAAAAAAAATATACAAAGAAAAGCATATGTTCTTAGAATCATCTTCCTTTCCAAGTTCCTTGTGCACCAAAGTGCCAGAAGCTTCCTGCCAAAAACTGCTTTGTCTTGCCTGTACACCAATATCTCATCCAGGGAAACCCAAATAGCAACTCTCACCTATAGGGCCTTGATGAAGTTTTCCAGAATTGGAAATTGAAGTTTTCCAGAACTTAATATCGTTGCCTTAACAGGAACGATATTAAGTTCCTAGTCTCAGACAAACTGGATTGGCGTCAAACCCTCATTCACCCCTTTTATCTGTTGCCAGGACTTTTTGCCTCTGTTCTAATATTTGACACCTAAACTTCTAAACTGGTTTCTATCCCTTGTGGCATACTTTGCCTGAGTTCCACGTCCATTCTGGCCAGTGATGTTCTGAACTGCTCTCTATTCTAATTTTATACTTTCCTAAGCCTGCATTCTTCTCTGAGTATCTCATTTTGGCAACCAGAGTCTGGCTCTGCAAACCTTTCATATCTTGACCTGGTTCTAGACTTCCAACTTTGCCGTAACCATCTGTTACTGGGATATTCACCAGACATGACCCGTTTATGTATCTAGCTTTCTTGAGCATATAGACTTGGCTCCTGTTCTCTAATCTATGACTTTTGTCTTGGTCCTTGATATTGTCAGCATCCATGTTCTCAGTCCTGATATAGGACCACTCTGGCTTGCATTGTGCAGTAGGAAAATTGCATGGTAAGCATGCACCTACCTTCTTTCAGCATTCATACTGATGGCCTTGCCTCCTATTTGAGACTCCCACCTCATTCACCCTTCCCTGTGTCTGTACTCTTAGGTACCTCATGCTTCCAAATTTGCTAGGTTCATCCTCTCCCACAAATACTATCTAGCATTATGTCATAATTTCTCACCTATATATTTTTAATAAGCTAATTCCCATTAATAGTTATTTGACGATCCCATTAACCCCCTGCAAATCTGTATGCACTTTACATGGTTACCTTATCTAGAAAATGTTTTCACGGGGGATCCCTGGGTGACTCAGTGGTTTGGCGCCTGCATTTGGCCCAGGGCACGATCCTGGAGTCCCGGGATCGAGTCCCATGTCGGGCTCCCGGCATGGAGCCTGCTTCTCCCTCCTCCTGTGTCTCTGCCTCTCTCTCTCTATGTCTATCATAAATAAATAAATAAATAAATAAATAAATAAATAAATAAATCTTTAAAAAAATGAAAATGTTTTCACTTGAAAGAGGAACTCTAATTGGAGGATAGGTGTGTTGTTAGGTAATAAAGTTAGCAATTAGGAAGAGGCTTTTGGTGCCTGAGACTGGGGCTCCTAATCATTCACATTAGACTATGTATTTTTTTAAAGATTTATTTATTTATTTGGGGTGGGGAGAGAGAGCACACATGTGAATGGAGGAGAGGCAGAGGGAGAGGGAAAGAGAGAATCTCAAGCAGACTCTGCTGAGCTCAGAGCCCCATGTGGGGCTCAATCTTAGGACCCTGAGATCATGACTTGAGCTGAAATCAAGAATCAGATGCTCAACAGACTGAGCCACCCAGGCGCTCCAAGTCTATGTATTTTTTAATTAATTACTTTTATTTTTAACAGTGGTAAGAGGACCCATGACAAAATTTACCATCTTAACCATTTTTAAGTGTACGATTTTGTAGTGTTAAGTATATTCACAGTGTTATGCAATGGATCTTCAGAACTTTTTCATGTTGCAAAACTGCAACTATATACTTATTAAATAGCAACTCGCCTTTTTCTGCCTCCCCCCAGCCACTGGCAACCAGCATTAGTAACATATTTCCTTTTGAATGGGGTTGGCCTCTGCTTACAACAGGCTCAATCTGGATATTAAAGGAAAACCAAACTGTTTTTCTTTTGAACCCAAAATGATGGGTAGGAGAACCAGGGGACCAACTCTATCAATTTATTCCAATAGGCAGGAACTACCCAAGTAACCCTACCAGTTGTCCCTTTTGGAAATGCCCAGTTCTGAAATTTGAAGAAGTCTAGGAAGCAAACCTGAATGCTATGGATGTCCACTTTTTAAAATACATTCCCTTGGGTGGGAGGTGGTGGTGGTGGGGCGCCTGGATGGCTCAGTCAGTTAAGCAACCAGATCTTGATCTCAGCTCAGGTGTAGATCCCAGGGTCATGAGTTAAAGCCCCATGTTGGGCTCCACACTGGCTGGGCACAGAGCCTACTGAAGATAAAAAAAAAATTAGGGACGCCTAGGTGGCTCAGTGGTTGAGCATCTACTTTCGGCTTAAGGTGTGATCCCAGGGTCCAGGGTCGAGTCCCATATTGGGTTCCCTGTGAGGAGCCTACTTCTTCCTCTGCCTGTGTCTCTGACTCTCTTTCTGTGACTCTGATGAATAAATAAAATCTTTAAAAATAAAAATAAAATAAAAACTTAAAAAATAAAGATTTCCTTGGATCTTAAAAGCACTATCTTGTTTTTTTTCTCTGAACCATTACAATTCAGCTAATTATCAACCGTAGGTCTTTCCTTCTCTTTTTATGTAGTTGATATTTTCAGAATATAAATGCAACAAGAGAGGTTTGTTGTTGTTGTTTTTTAAGATTTTATTTATTTATTCATGAGAGAGGAGCCTAAGTATGCAGTCATGGAAAGGAAATTGAAAGTGTTAAGAGAAGGACAGAATTTTTTTTTTTATTTGAGTCATTGTTTGATCTCTCAAAAGACCAGATTCAGCATCTTGAGTGAGAAGGTCTGATATGAAACACATGCTGATATAAACGGGGAATAAATAAGAAGTCATCTTCCCTCACCCTGATTCATAATAGCAATTAATGATGATAATGAAGCAGATGATGGTGATGATGATGATGATTGTTTCAAGAAGCAACTGCCATGGTCGTTGAGTGTACCCTGCATGCTCTCACTGGATAGGCCAATACTGCAAAGCCCTGACCACTCTTTACCTGGACTGTTTCTCAGAGTTGTGTTTCCAGTACCCACCCCTGAGAGATGAGGCAACATCTCTTCTTGGACAAAGAGCAAGATGCTTACTGCTTACTATAAAAGCTATGAATTGGGGTCCCTGGGTGGCTTAGTCAGTTGAGCATCCAACTCTTGATTTTGGCTTAGGTCATGATCTTAGGGTCCTGGGACTGAGCCCCTCCTCAGATTCTGCACTCAGCAGGGAGTCTGCTGGAGATTCTCTCTCTCTCTGCTTCTCCCCCTGCCCTCTCTCTCTGCTTCTCCCCTTGCCCTCTCTCTCAAAGAATTAAATAAATCTTAAAAATCCTTTTAAAAAAGCTATGAATTCCCAAAGCTCAATGTTCCTCAACAAGGATGCAATCCAACCGAGTGCTCAGCATCTAACTGGGCTTCCACATGTCATCCCTGTGGGGATTGAGGGCAAAGAGAACCAATGCAAATATGCAGATGCTCACATTGTTTTCTGTGCTGTGAATAAAACTATTTTTTTAAAATATTTTATTCATTTGTTTGGGAGTGAGAGTGAGAGAGAGCATGTGCTAGGGGGAGGGGCAGATGGAAAGGGAGAAGCAGGCTCTCCATAGAGTGGGGAGCCTGATGTGCAAGTAGCCTGATGTGTGGTTCGATCTCTATACTCCAGGATCATGACCTGAGCCAAAGGCAGATAAGCCACCCAGGCAACCTGAGTAAAACTCTTTTATCCCTCAATCTGTAGTCTCATGTCTTTTGCCAGCATCCATGAACCTATACAAAGTTGATTCGTTAACTTACAAGTAGGGTAAGATGCCAGACCTGACAATAATAAGATAAGCTTCTTCTATCTACTGTGGTTAATAATAATAATAGATAATATTAATTAAAAACTAGTAACAAAACCATTTATTGAGGGCTTCCAATGTGCTAGGCACTGCTCTATGTACTTGATATAAATTGTCTTATGTGATATCCACAATAACCTTACTAAGAAGTCCAATGACTTGCCCACCCAAGTTCACATATTCTCAAGGTGTCCTGACAATTATCATTACTGTTCTCTCTTCCTTGCTAACATCCTTCTATACTCCTTATTTTTTTGCCTTCTTGTTGTAATTCTTTGTTTTGACCATCAAAAAGGCTATCATATAAAAATAATGTGAAACTCACTCCCCCAGAAAACTCTTTCGTATTTCAATTTTCTTCTTAGGATAGTGAATAGCCCAGACTCTGGAACCAGTCTTTACTCACCAGCTGGGTTGACTTGGGGCAAGTTATTTAATCTCTCTTTGTCTTAATTTCCTCATTTGTAAAATAAGAGATAATAACAGTACCGATCTAGTAGGGTTGTTATAAGTCTCAAGTGGGTTATTATGTAAAAGGTTTGCAATAATGCAGTTCAATTGAAATGCACTATTCTTCGCATTCTGCTTTCTTTTTTGAAAACAGAATATTCCTGAATCATCTTTTCTACCGTACAAATTTTAGACTGATGGTGATTATACTAATCATCTTCAACCTCATCATAATCTCCACTTGAGTGCATACCATTTGCAAGTAGGTACTATGTCTACATCAAAATGATATTCCATTTCAACCAAAGAATCTATCCTATCAGGGACCTAACACTGTTAGATGCAATAGGGAATGCAAAGCAAGTTGAAGACATTGGACACTGCCCTGGCCCTGAAGAAACTGGCAATGTATCTAAGGAGATGAAATTAACACACATGAAATCATAGAGGGGGAATAAATAATGATTGATATGATAGTGCTCATATAACTACATTATGAATTTAGAGAAAGCTAACAGAGTGGCTAAAGCAGGCAAAGAAGCCTTCATATGGTAGAAGTAGGAATCATGCTGAGTCTTTTTTTAAAAAGATCTTATTTATTTGAGAGGGAGAGATGGCAAGAGAGAGCATGAGCTGGAGGTGGGGGAGAAGGAGAAGCAGGCTCCTCGCTGAGCAGGGAGCCCAAAGCGGGGCTTGATCCCAGGATCTGAGCAAGAGGCAGAAGCTTAACTGACTGAGCCACCCAGGTGCCCCAGAATCATTCTGAGTCTTTTTTTTTTAAGATTTTTTTTTACTTATCCATGAGAGACACAGAAAGAGAGAGAGAGGCAGAGACACAGGCAGAAGGAGAAGCAGGCTACATGCAGGGAGCCTGGCGTGGGACTTGACTCCGGGTCCCCAGGATTGCCCCGGGCTGAAGGCGGCACTAAACCGCTGAGCCACCTGGGCTGCGCCATTCTGAGTCTTAAAGTGTGGACATTTGGGATCCCTGGGTGGCGCAGCGGTTTAGCGCCTGCCTTTGGCCCAGAGCACGATCCTGGAGACCCGGGATCGAATCCCACGTTGGGCTCCCGGTGCATGGAGCCTGCTTCTCCCTCTGCCTGTGTCTCTGCCATTCTCTCTGTCTGTGTGTGACTATCATAAGTAAATAAAAATTTAAAAAAATATTTAAAGTGTGGACATTTACTCTGGCAGAAAGGGAAAAAGGTGAAGACTCAACCTCTAACACTTTCTAGTTTCTACAAATCTTTTCCACGTATAGACTCATTTTGTCCTTGTGGCAAGCCCCTAGGGTAGACAGAGAAGGCATTCATATTCCAGCACATAGGTATATCCTGATGCACAGTGGTATGTAACTTGCCCAAGGTCTAGAGCCAGTAAGTGGAACACACTTAACTACTTGCTACTCCAGCTCCAGCAGAGCCTCTGCCTGCAAGGAGCTTATACCTGTTAATCGTGACTCTCCTATAGATATAAAATGTATATGTGTAAAGATTTTATTTAACTCAGGGCACCTGGGTGGCTCAGTGGTTGAGTGTCTGCCTTTGGCTCAGGTCATGATCCTGGAGTCCTGGGATGGAGTCCCACACCAGGCTCCCTGCAGGGAGCCTGCTTCTCCTTCTGCCTATATCTCTGGCTCTCTCTCCTTGTTTCTCATGAATTATTTTTATTTAACTCATTATCAACAAAAGAACTGGTCAATGCTAACAACCAGTCCAAAGGAGGAGTAAAAAATGCACACATTTATATGGATTAAGGAAATGTTGCATTTAAAAATAGATGACAAGCTGGCTTTTTTTTTCCATGGAGGGAGGAAAAAGGAAGTCAATTGAACTGCCACCGGACAGAATTTATTTGCACGTCTATGAACAAGAACTATTTTTCATTGCTACCAGTTATCTACAGCTTGCAGAGTTTTTAAATAGCTCAAAGAAAATGAAAGATTGAACACAAATAACTCAAAGAATCTGCTCCAAACAATGGCTAGTTTCCACTGGAGGCAGCCAGGAGTCTCTTTTGCTTAT
The DNA here is from genome assembly GCF_053574225.1 of Canis aureus. NCBI lineage: Eukaryota > Metazoa > Chordata > Mammalia > Carnivora > Canidae > Canis > Canis aureus. The sequence continues at coordinate 41,030,324 of NC_135649.1, forward strand.
TACAAGTTTCCCTATGTTCTATGAGTTATAGATATAAACAGAATACAAAGGAAGTAATAGCAAATGTTACAAGGCCACATCCATCCAGGGCTGGAAATGTGGGTTCGGGACACCCGACCCCATATCTTGAGGTGCCAAGCTGGTCTTAGGACCAGGAACCTAATTAAGGATGAAGGAAGCCATGTTGTGTTGAGGAGTCATTTAGAGAAGTCTGCTCTAAAACCAATCAGATTCGAGTTCAACAGATGCTTGAAGGGCTTTCCAAGTTGTTTAAGTGGTAGATGGTGGTGAGTATGGTCCAGGCTGGTCAATTTTATAGCACCCAGATTCAGAGATTCAGTTAATCATTTAATTAAGTTTATATCCACCTTATTTTTTTTTAAAGAAAGTAGTAATTAATTTTATGAGATCAAATAGATACACTTTCCTTACTGCCAGAAACTAGAGGTACCAGGAGAGCAAGATGTTTTATTGATGTCCCAATGAAGGGTTTGCACAAACATGTACTTATGTTTGCATAATATTCATATATGCAAGTATATAGCTCATCTCTTAAAATATAATATGTACTTATATTAATATATAGACCAGGCCGTACATGTAGGCAGCCATCTACACGCTGTGATCAGAAGGATAATTAAAAGCCTCTCTGCTTCCCAGATGTACCCCTAGTGGTCTGCCTTCATTTACATTTCCACCGTTAATGTTATTTCTTTGGAGAAAGAGTTCCAAAGGCACATGACCTGGCAAAGAGGACTAACAAAAAAGTGGGATGGAAAGGCCCAGAATGTAGGCAGAGAGGGCAGGCCTGAGAAGGATGTCAGGAGGGCAGCTCTGGAAAGTGCCCCAGGATGTGCTCTAGGCACCTAGAGGGAGGATCAGTGACAAGGATAGCAGGAAAGGAAGACAAAACTGACTACATCAGAATTGTGATGGCCACGTAGGAGTATCCCAGGATAGAAATGCATTAAGAATCACTCTGTAAAAAAAAAAAAAAAAACAAAACAAAAAAAACACAAAACTGCTCCATAGAAGAATGTAATTTCAAAAAGTCAAGTCACATATTATATGAGAGGATCTAATTTCCCTAATGTGAACATGTTGTTGAAGAGTATTTGGACTGGATGACGGGCACTGAGGGGGGCACTTGACGGGATGAGCACTGGGTGTTGTGCTATATGTTGGCAAATCGAACTCCAATAAAAAATATACAAAAAATAAATTTAAAGAGAGAGAGAGAGAGAGAAGCATAGTATTTGACTGAGAACCCATATTCTGGGAGAGAAGTTTCAGATCAGGTATGACCAGAAAACCAGAGTAAAAGTGGGGAAACTGGTTTCTCATCCAAGATCAAGGACTTAAATGCAAACAGCCCAGAGAGACATCTTTACCACCGTCTGCATCCTCACCAACCTGAAGATCAAAGCTGTCATTAAATGCCTATTGTTCCACTGAGCTGTAGCAAATGAGTAAGCACATGCATGATCCCCTGCCCTTGCAGGCTGTATTAAGATGTGCATCATTCCATGGCAAGATTACAGTCAACAACATCAGAACTTGAAAAAATTGATGACTTACAATAATTTATTTTTTTAAAAGATTTCATTCATGAGAGACACACAGAGAAAGGCAGAGACATATGCAGAGGGAGAAGCAGGCTCCCTGCAGGGACCCTGATGCCGGACTTGATCACAGGACCCCTGGATCGTGACCTGAGCCAAAGGCAGATACTCAACCACTGATCCACCCAAGTGTCCCTAACTTACAATAATTTAATCAATTACACATTTTTCACCGAGGGCAAATAAGAAGGGAAGGTCATTTACCAGGGATCTGAGCAAGGAAGCCTGCATGAGGAATTACTACCACTCTCTCCAGATTTGTCTGGTGGAGATAGACTTTTGAGAGCTGATTCAGTGATGGGGAACAAGGAAGCTCATAGAATGGGATCTGGTATGTTTTAGTAGGATATTCGTAGGTGGGAATGAAATAAATGGAGTAATCACATGCGTTAGGGGAACCTCCCTTCCCTTAATCTCACATTTCCTTGAGGGAACTGTACACTGTACAACATACTTGTAGGGACACCCATGATCTCTCTCCTTGACCCTCCCTTGGGCCCTACCAAGTGAAGAGAAACTTAATGTGAGTCATGAATTTTTGAGAAGAAACTGAGAATGCTCTGCTCTGCCATTTCAATGGCTTCTTTATTGCGATCTACTAAGGACAGATGTGGGAGAAGGCCTGGGCTTGCCCTCTGAGCCAGTGGTAGGTGGGTGAGGCTCCCTAATTCCAGGGTAGGAGAGGGATTAGAAAGGCAGTTGAGGGTCTCACATCTCAGCTACATTCCCCAGTCAAGTTTTGCAATCGATGCTTTGATCTCTCTGACTCTAGTGCTCCGGGTTCAGTTGCTTTCAAATGAGGAAGAGGAAAAGTGGTGTTATACATTGTTCTCCTAAAACCCACCAGACCAATGGGTAAATTTATCAGGGAGAAGTGGGGAGAGCTGATAAGAAAGAGAGAAAAAACTCCCACAAACCTCATGAAGAAGTTCAAATTTCACTATCTTCCAATTTCTTTTCTGCAGTGGTCATTGTGAACATTATGCTATTTAGTCCAGCGAAAGACTAGTTTTTATTTCTGTTTTTTAGATGCCAAACCATCATGGGTTGATGCTTTTGTTTTTAAATTTATTATTATTATTATTATTATTATTATTATTATTATTATTATTTTAAATAGGGAGAGAGGTGGGGGCAGATGGAGAGAGAGAGAGAGAGAGAGAATGTTAAGCAGTTTCCATGCTAAGCATGGAGCTGGACTTCAGCCTTGATCTCACAACCCTGAGATCATGACCTGAACTGAAATCAAAAGTCAGATGCTTAACTGATTGAGCCACTCAGGCGACCCCAGGCTGATGCTTTTTAAAAATATTATAATAAAAACAACTTACTATAAAATGATATTAAGTAAAAACCAATGACACACAAAAAACAATTTTTAAGTAATTAGGTGAGACAGACATAAAAGCATACTCTGCTACATTGCTATAAATGTTTTTTTCTTTAAAGCTAAGTTCTGGCTGGCGTTTTGCATCCACTTTCCTCCCTCTCGCATTGCTTGTCAGACCCCAGCCGCCAAAATGGTGAAGTAGATCAAGAGCAAGTACGCTTTTCAGGAAGCCTTGAACAGTGCTGGGGATAAACTTGTAGTAGTTGACTTCTCAGCCACGTGGTGTGGACCTTGCAAAATGATCAAGCCTTTCTTTCATTTCCTCTCTGAGAAGTATTCCAATGTGGTGTTCCTTGAAGTAGACGTGGATGACTGTCAGGATGTTGCTTCAGAGTGTGAAGTCAAATGCATGCCAACCTTCCAGTTTTTTAAGAAGGGACAAAAGGTGGGTGAATTTTCCGGAGCTAATAAGGAAAAACTTGAAGCCACCATAAATGAATTAATCTAATTACGGCCATAGTAACTTCTTGCAAGATACATCCACAAAGGCAAAAGAAACAAAAGCAAAAATGAACTATTGGGACTTCATCAAGATAAGAAGCTTTTGCACAGCAAAGGATACAGTCAACAAAACTCAAAGACAACCTACAGAATGGGAGAAGATATTTGCAAATGACATATCAGATAAAGGGCTAGTTTCCAAGATCTATAAAGAACTTATTAAACTCAACACCAAAGAAACAAACAATCCAATCATGAAATGGGCAAAAGACATGAACAGAAATCTCACAGAGGAAGACATAGACATGGCCAACATGCATATGAGAAAATGCTCTGCATCACTTGCCATCAGGGAAATACAAATCAAAACTACATTTTCTGAAAACATAACCAGCCCATGGCTGTTGAAAACTTGTAATTTTTTTTATCTACAAAAAGGAAAGATCAAGTATGAAGACTATATACTCAACCACCATCTGATTATAAGTGACAATAAAATATTAATTCTACCCTTTTTTAAAAAAATAAAGCCAACTCTGAATTTCCAGCTTCTCTCATTGCAGACCAGTAATAAACAGTTCGTAGGCTAACACTGGTCTGCAGCCCATGCTCTTAAGTAGTGTTGATCTGGTCTACTTGGGATCACAGAATCCTCATCATCTCCTATAAAGATGGGACACAAAATAGTATAGTGGTGAAGACTGCAGGTGAAGACAGGGCTCCAATTCCCAAAGAATGAGTGGTAGAATCAACATGAACACCTCCTTCCTATGGTTGTTATGAGGATTAGATGGGAATATGCTTAAAGCACTTGACTGTGCCAAGCCCTTACAAGTGTCCGATAAATGTTATTATTATTCTGGACCAATGTCCATTTTGGGTGGTAGTGTCTGCTTAATGTTTTGGAAGATGCCTCAATGGGTATAAATAAATATCCCCCACAACTCATTCTTCGAAGGAATGAGTCAGATTCTATTATCTTGTAATAATTGGGGTAGCTGGGTCTTCATGTTTTCTTTTGCCCAGAGGCTGACAGAATCCATGCCAGTGAGTCAAGGGACATGAAGACTGGCTCTCAAGGCTGCATTGGTTCACTCTTGAGATATAAATGTGACTCTCATGGCTAAGTTCTAGATAAAGGGTCTAGTCAACATCATAATCATAAACAGCCATAAATAAGTCAGTCAAAGGTCTAGCCTCAGCTGGATCACTGCGTCAGTCTCTAGGGATATTCGCAATGCTTGTTACTGTTGCCTGGTAGTGTATCCTAAAATACTGGTTCATTTCCTATAAGAAAAGCAGACCTGGAAGGCATTCAAAGAACTGGAACCATCTGGAGTTGTGAGGGGCGAGTTGGGGGTGCCCTGGAGCCTCTAATGTACCTAACTGAGCTGGGTCAGCAAAGTGTGCCAAATGGCCTTGTAACAGGGTCACACCGAGATCTCTCCTTGTGAGAGAAGCAACCGACTGTTCCACTGGCCCCTTCCTCTTGGCATTTCCTACACTGTAGTTTGCCAGTACTGGCCCAAGTCCACTCCATTATGAAAAAAAGCAACAACAGTTACACCTGAATGGCATAAAACATGAACTGATTGTCTCCCGCACATCGGGCAAACAAACATCCTTCTCAGCAAGACAGAGCTAATGGAGGGAAGTCTGATTTGCTCTCACCGGGCCGGTCCATGCAGTCAGTAGGGCCACAGCTGGGGTGGTTCAGATCATGGGGCCTGTTTGCAGCACACCTCCTGGCTCGACCCGGCCACGGAGCTTCCTGTCCTGTGGTGAACGGAATCACCTTTATTTTTTCCACTTTGGTCTGATAAAACTACAAGTATCATGTGACACCTTTCCTTCAAGGTACTGCGTAGTGGATTCCTGTGTGGTTTTAAGGGGCATACTATCTAACAAGACAGGCGAACCAAAATACTCAAAGACTAAATTTGTTTTAACAGAGGAAAAAGGCCCATGGCATGGTGGGATGGGCCGGTGGTGGTGGTGGTAGTGGTATAAATTCAGGCCTTGATAGGTTGTATGGTATGTTCATCTCTGAATTTATTTTATTTTTATTTTTATTATTTATTTATTCATGAGAGACAGAGAGGTAGAGACACAGGCAGAGGGAGAAGTAGGATTCCAGTGGTCCAAAGTGGGACTCGATCCCAGGACTCTGGGATCACCACATGAACCAAAGGCAGATGCTCAACCACTGAGCCACTAAGGTGCCCCTCATCTCTGAATTTAACCAATTATGTGGCCCCATAATTTGTCACTGATAACAGGGACGAGGGCCTAAAGACTACCAGAACGGAAGGAGATTTGTTAGTGTTATATTAAAAAGAAAGCTCAGTGATGAGTAAGACATTCTCCGCTCAGAAAAAAAGGTCATCTGGCAGGTCCTTGGCAGAATCAAAAATGAAAGAATGTTTATTATCAAATCCTTGTTCAAAATTAAAAGCCATTCTTGCTCTTCATCTAGTGAGTAAAAATGGTGCATTTTTACCTGGAATAGAAACTTCAAACACCTGTCTTACTGTCCTTGTTTTTTTTTTTTTTTTTTTTTGGTTTTGTTTTGTTTTAAGATGAATGGAGAGAATTGCTATTTTAAAAATTGAAATAAAATCACTCTCCTGTTGCTCTCACCCTCTTGCTGGGTGGTTTGTCATGCTTAGCATTGTCTCTTTAACTGAATTTCAATACGTGGCTACAGTACAGCATTCAAATTCAATTAAAGAGACAATAAGAAATTCTAGAAGAGTCATTTAAGGGGAAGTCAGTCTTTTAATAAGACAGAACCAAAGACTTTTCCCTAGGAGGCCTCATGATTCTGTTCCTCTGCCATTTTTCTAAAAAGGCACAGTATAGAGCAGCCACTAGTGAATGAGAACACCTTGGTTCTGATCCAATGTAATCCTTGGATACCTTGGGCCACAGTGAGACAATACATGGCTAGAATATCCTTGTAACCTAAAAATAGCAAGCATGCTGTCAAAGCTGTGAATGTTCCCATGGCATTTAGCCCCCACCTTATACCCCAAATTCCATATGCCACAGATGATTCACCTGACTGTGTTCTTCCCACCATTCGAGCCTTTTTTTGGGGGGGGAGGTTCATTCATTTTTTTGCTTCATATTAAGCAAATGAATGTCGCATTTAGTTGTGTGGTAGTCCTCTCTGGTTATCATGTGACAATCCTCTGAAGACTTTCTAGTCTTTATTTTTTTTTAAGATTTTATTTATTTATTTACGAGAGATGCAGAGAGAGGGACAGAGACATAGGCAGAGGGAGAAGCAGGCTCCCCATGGGGGCCTGATGCGGGACTCGATCCCGGGACCCTGATATCACGACCTGAGCCAAAGGCAGACACACAACCACTGAGCCATCCAGGTGTCCCAAGAGTCAATGGTTTTAATATTTCTCTTTCCTATGCCTCTTTTTGGTCTGGACCTACTGAAGTGCTCTGAAAGCTGATCCATACCTCTGTTAGGGAGGAAGAATTTAGTCCACTCTTCAAAGTCTTTCTAGTTGGACTAAGAATCAAATTGATGTGAGACAGATTAACAGGTGGAAATCAAATTTAATAGCTTATGTACTGGGGATCCACCCAGACATGGACATTTCAAAGACTGAGGCAACACGATGCTTATGTGAGCTAAGGAGAGGGGTAGAGGTCTGAGGATACAAGAAGGAGAAAGATGTTTAGTAGGAGGGTGAATGGAGATGTGTGGGAAGCAAATCTTGCCCTAATATGTACATACATTTCTTAGGTAAAGAGGAATGTCTGTGAATAGCCCTCTTCCTGGTACAAGCAGGCAGATGAGAGGGAGGTAAAGGGCTTCTTCTGAATCTGCTGGGTTTGCATTGCTTTCATTTATTTTATTTTTTTCTCCAATATTTAACTTTTTATTTTCTCCAAGTTTTTATTTAAATTCCAGCTAGTTAACATAGAGTGCAGGACTAGTTTCGGGGGTCAAATTTAGTGATTCATCACTTACATACAACACCCAGTGCTCATCATAAGTGTCGTCCTTAATACCCACACCTGCTTAACCCATTACCCCCCACTTCCCTTCCAGGAACCCTTAGTTTGTTCTGTGTAGTTCAGAATCTGTTTCATGGTTTGCCTCTCTTTTTATTCTCTGCTATGTTCATTTGTTTTGTTTCTTAAATTCCACATGAGTGAAAGCATATGGTATTTATCTTTTTCTGACTGGCTTATTTCCCTTAGCATTATTCTTTCCAGCTCCTTCCACATCATTGCAAATGGAAGGATTTCACTTTTTATGGCTAAGTAATATTCCGTTATATATAAAAATCCATTCATCAGTCATTGTACACTAGGAATCTTTCCATAATTTGGCTATATAGATAATGCTGCTATAAACATCAGGGTGCATGTATCCCTTTGAATCAGTGTTTCTGTATCATTTTCTTTTCTTTTTTTGTATATTTTTTATTGGAGCTCGATTTGCCAACATATAGTATAACACCCAGGGTTCATTCCGTCAAGTGTCCCCCTCAGTGCCCGTCACCCAGTCACCCCGAACCCCTGCCCACCTCCCCTTCCACTACCCCTTGTTCGTTTCCCAGAGTTAAGAGTCTCTCATGTTCTGTCACCCTCTCTGATATTTCTGTATCCTTTGGGTAAATATCTAGTAGTGCAATTTCTGGATGGTAAGGTAGTTCTATTTTTAACATTTTAAAAAGGATTTTATTTATTTATTTAGGAGAAAGAGTGACAATGAATGGGGTAAGGGGAGTGGCAGAGGCAGAGGGAGAAGCAGACTCGCTACTAAGCAGGGAGCCTCACTCAGGGCTCAATCCGAGGACCCTGGGATCATGACCTGAGACAAAGGCAGACATTTAACCGACTGAGCCACCCAAGCACCCCTATTTTTAACTTTTTGGGGAACTTCCATACTGCTTCCCAGAGTGGCTGTACCAGTTTTCATTCCCACGAACAGTGTAAAAGGGTTCTCCTTTCTCTGCATCCTCCCCAACACCTGTTGTTTCCTGTGTTGTTCATTTTAGCCATTCTGACATGTGTGAGGTGATATCTCATTGTAGCTTTGATCTGTATTTCCCTGACGATGAGTGACATTGAGCATCTTTTCATGTGTCTATTGGTTGTCTGTATGTCTTCTTTGGAAAAACATCTGTTCATGTCTCCTGCCCATTTCCTAACTGGATTATTTGTTTTTTTGGGTGTTGAGTTTTATAAGATTTTATACATTTTGGATACTAACAGTTTATCAGATACGTCGTTTGCAAATATCTTCTTCCATTCTGTAGGTTGCCTTTTAGTTTCATTGATGGTCTCCTACACTATGCAGAAGCTTTTTTAAAATATTTAATTTATTTATTCATGAGAGACACACACACACAGAGAGAGAAAGGCACAGACATAGGCAGAGGGAGAAGCAGGCTCCATTCCATGCAGGGAGTCTGATGTGGGACTCGATCCCGGGTCTCCAGGACCACACCCTGGGCTGAAGGCAACGCTAGACCGCTGAGCCACCCAGGCTGCCCTGTGCAGAAGCTTTTTATTTTGATTGCTTTTAATTCAAAACCATGTTCATTCCTAAGTAGCCCATTGTGGAGCTGCCCTTGACCCCTACCCCTCCAACCAGATCCTTGAACAGTCACTGCTTTCCTGGTGTCATGATTCTTGAAGTGGCTGAAGTGCAGGGTAAACCCTCTTGGTAGAGTAACTGTAGAAAGGGTTTCTAAGCCTTATTTGACTTCCAGAGGAAATTCAAAGCCCTCACAAGCCATTCTTAGATGCAAGGACTTGATATGAGTATACTTAGTGGTCTAAAAATAGTCTGGGGGCAGCAAGACTAGTCACCTTGCTACTGTGGTGTAGAGAGAAAATATTTATTATACTGAACACTTGTATGATGCTTTTTTCAATGCGTTCTAAATACCTCATTAAATTCTTCAGTCTGGGAAGTGAAGGAATAGATACTCCCACAAGGACACTAAAGTCTGAAGGTTAGGTAACTTCCTCAAATGCACTATTCCAAATTCTTTCAACTAGAAGAGTTGCTTTAGCACAAAAAGGGACTTATTTGTTCACATAACCTTGAAGATGAAGGGAGAAAAAGCTGCCAGGAACCAGGGTCTCAGAGTTTGCGGAAATGACACAACATTGACAGAATTTTATCTCGACTCATCTTTTTTTCGTTTCATCTCTGATTGGATTTGCTCTGTAGACAAACTCTTTTTATACGGTGGGAAACATGGTGGGCAGAAGCCTAGATCATATACCGTTACAACTCATGATCAAAGGGACGATTACGGAGCACCTGGCTGATTCAGTCAGTTAAGCATCTGATTTTGGCTCAGGTTATAATTTCAGGGTCCTGAGATTGAGTCCCACATTGGGCACCCTGCTCAGCAGAGCGTCTACTTGTCCCTCTGCCGTGCCCTTTGCTCATCTCTCCCTCTTTCCCACTCTCAAATAAATAAATAAAATCTTAAAAAAACAAAGTGAGGATTACCTTCTTACTTCAGACCATTTTGGTAAGGCTTCCAATTCACTTAAGTCATGTGCCCTCTCCCTCAGACCAATGACTATTTGCCCACTCTTGTAGTCTGCACTTTTGGGGTGATGGTGGAGCATTGTGATTGACAGCTTCATCAGGAAGACAGGGAAAGGGAGATAGTGCTCTAACAGGAAGGGGATGATGTTTACAGGCCAAGATGAACAGGAAAGTTTGAGCGGGTAAACTAAAACCACAACTGCTGCTGCCCAGTACACCAAAATTCTGGAGAATTCAGGTCACATTCTCAAAAACACCACATTAGAAGAGAGGGAGAAGAAACTGCTTGAACATACAGGAGACTGTTTAAGGAATTATAGAAGGTTATTTTAGAGCCCTTAGTCATTATTTTTGAGAAATCATGAAGAAGAGATAGATCTGAAGATATTAAAAGTCTGTGTATGACCTATAATTAAAAAGAGGAAACTTGTCTTGATAAGAGTGATGTTTGGAAAGTTAAGAGAGCAGTAAATTCTCAACTATTTTGGTCTAAAGAGCCCCTTATACTCTTAAAAATCATCAAGGGCCCCAAATATCTTTTGTTGATGTGAGGTACAACTACCTATATTTATTATATTAGCTATTAAAACCAAGGAATTTAAAATAATGTATTAGCTTAATTCATTTTTTATTAGTTCATTGAAAAAAATTATGATACATTGCATGTTAACAAAAATAACATTTTAATGAAAAACAATTAGATCTTCTGCCTTATCAAGGACATTCTTAAGCAAATGGCATTTCTTTATTTGTCCATGCACAGGAGTAAAGAATCCAATGATGAGTAGTAGAGTTTCACGCCTCTGCCCTGATCCATGGTAAGGCATCAGCAGTTTTACCCACCACTGCTTTTTGACAATTAGCACAAATGCCAACACCCTGGTCAAAGCAAATACTTTAGTATTATTATGAAAGTAGGGACGCCTGAGTGGCTCAGTGGTTGAGCATCTGCCTTCGGCTCAGGGTGTGATCCTGGGGTCCTGGGATGGAGTCCCGCATCTGGCTCCCTGCAAGGAGCCTGCTTCTCTCTTTGTCTATGTCTCTGCCTCTCTCTGTGTCTCTCATGAATAAATAAATAAATAAATTAATTAATTAGTTAAAAGTAATATTGACATCTCCGACACCCCCAAAAGGGTCATGGGAACCCTAAGCATCTGCGGTCTATGCACTTTGAGAACCAAACAGTTTTTTTTTTCTGCCCATCTGGACTACCACCAAGTCCTGGATAACAATCAGCCCAGCTTTATATAAAGCAAGTCATTGTGACATTTTAATTTATTTCTTTGATAGAAAACTAGGCCAAAGAGTTAAGAGAGAAACAGTATCATTGTCATGAAATCCCTTTGAAACCGTTTAAAAATCTTGTTAGGTTTTCATAGTCATCAACATTTAAAAACATTTGTTAAGCTTATAGTTCCCTAGAACAGATCCCTGTTTCTTCCAAGGGTTTCAAAATATAGGTTAGATTACATTAACAGAGTGGACCATGGGAATAAATATGTAAGAGAAGCAGGAAACAAATTAAAAAAAAGCTCAGATGGAAACAATTGAATTCATATGTCAAATACTCATATAGAATCTTTGTCACAGGCAGCCCGGGTTGCTCAGCGGTTTAGTGCTGCCTTCAGCCCAGGGTGTGATCCTGGAGACCCGGGACTGAGTCCCATGTCAGGCTCCCTACATGGAGGCTCTTCTCCCTCTGCCTGTGTCTATGCCTCTCTCTCTCTCCTTTCTGTGTATTCTCATGAATAAATAAATAAAATCATAAAAAAAAGAATCTTTGTCACAAGGACGCCTGGGTGGCTCAATGGTTGAGTGTCTGCCTTCAACTCAGGTCATGATCCTGGGGTCCTGGGATTGGGTCCTGCATCAGGCTCCCCATGGGAACCTGCCTCTGCCTATGTCTCTTCCTCTCTCTCCATCTTTCATGAAAAAATATCTAAATAAAATCTTTTTAAAAAATCTATTTTCACAGTCCTGCTCATGATACCATCCTCAATGGCAAGTCATAAAGACTTGTCCATATGAATATCACAAGAGGCACATCTGTCTGGAAGTTCACTACCCAGAAAAAGAGGTCATTAGTGGCTCCTTATTAACCTGAAAGTCCTGTGAAGCATGGTGTTTCACTGGCTGAACCTTCGGGGATGATATATCAAACTCCTCTACGATTCCAAAAAGAAATAGGTAGAGTAGTATATTTGCATGTAACTCTAAGCAGGGCACTTCATTAAATTGGGACTGTATCCTGGGAACAGGCCAGGTAGTTTTTAAGAATATATCAGGCTACTAAACAGGGTTTCAGAGCCTAGAGCTTCCAGAGGCAGAACTTCGTAATTAGAAATTTATCTGCATATTTGTTTAACATCTGCCTTTCTTATTTACCACAGTATCTACGGAGTCTAACAAAAAGTAGTATTAAGTAAATATTTGCTGAATAAATGAATAACTGATTGCTACTGCATGATCCTGCATAGTCTGACCTCAACTTGCCTCTCAGCCCCATGTGTCCTACCATGGTTCATCTGGCTCTCTGGACTCAAATCATGGTGACCTTATTTTCATCCCTTGAATGCACCATACTTTCTACCATCATAGAGCCTGTGTTAGTCCCTTTGCTTGGAATGGTCTTCCACCCCATTCCCTGATGACTACTCATTTGTCAGATAGCCTGAGTTTTAGGTTTAGGTTCCTCAGGAAACCCTACCTTGAGCTCCACAACTAGAGCAACCCTTCTCTTCTAAGCTTTGTCACGATCTAGCCAAGATGTGAGTTTCCATTTTTGTGTGTGTTTATTTGATGTTGCTCCCTATTCTTACCTGACTAGATTTTAAGCTATATGAAAGCAGGGACCAGGTGTCTTTTCATTCAGCATTATACATCAGAGCATAGTGCAGGGGGGGGCACGATAAGTGCTTCGCCATTATGTTAAATGAAGGAAATAATAAATGGAGCATACTGTTGTTTCCTGATCATGTAAGGTGTCTAATACCATTTAGGATGTGGAGGGACTTTTGAGAAGACATTGATCATCCTTCCATTTCTTCAATTCTTCTCACTCCTACCTCCAGTTTATGTGGTTACTCAGCTGAAGTGGCCATTAGAATCCTGATAAGCTAGGATAATTTTTTAGAGCAGGGGTGGGCAATCTATGATGCATGAGCCAAATCTGGCCCACAGGTTGTTTTTTTATTTATTTTATTTTTAATTAATTTTTTAAAAGATTTTTTAAATTTATTCAAGACACACACACACACACACACAGAGAGGCAGAGACATAGGCAGAGGGAGAAGCAGGCTCCATGCAGGGAGCCAGATGTGGGACTCGATCCCAGGATTCGATCCCAGGACTCCAGGATCACACCCTGAGCCCAAGGCAGGCACTAAACCACTGACCCACCCAGAGATCCCCAGGTTGTTTTTTTAAAGATCTATTTATTTATTTTAGAGAGAGAGAAAAAAAGAGTACAGGGGCGAGGCAGGGGGAGAGGCAGAAGAAGAGACGGAGAGAGTCCCAAGCACACTCTGCACTAAACTGGTGGGCGGGGAGGAGCAGAAGGAGAGAGAGAATATTAAGCAGGTTCCACATCCAGCACAGAACCCAATGTGGGATTTGATCCCCTGACCATAATATCACAACCTGAGCCAAAACCAGGAGTCAGATGACCAACCAACTCTTGGGCCACCTTGACACACCTCACAGGTTGTTTTTGTAAATAAATTTTTATTGGAACACAGCTATGCCCATTTATTTACATATTGCCTGAAATATATAAATGTCTTACAGCAGCAGAGTTGAATAGTTGCAACAAAAACTGTCTGTCCTGTGAAGCCTCAAATACCTTCCATCTGCCCCTTTATAGAGAAATCTTTGCCAACCCCCTTTTTTACAGCAATGCATGGGCTTTTTTTAAAGTTCAGTACTGAGTTTAACTTACTTATTGCTGGATTTCCTACTTATACATTTTTTAAAAGATTTTGTCTGTCTATTCATGAGACACACAGAGATAATGAACTTAAAATAACCAGTGTGTTGTTGGTGTTCAATTAGTTCTTTTCTCCTTTCCAAATGTACAAGAAATCTCATTTACAAATTCATTTTTTTAAAGATTTATTTATCCATGAGAGACACACACACACAGAGGCAGAGACATAGGCAGAGGGAGAAGCAGGCTCCCTGCAGGGAGTCTGATGAAGAAGGAACTCGATCCTAGGACCTCAGGATCACCCCCCAAGACAAAGGCAAATGCTCAACCACTGAGCTACCCAGGTGCCCTCTAGTTACACATTTATAATGACCACTGTGTATGAGGCTTGACACATGGATTTCAGGCAACTAATAGTCTTACTAATCTTCACAAAAGAAGATACTCATTGATTTGTAGCCAGAGTTGCCCCTTCTAGACTCTCTAAATTTTGAGATTTTTGCATAATAACAGTTAACATTTATTGAGTGCTTTCGATGAACCAGACTCAGTTCTAAGCACCTTACACGGGGTTATCTCATTTATTCCTCTCAACAACTCTATTATGCACAGATTATTATTGTTCCTGCTTTACAGATGAGGACAATAAAGCCCAGGGAAGTCACACAACATGCCTATGTCACACAGCTTATGGAAGTACCTGAGCAAGATTTGGATTTGGAGGACTCTGACTCCAGACAGGACCTGTGCTTTTAACTACTCTGCCATCCTGCCTGTCTGGATCTTTCACTCCAAAGAGTCATAGTTTCTGATTTCTAAATATGAAGACAGTTTATGTGCTGTTGTTTCCACTTATAATTTTGAGGTTGGAAGGCAAGACATGGAAAGGCTTTTAAAATTCCAGTGCTTGCTTGGCGGGATGAGCACTGGGTGTTATGCTATATATTGGCAAATTGAACTCCAATTAAAAAAAAATAAAAATAAAATTGAAAAAAAAATTCCAGTGCTTGGCAGAGTACTAGACACATAAAATTCAATCAATAAATGTCTCTGTTTTTGTTGAGCATGAGACGATGTTGAAGAGGAAAAGGATGAAGACAAAGAATTTTCTAGTAGGAGTTTCACTCCATCCTAGGTCATGGTCAGTGGGTGAAGATATAGTTTTAGGTACTGGAGTCACTGCTTAGGGATCTGGCTACCTCAGAGCATGTAAGAGGAAGTAGAAATATTAGCTCTTTATTGTCGACAAAATGGAAAACAGAAGCAAACAGTAATCACAGTACTGAGTCATTAAGTCATACTCTATAAAATTTAAAAATAAAGAGAACATAGATACAGAGAACAGATTGGTGGTTCCCAGAGGAATTGGGGAGGTAGAAGAAATGGGTGAAGGCATCAAAAGTTACATACTTTTAGTTATAAATAAGTCATGAGGGTATAATATATAGCATGATGACTATAGTAAATAATACTGTATTGCATATTTGAAAGTCGCTGAGTGGACCTTACAAGTTCTCATCAGAAGGAAAAGATTTTGTAGCTGTGTATGGTAACAGATATTAACTAGACATTATGGTGCTCATTTTGCAATATATACAAACATCGAATCATTCTGTTATAGATCTGAAACTAATATAATGTTATATGTTAATTACACCTCAATTAAAAAGAAAGAACACGCTTGACTAAATTAAATGTGACAGCAAATTCTCACCTATTTTGTTCAGTTTTCTTTTTTTAAAAGATTTTATTTATTTATTTATTCATGAGAGACACAGAGAGAGAGGCAGAGACATAGGCAGAGGGAGAAGCAGGCTCCACACAGGAAGCCCGATGCGGGACTCGATCTCAGGACCCTGGGATCACGACCTGAGCTGAAGGCAGCTGCTCAACCACTGAGTCACCCAGGTGCCCCTCATTCAGTTTTCTGACATGATTTAACAGACTTTCTCAAAATAGTTCTGTCATGACCACCTCCACAATGCATAGCTCTAATTTTTTTCTTTCTAAATCTTGTTCATTGTTCTGATGATTGCTGGTTAGTTCTGTGATATACTCTGGCAGACTATCCCCTCCTTTATATGCACTTTATATGTAAAGTGCTCATATGATCCCAGACATGGGATCATTTAAAGAACAGATGCCCAAGTTCCAACAAAATTGAGATTCACCCCATCAACTGATAGACCATCTTGTGCTTCAGCTCGTGCACAAAGTTTGCCTCTGCCTTCTGTGATAAATGCACCATTTGGAGTGAGCATTGGCAGCAGTACATATCTTCTCTGGTTTGTGTTAACGATGAACTAAGACTGTTTCAATGCCAGTAGTCTGATAGTATTCCAGGACTTGGTTATTGGTGGTTCTATCCTGACCATTAATGCTAATTATAGTTCATAGCTGACCCCAACACACTTTATTTGATAAGGTAATAAACTGAGGGGACACTTCTGTGGGCCCCCACACTGTTTCAGTGATGGGGAACTTCTGAACCCACAGGAATTTTCAAGGCAACCAGGTTATTCAAAAGCTGCCATAGCTCAGTACTTTTGATGCCATCACGGGCTTCTGTTAGGTCCAAATAATATAACACGGGAGATATTGATGTTTCTTTCTATATTTTTCACAATCAGCCAAATGGTCATGCGCACAGAAGTATCCTGCTGCTTCACATCCCATTCTAATTCCTTGAGTCCATGATGGTGAGGTACTACATTACAAAGGATTTTGCCAGCCAGAGGAGCAGTAGATACATGGTTTTTTCATTCCTTCAATTCAACAGCTCTCTATCGTGTGCCTTCTATGTGTCAGACTATGTTCCAAGCACTAAGGATACAGCAGTGGATCAAACCAGACAAGAATTCCCTACTCTCATGGAGCTTACATTTTTGTTGGGAGGAAAACAGAAAAGCAAATATAGGATGTCAGGTCATTGTAAGTGATGTGAAGCATAATAAAGCAAGTTGAGAAGAAGGAGAAAGAGAGCCGTGGGTGATATGTGATAGGGCTATGTGCTACTTTAGGTAGGGTGCTTTAGCCAGTTAAATAGGGTTGTGGGGAAGGCCTCCCCATTCACTGAGACCTGAATGAAATGAGGGATGTCACAGGGAATTGCTTTCTGAGTCACAGCACTGCAAAGGCCTTGGGGCAAGATAGTGCTCGGATTATTCAAGGAATGGCAAGGAGGCCTTTGCTAAAGGGCTAAACCAGAGTGAGGGAAGGTGGAAGTGGTATAAGATGAAGTCACAGAGATAGGTAGGAGCTAGATAATGTAAGGTCTGGTAGGCTAAGTCAGGGACTTTCAACTCGTATTATGATAAAAACTAACCTTCCTTTTGCATTTTTTTTGTTTTAGAGTTTTAATTTGTAAACTGGAATTTTGATGAACACAACCATGTTTCATTTAGGTTATTTTGATATTTTGTTGTGGCAGTAGAAGCAGCTAGCATATATCTCAATAGCTCAGAAGCCCTTCTTTTCAAAGGAAACATGATTTGGACATAAGACGGTTAGAACAGAAATTGATATATGGATGATGTAACAAAGTTGTATCTTATGCAAGGACTAGCTTTTGGGGTTGATGGCTTACTTTTTGGCATGATAATGTCTGACATTTTCAAAATGCTTTCAGATCTGTGATTTCATCAGACTCTAATAACAACCCCAAGAGATAGGAGGAGCAGGTGGTATTACTGATAAGGAAATGGAGGGAATTGATATGGTTTACCCCACAATCATCCAGCATATGAGTCAGTATCAGAGCCACAGACTCCTGACCCTGAATACACCCCCCTCATCACCCACTGTAAGGATTATTATTTTTTGAGGAGGGTAAGAATTATTGAGTAACTGCTTGACTCAGAGGGCAGAATGTTAAATCAACCAAGTTATTAGCTTGTTCTTCCCTCCCAGCTCCCAGGGGCATAAAAATACATACTACAGAACTGAGCAAGGTCTGGGGGGGGCAGTCTTTGTTTTTTCTCTCTTTCAATCTCTCTCTGTGTCTCTGTTTCTCTTGGAGCAGGGTCATTGACAAGAAGCCCATGCACTTTGAAGGTCTAGCTCTATTCTCAGAAAATGGCTACGCATGTAGGACCCGACCACCTTGAAGATCATAATAGTACAGACAGGAATAGGGCTCAGTACTCTACCAAGTTCAACTTCTGCCATCATATTCTCTTTTTTAAAAAGGATTTTATTCATTTATTCATGAGAGACACAGAGAGAAGAGAGGCAGAGACAGAGGCAGAGGGAGAAGCAGGCTCCATGCAGGGAGCCATGTGGGACTCAATCCCGGGACAATGGGATCAGGGGATCACGCCCTGAGCTGAAGGCAGACGTCCAACCGCTGAGCCATCCAGGCATGCCATCTGCCATCATATTCTCAGTTGAACAATAAATTTACCAACATCGTCCTAATGGTATTTGTTAAAAAGCAAAAATGTTCCCTCACAAAATTGGTCTAATCCCCTTCAGCGGATGGAATACTGATTCAAAGGGGAGAGGAGTTATTTTTTTGGAGTTATCAAGTAATGAAGTGGCAAAGCCAAAGGAAGAAACTGGGATTTCGGAATTCTGGAAATAGATAACTCATGTATTTCACAGCTACTTTTTCATTACAAATGTTGACTTTTGCTGAGGCTCAGCGCTCAGCTGCCTTCCATCTCACTCTTTTCTCTCTGTGTGCAAGCTCACCCACATCCACAGCTATCATGTGCTCCCCAATTTCAATGTCCAGCCCAGGCCTCTCATCTGACTTTCAGACCAATATATCCAAATATTCACTGGATCTCTCCTCTAGGGTGTACCATAGGCCCCCTCAAAACTCAGCTTGCTCCCCATACCTGGTCTGCTTCTAGCCTTCCCTATCTCTGTGGATTGTGGCCCCCAATTCTGTCCAGTTGTACTTAGAAATCTTTTGATACCTCCCTGTTCCTTTTTGACTTTGAAATCTGGTTTGTTTTGGGTTTTTTGTTTGTTTGTTTTGGTCAAATTTTGTTTATTTTATCCCCTAAAAATCTCCAGAATCCATCCACTTCTTTCTGGCTCCATTAGCACCATCTTTCTGTCTATCTCTTCTTTCCTAGACTATTGTGAGATAGCTCCTAATCTACCCACGTATACTCTGGGTCCCTTCTATTTGTTCGTTTTTTTAAGAGATTTATTTATTTATTTTAGAGGGAGGGAGGAGCAGAGGGAGAAGGAGAATCACAAGCAGACTCCATGCTGACTGCAGAGCTTGACGCGAGGCTTGATCTCACGACCCTGAAATCATGACCTGAGCACAACCAAGAGCTGGACTGCTGACTGCGCCAGCCAGGTACCCCCTAATTTGTTCTTTTGGTTGCAGAGAATGGTCTTGGCATAAGGAATGCCATATCACCCCCATGTTTAAAAGCTTTTATCGCTTGCTATCGCTCTTAGGATATACACAAAACTTCTTAATGTAGCCTACAAGGCCCTGTGTGGCCCATAGTTATCTCTCCAGGCTTATCTCAACCCCTCTCTCTCTCCACTCTATAACCACATTGGTCTACACTCTCCATGTCACCCTGCTCCCTCCTGTGGTGGGGCCTCTGCATATTTTGTTTTGTTTATTTGATTTCTTTATTGTTCCTTCCTTTCTCACCTCTTATTCATCCTTCAGATTTCATTTGGAATAAGTCCCTGGGAGTAGCCTTCCTCGATTGCCCTGACTATTGCTGCTATAAGGTGTCACAGCACTGGGTACTTGCCTTTACCATACTTCTCATGGTTCCTTTTGACATTTGTTAGCATGGTTACTTGTCTATCTCTCCACTAGATTATTAGTTCCTTGAGAGTGAGAGCTTACCATAGTACTCTTGGCACCTAGAACGCGCTGTGTGCCTGGCACATAGCAGACACTTAATAAATACGTGTTGAATGAATAAGTATGTTTAAGCACATTGGGTGATACTTCTTTTCCCTGGAGAAAACATACCAGACCTTCTCAGTTTTTTACATTCTTTGAACTACTGACTAGATTCTGTAGCCATGCCAAGTTCGGAGGTCACTTATGTTTTGTTAACAGTACATTCAAGGGTGGCAAAGAATAGAACTAGTTATGGTCCTTAAGAAGATACATGCCAGTGAGATAAAAGGGATCGAGTCTTGCACCTGGAATTTCTGATGTTAACCATTGAAAAGAATGCCACCTTATTGGTGCTACTAGAATAATTAATTCCCTTTTAACATTTTGTCCATTATGATTTTCTCCCCTTTGAAATAGATGATTTTTTTAGAGCAATTTTAGGTTCGTAGCAATATTGAGTTCCCATATACTCCCCGCCCCCATGCATGCACTGCCTCCCCCACTATCATCATACTGAACCAGAGTGGTACATTGGATACAATTGATGAACCTACATTGTCACACTATAATCACCCAAAGCCCATAGGTTACATTAGGGTTCACTCTTGGCATTGTACATTTTTTGGGTTTTGACAAATGTATGGTGACAAATATCTGCCATTGCGGTACCATGCAGAGTATTTTCACTTCCCTAAAAAGCCTCTGTGTTCTGCTTATTCATCCCTCCCTCCTCTGCCACTCCTGGCAATCCCTGGCATTTCTACTGTCTACAGTTTTGCCCTTTCCCGACCATCACAGAGCTGAAATCATACAGTATGCAGGCTTTTCAGATGGGCTTCTTGCACTTAGCAATATGCAGTTAAGTTTCATCCACATATTTTCATGGCTTGATAGCTCCTTTCTTTTTAGCATTGAATAATAATTCCATTGCCTGGATGTACCATAGTTTATGTACCCATTCATCTACTAAAGAACATTATTTTAAAAATATTTTATTTATTCATTCATGAGAGACACAAAGAGGCAGAGATGTTGGCAGAGGGAGAAGCAGGCACCATTTGGGGAGCCCAATATAGAACTCGATCCCAGGACCCCACGATCACAACCTGAGCTGAAGGCAGATGCTCAACCATTGAGCCACCCAGGTGCCCCTACTGAAGGACATCTTGATTGTTTCCAGGTTTTGGCAATCATGAATATAGCTGCTATAAACATCCATGTGAAGTTCTTGTGTGGACGCAAGTTTTCAACTCATCTAGATATATATCAAGGAGGGCAAATGCTCCATCTTATGTTAAGAATAAGTTTAGTTTTGCAAGAAACTGCCAAGCTATCTTGCAAAGTGGCCATATCATTTTGCATTCCCTCCAGCAATAAATAAGAACTCCTATTGCTTCACATCCTCACTAGCATTTGGTATAATCAGGGCTCTGAATTTTAGTCATTCTATTAGGTGTATGTGGTATCTCATTGTTGTTTTAACTTTTATTTCCTTAATAATACATGGTGTTGTGGCACCTGGGTGGCTCAGTTGGTTAAGCGTCTACCTTTTGCTCAGGTCATGATCCCAGGATCCTGGGATCCAGCTGGCATCTGGGCCCCCTGCTCATCTGGGAACCTGCTTTTCCCTCTCCCTCTGCCCCACTCCGTGCTTGTGTGCACTCTCTCTCTCTTTCTCTCTCTCTTGCTCACTCTCTCTCACAAATAAATAAATAAATCTTTATTTATTTTTAAAGAGATTTTATTTATTCATGAGAAACACACAAGAGAGAGGTTAGAGATACAGGCAGAGGAAGAAGTAGGCTCCTTGTGGGGAGCCCAATGTGGGACTTGATCCTGGAACTGCAGGATTACACCCTGAATTGAAGGCAGAGGCCCAAATGCTGAGCCATCCAGGCGTCCCAATAAATAAATCTTAAAAAAATAATAATATAATACATGATGTGGAGTATCTTTTCTTTTTTAAAAAGCCTTTCTTTTTCTTTCTTTCTTTCTTTCTTTCTTTCTTTCTTTCTTTCTTTCTTTCTTTCTTTCTTTCTTTCTTTCTTTCTTTCTTTCTTTCATAATCTCTACACCCAATGTGGGTCTCAAACTCATGACTGAGATCAAGAGCTACATTCTCTTCCAACTGGGCCAGCTAGGTGCCTCTGGAGCATCTTTTCATATGCTTATTTGCCATCTGTGTATCTTGTTTGGTGAGGTGTCTGTTCAGATCTTTTGTCCTTTTTTTTTAATTGAGTAGTTCATTTTCATGTTATTGAATTGTAAGAGTTCTTTGTATATTTTGAACAGTTCAAAATATACAAAATATACAAAGTTTAACCCTATTAATAATAGTTTAACCTAATAGTTTAACCCTATTAAATAGGGTTTTTTTTGAACAAATACTTTCTCCCAATCTGTAGCTTGTCTTCTTATTTTCTTGACATTGTCTTTCACAGACTGAAGCTTTTCATTTTTTAAAGACTATATTTATTCATGAAAGACACAAAGAGAGAGGCAGAGATATAGGCAGAGGGAGAAGCAGGCTCCCTGAAGGGAGCCCGATGCAGGGCTTGATCCCAGGATCCTGGGATCACGATCTGAGCCGAAGGCAGCTGCTCAACCACTGAGCCACCCAGGTGCCCCTGAAGCTTTTCATTTTAATGAAGGCAAGCCTATCAATTATTTCTTTTCTGGATGTTGACTTTGGTATTTTATCTTAAAAAAATCATCACTATACCCAACATCCTCTAGGTTTTCTTATATGTTATCTTCTAGGATTTTTACAATTTTGCATTTTACATTTAGGTTTGTTATCCATTTTTTTTGTTATGTTATCCATTTTTAGTTAATTTTTGTGGAGATTGTAACTAGATTAATTTTTTTGTTTTTTGTATATAGATGTCCAATAGACCCAGTGCCATTTGTTAAAAGGATTATCTTTGCTCCATTTTATTGCCTTGCCTTCTATGTCAAAGATCAGTTGACAATATTTTTGTGGGTCTATTTCTGGATTCTTTATTCTGTTTTATTGATTGATTTGTCTCTTCTTTTGCCAATACTATACTGCCTAGATGCCCGTAGCTTTAAAGTCTGGTAGTATCAGTTCTCCAACTTTGTTCTTCTTTAATATTTTGTTGGCTATT
Source organism: Canis aureus (assembly GCF_053574225.1). Classification (NCBI taxonomy): domain Eukaryota; kingdom Metazoa; phylum Chordata; class Mammalia; order Carnivora; family Canidae; genus Canis; species Canis aureus. The sequence goes on from NC_135649.1 coordinate 41,053,205, forward strand.
CTGGGTCTTTTGCCTTTCTTTAAAAACTTTAGAATCTATTTGTTGATAGGCACAAAATAGCTCACTCGATTTTGATCGGTAGTGTGTTGAATCTATAGATCAATTTGGAAAGAACTGACATTTTGACAATATCAAGTCTTTCTATCTATCGAGTCTTTCTGAATATGGAATATCTCCATTTATTTAGTTCTTCCTTGATTTCTTTTATCAGTTTTATAGTCTTCCTGAAAGATTTTATACATATTTGATTAGATTTAAACTTAAGTATTTCATTTTTTTAGGCTATAATGTAAATGGTATTATGTTGGGTTATTTTTTAAGATTTTATTTATTTATTTGAGGAGAAAGAGCACGAGCAGGAACAGAGGGAGAAGCATACTCCCCACTGAGCAGGGAGCCTGATGTGGGGCTCTATCCTAGGATTCTGGGATCATGACCTGAACCAAAGGCAGATGCTTAACAGACTGAACCACCCAGACACCCCTCATGCATTAATTTTGTTTTTTTTTTTTAAGATATCATCTATTTATTCATGAGAGACACACAGAGAGAAGCACAGACATAGGCAGAGGGAGAAGCAGGCTCCCCACAGTGAGCCCGATGTGGGACTAGATCCTAGGACCCTGGGATCACGACCTGAGCCAAAGGCAGGCACTCAACCACTGAGCCACACAAGTGTCCTGCCCTGGTATTATGTTTTAAATTTTACTTTCCAAAAAATAAATAAAAAATAAATTTTACTTTCCACTTGTTCATTGTTAACATATAGGAAAGTCATTGACTTCTGTATATTATCCTAGTATCCTGCAATCTTATTAGTTGTAGGATAATTGCTTGTAAGTTCCAGGAGGGTTCTCTTTTTGTCAAATCAGATTTTCTACATAGACAATCATGTCATCTTCAAACAAAGACAGTTTTGTTTCTTTTTCCCAACGTGTATACATTTTATTTACTTTTCTTGTCTTAGTGCATTAATTTGGATTCTAATACAATGCTGAAAAGGAGTGGTGAGAGTAGACATCCTTGCCTTACTTCTGATGTTAGTGGGAAAGCTTCTAGTTTCTTACCATTAAGTATGATAGTAGATGTAAGATTTTTGCAGATGTTCTTTATCAAGTTGAGGAAGTTCCTCTCTATTCTTAGTTTGCTGAGAGTTTTTACCATGAATTTACTTTGGATTTTGTCTTATGCTTTTTTTGGGTATCTATTGATATGATCATGTTATTTTTCTTCTTTAGTCTATTAATGTGATAGATTCCATTAATTTATTTTCAAGTGTTGAACCAGCCTTGCATGACTGGGATAAATATCACCTGGTCATGGTGTAGAATTGTTTTTATACATTGTTAGATTCAATTTGCCAGTGTTTTGTTAAGGACTTTTGCTTACATGTTCCTGAAAGATATTGACCTGTAGTTGTCTTTTCTAATAATATCTCTGCCTAGCCTTGGTATTACAGTAATGCTGGCCTCATGGAATGAGTTAGGGAATATTCTCTTTGTTTCTATCTTCTGAGACTGTAGAGAATTAATGTGATTTTTTTCCTTAAATGCTTGGTAGAAGTCATCAGTGAATCTATCTGGCCCCAACACTTTCTGTTTCAGAAGGTTATTAATTATTGCATCAATTTTTAAAATAGATGTGGGCCTATTCAGATTGCCAATTTTCCTTGTGTCAGTTTTGGTAGACTGCATCTTTCAAGGATTGGTCCATTTCTTCTAGGTTATGAAATTTATGGGCATAGTGTTGTTCATATTATTCCTTTATTATCCTCTTAATATCCATAGGATCTGTATTGATGTCCTTTATTTCATTTTTTTCCTTATTTCATTTTTAATATTAGTAATGTATGGCATCTTTCTTTTTTTCTTAGCCTAGCAAGAGGCTTACTGATTTTATTGGTCTTTTCAAAGAACTTTTTATTTTCTTTGTTGGTATCGTGTTTTCAATTTCAATTTCTGTTCTAATTTTTATTGTTTTCCTCCTTATGCTTGCTTTGGGTTTATTTTGCTTTTTAGTTTTGTAGGTTTCTATTGTCATGTCATCAAGCTCAGAGATTCTTTCCTCAGCCATGTCCAGTCTACTATTGAGCCCATCAATACCATGCTTCATTTCTGTTACAGTGTTTTTTTTACATATTTCTTTTTTTTTAATTTTTATTTCTTTATGATAGTCACAGAGAGAGAGAGAGAGAGAGAGAGAGGCAGAGACACAGGCAGAGGGAGAAGCAGGCTCCATGCACCGAGAGCCCGATGTGGGATTCGATCCCGGGTCTCCAGGATCGCGCCCTGGGCCAAAGGCAGGCGCCAAACCGCTGCGCCACCCAGGGATCCCTGTTACAGTGTTTTTGATGTCTAGAGTTTATCTTTTATGCTTTTTTGGAATCTCCATCTCCTTGCTCAACATTATGTATCTGTTCTTACATGTTGTTGACTTTTTCATTAGAGCCTTTAGCATATTAATTATAGTTGTTTTAAATTAATAGTCTGGGGGGGCACCTGGGAGGCTCAGTGGTTGAGCGTCTGCCTTTGACTCAGGTTGTGAACCCAGGGTCCTGAGATGGAGTCCCACATCAGGCTCCCCATGGGGACTCTGCTTCTCCCTCTGCCTATGTCTCTGCCTCTCTCTGTCTCTCATTAATAAATAATAAAATCTTAAAAAATAAATAGTATAATCCCAATATTCCTGCCATATCTGAGTCTGATTCTGACGTTTACTTTGTCTCTTCAAACTGTATTTCTGAAATTTAGCCTGTCTTATAATTTTTTGTTGAAAGCCAAACATGATGTACCAAATGAAAAGATTTCCAGTAAGTAGAACTTTAGTGATATGCTGGTAAGGTGTGGAGCAGAGAAAGTCTGATGATTTATAGTCTGATTATTAAGTTTCAGTCTTTTAATGAGCCTGTGCCCATGAACCATAAACTTTACCAGTGTTTCTCAGTCCTTTTCCCTCATCTTAGCTATAACAAGATGGCTGGGGTTGGGGGGGGGTGCTGGTGTTGGGTACTTCCCTTCCCCTAAGTGGAAGGCAAGAACAAACTGAAATGGAATATTTTCTTTCTCCCAAGTCAGTCAGGATCTGATAAAACCCTAATGGGCTAGGCTCTAGTAAAATAGATTCTTAGAAGGCAGGCATTGTTAAGAGGAACAGAATGTTCTGGCCTATTTAGAAATGGTTACATTTCCCTTCCCCCTACTGGAAGCCTAAAGGGCTTTTCCTCTTTTCTTCACTTTAAGAACTGGGTAGAGCAGGACACCTGGGTGGCTCAGTGGTTGGGTGTCTGCCTTCGTCTCAGGGTGTCATCCTGGAGTCCTGAGATCGTCCAGCATCGAGTTCCCTGCAGGGAGCCTGCTTCTATCTCTACCAATGTCTCTGTGTCTTTCATGAAAAAATAAATAAAATCTAAAAGAGAGAGAGAGAGAGAGAGAGAGAACTGAGTAGATCTCCAGGAGGTAAAACTCATAAAAGGGCAGGGTCCCCTCTGGGATTTTTAACTCTCAGACTTGTCCATACACTAAGCCTCCGGTTATTCATTAATTGCAATTCAGGTCTTTCTACCCCAACACTGGTTCCTGTGGAGGTTTCTGCTTTGCATATCTGTTAGGTAAATCATGATTCTCTGTATCTGCCTATCTGTCTCTCCAATTTGGAGGGCAGCATTTTGCCTTGAGATCTCACTTCTTTTGTGCATCTAAGAATTGTGGATTTTTCAGTTTGTTCAGCTTTTTACTTTTTGTTAGAATGGAGTGGTGACTTCTGAGCTCTTACATGCTGGACTGGAAACCAGAAGTGCCTGTTGTGGTTTTAATGCCACCTTCAGTGTAGGTATTATCTCTGCAGTGTGTAGATAAAATTTTAAAGACAAATGAAAGTAATCTGATTTGCATTAAAGAGTGAATTGCTTACTGAAATATGGGCAGGGTAAAGAGATAGGCATTTCACTGGTATTAACTGTACAATTGATCAAGTAGCTATCATTCTCCCCAGGCAAAGGTTAAGTTTTCTGTACAAAAATGACTTCAACTTTATTTGATGACACTGTTGGCAGAGTCTTCCATGTGTGGAAGGGTGACCAAAGAGTCTCATACGTGATACAGTCCTCTCTACACTCATATGTGTCAGGAAATCTATCTGCCATTTCTGGGGGCATCCACAGCTCATAGCTCTAAAAGTCTATCCCACTTTGCATCCATCCTTCCAAAACTTCCTTCCAAACTCTTCCCCAACATGAATCTTCTGCTCCCATCAGGCCAGTCTCCAGACTCTCCTTGACATACCATGTTCATTTTCAGTTTCTGCGGGCACTCATATTGACTCTGCTTCCAAGGAGGCACTCTGCTATACTCTCTGCCCTCCTTTAGTGTCTGTCTTACTCAAATCCAGACTTCTTAAAAGTCTCCATTATGCTGGCCTTTCTGGACTTGTTCTGACACCACTGCATTTAGCCCATCTGTTTTCTTTTATAGTTTCCTCTGCTTTATGTATGCAAGTCTTGTCTCCACAATAAGGGATCAGATATCCTATCTCTTTCACACCCTCCATAGCACCTAGTACTGTGAAAGGCACATAGCAGCTTCTGCTCATTGATGACTTGCTTGTCATTTTCCACATTGGCGTGCCTAGTGCTGTGGATATCTGAAATTCTATAGTAATGGGAAGGTCCTGAGAGCTCCGTTTTATTTTGACTTTATGGCATTTTCTTGGGGAGAGGGGCTGCCTGCAACTTGCACTTGCTATGTGGAAACTGTTGGAATGTGCATTGGGTTTAGTATAATTCCACTTACTTTCATTCTATGACCTCTTTTTTTTCGTGACCTTGGTGTTTCATCTGACTTAAGGACAATGATGTTAAGGCGTCTGCATGACTCAGTTGGTTAAGTGTCTGCCCTCTGCTCAGGTCATGATCTCAGGGACCTGGGATGGAGCCCGGCATCAAGCTCCCTGCTCAGCAGGAAGTCTGCTTCTCCCTCTCACTCTGCCTGCTGCTCTCCCTGGTTGTGCTCTCTCTCTCTGTGTCAAATAAATAAATAAAATAAAATAAAGACAACTGTGCTATAGTTTATTAAAGAAAGCGTAGACCCTGGACTCATCTAAAGACTGATGTTTCTTTACCACCATTTCGGCTTACGTAATCTCCCAAGATATCAATTTTAAAATCTTCATTTTCTGCTTTCTCTAGATAGCAGAATTTGTCATTAGTTTTTGCTTGTCTATCACCACAGATGTCTTAGGATGTTTTGTAACATGTCTGTGATAAAGTCTGGTATATGACCTCAGTACTGTTCCTATTTTCTTCATGCTTTGCATGTCGTCTTGTGAATATTTTCCAGTTTGCACCCACAGACTTGGATTTTGGATGAATTACACGTTAATTGAGAAACAGATTAAAAAGTTATTCCAAAGACATGTTTTGAAATTCCTCATTGGGTTGTTAGTCCTGGTTGCAAAAAAATAAATGTGAACCCACTACACAGCCTTTCATATCCTTAGTGATAGAGGAAAATTGTCAGAATACCAAAATCTACAATATAACCGACCATAGTATTATGAAACCTTAAATGGATCTTACATGAATCAGCAACAAGATATGTGGCTAGGGTCCAGGAAATTTGTGCTAAATCTTTGGTCAGTTAATAACATAGTCTAGAAATCTTGATGTTCACTTAAATTTTTTCTGCATCTGCCACAATGCAAAGAGCATGAATACTTCTATTCCATGTTAACTAAACAGTTTTCAAAAATGAAACAAAGAGGGACACCTGCGTGGCTCAGTGGTTGAGCATTTGCATTCAGCTCAGGTTGTGATCCCAGGGTCCTGGGATTGAGTCCTGCATAAGGCTCCTTGCAGGGAGCCTGCTTCTCCCTCTGCCTCTGCCTCTGCCTCTGCCTCTGTGTGTGTGTGTGTGTGTTTCATGAATGAATAAGTAAATAAAATATTTTTTAAAAATTATATGAAGAGCAAATAATGTCATAGTTATCCAAGAGTTACAAAAGTGTTTTTTATAAGTCTTTTTTTAAATTTTATTTATTTATGATAGTCACAGAGAGAGAGAGAGAGAGAGAGAGAGAGAGAAGCAGGCTCCATGCCGGGAGTCCGACGTGAGACTCGATCCCGGGTCCCCAGGATAGCGCCCTGGGCCAAAGGCAGGCGCCAAACCGCTGCGCCACCCAGGGATCCCAAGAGTTACAAAAGTTTAGATTTTCAGTAAAGTAGTGGTTTGATGAGACACAGTTTCATAGAAAGGATCACTGGTCATTGAAAGAAGCAAGTGGCTCCCTGTGGGAAGTGTTTATAAAGGGATATTTAGAGCTTACCAAGGTGGATAAAGCTAAATGACTCTTCTGAAGGAGTATCCATACTGACTTAAGACAATCTCAGGAAGACTAACTCCAGGGAATTTACAGAGGATGAGAGCTATAGCCAGTTACTATGATGTTAGATAAGACAGCTTTAAGGACTCAGTAGAAACCTCAGTAGAATTCTTTTAGATCTGAGAGAAGACTGATAGCTGAGGCATGGAGCAGTGTTCTTCTATAATGGAGGTAGGCTTAAGAAGTCCCAGTTCTTATTAGAAGCGAGCTCTAGAAAACAGGAATTATGTAACATTCATATGGCAGACTTTTCCAGCTGGTGAAATGAGATCACATGAACTCTACTATCCAAACTTCATCAGCTGCAAGGCTCCACCTGCTCGCAAAGGAATTTAACCCCATTCCAAAGACTGTCCAGTTATTTCTGACCATTCTCAGCAGGGTGGCAGGGAGTAGGAGGGGTTACCACATGTGCCTATAAAAATCTCCCTCACATTGTTATAGTCAGGACTACTAGTCAAGGCACCTCATCATTGCCTCCATTGCTAATGCCCTTTGTGCAAATAGCACAGAAGTTCTAGTCCTCATGGTATTGAGATCTGGGCCCTTCACCCAACTTTATATAAATTTTGTCACTTTGGCTCGAAACAGCAGAATTTGAGCCCAGAGTCACAGAGGGGCCTTCATGAAAATGGTGCCTTCAGCTTTTGGCTCTCCCTTTCCGACTGGGCCTTGAACCCAAAGGGCTAGCCAAAGCATCCACAATCTACTTTCCCTTTATTCTTTCCATATCTTTCTCTTTTCTGTGTGCCCCAGAAAAAAAGAAAAAAAATCCAACTTACTACTCTTCCTTCAACCCAAATTCTAAAGTCTCCATGCATTGGAGCACCTGGGTGGCTCAGTGGTTGAGTGTCTGCCTTGGCTTAAGTCGTGATCCCGGGGTCCTGGGATCAAGTCCCACGTCAGGTTCCCTGCATGGAGCCTGCTCCTTCCTCTGCCTATGTCTCTGCCTCTCTCTGTGTCTTTCATGAATAAATAAATAAAATCATTTAAAAAATTAAGTCCCCATGCATACAGACTTATGCCAATAGGTAAAGGAAAGGGGGGAGGCAGCCTGGGTGGCTCAGCGGTTTAGCGCCCCTTCATCCCAGGGTGTGATCTTGGGGACCCGGGGTCGAGTCCCTCGTCAGGCTCCCTGCATGGAACCTGCTTCTCCCTCTGCCTCTCTCTCTCTCTCTCATTCTGCCCTCTGTGTCTCTCATGAATAACTAAATAAAATCTTTAAAAAAAAAAAAGGAAAGGAGAGGGGAAACAATCACCTAGTCTCTTTCAGATGAAGTTCTAGCACCAGCTTGAGCCCAGCCAAGATACTCTTTTATGCATATAATAAAAACATAGGCTATATTTCCATCATGGCCTGAGTGGGAAGGGGAAGAGCATATTGGAGGAAGGAAACAGTGATATTAAAGGATCCACCAGGGCACCTTGATGGCTCAGTGGTTGAGTGTCTGCTTTCCGCTCAGGTTATGATCCCGGGGTCCTGGGACCGAGTCCTGCATCGGGCTCTCAGCAGGGAGTCTGCTTCTCCCTCTGCCTATGTCTCTGCCTCTCTCTGTGTGTCTCAGATGAATAAATATAAACATTTTTTTTTAAAAAGGATCCACCATTTTGGAAAGAGAATTAAACTTTGGAAGAGTCGCTGACTTTCTTTGTCATCCTTTCTTACTGCTCTTTTTCATTTTCTCAGGCTTAATTTCAATATTGAGCCCAAGTCTTTTGCTCCTTCGTCTTTAGATCCAAAAGAGGACAGCAATTAATTAGTCTTCATGGCAGAATAAACACTAAGGTGAGTTCTCATCACCAAATACTATGAAAAGTGATTGATGATGTTAAGTTTGGCAGAACCCTTTATCTTAAATTAATACTATTTCATAGCCAAAGCTGAAGCCTTTTGTTCCATAAATCAGTGGGATATCTCACCAGGTGAAGCAGCCTTAAAAGGAACACAATATCACTTCCAAACTACAGTTATGACAATGGCGAAGACGTGCAAGTCACCCTTTTTAATTAGTCATTTCACAATGAAGATTTTCAAACAGTGAAAACCATTAAAAAATAATCAAATAGGCCAACTATTGAAGGAGAAGAATTTATAGACCTGATTTATTAGATACTGTCACCCATGAGGAAAATTAAAACGAACCCGACTTCAATTGGTGTGCCATGAATTGCCAGACAAAATTAGAGACGAGGAAATTTTTGGAGGCTGTGGGTGGCAACTCAGGAGATCTTGACATCATAAGAAAATTCCTTGATCCTCAAGAGTTGCTGACACCATGGCAAAGAACCTGGAGTTGGTAAAATATAAAGGCTGGAAAGTGCTGTACTGAGAAAGCAAACGGGTTTCATTGACCTAGAACAGTGGCTCTCAACTGGGGGGAGATTTTGCCACCTAGGGGACATATGGCAATATCCGCAAGCATTCTTAACAATAATCTTTTTAATTTTCATAGTTTTAGAACTATAAAAAGTTGCAAACTCAGTACAGAGACTTCCAAATACCTGACCTCTATTCTCTCTATTGTTAACATCTCACATCAGCACCATATATTGTTATAACCAAAGAAACAACATTGATACATTATTACTAACTGAAGTTTATGCTTTATTCAAATTTCCTTAGTCTTTACCTAAGATCCTTTTCTGTTTCGAGATCTCATCAAAGAAACCATATTGTATTTAGCCATCCTGACTCCCGAGGCTTCTCTTGGCTGTGCCAGTTTCTCAGACTTTCCTTGCTTTTGATTACCTTGACAGTTTGCAGGAATATAGGTCCAAACTTTTGTAGAATGTTCCTGAATTGGGATTTGTCTGATGTTATTCTCTATTCTCATGATTAGAATGTGGCTATGGGTTATTAAGAGGAAGGATAATAGAGGTCAAGTGCTGTCCTCATCGCATCATATCTAGTGCTATCAACATGACTTATCACTGATGGTGTTAATCTTGACCACCTGTCCAAGAGAGTGTTTATAATGTTTCTTTGCTCTAAAGTTATTTTTCCCCCATTCCATACTCTCCTCTTTGGAAGCAAGCCACCACACGCAGCCTTTATTTGCAGGGTGAGTAGTTATGCTCCACCTCATCGAGGGGGGGGATACATACATAAATTATTTGGAATTCTATGCGGAAGATTTGTCTCTTCTCCCATACTGATTTATTCATCTTTTTTTTTTAAAAAAAAAACTGTATTTAGCATTCATTTACACTAATATGAATGCCTAAATATTTATTGCAGATCTTTTAATTTGTTTAAGGTTTTATTTTTTTAAATGATCTCTACACCCAGGGTGGAGCTTGAACTCATAACCCCGAGATCAAGAGTCATATGCTCCACTGACTGAGCCAGCCAGGCACCTTCCCACCCCCATTTTAATTTTTATAATCGGGTCTGGGGAGGGTGATTATGGCATCTAGTTGGCAGAGACCGGGGATACTGGTCCCATAATCTGCCGGATAGATCATCTGACCCCAAATGTCAATGGCACCAAAGTTGAGAAACCCTGCTCTAGAGCCTCTGATGTTCTACTCTGTTAGATGTTGCATATGGAAATACAATTCTAAGTTTATAATTGAAGTCAGTGAATAAAAGTTGTGTTTTCAGAAAACTTTATTGGAATGCATAAAAAGAGTAATTCTTTTGGTGTCATATAAACATAAAGCAAAAGATTTAGACCCTCTGAGGCTCCACATAAACAAAATGAGCTGAAAGTTGAGGCAGTGACCCAGATTATTCAAATGCAGTGGTATCCTCTCCTTACCACTGTGCCGTTGAAGAAAAAAATTTGTTCAATGTGTATGTATTGGTAGTCTGCATTGAATGAATTCACTGAATATTTACTTAGTGCCAGTGCATGAGTTCAGGGAATCAAGAGAGGCTTTGGAATGAGTCTGGAGGTAGTGGGAAATGTGAAATAAAAAAGAAAGTGCCATTTTCTTCAAAATCTGCCTTCTCTGTACATGGTACCTTTTCACTTCCTTGTCCTGTACTAGAACAATGGTACTCAACCAACACCAATGTCACTATTTCACACACACACACACACCCTAGACACTTATCAACATCTGAAGATGTTTAGGAGCAGTCACCACCTTGGGGAAGAGAGGGGTGCTACTGGCATCTAATGGGTAAAGACCAGCTATGCTGTTAAAGATGCTATAATACACAGGACAGCTCCTCAAATAAAGAATTCTCCAGCCCCAAATGCCAATAGTGCCAAGGTTGAGAAAACCCTGGACTAGATGGGAAGAAAACAGTCTTCCAGGTTGATCGCATTAATTTCTTACAACCAGAGAGAGGCATAGTTGTCTTGGTATATCCCCTTTTAAGGTGTGTGTGTGTGTGTGTGTGTGTGTGTGTGTATGTGTGTGTTTCAACAACCCCTTTTAGCTACTGTTTTGGCCAACTTACTATTGGTGTTGAAAGACATTTCTTATCATAGGTGTACCTGAGTGAAATTAAACTTTTTACCCTAGCCTATAAAACTCTGAAAAATCAGGCCTTCCCTACCTTTCCATCTTCTTCCCATGCCCCTCTGCCCTTGGTTCTCTTGACCGATCCAGCTGCCCGAGGCCCAAGGCCAGATTGGTTTTGTGTCCTTTGCATGTGATGATCTCTGTCTGGACTACTCATCCTCCAGCTGGGTGGGCAAGGCTGGCTCTTTTTCATCATTCTTATCTCAGCTCAAACATCATCTTCTCAGCAAAGCTTATCACCTAAATCTAAAGTACAGTCCCTTCCCCCGCCACACACATACCTACTCTTGATGTCATAGTTTTATGTTGCCCATAGCACTTAACACTTCCTGAAATTATCTTGTTTGTCTTCTATATTACCATGTAAGCTTCCTAGGGGCAGGGACTTTGTCTCTTTAGCTCAGCTTGAATCTGTGCGCCCACACCCAGTCTGGCACAGAGTCCGACTAAATAAATATTTGTTGAATGACTGAATGGATGAAGGCAAGAGTGGGGAATAAATATTTAAAATTTCTGGAAATTCTGAATTTATAGGGAATGTTTTACATTCCATTAATCTCGTAATATAAAATGGAAATCAGGGAGTAAAACTTCAAAATACAGAATTTTTAAAAAGATTTTATTAATTTATTCATGAGAGACTCACAGAGAGGCAGAGACAGAGACAGAGGGAGAAAGGAGCCTGATGTGGGACTCGATTACAGGACCCCAGGATCATGACCTGATCCGAAGGAAGTCTGCTCAACCACTGAGCCACCCAGAACACAGAATGTTTTAAAAGAGCCATTTGTAGGGGATCCCTGGGTGGTTCAGTGGTTGAGCGCCTGCCTTGGGCCTGGGGCGTGATCCTGGAGTCCCGGGATCGAGTCCCGCATCGGGCTCCCTGTGTGGAGCCTGCTTCTCCCTCTGCCTGTGTCTCTGCCTCTCTGTGTGTGTGTCTCTCATGAATAAATAAATAAAATCTTAAAAAAAGAACCATTTGTAGTTTGAATGCCCCCTTAATTAGGAACGCACTACATAGTATATTAATGTCATCAAATCATAAAATGGTTATAACTTGCTATATTGCATGTCAATGAAGATTTTATTCAAGTAGTTCTGAATGTGGTGTTGCAGTAAAACCTAATTTAAATTTTCTTCCTAGATTTCTTTCCTATTTAAGAGAACCAGAAAAACTCATGAGGACGGGTGAAAACACCTCTGCTAAAGCTGTTAGGTTTTAGGACTTAGGCTTTCAGGCAGATATAGAAAACATTAAGTCTTAGGAAACAAGCCAAAATGGGATGAACAAGAAAAACACCCTGCAACTCACTGAACATAAATTTTACCTCCAGGGAGCTTTGTGTACTCAATTTTATTTCCAGAGATATTACTATCAGCAGTGTCTTCTCCAATGCTTCATTTCATGAACTTTTAAAAACAGAAAGCTCATAGGCTTTGGCTTGGTTCTTTCAATACCATGTTCTTTGGTTCTTGGTTCTTTCAATACTACATGGAAAAGAAGATTTTCCATGATTTATGGAGGTGAAATTTACATAGAATGAACCATTTTAAAGTATATGATTCAGGAGGCACTTAGTATGTTCACAATATTGTGCAGCCATCACCTCTGTCTAGGTTCAAAACATTTCCATGACTTTGAAGTAAAATCCTGTACCCGTTAAGCAGTGTCCTCTCACTCAGCCTCTGGCATCCAGTATTCTGCATTCTGCCTCTATAGATTTATCAATTCTGGATGTTTTGTACAAATGGAATCATCTCATATGTGGCCTTTTGTGTATGGCCTTTTTGACGTGTACCAGTGTTTCATTATTTTTATGGCCAGATAATATTCCATTGTATGGGTGTGCCACATTTTGTTTGTCCATTCATAAATGGATGGGCATTTGGGTTATTTTCAGTTTTTTAAGCTATTATAAATAATGTTGTTATGAACATGGGTGTACATGTGTTTGTTTGAGTACCTGTCTTCAGTTATTCTAGATCTACACCTTTGGAGTGGAATTGCTGAATTATATGGTAACTCCATGGTTCATTTTTTGAGGAACAGCTGAACTGTTTTCCACAGCACCTGTACCATTTTGCATCCCAGCTGGCAGTGTGAAAGATTCCCATTTTTTCCCATATCCTTGTCAACACTTGGGATTTTTCTTTTTTTTAAAGAGCTTTTCTAGTGGATGGGAAGTGGTACTTCATTGTGGTTTTGATTTACGTTACCCCAAAGACTAATGATGCTGAGCATCTTTTCATGTATTTATTGGTCATTTTCAATGTAGACTATTTCCGACTTCAGAATATTTCTGAACTTTTATGGTTTCTTTTAGACAGTGTGGAAGATAGAAAGATCAGAAGCAGACAGGAATGAGAGAGCTAGCGTCACAAGATTCTATTTGGCAGATGCCCCAAATGCCTTCCTGGCCCCCACCCCTGAGAATGTCACATTTTCCACAACAACGGAAAGTTCCTTTCTGATAGCAAGTCTTACAGACCTTGAATATTTGCTGATACAGTTAAATAAAAGAGTGGGAATGTCATAAAAGTAGTGGACAGGAAATAAGGAAAGCAATCATAGACAGGACAAGTTGACTATCAACTTCATATGTCCACTAGGTAAGGAGGACATTCCAACCCGGAAGGGACGTTTCTAGAGTGGGCTGAACACATGCAGGTAATTAACAAATATATTAGAAAAGTTTGTGGGGTTTTTTTTCTTTAACAAAATAAGTAAAGGAGAAAAAAAACCCACCTTTCTCATCAAAATTTCTGCTTGCTTTCTCAGATATGTTCCACAAAAATTAAACAGATCATATTTTCCTGTTTTCTTTAGTTATTCCTGACTTTTTTTTTTAATCCAAGCAACTCAGAGCCCTTTAATAGGTGTGGTTTGGGTAACTGTGCTACAGTTAGATTATCAAACTGCTGGGAAACGGATATGAGGTAGACAATGTGGCAAAGTAAGATGAGCTCTGAGCTGATAGTCAGGAGATTGGTGACCCAACCCTCTTGCACTGAAATGACTAGTTTTGTAACCTTGAATAAATGTCTTAACCTCTTGGAGACCACAGTGTCCTCATTTGTAAATACGTGAATGACTGGACTCTCAGTGATCTTCCCAGTCCTTTACAGCTCTGAACTTCTATTTGAGAAGTTCATGTGTTATGTACTTTAAATTTCAAAGGCAGATGCGTACCCTTACTTTGTTTGTGCGTATAGAAATGAAAACTGTTGCCTCAGTTCAAACCTGTATCAACAGAACAAGTTTAAAAAGGAACAAAGAAAAAAAAGGCCCAGGGACACAGGCTTCTAAGTTCTGAAGCCAGGCTTCTCTTTGTGTATTGGCTGAGTGCCTCCGTACACTCGTATGTGTGATGATCTGCCCTCTGCCCTGAGGTTTCTTAATCTCCGTTTTGCAATGTGTGTCCTAGATGTTTGTTTATCAAACTGTGTAACTGACTCAGACAGGGCATTGCACTGTTTCCTAGTCAATGGCCCAAACATTTCTCATCAGAACTTTTTCAGTCTTTGGTTCTGTAACTTTTGTGAGTTCACATGAGGGTACCTTGACTTTCACTTAGTCTGATGGTGCATTTTATTTTCTGCCAGAGGATACTGGGTTTTGAAACTTTCCCCCCTCTTTACTTGTCGGGAATATTGTTGTAAATGGTTAAGGTGATTCTGTCCTGCCAGCACAGGGGCCTCCCTCCAGCCTGTCTAACACAGGTTCCGAGGGAGCTCTGGGTCATCTCATTGTCAGGAGAGTACAATTCACTACTTCAGTCCCTGATGAGGAGTCAAGAATTTAAGATCTATCTGAGAAGGGTTATGTTACATTTAGGTACCACACAGCATGAGCTGGTTCATAATCTTCGGATTAAAATCCAGAGGCAGAGGCAGAGGCAGTGCACTTGTTGTGATGAGCACCAGGCATTGCATGGAACTATTGAATCACCATATTGTATACCTGAAACTAATATTACACTGTTAACTGGAATTTAAATAATGATTTAAAAAAAAAAAGTAAAATACGGACACCTGGGTGGCTTAGTGGTTTGCCTTTGGCTCAGGGCGTGATCTTGGAGTCCCAGGATCGAGTTCCACATAGGGCTCCCTGCATTGAGCTTGCTTCTCCCTCTGCCTGTGTCTCTGCCTCTTTCTTTCTGTGTCTCTCATGAATAAATAAATTAAAATCTTAAAAAAATAAAAAATAAAATACATACATACAGAGCCAGTGGAAACAATGAAGGCATGGTCTTTGCATTAATATTTATCTCCAATGCTAGAGGTTTTTCAGGTTAAAAACAGTAGTAGGTAAGATAAAGGTCTTATTAAAATTTATGATCACAGAACTCAATCAGGGAACTGATCTGATCTGCATTATCTGAAGACCTGCTTTTGATATTTTTATTACCTTTTGGCTATTTCTTTTCTGTTAATTTACAGGCATACTTTCCTTTTGTGCTTTCCTGGGGTTTCTGTGTTTTGTGTCTTTCTCTCAGCCCTGGGTCAGCTTGTTTATTTCCAAAAAGCAGCCGCTTCTGCAAAAGGCTGGCAACAGGGGGTCTGAGCGAGGGAGATGTCATTGCAGCTGAAGAGACTCTTATTTTAGGTTGGTGTGTTCTCTTCAATTAAACGCTCCATCTCCGACATTTTTTTCTCCAGTAGGAGGTCAGAATATTGTACTCCTGCCAAAAAAACTCCCCAAACTTGAATCCTAAACAAAAGAAATAAGCCCTCTACCCTGAATAAAACAATATTTTGTGTTGGTGACCTATTTCAAAAATCATTATATTTAATTTGATTCAAAATTACTTTTACAATTTTACAGCATTATCAGTACATGCATTTGTTTTCTTACTGGGGTCTATTTATCAATGGGACTATCACTACAAATTATTCTTCTCAGCGTCTATCAAAAATCAGAGGAAAACTGTTTTGGCAATATGAGACAATTACCTTTAAATGGATCATTTGATTCAGCAAGTCAACATCTAAGAGCTATTTAAGAAACTAATTAGAGAGACGTGCAAATTTATATTCATAACAGCATCACTTATAGTACTAGAAAAATTTAGAAACCAACCTAAATGCCCCACAAACAATAGGGCACTGGTTACATAAATTATGTCCTATCTATATGCTGGAATATTATGCAGCTCTAAACATGGTTTTAAAATAATTTTTAGGGACACCTGAGTGGCTCAGCAGTTAAGTGCCTGCCTTCTGCCCAGGGTGTGGTCCTAGAGTCCTGGGATAGAGTCCCATATTGGGCTTCCTGCATGGAGCCTGCTTCTCCCTCTGCCTGTGTCTCTGCCTCTCTCTCCGTGTGTCTCTCATGAATAAATAAATAAAAATCTTTAAAAAATAAAATGATTTTTAATAACATAGGGGAGAGCCCACTTTAAATGTCAAGTGAAGAGAAGCACACAATACTATACTATTGAGCCCTGAACAACATGGGTTTGAACTGTGTGGGTCCACTTATAAATGGAATTTTTTCGATCAATATGGCAGAGCACTATAAATGTATTTTCTCTTCTGTGATTTTCTTAATAATGCTTAATTTTCTCTAGCTTTATTGTAAAAATATAGATGTAATACATGTAACATACAAAATATGTGCCAATTGTGTTATCTGCAAAGCTTCTGGTCAGCAACAGGCTGTTAGTAGTTAAGTTTCTGGGGCATGAAAAGCTATTTGTGGATTTTTGACTGCATGGGGCATCAGCCCTCCTACCCCCCCCATACTGCTCAAGAGTCAACTAGATGTATAGAATGGTTCCAATTTTGGAAAATATATGCAAAATAAAGAACTGGTAAGAAATACATCAAAATATTCATAGTATCTCACTCAAGGCAGTAGAATTGTGGATTGAAAGAGCACTCTTCAGGGGTGCCTGGCTGGCTAAATCGGTGGAGCACATGACTTTTTTTTTTTTTTGAGCGCATGACTCAATCTCAGGGTCGTGAGTTCAAGCCCCGTGTTGGGTGGAGAGTCTACTTAAACTTAAAAAAAAATAAAGAGCATTCTTTATATATTTTTGGTGCTTTCTATGTTTTCTATAGTGAATAGTTATTACTTTTAGAAAAAATGTAAAATTATCAAACATTTTAATGAAAGGAAATGAAACAATAATGAGAGTATTGTTTGCCTATTGGATTGGCAAGATTTTTAAATATTGATAATATTCAATGTTTTCAAGGATATGAGGAAAATGGCACTCTTACATATCTAAGTAGGAGTATGCATTGGTTTAGTCCTTTTAAAAGACAACTTGACAGTGTCTTTTAAAATTTCAAATGCACATAGCCTTTGACCCAGCATCATTTTCACTTACAGGGCTTAGCTATATAGAGATGCTAGAGTAAATACGCAAAGATACATGCAGAGGGATATTAATTGGAGTATTGTGAAGAATTAGGGGAAAATCCTGAATGTTCATTAATAGGGATATGATGAATACATCATGATACATCCATGCTATGGAATATAGGGTAGCAGTAAAAAAGAAAGGATGGAGCTTAATTACTTAGCTACCTACATACAAACATAATACCATGGAATGAAGTTTGTGATATATTATTAAGTGGATAAAGTGATTTTAGAGCAATATGTATAATATATTCTCATTTTGAAAAATAAGTATATATGGAGCACTTGGGTGGCTCAGTCAGTTAAGCGTCTGCCTTTGGCTCAGGTCATGATCCTGGGGTCCTCCTTGCTCAGCAGGGAACCTGCTTCTCTCTCTCCCTCTGCCTTCTACACCCCAGGCTTGTGCTCTGTCTCTGTCAAATAAATAAATAAAATCTTTAAATAAAGAAAAATAAGTATAGTGACCATATATGTGCATGGCAAACATTTGGGAAGATGTGTATCATTGTCTACAGCTGTCATTATCTGTGTAGAGCAGAATCAGAGACTCTTTTACTTCATATACTTCTATTTGAACAAAATAAGTGAACATGTGCTTCTTTCGTAAGAAAAATAATAATAGAGATAAGCTTACCATATGAAAATTTGCTTAAAAATAGTCTTCCAGGAACGTATTAATCCATAGACAGTGATGCATAGTTACAAAGAGTTTGGACAATTTTATATAAGGCCTAATTTGCATCATGGCTCAATTAAGAGAGAAAACTGTTTCATAAACTGATCTGGATCACCATATGTAATGTTTTGCCCAGAGGCAACAAAATCCAAGTTGTTGAACTCTTTCATAAATACTTGCATGAGCTTGCAGAAAGTTGAGGTTAGGCGTACCTGGGTGGCTCAGTCAGTTAAGTGTTGGCTTTCAGCTCAGGTCATGATCTCAGGGTCCTGGGATTGTGTCCCACATAGGGCTCCCTGCTTACCCGGGAGTCTACTTCTCCCTCTCCCTCTGCCCCTCTCCCAGCTTGTGCTCTTTCTCTCTCTCTCAAATAAATAAATAAATAAATAAATAAATAAATAAATAAATAAATAAAATCTTTAATAACAATTGAGGTTAGACCCTGATTCTGAAAGCTACCCACATAGATGGTCTGGATTAGATACATAGCTAAAAGTGACTCAAAATCTATGAGTTCACCTTCCAGGTATTCGCTTTAAATGTCTTTTTATAGGAAGGGTTCCCTCTGTGTCTAATATAGAAGTAGGATATTCCAAAATGAGAATCTGTTTCTATTTTAGATGGGCTTATGTGATAATGAGATTGATATGTGAAATATTACTTGTTCAGCCATACACACGTTTTCCTCTGAAATAATAATAGTATCTACCTTGTAAGCTTACTGTGTGGGTAAAATGAAATAATGCAGGTAAAGTGTTTGGGGCAGTGTCTGGCACAGAGTGAGTATTTAAAGCTGGTGGTCATTGTTATTTAAGCACATTGCTAAAGACTTTCCATTTGAATGACAATAAATTGGCCTAGACCCGGTGCCACATACATCCAAGTGAAGTAGACAGTTTTATTACAGCATTTTAGTTGGGAGAAGGATTGCTTTGAATAAATGTTCCAGACTTAAGCAGAGTGAATATGTAGGTATAATGAAGGGGTTTGTCCATTTCACAGAAGGCATTAGCAAAGGGCATATTTAGAGGATTGAAGGGAATGGAGGTTAGCGGGCAGGTCAGAGTGATTTAGTAAATGAAAGTGAATGTGGTGGTTGTAGAACACTTAAGGAATTTAGCCATTGGCTTTAAAGAAAGTCATTCCATAAACAGGAGAATCTGAAGAAAGGTTGATGTGGTGCAAATGGAAGGATGTGAATTTTGGTACCGGCTTCCTTTTTTTCTCATCTGTAAAATGAGGAGGTCGAAGTTGGTAATTAACGGCCACTGTTTTCTCCACACTTATCATAAACCAGGCTTTTTACAAGCATGGTTTCATATAATCCTCCCTCAGAAGAGCCCTGTGAAGGAGGGACCATTATTAGCTCCAATTTACAGATGAGGAGGCTGAGGCTTCGAAAAGATTATGTAACTTTGTGTAGGGTGGTCCGTGTCCAAAGTCCACATGGTTTCCATGATGCTAGTCTGCGCTCTGAGGGGCCTCCCGGCTCTAGTAGTCAGAGATTCCTAATAAGGGACATTTGAAAATGTTGTCTCTATTTGCTTTGTCTTTTAAGAATGGGAGATGAGGAGTGCCTGGGTGGCTCAGTTGGTCATCTGCTTTGGCTGGTCAAGATCTCAGGGTCCTGGCATTGAGCCCCACATGAGGCTCCCTGCTCAGCAGGGAGGCTGCTTTTCAGTCCCCCTGCCCCCCCTTTCTCTCTCTCTCAAATAAGCAAATAAAGTCTTAAAAAAAAAGAATGGGAGATGAATTAAATATTCTTGTATGTGAAACGGCAAGGAAAATGAAGAGAGGTCAAATATGAGTTATGATACTAATGACCTTTCTTTTCCCCTGACATTATTGGGCTAGAATCACTGCAGAAAGTGTGCAAAAATACACTAAAGGTAATGTCCACTCAGATCTGATGACACCCACAGCCCATTTCATTTGCCTTTGGCGTTACAGATAATCTGAATACTTTGTTCTTTCTGTCCCTTTTGGGAACGTTGCTAAAGCAATTTGCAAGGACACTGTGAAGGATTTTATTTAGAGGGGACAAGAGTTCACTTTGAAAAGACCCAAGAAAGAATTAGTAAGAGATACTGAAGTCAAGTTCCATTAAAAAAACCCTGCTGGGATTCTGATTTGGACTGTACCAGCTTTATCGATTCATTCAGGAAGAATTGAGTCTTTACAACACTATCCCCTTCCATTCAGACATGTTGGGGGACTTTCCCTTTATTTTGGTCTTTAGATTAATATAAAAATCTGGCAAATGTGCTAGACTGAAAAGAAATAGTTGTTTGAAATGATAAAAGGATCATTTCTCAAATGACATTTAGATCTAGATACTATGCCTCTGAACAGTTTTGAATGGGGTAGCTTGGGTTATTATTTATGTTCACAGTAAGATCATCTCCTGTCTAGGTTTCTGATTTCACTAGTTGTTTCAAACACGCCATCAAAGACAGTATTTGGCCTGGTGATCAGGCCTGAAAAAAAAATAAGGCCTTGCTAATGGCAAAACATAACATAGCTTGTCTGTGCAAATATTATTGTAAAGTCCTGCTGCTTATAGTTGGACCACAGGGGGAAGTCATTATTTCACAAACCTGTGAAGTATGTTTAACACACAAAAGCTCGTTACACGGTCAATGAAGAACAGTTGTTTTCTGCCCTTCCATAAATAACTAATGCCAGGAGAAGCTTGGCTATCTGTTTCAGCTTCTTGTTACAGGAGAATAAAATGAGCAAGGCCTAAGTATCAGTACCTACAAACAGAGCTGTCACGTTCAATGCTACTTGGTTTCAGACAGCTTCATTTTCATGCTTTTAGTGCTTTTTATGTCGTAATTTGAATCTGTCGACCACACTGTATATGTTTCCGTTTTCCATTTCCATATGTTTATCTATTCTGTTTCTAATTGGGTTGGCAGTCCTGGGTAGGACTTAGGACCAAGGACGCCTGATGTCGTGGCAAATGCTGTAGTCCAGGAGTCACGAGAACTGTGGTAGGCGATCCAAGCTCTAGTTAGTTGTGGGACACGGAAAAGTCATTTCACCTGAATCTACTTCTCCACCTGTAAAATAGGGATAATAATCCCTTGTCTTCCTAATTAGTAAACAATTGTGGAAGTGTTCTCCTTAAAATGTCAGGCAGCTGGCTGGGGGAATGTTTTGTTCCTGGGTAGGAGTGCTGGAGGGTTTCTGATGACAAGAAGTTTGACAAGGTTTGTTTTGGCCTTGAAAAGATGAGAAAGCAAAGTTAGAAATTGTATGGATCCATTTGGTTTCCTTTTTGGAAATGTAGCTCTTCTTCCATCTTCGTCCTGGGTGTGGTTAACTATAGAGCAAAGGGGAGATGGAGTATATGATTAAGGTAGCCAGGACCATCTGCGTTAATGAATAACTTAAGTGATAAAGATTTTAAACAACTGAAGTAGTTTCTGGGTCTGATAACTCAATCTATGTCATTAGTACATATATATATGTATGTGCATAGGTATGTATGTATACAGAGTCATACATACCAATAAAAGCTGAAAGCTTTGGGCTCTTTATACCTTGTAAAGTTGGAACAACTTCACTAAGCTAAGGAGATTACGTAGTTGAAGAGGTCTGGGCTAAATGACAGATTTGGTAGAGATGGACAAAAGTACCATTTATTTATTCATCCATTCATTTAGAGAGGGAGAGGGGACTGAGAGAGAATCCTCAAGTAGACTCCAAGCCCAGGGGCCATCAACAGGCTCTATATCATGACCCTGAGATCAGGACCTGATCTGAAATGGAGTGGGAGGCTTAACAGGCTGAGCCACCCCAGGGAGGGGGGCCCCCTGACAAAAGTACTCTCTAATGACAAGTGCTTCCTGGTCCAACAGATTGACTTACATGCTACACGGGGTCTGTCCCGAGTCTGTGTTTTAATTCCCTGACTAAACAGTAAATTTGTTGAGGGCCGGGATGATCATTCCTCCAATTTTATTTGTGTTAACACTGCCGTGGATGACAGTGTTCTGTACCCTGCAGGTACCCAGTGAATTATATAGCTGACAAATGATTACTTATTTCTAGTATTACAACAAGATCTCATAAAATAAACACGACGAACTTGTTGTTTGAAGTCCCGAACTTTCTAGGTCAATCTCAAAAAAGGAAGTTCATGAGTGCTATAGTAACATTTGTAGATATATTATATGTAAGTGGGTGAGCCTGTTGTAAATTGGCTAAGTAATCCCAGTTCAGAGTAAGTAACACTCAAGAGCTGTCTGTAGCACTATGCTCTCTAATTGTGGGCCCCTGACCACGCATAGTGTCACCTGGGATGTTTATTTAAAAATCAAATTTTTCAGCCCCACTCAGATCCTAATCATGGTATCTGGAGGCTGTTTGGAATCTTCCAGTCACCCATATTTTAACAAGCACCCCAGATGCTCTGGATGCATAATAAAGCTTAAGAATGACTCTCGTCTATAATCTGGAGGGGTGACAGACACGTGTACTTCTATGGGAAGATGGAAAACAGCAGGAGAAATGAAATGTCCACCACCAGCAGGAAGAGGAAGTTAGTCCTCCATTATGCATCAGGGAACTTGGAAGAACGTCGGTGTTTTACTTCTTCTGGTGATAAATTCTTGGCAGTTTGTCGCGGCTCATTTACAATTGTGGTCTATCCGTTTGGCAGTCCAGAGACAGGTCACCAGAATCTTAACTTTTAACAGCAATTTCTCAAATCTCTTGGGAACGGTCTTTGTAGGACTTGCCCCTAGGCTACGATCATGGCCAGGAAAATGTCATCGTGCTGCAGTGACTTCTCCTTATCAATTGTGGGTCTTTGGCCATGTCACCGCGGTGGAAAGAAAAGGCAGCCAGTGAAACACAAGCGGGAGGGAGCGGGTGGGGCGGGGGTCTTTTAACGCGGCGAGAGGCGAGGTTAAAGGAAAGGAGGCAGTAGCTCCGGCTTGGAGGAGCAGGATGCCTTTAATCAAAGAACAGGATCTTCGTCTGCAGAAAGAGCAGCAGTCCAGAGATGAGTATCTCTAAAGGGCAGCTGGAAGATGACCCGAGGGGAACTTTCCTCCCGGGGCTGAGTCCTAGGAAGCGAGCACAGGTGCGGGCGTGGGCGCGCTCCAAGCCTCGCTGTAATCAGATAGTTGCTGGGCCCTTCCGAAAACGCAGTAGATAACGCGGCTGGCCCGCCCGCCCAGCGGCTCGGAAGCAGGAGCGCGAGGCTGCGGCGAGCCAGCAAGGAGCCGTTAGCCGACTCGGGGAGCCGGCAGCGCCCCTCCCCTCGCCTTGGGAAGCCCGCTGGGCCCCGCCTCCGCGGCTGACGTCCGGAGCGAGCGGAGGCGGGAGCGTGGGTGGGCCGAGACGTCGGCCGCCCGCGATTCGGCCGGCTCAGCCACACCACCGCGCGCCCCCGCTCCGCCCGCCCCTCCGGGCGCGTCTTTTCCGGGCTCGCGCCGCGGCGCCTCGTCCTGCCTCAGCCGGCTGTCCGGGTACGCGCGCGCCGCTGCGGCTTTTTCTCCGGCCTCCGCGGCGCGCCCCTCTCGTCCCAGCCAGCGCTAGCGGGCACGCGGCTCTTCCGTGGGCTTCCCGAGTGCCAGGCGCCGGCCGGCTGCGAAGACACCGCGGGCCGCGTCTCGGGTGAGTAGCCCTCGCTGCTGACCCCCCGTCGTAATTAGCACACGAGCTCTGGCCGCCCCACTGTCCCACACCTGAGCCCTGCCGGTGAGGTGGAGGGGATGTCCCAGTTCCCGGAATACGCTCGCTTTTTTCTGGAGCCGGGCCGAGCTATCGGCCCGCCTCCTCCCCGCCCCAACCCCAGTCACGGGGCCCGGAAAGATTTCCTAGGGTCTCTGCATCTTCTCCGCAGAGGTCCAGGGGCCTTGAGAACCCGGCCTGCCTCTCTTCCTGCCGCCCACCGCTCCCCACCCTGCGAGGGCCAGAAGCATCCTCCCGACAGGGCTCCGGTGCTTTGCCCTGATCCTTTCCGAAAGAGCACCTCAAGTACTTGCCAGACCTCCAAACGACCTTTAGGGCGCCTCTAGACTTCAACACCATCTTGTCCCCGCTGCGTTGCTCTGGCTCCGAGGGCTAGGGGACCTATCTGGCCTTAGCAGCATCCGCCCTTCGGATTTGAGGGATGCCCTGGCTTCTGATCTCCTTTTAGCTTCCGTATCTTTAGGTATGTTGGAACACGGCTGAATTCTAGCAGAAGCACGCTCATATTTTTTCCTGTTTTTTTTCTATCTACATCCCTGTCCTCATGAACGCTGTATATTTAGCATTAGCTTTAATCACTTCCTCTTCCTCTCCTTTGAGTACCCTACAGAAAGAATTGCGGCCGATGTCTATAGCACAGAGAAAAATCGAGGAGAATATGATTCATTGCCTAACCCCCATTAAGGGGTTACATATTTTAAATAGGACGTCATTTCTCCTCCGCACTCCAGCATCTCCTCCTTCAAAGGCATTTTTCCACCCTCTTGAAGTGGGTTTTGCTCTAGCGTCTCACCTTAAAAATAATCAGCCATCGCTCCCAGAAACGACGGTGAGATGCAGAATAAGGGCAAAATGGCATTTGAAAAATGAATCTCTTTGAAAGAGCAAGCAGTCTGCTTTATTGGTAAATGGCTTAACCGAAGCCTCAGTTCATCTACTAAAATGAGGATGTTAGACTGGAGCACAATAAGGTTTCTCTAGTGTTTTGATTCTAGGACTTGACAAATTCATGCTCAGTCCCATATTACTGCATAATGGAGGTTTAACCTAATTAAAGCCCCATTTCCTGGTAGTTGCTGGTCACTTTAGTTTTCCTTGGATTTTGCCTCTTAACAGTTTTTACTATCCTTCATACATAGGCTGCGTGCAAGTGGAGATTCAATTACAGGACCATCATCAAACATATCGGTCAAGCTTTTTATGGCATAATACCTTCTTCCTTGAATTGTAAAATAGCTTTTTCAATTGGAGCCATTAAAGTGCAAGACATATAAGTCTCCTGTTGGAATTAACACCATCTCCACCATTTAGGTGGAGGATGAAACATCAGACCGTTAGTATACTTGCACCATAGAATAAAGTACCATTTGTTCTGATGTGGGAAGAAATTTGACACCTAAAAGTTCATGGGAAGGTGTAATGCAACAATTAAAAGCTTTCCCCCTCCCTGAAAACCCTATTAAAACAAGTGATTCAGATGAACATTTTTGTTTGGGTTTCAGGTAGCGGTGGGATGGGTGGAGGAGAAAGGAGAGTCTTGTCCAATTCAGTAAAAGGAGAAATGGGACCCTGGAGAGGCTCTGGATCCAGCTGTAGTGAATTGTATGACCCTGAACAAGTCACTTAACCTCTCTTCATTTTTGCATCTGTCAAAGCATTGTGATGATTGGCAGACTGAGCCATAAGCCCCCTAATTTGAATTCTTTGTTCTTATACTGAAAAAAATTACATAATGAATCTGTTATGTGATTATATGATATAAATTGCATTAACGCTCTGCCATAAGTCCTTAGTTTTACTGCTTGTTTAGAATGTTTTCCTCAAAGATCTGCATATACTTATTCTAACATATGTGTGCATAATTCTTAATTCATCCTTATCCAATGAGTGAAGATGATACGTGGAAGTCTGTAAATCGGGAAGCATTTAACAAAGTCAGGTATTGTTAGCTTCTGCTTGCAAGTGAAATGTGTGCATACCACACTTTTTTTTTTCTTAACGTTCATGGCTTTTAGAAGTTGGAAAGTGATTGTGTACATACCGCCTACTGCCTTGTAACTGTAATTGACTAGGAATTTTAAAGAATATGCTGGCATCTCATTCATTCATTGTATCACTCATTGAATTTATCTCATTCCTTCAGCTGTCACTTATTTTGTGCCAGGCCACCAGGATACAATAGTTAAGAAAACCATCTTATGACTTTATAGTCTGGGATGGTTCTGGCGGGAGTTGTGAAGATATATATATATATATTTTTTTTTGTATTAATTATATGATTATATTAATTGTAGCCTATAGCTTCTTTTCCTGGCATTACTTTTTCTCCCCCTTCCTTGACTTTCAATCCCTGAGATGGTAGCAAAAATAAAAGCTTTATTTTTCCATTCTTATCACTGGCTGGTGTTCTATACTCTATTTGTCTTTTAACTCTTCATTTTGAGGTAGCTATATATTTTTTTAAAAGACTTTATTTACTTATTCATGAGAGACACAGAGAGGCAGAAACACAGGCAGAGGGAGCAGCAGGCTCCATGCAGGGAGCCCTATGTGGGACCCAATCCCCGGTCTCCAGGATCATGCCCCAGGCTGCAGGTGGCGCCAAACTGCTGCGCCACTGGGGCTGCCCTTGAGGTAGCTATAGATCTCCTCCACTTCTAAGAAACAATACCCTTTATCTAATTTTCCCCAGTGGTGACATCTGCATAGCTGTGGTATAATATCACAATAAAGAAATGGAAATAGATACAATCCATCCACCTGATTCAGAGATCACCAATTTTACATGCACTCATTTGCGTTTGTGTATTTAGTTCTGTGCAGTGTTATCACATGCATAAATTCATGTAACCACCTCCAGGGTGAAGATACAGTTGCATCACCACTAAGATCCCTGGTGTTGCCCTTTTATAGCCACAGCTGTCTCCCTCCCTTGCTGACCCCAGGCAGCTGCTAATCTGTTTTCCAAGTCTATAATTTCATCATTTCAAGAAAGCTATATAAATGGAACCCTACATTATGTAACTTTTTTATATGGGCTTTTTTTTTTTTTCACTCAGGGGAGGTCCCTGGAAATTCTTGTGGGGAGAATATCTTGTATCCAGTTAGTTCCTTTTCATTGCTGAATCCTATTCCATAGTGTGGACCTACCCCAGTTTGTTTCAGCATTTACTGATTGAAGGACATCTGTCGTTTCCTGTTTTTTGTTCTGAACCAATTATAAATAAAGCTCCTATGAACGATTGTGTACTGATTTTTGTGTGAACATAAATTTCCATTTCTCTGGGATGATATACTGGTTGTAAGGTAGTTGCATGTTTCATTTTAAAAGCAACTGCCAAACTGTTTTCCAGAGCGCTGGTACCATTTTACATTCCACCAGCGATGTATGAATGCTCTTCACCCTTGCCAGCATTTGCTGTTGTTACTATTTTCTGTTTTAACCATTCTGATTGGTGTCTATTGATATCAATGACTTGTCATCTCTATGTCTCCGTAAGTGACATGTAAGTTCATGTATTTTGTCCATTTTCTAGTTAGATTTTTTTTTTCTGTTCTGAGACTTCTTTATATATTCTAAATACTAGTCCTTTGTTAGGTATGTGGTTTGCAAATATGTTCTAGTCTGTAGCTTATCTTCATCCTCTTCATGGGGAGTTTCAAAGAACAAAAAGTCTTTTTGCTCTCAAGAGGTCTTATATGCCTTTGTTATTTAATTTTATTCCTTGCTATTCTGTATAAAATTCAATATTTCTGTAAGCAGTTGAACAGTTTTTTCAACAATCCTGGAGCTCAAATGTATTCTGTGAACAAATGGCCTTGATGGCTGAGTGTGAATACGTACTCACATGTGCTCTCACTATATTAAAATGGCTGCCATCTTTTGTGCCTTAAAAATATAATTTCTGCCTTACCAGGCTGTGAAATGTTAATATTTTAAAATTAAGTAGCTACGATGTGCCAAGGAGATTTTTGGTTTCACTTTCTAAATTTAAACTATTTTTGCAAAACTGTATAGTTTTTTTTTTTTTTGTATAGTTTTTTTAAATCAGGTTTTTGGTAAGTGATCCAGAGAACAAATTTGTGTTCTCATTTTAAATGTACTTTAAAAGTTCCTTCTCTGTTTCGAGTAGTGAGCTCATGAATCATGACTGTATTTAATTTACTAGGCTATTTACACTCCGTGTCGATTACCAGAATAATGAATAAAAGACTTGAATTTGTACATCTAAACTGTATGTTTTCCTTTTATAGTACTTAGTGTTCATTTTCTTTAAAAATAAGCATTAGCTTTGAGGGGACTTAAAATTTTATATTTTGAAAAATGGATGTGTTCCTTTTATGAGAAGAACTTACAGGAAAAGGTTAGTGATTAATTTTGAGAATATTCATTTCTGTAAGATGGTACTGAAATGATTACCTGTCCCTTCAGTGTCACCACATTTGCTCAAATAAGTGTACAGCTAGGGTAGTGGATTCCTGTTTGATGAAGATCAATCATCGGTATAAGGCAAGGGCTGGCAAAATACTGCTGGTTTCTAAACTGCCCACCACCTCTTTTTGTGTGGCTGCATTCAAAATACATTATTAGAGTTAAAACAGAGAATGTATGGCTCCAAAAGCCTATTTACTCTTGATTCTTGACAGAGAGAGTTTACCCAGAGATAAAGCAACCTCATAAATTATTGAGTCTCTGTGTTATAAAGGAAATTTAACAAACTTTACCTTGACTTTTAGGACCTTTTAGTTATATTTCCATGGGAAATTGTGGTTCAGAAGAGAATATTCATTTTGTTTACTAAGTCTGCAAGGCGCTGTGGTCTAGGAACAGCATTAAGGAATGGACGGAGGGTTGGAAAGTTGATTTTGTTAAGTGTGGGCTATTTCAGCATGATGTAAATTTTCAGGTATGGCAACTGGTGAGATTCAGAAAGTGGTCTACGCATTTGTGATGTCCTTCGGAGATCCTAATTGTAAGCTAGAGTGCTAATGATAGAGCCAGATACGGCAGTGTTATTGCTCCTGCTCCCAACACTATTCTCCAAACTCTAAATACATAGTAGTCTAAGCCTTATGAAGCTGCAATTAGACTTTTGGTTTACTGTTTTGTTTGCATAGCTTTGTTTTGTTAGTTCAAAGTTGACACTTCAGTTTTCTTAAATGTCCTATGGGTGATGTTGAAAATGGAAATTGAGGGGATGCCTAGGTGGCTCAGTGGTTGAGCGTTTGCCTTTGGCTCAGGGCATGATTCTGGAGTTCTGGAATTGAGTCCCACATTGGGCTTCCTGCATGGAGCCTGCTTCTCCCTCTGCCTGTGTCTCTGCCTCTCTCTCTCTCTCTATGTGTGTATCTCCTGAATAAATAAATAAAATCTTAAAAAAATGGAAATTGAATTGGGACAGTTGGCTCTACAATGAGGAAAAAATAGACCCTGCCTCCCATCATATACAAAAAGAAATTAAGGGTGTATTTTAAATATTTAGGTATATATTTAAAGAACTTCTAGGAGGCATAAGACCACCATAGCAGAGTTAAAATGGAAGTGACAGACTAGGGGAAAATACCATTTACCTATGCAGTAGAAACTTTAACTGGCTCACTATATTACATGATATTCTTTGTTTCCTTTGTGAAATAAACTGCACTAAACATTTGCTATTAGTAGGTTGGTCTCCAGTATGCTAGTATGCTTGGGGACCCACCATTAGAACAGATGCTTTTGGTACTTAACCTATAAAAATTTTCAGATGAAATGACACATTGTCTGGGATTTACTTCAAATTTTATGGGGACGGGGAGGAGTTGCGGAATGCATAGAGATATAAAAATTTAAAATTAGCACATGTGAATAATTGTTGAACTGGGTGATAGTTACATTCAAGTAATTAAAACAAATCGAGTGTCTTGGAGTTGATGAAAGCAAGTGACTACTGTCCAGGTAGGTGTGGGTAAGATGATAAAAGATTTGTACAAATAAGACTAAAAATCTAAAGTTTTCTTCACTTATAGTGCTTAGTGTCTTAGTCCTACATCTTCTAAGAGTTCAGCTCAAATTTCTTCACAATCAGTGGGCCTGGAGTTAAAGGTCTTGGTCTCTTGGTCCTCTATCAGAAGTTTGAAGAACATGTGCACATTGTCCACTGATGAAATGAAGGTAAAATGAAACGTTTGTCATGTGAATGCTTTTTATGATTGTTTACCTTAATTGACCTTTTCAATTAATCAACTGTTCCAAATAGCATTATCTACTATATACTCTGTTTTTTTTTCTTCAGATCGCATAAATCTTATGCCTTTTATGAAAAAGGCTTCTATATATAATATCCATGATATATAAAGAGCTGCTACACATCAATAAGAAAAAGGCACACATTAGAGAAAGTAGCAGAGGGTGGTGAATTGGCATTTCCCAGAAAAGAAAAATGATGAATAAGAGAAGAGATGCTCAAGTTCCCTCTAGTAATCTGGGAAATAAAAACCATTTTTCACCAAATAATTGGCTACACTAAATATAATATCCACTTTTAGCAAAGAAATGGGTACTATCATACCCTGTTACTGTGAGTGCAGATTGTATAGCTTCTTGATAAAAAATACTCAAATCCTCTCATTTTATTTTATTTTATTTATTTATTTTTTATTTATTTATGATAGTCATACAGAGAGAGAGAGAGAGGCAGAGACACAGGCAGAGGGAGAAGCAGGCTCCATGCACCGGGAGCCCGATGTGGGATTCGATCCCGGGTCTCCAGGATCGCGCCCTGGGCCAAAGGCAGGCGCCAAACCACTGCGCCACCCAGGGATCCCAAATCCTCTCATTTTAAAATGTACATATATTTTGACCCAGGAATACTATTCAGAAACTAGGGAAATATCTGTGCATGTATAAAGATACCTATAAGGCTTCACTGAAGTGAAACTGGTCATAACAGTGAAAACTTCACAGCAACCTGAATGTCCATCAATACGGGAATGATTTAAATAATAATATGCTGTTCTATGGCATACCATAGGGCTATTAAAGAAACCCTCAGATTGACCTAGACAAACTGACATAGGAGTTCTAAAGTACACTGTTGAGAGAGGAGGGAATCAATACTGACCACATCCCATGATTCCACTTAACCTAAAAACAACGGCAGAACCTTACTGTATGTATGGATAATACAAAAAGGTCTAATTGATACACACCACGCGTAGTTATCTCTGGGGGGAAGAGAGTGTTGTTTTACCCAGTACAGATCCATGGTGAGTTTCTAAATATGTGATTGCTATTTTGACAGTAATTATACAGATTAATAGTATGAAACATTAACACACTGGAGGATATTTATAATACGATCCTGATATTATGAATTACATGATGACACACTGCTAGAAATGTAGTGCCTTCGTTTAGTGAGTGCTTGGGTATTTTTTTTTTGTAATTTCTCTCTTTGTTAAAGTACTATTTGTATTTCTTAGATTTTCTACACTAAAAATATAAGTATAAAGAAGTATAAGGGCATTGTAATTCCATACCCAGAGAGATCTGTTGCCAACTTTTGGGTATATATGTTTGTTTACACATGTATGAGCATTTGCATATACACATATGCACAAGTGCAAACATGTATCATTCTACAAAAATGGGTTCTTTTTGTTTATATCGATTTGTAACTTGCTTCCTTCAACTTGGCATTATATTGGGGCATCTTTCAGGATTGGTAACTGAATAAGTGAAAAAGACCTCCTGGTGGGAAAGGAAACACACTGCCATGTAAATACAGTGTTCTAGTTAAAATAACTGGTTTCTAGGGCAAACTGTAATCTTACAAAAAAGAAAAGTCATGGCCACCAAAAGTAAATAACGAAGGAATTTAAAAATTCTCAATGGTGAACCAGTTCAGGTCTGTTTTGAATTTAACAATGAGCACGTTCTTTAAATTGTAGTTACTAGTAATGATGTATAAGTGCAATATATCAAAATGTCATTAGCAATCTGTTTTGAATTAGGTTTTTTGTGTTTGTTTCTTTTAGAGGAGGACTGAGGGATGAGGGGCAGGCACAGAGATAGGGGGAGAGACTGACTCTTAAGCAGGCTCTATACCCAGCATGGAGCCCGAAGCCCAAAACAGGGTTCAGTCTCCCAACCCTGAGTTCATGGCCTGAGCCAAAATCAAGAGTTGGATGCTTAACTGACTGGACCACCCAAGCGCCCCAAGGAGTTTGGTTTTAATAAGGGTTTTAAAGCTGAACTTGAACAGTTGCTTTGATTCAGAGAACAACCAACTGTTCTAATTTTTGGTAAAGGTGTGAGCATAATTGTATGATTTTACAAGTTCTAAAAGTGAAGAAAATCTAGGTTATAGCCACATGGCTCTTTGTCTATGGTATCTTCATCTGTAGTATATAAAATTGAATATTAGAACTGTGTTGGAGGATCAAATTTGATTTGGGCAAGTATGTGTGCATTCTGCTCTCTCATGTCTTCTAGAAGCATTTTTAAAAATTTATTAAAGTAATCTCTACACCCAACATGGGGTTTGAACTCACAACCTAGAGATATCAAGAGTTGCATGCTCTTCCAACTGAGCCAGCCACGATCCTGTCTACAAAGCATTTATTAAGCACATCCACTGAAGGTTCATTATAACCTCTTCTGGGTTTATGCTGTGAACTTGGAGGTGAAAATTTTACCTTACTTTATGTTACACTGAATACATTTTGATACTGTAAC
The DNA here is from genome assembly GCF_053574225.1 of Canis aureus. Taxonomy (NCBI): domain Eukaryota; kingdom Metazoa; phylum Chordata; class Mammalia; order Carnivora; family Canidae; genus Canis; species Canis aureus. The sequence continues at coordinate 41,085,530 of NC_135649.1, forward strand.
CATTTTTAATAAATTCAGTAGAGTACCAAAAGAAGAGTCTACTTTGCAGACAATGGTGTGAATGTGAAGACCCATTGTAGCTGCTTGTGTTTTTTGCTACGGTAATTGATACATCATTCATTTTCTCCAAAGCTGTGCACCTTAGGTTATTGGGAGCTGATTTTGCAGCATGAGGATTTTTCTCTCATGGGTTCTGTCAAGGCAGCAGATTTTACAGAGGAGTCAGGATAGAGGTTCTGTATTTCCCACTTGATTAGTGAGAAGGGCATGTGAGATTTACTGAGGAGGCATTGAAAACATTACTGGTAGATTCTAGTGGTTGTGAAGTTAATGCAGTGGAATGCTGGTGAAACACCTGTTTTCTTTTAGGGATTCTGTTTATTGCCTTCCATATGTGGTTAAAGGATTTTAATACAGTAAAATGATAGGGTTTTCGAAGGACCTCTCCCTGGAGGTACCTGAGTGATGAGTCGTCAAAGAAAATCTGTAGAAATGAGCAGAGCTGCTACCGTTGAGATGGTGTTCATTCACTCTGTTCATGATATGTTAGTTTCTGCTTCGCAGATGAACTGAAAGCTGAGCATTTCCCTCAGACAGGAAACAGGAACTTGGTGAATGAACTTAAAATTCAGTTGTGGCTTTGAAAACCAAAGAAGACAGAAGCAGCACTAATATCTCATGGGATAAAGCCAAGTAAAAGACACTGTGTTCCACATGACCACCGAAGATACCGAGAAGTTGCTTAAAACAATAGTTGAAAAATCATAACTTGACTGAGGGGTCAAACTGGACAGAGCTAGCTATAAAGAATGGTCAGATGAATGTGTTTCAGGCAAAATAGAGCAGGAAAGAGAAAAGCAGGCCCGGGAAAATGGCATTCTTATACCTAGAACCACAGAAGCCTTTAGGATTTGGCCAATTAAAAGATTGGTCTAGTTTGGCTTAAAATCTTTGGTAAAATATTTGGGATTCCCTTGGTGGCTAGGCAGTGCCTTATAAGAGTAGGTTAGAGTTTCTGTGAAGTAAGTCATTTCCATAATCAGGAAACTAGAAAAGGAGTAGAGTTTAGACTCATTGTTGGTGAATTATAGCAATCCACAGAAGGGAAGCTATGTGGTGTTTATTTCCCCAAATAGAAATGTAATCATTAACATATTCATTCAAATACAGTTAAATTACACATTTTTAAAATATTTTATTTATTCATAAGAGAGGCAGAGACATAGGCAGAAGGAGAAGCAGGCTCCCCACGGCGAGCCCAATGGGGAACTCGATCCCAGGACCCCGGGATCACGCCCTGAGCTGAAGGCAGACGTCTGCTCAACTCAAATTCTCCCCCAGAAATTTTTGGATTCCTAGGTTTTGTCATTAGTGTCAAGTATAAAGGCCAGGAGTTTTATGTGGAAGCAGATTTTTAATTTATATACATATTTACATTAATTTTAATGTTCGCTTGACCACTGACAGATTGTTGAGTATTAAAATGTTTGTAGGTTAGTTGTTTTCTTTGGGAACTACCAGAGAATTTATTCTTTACAGGTGGTATCCCTTAAAGTAGTTGGAGAAGACTTCTTCCCCCCGCCCCCCCCAAAAAAAGTAGTTGGAGAAGAGACAGCTGCAAAATGGAAACCCTCTCGAACCCCCTGCTGTTGTTTTTATTCCTGTTTTGAAATGGAGTTCCCCCACCTCACTCTCACGGCATGTATTTTGGGACCACATGAGTAGAAGTGAATGGGGGATGATCCTTGACCCCAGGCATACAGAATATTCACTGGGTTTAGAATGACACTTGCACCAGTCCTGCTCGCTGTCTGGAATCCTAGCTGGGTGGGGCCTACCCTGGATCTGCCATAAGCCTAAGTGCGTGGCCAGGGCGCCACGGTGGAAAGAACATGGATCAGTGCCCAGATAGCTCCCCAGTCCCTGTTGCCTCTCACCGGTGGCCTGCATTTACATCCTGGTTCTTTGCTAACCTGAAACTTTTGTGTGGAGTGAGATTGACCTACGGTTGTTGCAGTGATAACATTTGGTGAAATGAGAGAGCTGTCTCTCACACAACTCTCAGTTGATCTTGTTCTCAGAAAGCCTCTAACCCTAAAGATGGCAGGTTTTCAAATCTCTTAGGGAGAAAGTGCTTGCGTACCATCTTGTTCTCAAATGAGGAAGACTGATCACCTCCCTCTCTGCCTTTGATTGAAGGGATGTGTTGCTTAAGGCACAACAGGCAGGAAAGAGGAAGTGGATGCTATACTGGGGCATTACCAAAGGAGTAGGAGGTGGCAGTGAATATATGATCTGTACCATCTGTACCCAGAACATACCTTAAAGTTTGAAAACCTGGAATCTCACCTCCAGTTTGTGCTATAAAGACATATTTTAACAACAGAATGTAGCCTATGAGGTTCCTTAAGCTAAGAAAATATATATATATATATAGTATACTATATATATACTTTACCGGTGCTGCCCAATTGCTTATAATATATATAAGCTAAGAATATATATATATATGTGTGTGTGTATATATATGTATATATATATGTGTGTGTATATATATATATATATATATAGAGAGAGAGAGAGAGAGAGAAGCCCTGCCGTGTTTAATTCAGTGATATCCGCAGTCTCCAGTGGACATCTGCAAAACTGAGTCAAAACTCTTATCTTTTTCAAAGGTAGGATTGTTACATAACATGTGTTGCTTTACTGATCTTGAGATGGAAGCAACTCATTTTTATTGAATGGGTAATTAACCAAAGACTTATCCTTTATTTTGTTGCTTTTGTTTTTCTATTGAAGTATAGCTGACAACATTATATTAGTTTCAAGTGTACAACATAGTGATTCAACATTTATATGCATTGCAAAATGATCACCACGATGTCTAGTCACCATCTGTCACCATGCATAGGCAACTCTTTCTGAAGCAGGTAATTTTGGTTGAAAGAACTGTTTTTCAACCTAGAGTTAATTTCTCTAACTTTGTACCCCTCCAAGCTAATGTAACACTGCAGTAACTTTCTGTGTACCTTCTCTTCTAGATGTTACAACATTTTGTCATGAGATCATGAGAAAAAGTTTTTGCATTGCGTAGAGCAATTCAAAATTTGCTTAGGATGCAAAATTGCTTCTTAGATTTGTTGCCTCTGATGCTGACCTCCACCTCTGGTGTGAAAAAAAAGCAGTGATGTTTCAAAGTAGCACAGTTACATATTTGGCTTGCATAAAATTGTTCTGTGGGATGGTCATCTAAACTGTGGGAATTTGTGTTGAGTTTGGTACTTGGCCAAGTCTGGGGCTGTGTCCTGCTATTGCTAGACCTTTAAAATCATTTTTTTTCTCTTGCCTTTACCGGTGCTGCCCAATTGCTGCTGAAAGATCAGGACGTTGCCTGGGCTTGGTACCAGGCACTGACCCTCAGTGCCCCTCTCTTCTACTCGCTGGCACAGCAGTCCTGGGAACCCTAGGATGGAGATGTTTGAAATGTTTTGATAATACCTTTTCTAATTCTTTAAAAATCTGGCCGGTAAACCACTGCCCCGTAACCATCAGTCCTGAAGATGTATAGTAAGTAAACAGAGAATTCTGGCTTTAAAACCTTCCACTGGATTCGCCTTGGTTTTGCTTTTGAGGAAGAGTAAGAAGCAGATTATCCCATATACCTCTAAAATCAAAGCGCCTTCTTAACCTTTTACTGCTCCTCACCTGGTTGCAGATGCTTCAAGGAGGATTGAATTGCAACCTACTTTATTTTTTTATTTTTTTTTTGTAACCTACTTTAAAGGTGATATATTTTAGATTGAACGTTGACAGAAATAATTGCAAAGGGGCATCTTCTAGGCAAATTACATTGCCGTCGCTGCAGAAGTTCAGTGCTTCGGGGATACATGGGCAATATCTGCTAGTAGTAAATAGCACAGTGTTGACATTGTAGCAAGTTTCTTGGCTGACCTTTGTATGGTGCTTACTCCTCCTCCCTTAAGCAGCAGTGGTTCATGGCTGTGGGAAGAAGACTCCAGCTCTGCTTGGAAGTTTCTAGTGCTCTGGTGCTTCTCTTTGAATCAATTTTTTGAAATTCTTTTTGTGGGTCTCATCCTGTGCAAAACTGTCTTATGTTGAGGCATTTTAAATACTGAAGTAACAAAACCTCTAATTAATAAAAGCTCTGTTGGAGAGGCACCTGGGTGGCTCAGGGGTTGAGCGTCTGCCTTTGGCTCAGGGTGTGATCCCAGGATCAGGGATCAAGTCCTGCATCCGGCTCCCTGCGAGGAGCCTGCTTCTCCTTCTGCCTATGTCTCTGCCCCTCTCTCTATGTGTCTCTCATGAATAGATACATCTTAAAAAACCCACCTCTGTTGGGTATGTTCTGCAATGGAACTAGCATATTCCAAATTTATGCTTGCCATGGTAGTGGTGTAACCCAAAGGCAATGCTACTTGTAATACCTGGCTAGTGGTCTGCAGGTGAAATTAATTGTGATATTTTCGCTCTGGGTTTGTCTTCCAGCTCTGCACTAGTACTTTATTGTTTTTTAGAGACTCACTTTCATTCTTTGGCTTTGGAGACTTTGCCTAAGTATTTGAAGGAAGTTTTTAAAAAGTACTGGGTGTTATTCTGTATGTTAGTAAATTGAACACCAATAAAAAAAAATAAATAAAATAAAATAAAATTTTGATATTTACAAAAAAAAAATAAATAAAAAGTACATTTTAGACAAGCCAACTAAGACCTAAGCAGTAACAGGTATATAAATGGGTAATCTCAGAGGGTAGCTGTTGTTTGTAGCTTTTAAAAAAGTATATACTTGTCTGGTTGGGCTGTTATAGGGTTGAGGGCTGCCTCATGGGTGACCCTCCTTTCCTATTCTACCTATATGTCTGTTCTTTGTGTTAGTCCACTTAAATATTATTTACTGAATAGTAAGCTCCACAAAGACAGGGCATAGTATGTGCTCACTGAATATTTTTTGAACAAATGCATGCACACACACCTGTAATGGCCCAGGATTTGGGAGGCTAGGTTTTAAAATATATGACAAAGGAAATGAGTTGTTACGGGCTGTACTTATTTTTAATTCCTTTCTTCAAATAGAAATGTTAGTATGGTGGTGAGTCTTCAGCAATGATGATATTTTTTTAAGATTTTATTTATTTATTCATGAGAATACACAGAGAGGAGAGAGAAGCGGAGAGGCAGGCTCCATGCAGGGAGCCCAATGTGGGACTCGATCCCGGGTCTCCAGGATCACGCCCTGGGCTGAAGGCTGCGCTAAACCGCTGAGCCACCGGGGCTGCCCCAGCAATGATGATATAAAACCAAAAAGAAGAGAGACTTAACCATTTGTTTCCTGCTTCTATGCCCAATAGGGTGACATCACTTTTACATTTAGGGGAGGCCATATTATATGACAGTCTTTACACCTTTCTGTTGTCATGCTAGAGGGCACAGGAACTTCCTGTCAAAGTTGTTTTATTTCAGCATGTTCTCATTTATATGTAGGGCTCTTTTTAACCAAATATATTCCTTGTTCTAGAGTTTTCAGATGTGATCTTAATATGGCTTATTTTGCAAAATAAATGCTTCATTTTGTAATAATTTTAGATTTGCAGCAAATTTGTAAAGATAGCTCTTACATCCTGTACATCTTTTCCCAGCTCCCGTTTAATGTTAACATTTTATGTAACAGTATAGTACTAAAACTATACTTATGGTTTATGGTTTAAACCATAAAATTTATTTTGATTTCTCAAGGTTTTCTACCAGTCTTTTTTTTCTGTTCCAGAATGCAAAATTGTTATACATGTTTCTTTCTTTTTTTACTTATTTATTTATTTGACACAGAGACAGAGCGAGCAAGCAAGAGAGCAAGCACAAGCAGGGGGAGTGACAGGCAGAGGGAGAGGGAGAAGCAGGCTCCCCGCCCAGCAAAGAGCCCGACTTGGGGCTTGATCCCAGGACCATGAGATCATGACTTGAGCCAAAGGCAGATGCTTAATCAACTGAAACACCCAGGTGCCCCTATGCGTGTTTATTTCAGAAAAGACAAAAAGATAAAAAAAGACAAAGTATGGATAATTCCCCTAAACGGAGCCAGCTACTGATATTTTTAATACATATCCTTCCACATTTTTTTTTCTGTAGAGAATAGAAATCCATTCCCCCTCCAAATAAACCTTTGGATTTCCCTAAAAGACAGGTCACAAAATGTGTTTTATATACTGTTTTATAATTTGATTTTTTATACACTTAATAGAGCATTTTTTACATGTACATCTTCCATTGTCTGATATTTTTAATATAGATTAATCTGTTCCCTTAAGACATTTTGTTGATTCCATTCCTGAACTTAGTTAATTCTTCATAACTTAAGACCAAACTATGCATGTGTTCTCAAACCGCCTCCCCCCATAAACCTGAGAAGAATTTTTCTCAGTAACAGTGGCTCATTAAGCCTGTGATTCCAAATACCTGTATATTAGGTTGGACCATTTGAAATTGCTGTTTTCTGGCATGTAACAGGATTTTGACTATTGGCAATTTTGTATAGGTCATCCTAATAGTTTGAAAAAGCCTTCTAGATTATTCTGATCCCTTTCTCACCATTCTGATTCCGTTGAGAATCCCTGGCCTCTCACTGTACTGCGTATCTTGGCATTTAGAATGGTTAGCTAACACAAACATTTTGTCAGGCAAAAATGTTGACAAACTCCCCTTCCAGGTGTTGCTGATAAACAGGATCCTTAAGACCTATGCCCGTGTTAATAACATATGCCGAAAACTTGAACTCCAGTGAATTGCATCTGCCCATCTGTATAAGGAAAATAGACTTCTGAACTTTTAACTCAAGCTATATGTAAGATCACCCGATGGCTTGGTCTCCTAGTTCCATATCTGTATTGGATAGCCAGGGACACTGGTGCCACCCAGTGGTACCTTATAGAGGAGCAGCTAATGATGCTTTACCACTCTCCAACATATCAAATTCTTTAATTTTTTCCCCTCTTTCTTTTATGAATTTCTATGTTCATGGTCTCTCCTTTTCTTCCCTTCACCTATGCCAGGGCACTTACGGGTTTCATTTACCCCAGCTGATAATACTCAGGGAGCTACACTAGCCATGTAATTTGCTGTGATAATCCTTATTTAAATAAAGGCTTTGGAATACGAGACATGAAATAATAAGTAACACACCAAACAGTTATTTGCTCTGTTTATGAAGTCGTGGTTCCTATCCAAAAAGGGCATCGAGTTTGTATTCTGTCAGAATATGGCACTTGTTTAATTTCAAGTTTCTCCACTGTGTGAGAGGGAAACATGTTTATATAGCTCAGATGGGAGGAGGCATACACGTCTACCTAAGAGTGAAAGATTTAACTTGGAAATCACTCTTTGGCTTCCTTTCTGCTTAGTATGACTGGTTAATTCACTTCAAACCTGTTGGGTAAGCACCTACAGTGTGTCTGTACTGTGCTAGGTTCTGGGGAGTAGAGCAGGAACCCAGATAGACATGGCCTCTGCCTTTAAGGAGCCCACTGGCCCAGCAAGGGAGCAGGAACCTGAACAAGTTTAAGTGCTGTGCTACATGGGTGCTCACAGAGCAAAAAGTGGAGGCACCTGCTCTAACGTGGAGGAGGTCAAGGAAGGCTCTTTAGAAGTGTCATTTTAACTTTAAGACCTAAAGGAAGCCAGGGAAAGGGAGAAGAGAATGTTCTTGGCAGAAGGAATAGCATGTGCTAGACCCAGAGGTGAGAGATTAAGCTTGGTGCTTTTGAGAAACTAAAAGAAGTTTATAATGGCTAGAGCCAGGAGATCAGCTCCACTGAAGCTTCACAAAAGTCCTCACAACAGGAGTAATAGTATTCCCTCCATTTTAGAATTGTGGCAAATGAGGTAAAGAGGGTAAATAACTTGCCTGAGGTCACCCAGTGCTGGTAAGGGGCATAGCCAAGAGCTGGACCTAGGCCATCTGGCTCCAGCATTTTGGCTCCTAACTACCACGGCCAACTGCCTCTCAGCAGGGCACTGTGTTATATTGGAGCTTCATTGTCTGTTTCTTTAGCCTTATCTGGTTAATCTGTGGTCTTTTCTTCAGATTGGCCAAGTTAAACAGTTTTTCTTAGCAAACTGAATGTTAGGCTGTCCTAGGCACAGACTATTCCAAGAGCTAAAGCTAATAAATATGTAAAAAACTCCTTAAGCTTACAGCATCTGGGGTAGCCCAGAAACTCTGCAGTTTCCTTTGGTCTTTTGTCATTGATTGGAAATCAAATGCTTCATTTGATCTGCAACTCTAAGGTTGCTAACCCGTATTTTCCAGAAACATCATAGATGGGAAGTTATAGTTGTATATTTTTTTTGTTAAAAAATGAGTAATATGTATTCCCTGCAAAACTGGAGTTTTTCCCTGATTGCTAAAGTTAATTTGGCAATTATCTGTTTCTCTGACTTTTAAATTAGTTAAAAGGTAAACACAACTTTTTAAAAAATATTTATTTATTTAGAGAGGGTGCGTGCATGCAAGTGGAGAGGGTAAGGGGAGGCAGAGAGGGAGAGAGAATCTCAAGCAGACTCTTCACTAAGCATGGAGCCTCACTTGGGGCTCAGTCTCATGACCTGAGCCGAAATCAAGAATTGGTTGCTTAACAACTGAGCCACCCAGGCACCCTGGGTAAACACAACTTTTTATTTTTTTAAATTTTTTTAAAAAGATTTTTATTCATTTGTTCATGAGAGACAGAGAGAGAGACAGGCAGGCAGGCAAGCAGAGATATAGGCAGAGGGAGAAGCGGGCTCCATGCAGGGAGCCCGATGTGGGACTCGATCCCAGGATTCCAGGGTCACGCCCTGAGCCAAAGGTAGATGCTCAACTCCTGAGCCATCGAGGCATCCAGTAAATACAACTTTTTAAACAGAATAATAGTCTTTAAAAGTTTTATAAATTGAGAGCCTGTAAATGGAGATCTTTTCTTACAGGGGATCTGATTTATCCTTTTATGTACTTAAAATGTATAAATGTGTTTTGTAAGATGAGGAATTGACCTCAATTTGAATTTATCAGTTAAGGCTTTTTAAAGTTTATTTATTTTAGAGAGAGTGTGTGTGTGAGTGGGGGTAGGGATAGAGGGAGAAAATCTTTAAGCAGACTCACTGTTAGGTGCGGAGCCCAACACTGGGCTGCATCTCACAACTGGTGAGATCATGACCTGAGCCAAAACCAAGAGTCTGATGTTTAACCTACTGAGCCACCCAGATACCCCTCAATTATGGTTTTAATCTAGATTTTAGAAGTTGGATTATGAAGACTCAGTTGTACGTAAACTAAAATTGTCATATTTTGCATTGTTGAAACACTTGGAATAAAGAATTGTGTGTGTGTGTGTATGTGTATGTATGTTTAATGACACAAAGCTGGTACTTTCATTTACTTGCCCATTTGTATATGACAGTGGATTCAGTCAAGAGTTAATGTTTCTCACCAGGGTGAAGGTTGGATTTGCCAATGTAGCCAGCCATACGTTCGTGCCTTGTTCTCTTGTGGGACTAGAGTTAGGGTTATTACTGGAGTCCTCACTAGAGATGTTTTGCCAAAAAAGGGATGGAGACTTTGACAATAATTACACCAGGCCAAAAGGTAAACCAGGGGACAGACTTTGTCTAACTGACAAGTGTAATCACTGTCATTTTAACCAGTTCATACAGGAATCAAATTTGTGAGCTTAGCTTCCGAAGCACTGGCTCAACCCAGCTGAATTAACCAGCACCCACAGATGGATTTCCCTTCACTTTGGAGTTAAAAAATTGATTTTCAAGTGGATGTATTATTGTATGTTGCAGTGGAATCGCATGAAATCAGCTGTATTCTTTCAGTAATTTTTAGTACTGTGAACTCTGTGCTGCTGGGCCCTTTCAAGGTTATTACAGGACACGCTCATAGCTGTCTGGAATTTACAGGAAGTAGATTACTTAATGATACTTTACTGTTACCCGAAGCATTTTGAAATGAAAACTTGGAGGGAAAGAAATGAATCAACCTTTCCTGCCCACTCCTTTCTGAAGTTAGTACACATTTGTAATGTGATATCACAGTTGATTGGAATGTCTGAAGCAAGACACTCTTAGGTAAGATGATATGCTCTGAAGTTCAGAGTCATTGGTCCCAAAGTTGAGGTTGTAAACAAGTGGATATTGATGGAGAATTTACTTCTGAAATGCACTCCCTTTAAAATCCTTCTTACCACCTGGGTGGAAGGCAGAGAGATGATACCCATTAGGTGCCTTTTGCTTGTGATACTCTTTCTGAAGGAAGGCCTTGATTCCCACCCCCCGCCCCGGGTTGCTGATTCTGGTCTTTTTCCTTGTGGGACAGAAGCATTGGTGAGTATGACCGATGAGGTGCCTATTAAATCTTAGGCAGATATCATCTGGCATTTGAGTTCCTGTTTGTTGTAATCGGGTGAGTGGAACTCCAGGCTTTAAATAAATTATTTGTATTTTAATCTGTGTAGAACCCCTCATGATTGTCCAGCTTTTTGATATCATCTATTCAGTTTCCAATAGTAGTCAATTTTTCTTAGTCACATTTTGGCAGAGGAGACAGCAAAGACAATTGCTAGTTTTAGGAAACCTTTAACATTGAAGTTATAGCAAGAAAAAAAACTGTTTTATTTTGCTTTGGAGATTATATTGCATTAGCAAAAGAAGTTTCTTTTACTTTGAGTCTAATTTAGAAATAGAAGTGTCTGATCTTTACATAGTGCAGGTAAAGTCAACTTTTGGATTCTTTTACAGTGTCACTTTGTCACTTAAGTAGTGTTGAAAGCCTTAGGGGTGATGTTCATTGTCACTTATCAACACACACAAACACACACTAGAATGAACTGAAAGCCTCGTGCTGTATTTTCTACTTAATTATTAATTGATGGTCACTGCATCAGCTTTAGGAAGCATAGGAAAAATAGAAGGATAAAATTAAAAATTACCAGTAATTCTACAACCTAAGGGCTACCCATTTCAGCTTATAGCCTGCATATATTTGAAGAAGTTGATATTCTTTAAGTTACCTCTTCAGCCAATTAAGCTGTGCGCATCTTGAACATTTTCTTGCATCCTTGAATATTCTTTGACATTGCTGCATTTGATGACGGTGTAGAATTTGATCATACGGATGCATCATTATTTTACCAGTCTCCATTTGGGCATTTGAAATTAGTTCTATGTCTTCTGTTCTCTTTGTAACAGTGATGACTCTTATCTCTGTGTGTGTGTGTGTGTGTGTGTGTGTGTGTGTGTGCGCGCGCGCGCGCACGCTGCTTTGTTTCTTAGGATATTCTAGAAGTAGAAAATGGAATTACTGGGCTGGGAGGTATGACATAAGAACTCTTGATGCATATTGCCAAATTGCTTTCTAGGAGGCTTGGACCAATTTACACTTCTGTCAATAGTATATAAAGTGCCTTTTTGTATATATTTGGCAACACTAATTTCTTGATTCTTAATTGGCACTACTTTTGATGGAACTTCCACGCATTGCCATTGTAGTAAATAAAACATTCCTGGTAAATGAAAGCGGGAATGTAATATTAACAGTAGCACTGCAGGGAACTGGTGGGCCTGGATACTTCAAGAACCATCAAAACAGTTTTAGCTCTGGGAGTCTGTGCTTCTCAAAATATATTTTTCCTTTCTCGAGCAGTTTATTAATCTCAACTTTAGGGGTAAGCGCTAGTTTGTTTTTTCTCCTAAAATTATTGCTCCATGAGAGCTTAATGTTTATGACTCGGGCCTTTCTGTGCATTTATTAAGACTCATGCTTTTATTGTTTTTAAAAACAAAATTAACTTTTGGCAAAGAATACCTGAATTTTGGAAAGTTTTGGTAGTTACACAGGGTACTTTCTGGTGAGGATTACTCAAAGTAACAAGCACTTGTTTGATTTTTGTTCAGGTCTTTAGTATTATAATAAAAGCCCTATAATTTCAGAATCATCCACATATTAATGTGTTTTTTGAGTAAATTTGGAAAGAAGACAATTCGGTAAGTCCAGTATTTGATATGATGCAAACTATTTGGCCAAAATGTTTAAAACTCAGTGTCCTATGGGCACCTGTGTGGCTCAGTGTTAGTGTCTGCCTTTGGCTCAGGTTGTGATATACCAGGGTCCTAGGATTGAGTCCCATGTCAGGCTCACTGCAGGAAGCCTGCTTCTCCCTCTGCTTATGTCTATACCTCTCTCTGTGTCTCTCATGAATAAATAAATAAAATCTTAAAAAAATCAGTGCCCTAAGATTGTTGGTCCCAAATCAAGAATTACCAGTGTGGCAGCAATATTCATCTGTTAAAACTTTCTTCCACCCAGTGATTGTTTCATAATAGCAAAGCTATACCTTAAGCAGACCTTACAAGTAGGATATATTGATGTTTGTGACTTGAGAACTTTAAAAGAAAATGTGGGGACACCTGGGTGGCTCAGCGGTTGAGCATCTGCCTTTGGCTCAGGGCATGATCCCGGAGTCCTAGGATCGAGTCCCACATTGGGCTCCCTGCATGGATCCTGCTTCTCCCTCTGCCTGTGCCTTTGCCTCTTTCTGTGTCTGTCATAAATAAATAAATAAAATCTTTTTTAAAAAAAAAAAAGAAAATGTGTTTTTTCCCTCTTGATGCTGTTTTTAATTTAATCCTGGGTAACAGAAAAAACAGCAGTAGTGTACTTTTTTGCTGTTTTCTAATATTCTTTTTCTTTAAGTTTTTTTTTTTTTTTAAGTAATCTCTATACCCAGCATGGAGTTGCTCTTTTGACTGAGCCAGCCAGGTGTCCCTGTTTTCTGATATCCTCATAATTACTCATCTTAAGAGTAAAACTGATCAATACAGATTAGGAAGAAATTTTTTTTTTAATTTTTTTTAAATTTTTATTTATTTATGATAGTCACACAGAGAGACAGAGAGAGAGGCAGAGACACAGGCAGAGGGAGAAGCAGGCTCCATGCACCGGGAGCCCGATGTGGGATTCGATCCAGGGTCTCCCGGATCGCGCCCTGGGCCAAAGGCAGGCGCCAAACCGCTGCGCCACCCAGGGATCCCCAAGAAATTTTTTTTTATTGGAGTTCAATTTGCCAACATTTAGCATAACACCCAGTGCCCATCCCGCCAAGTGCCCATCACCCAGTCACCCCAACCCCCCACCCACCTCCCTTTCCACTACCGCTTGTTTGTTTCCCAGAGTTAGGTGTCTCTCATGTTTTGTCACCCTCACTGATATTTTCACTCATTTTCTCTCCTTTCCCTTTATTCCCTTCCATTAATTTTTATATTCCCCAAATGAGACCATATAATGTTTGTCCTTCTCCGATTGACTTATTTCACTCAGCATAATACCCTCCAGTTCCATCCACGTCAAAGCAAATGGTGGGTATTTGTCGTTTCTAATGGCTGAGTAGTATTCCATTGTATACATAAACCACATCATCTTTATCCATTCATCTTTCAGTGGACACCAAGGCTCCTTCCACAGTTTGGCTATCGTGGACATTGCTGCTATAAACATTGGGGTACAGGTGTTCCGGCACTTCACTGCATCTGAATCTTTGGGGTAAATCCCCAGCAGTACAATTGCTGGGTCGTAGGGCAGATCTATTTTTAACTCTTTGAGGAACCTCCACACAGTTTTCCAGAGTGGCTGCACCAGTTCACATTCCCACCAACAGTGCAAGAGGGTTCCCCTTTCTCCACATCCTCTTTAGCATTTGTTGTTTCTTGTCTTGTTAATGTTCACCATTCTCACTGGTGTGAGGTGGTATCTCATTGTGGTTTTTATTTGTATTTCCCTGATGGCCAGTGATGTGGAGCATTTTCTCATGTGCTTGTTGGCAATGTCTATGTCTTAGGAAGAAATTCTTAATTCTACCATATAGGGAAGCACATAAGATGCTTTCCTAATGTTCTAGAAAGTAGAACCTATTATAGCTCCTGTGGTCATTCGGAGGGGAGAGAGGGAGAAGAGTTTCCTTTTAGAAACAAGTTAACGACACCCATTTTAAACTCTATTTTTGGCTCTGAAAGTGTACGACTTTATAAGTAAAGAGTGGAATTTATATACATCTAGTTTATTTTCCCATCCCAAGTGAAACCTAGTACTTACATCGTAGGTTAGGTACTTGTTATTTTTACATACACTGTATGTGTATGTATATATATATATATATATATATATATATATATATATATATAGTGATTCAAAATTCCATACATCACCCAGTGCTCATCATTACAAGTGCCCTCCTGAATCCCCATCACCTATTTCCCCCAACCCCCCACTCCCCTCTCTCTGGTAACCATCAGTGTGTTCTCTAGACTTAAGAGTGTTGACTTGTTTGTCTCTCCCCTTACCCCCACCTTTGCTTGCTTGTTTTGTTTCTTCATTTCCACATGAGTGTTATCCTACCATGTAACAATAGCTAGCATTAATATTTGGTGCATATATTGCTAATTTTTCTATGAATATGTACCCACTCAAATATATGTATATATAATAGAGTCATCCCTACTGTTTTGTACCTGTGTTGTTTCTTGATTTCAACATTTTTTGACCTTTGGACTGTATTATATAGTTTGGCAGTTTTCATCTACTAGTCAATATGTGACATACGTACATTTATCGGAAGCAAGACCTGTAAAAAGATCATTGCTTAGGAGATTGTTTTATATTGGACTCACCAGAACTGACTTTGAGATTTGCACACTAAGTGCTCAGGACTTTAATATTTCCCACTCTTTTTGAAACATTCTCTTTTAAACATACGAAGCTTGGTCCTTGAGACATTAATTACAGGAGGAAGATTGATCATGCTTTAAACCTTTCTAGCAGATGCTATCACAAGTTCAGTATTGACTTTACTTCCGGAAGAATGTTTTCAAAATACTGGTGGCTAACCAATTAGCAGACTAACTTATTTGCAAGAGGGCAAAACTTCATTGTTTTGAAGTAGGTCTCAGAACATGAGGGTTGTCTGAAGTTGAACAGCCCTGCCTCATATTTGTGGTTGCCTTGTCCTTAATCACCATCCTGCTAGCTGCCTGGACACTGGTTTGCTCCCTGGTGTTCAGTGAGCGAGGCTTTCTCAGGGCTGGCTCATTCCCTAATGGAAAGATGATAAACTCTAGATGCTGTATTCTTTTTTTTTTTTTCATGCCACCAGTTGATCATTAAGTAGAAACAAACTATGTCATATGCTTCAGTCTATTAAAAATTTGCCTTGTGAAGGATTTCCAACTTCCTTGCTTTAACAGAAACTTGCATATACGCATGAAAGGGTGAAAAATGTGTCCCAAATTTGCAGTTCTCATTTCAGCATTTGTGTTTCCCTGATGGCCAGTGATGCGGAGCATTTTCTCATGTGCTTGTTGGCCATGTCTATGTCTTAGATCATCCCTAGTCGTAGCCATTTGTAAATCTGAAGCTTCATGGTGATAATCTGCTTAGTTCTTTAATATGAAATTATTTCTTTGATTTATTGTAATAGAATGACCTTAAGAGGGCCTATTTTATAGGGGGGAGGCTAGGGGAGAAGTTAAATTAAGGTTCAGTTATTCTGTTGTATAGGAAAAAATTAGGCTAGGAAATGTGATTTAGTTCCTTTTATCTGGTGGGCTGTGCTTTTTGTTGTTTTTGGTTTTTCAAACAATTAAAGTGAGAGGCGCTGAAAAAGAATCATGTCTGTTTCTTGTATTTAAGAACCTGTGAGAGTTGTTTTGTCTTAACTGATTGATGGAGGGCTGTGAGAGTGGAAATGAGTAGAAGGTTGAAGCTGGGGCTCTCATCCAGCTGAGAGAATTCTCTTGACACTTTGGATTCTCCTCCCCAGTTTCTCCCTCCGTAGTACTAACAACCCAAGTGTAAACTATCCTTCACAAATATCTACTGATGAAATTATTTTCCAAATTAAGCAAACTAGTGGATAGTTTTATGTTTTTTCCTGCCACCCACAGGTCTTCAAATGACTTTGTTGAAAGTTGGTCTTTGTTGCTTATCAGTTACCTGAAATAAACTGGGGGAAATCTGTGTGTGTGTGTGTGTATGGATGGATGGATGGATAGATAGATAGATAGATAGATAGATAGATATAAATATATAAATATGAAGTCTTTTTTCCCCAGCATTCGCTTTTTGAGCTCTTTGGACTTTATTGGAACATGTATATGCAGAGATTTACTTTGCCTATGCTAATATCAAATGTTAGCTCTTTGGGAGAAAAAGAAGAAAATGTTAAGTAGCGTGCCTTCTGTTTTTAAGAACTCTTAACCGCCTGTGTTCATGCATGTACTGACACTGCCCCCAGCACCCCAGTCCCCAAAAGTAGATTGTGGATATTCATTTGAAGTGGAAAAGTAGTTCAATTTAAAAAAATAACACAAAAGGCATGCTCTGTTAATTATCAGTCTGGGTAAAAATCATTATTTCCTTCATCGTTCTGATAGTAGCAAAATAGAATGAACTTAGTTAATACCAGGTAGTTAGCGTAGTCATTAATCATATGGATGATTGTAACTTCCACTGGGGTGTCTAGATTTAAAAAAAAAAACAGTTTGAAGGGTTTTTCTCCTAGTTATTTGCAAGTAGTACCTGATTATTGCTGCATGGAAATAAGACTTCATTTCTTCTTCAAAATCATAGTCGTGCCCAGGACATCCCTACAGTGTTGAAATGTAAGCAAGCAATGTCAAGTTATGGAAGGGCCTTATTTTACCATTCTGAGCATTCAAATGCTAAGTCGTTTTCTCCTGCAGTGTACAAAATAGGTTAATCCTCAGCTGTAAACTGACCCTAAGCCTTCATAGCATATGTTATCTTGAAGAACATCACAAAACTGATCTGTGTATTCATTGAGGGAAGATGAAAATATCTCTAGGTTTTTGCCTAGAGAAGTGCTGTATTTTAATTTGGAAAGAATCTTGCAGTGTTTAAGGGACATTATTCATTTTGGGTTTTGATGGGAAAGTCACTAGGCGCCTGCAGGCACTTGGGGTGAGGATGTCTGGGTAGATTGATTGGTTTCCTCTGGTTAGACTTTGTCCCTGAACTTGGCTCCTGTCCTGGCGGGTTTGGGGGGTGAAGAGGTACAGATAAAACTAGTAAGAGCATGACTCCTGCTTCTTGCCATTTTCTTTTTATTTTTACTTTAAATTTTTTTTATTGGGAAATAATTGACATATAACATGTGCAAGGTGTACAACAGATTGATTTGATACATTTATATATTGTTATGATTACCACCATAACTTTAGCTAATGCCTCTATTGCATCACGTAATTATCATTTCTTTTTTTGTGGTAAGAACATTTAAGATCTAGTTTCTTAGCAGTTTTGAAGTATATGACACAGTATTTCAACTGTGATCACCGTGCTGTGTATTTGATCTCCAGAACTTCCTCATTTTCTAGTTGTAGTCTGTACCCTTTAACAACATCTCCCTGGTTCCTCCTACTAGCCCCTGTTAACCACCATTCAACTCTGGTCCTATGAGTTTTAGCTGTTTTACATTCCCCATATGAGTGACATCCTGCAACATTTGTCTTTCTCTGCCTGGCTCATCTGACAAAGCATAGCATCCTCAAGGTACATCCACGTTGTTGCAAATGGCAGGCTTTCCTCCTTTCTCATGCTGAATATATTCCACTATATGTATATACCACATGTTCTTTATCCATTCATCCATCGGTAGACACTTAGGTTGTTTCCATATCTTGGCTATTGTGAATACTGCAGCAAACATGGGAGTGTGGATATCTTTTTGATAACCTGTTTTCATTTCCTTTGACTATGTTTCCAGAAGCGGGATTGCTGGATCATATGATAGTTGTATTTTTAATTTTTTATGCAACCCCCATACTGTTTTCCATAGTGGCTACACCGATTTACATTCCCACCAACACTGTGCAAAGCTTTCCTTTTCTCCACATCCTCGCCAATGCTTGTTATCTCTGGTCTTTTTGATGACAGCCATCCTGACAGGTGTGAGGCGATATCTCATTGTGGTTTTGATTTGCATTTCCCTGATGATGAGTGATGTTGCGCACCTTTCCATGTGCCTGTTGGCCATCTGGATAACTTCTTCAGAGAAATTCAGCTCCTCTGCCCATTTTTCCAATCTTGCCATTTTCGCACAGTTTTGACTGCTGTTTCTTAGGCTGAGTTATTTTTCTGTGATCCCAATAGCATTACTTCTAGCCATCCAGTTATCTCTAGTCACATCTTTGTTTTCCTGTGATACCTGGCTCATTATGAGCTAAGGTGCATAGGTGTAATGTGAAACAGCATTTGAGTTTTTTTTTTAAAGGGGTTATTTTTTCATGTCCATGTACCCATAAATGTTGTCTTTTATTACAGATTGAAATCACAAAAGATATACGTGCTCTTCTTAAGAGGAAAAGGGAATCTGTAAGTATTCTTTGAAAGTTCTAAGTTTGTAATTTTATCAGCTCTCGGAGGAAATGAAGTTTTAACCATACTAACAGTCACCCTGATTCTGTTTGTAGTGGGAAAACCCTGCCAATCTCCATGTTTGTATTAAAAACGCAATATCCAGATAAGTAAAATGGGAAAACTTTTTACTCTGCACAACCTATAAAATTTAAACCATCACCACTAATTTAATAAAAGGGGGAGTGATCATTGAAATCTAAGTAAAATCTTTTTCCTTGAGCGGTGACCAAAATCAGAATCCCAGTGTTCGCATCTTGGGCCTTCAAAATGACTTCGTCCAGTGTTTCCCAAACATTGATTTTTTAGACCAATGGTGGTCAGTCAGGAGGTTTTAGTGGTCCAGGGTGAAGTGAGGACAGCAGGCCATGAGTTTTTAAGGCTAAATTCTTCCCATTTAAATGATTAGTTGTTATTATAAGATTTGTCCATCTAATTTGGGGGCATTAAATACCTTCTATATCTTATGAGATGATGGTGATAGCAAATGGTAGGGTTTTTGGTTTTTTTTTTTTTTTTAATGTCTATACCCCTTTACCCGCCCCCCCCAAAGGCCGCTGTGTCCATCCCTTCACTATTCTTCTTTGCTTTTAAAACTTTTACTGGCCTGTGTTCTCTTAAAATAAGAATCCACTTTTCTCATTTTGCAGATGAGGAAATAGACAAGAGGTTATTTGTTCTAGAACCAAAACCCTGCATACAATGCTGTCTCTCTAGTATTTCTGGTCTTCTGAGAGTCACCTTAATTATAATAGGTTATAAACTTGAAACAGAAGATCTAATTCTTTTGAGCTAATAACTATTTTTGAATTCCAAGCATAAAGAAATTCGAGACTTAATGTTCTTATGTAGCTCAGGGCTAAGTTCTCCTGATTAGCCTGTGTTAGAAAATTCTTAAACCAGAAATTTTCATCAGCAGGCCCAAATTAGCCATCCTGAATTCAGCTGCTTAGCACACTATCCCATGATTGATAACCGAGGTAAGGGTTCTATCAGTGAGGTTAGTGTTTCCTTTGGGAAATAGGCGGTGGTGCCATCCTGAGGGCAGTAGTATTCAGGCTTCTACAGTTGATTTATTGATCCACAGAGTCTGTTTCCTCCCTGCTTCCCACTTGGCATCCCTTCTCTCTCTCTCTCTCTCTCTCTCTCTTACACATACACACACACACACACACACACACACACACACATACCCTACAAATATAAACATTTATAGCAGTTGGCCTACAGCCCATCTAGATATGTAAGAGAAAAAACAACCAAGGCAAAGAATCAGAGTTGCCAAATGCATTGGCAGAAACATATGGCCAGTTGTGTTCAAAAGTTTACAGATACTTTGGAGTGCCTTTGACACTTCAGAGGGTCCTCCTAGATTGGCATAGCTGGGCCTCGGCTATCCCAAAATACACTTCAAAGCAGAAATACCTAATTTCTTTATTCCCCTCCTTCCCTGCCTCCCTCACCTTAGTGAAGCCTACGTGGGCCAGGGAAACGAATGAACGTGAAGAGAACAGAATGGAAAGTAATCCTCATCCCTAGTATGGGGACATGAACTCTAGGAGTGCTTTTCCACGGCTTCGTGTATTTAGTGTCATGTGGCTTCCTCCTTTAGTGAAGAACTCTTTAATTTCTAAAAAAGTCAGGCACGCCTATAATGAAATGCTAAGAATTGAAAAAATAACTTTTTGAGTCTTCTGCAGTCTTCTGAATGTGTGTACCCTTCTCTCTACTAGTGCTAATATTTGAGAGTTGACTGTATGGCTACAGGATGTCAATCTTAGACAGATTTATCAGTCTTTGAGTTCTTATATTAGTCTCACTTATAAAGGTATATTTAATACTGAAGAGCAGAGTGGTTTTTTTTTTTAAACGAACAAAAAAAAAAACCCCATAACTCAGTTTCACATGGTGGCCATTTGGGTGAATTGTAGTGACTTATTTGGCCATTTTGTAAGAAATGACATAAGACTACATTGTTGCATAATTTGTAACAATATAAAGTACTGGGAAACAACATTAGCAAAGAACTAACCTGTTGGACTGGCTCCTCCTCTAGCAAATGTGGAGGGTAGGTCATGTGGCAGAAAAAGGTATAGTTGCAAAATTCTCCCTGTTACACGAAGTTGTACTTGGGGAAGTATTACTGCTGGTCACAGTTTTTTTTTTTAGACCTATACTCCTGATTGGCAGCCTGCAATTTGTGTTACTTTGTTATTTATAGGTAACATGACAGGAAAGAGATACAGTCTCTCGGACAAAATACATTTATTATAACTAATTTAATTTGAAAGTTAAGTTCTGTAACCCAATTAGTTTTGATTAGCTTATATTAAAACCATAACTGTGTTCCCATAGAGAAAACATACTTAGGAAACAGGAGGCTTTACAGACAAAATTAAAGTTTAAACCATGGCACAATGTGCCCTCCCATTGAGCAGCGGCAGTTAATCCTCAGCAGTAGCCTAGGATGTTGAATTTGGCATTGTGCTATCTACTCCCCTTTTACGGCACTGAACCCTTTTTTATTTCTCTCCAAATACATGCCTCCCAGAACTTAGTTTTTTCTCCCTTCCTCCTGATGTCTATTAAAGTTGGATCATAATATGCTTTGTCAGTAGGTGCCATTTCTAGCATGGTCTGTCCCCAAAGTCTATACACCCGTTTCCCAACATTTGGAAGCTTCAAATTTAAAAATCAAGTGTGTTGTGAGGACTTAAAATGAGGAATAGGTACCTAATTATACACAGTGTATGTGAAGTGTGTAGGCAGCAGCATTGGCTCCTAGATCTCCTCATTTCAACACATATAGATAGGATCCCAATTATAAGATCCTATGACCTAGAAAAAACATTATCTGATGCATGCTGGGGGATGTTCTTAAGGCATTATGGGAGGGGACTCTAGCTACAGTGTGAAAGAGCATCTTCAACATGGCAGCTGAGGTGCTTTCTTTGCTGGGAAAAGCTGGGAAGAGACTGGCAGGATGGCGACTTCAGGGGTTAATACCTCTCCAGGTGATGAAGTAGACAGGCTTGGTTAAGCTTGTTAGAGACGCACCCAAAGATCAGTCCTAGTTGTGAGACGCTTCTAGTCAAAATAGCTATGAGCTCATTACAGGTGCAGTGTGCGGAGAGAGGGCATTGTATGTGTTCACCCAAGGTTTTTGCTTTATTTTGCTTTTTTAAGTTTTCAAATGTATTTAGTATAATTACTGTGGTTTGGGTTTAAAGTTTGTACAAACTATACCATATTGATTAGATTGGTTTGTCAGTTTGAATCAGAGGAGACTTACAAAGGGCAGGTGAATATATATTTCACATGATTATTCAGTCTTGCAAACTAACCACAAAAATCCTATTTCTAATGCCTTTTATTTTCTTAAAATAATGACATTTTTAAAGTCTTAATATGAAAATGTGAAGTATGTTATATTATAAATATATCTCCTACAAAGTTTGATTTCACTAAACAAATGCAACCATTCTGTTACTGTCATATTTGAGCTTCCTCCTGTATATTTTAAAATCATTTGGAATTTTTTAATAGTGTGTGAGAGAAAGTAAGATTTTAAAAAAAGCACTCCACCCCTTTCCAAAAATCTTAGTGATGCAACATCTATGTAGAAATATGATCTTTTAAAGTGCCACAGGTATGTTATCTCTTTCATCTCTTGGAACTTTTATAATTGTTTTCTGATTTGATGTTGAATAGATACAGCTAACCCCTTTCAGAAGGCAAATTGTCTCTTTATTTGGTATTTAAATCACCCTTAAATGATGTGTGACTTGAAAATGCAATTTCTTGAAGTATCACGCAGTTAATCATTGATTTTCAAATTGATTCCTTTTACATTTTCATAAGGTTGTTTGTTAGGGACAGATGACATCAATCTGTCCTTATGTGTTTCAACTTGGCAAGTGCATGGATCCTTGCTTGATATAGTCTGTTTTCTCAGACGTTGGGGAGAAAAAGTCTTGGACTTCAGTTTATCAGTTCTTTTTCATTGACAAATTGATGTTGCTGTGTGCTTCTGGGGGAGATGATTCCTTCTTTTAAATTCAGACTAGTCAATATGTAGTGTTTGTTTACTTTGTGTACTAGAGCTTAAATGTATCACTAATGCTTTTTGTGTTTAACCTAACTGTCTCAGAGCATTTGAAGTAACTGGAATGAAATACTTCACATTAAACTTGACCTCAAGACAGAAAGTAAAAGAAAATTTTATCTGATTTCCCATTAAGATTGCTAGGACTTACTAGATACCTAAAGGGTTTTTTTTTTTTTCCCACCTATAAAAATGCCTTAGGACACAGGAAGGATCAGTGCTCAAAATTCCTGCCAGGATTTCTTCATACATGGAGTTTGTCACTGTCACCTATTTACTTATTTATTCACCTATTTAGATGATACCAGTATGACCAGGGTCACAGACAATAGAGCGGGAAGCATAGCTTTAAAATCTATTTAAATCTATTACAGTCTGTTTAAAGTCTATTAGCCTTGGATCAAAATTCTGATTTCACTGTGTCACCTTGGGGGAATTGCCTCTCTGAGACTGGTTATATCATCAGTGAAATGAGGGTACTACTTCAAAGGGGTTTCCTGAAGGATTCAATGAGATAATGTGTCTAGAGGACTGAGCATGGTGCCTAGCTCAGAGTAAATGCTCAATGGGTGGTTATTAATCTGATCTCCATGCAGAAGGGTAAACTGCAACAGGAACCGAGAACTGTTTTATGACCAAAGATGATGGCCTGCCCCTTCCTGGCAGCCCTACAAATAAATTCCTTCCTTGATTTCAAAGAAGCACAATGTAGAGTTCATGTCCTCCTAATGGGTAGAGCAGCAGGTATCACTCTTCATTCAAAGGACAGCATACTTTTACAAGAGGCATGGGTGAAAAAGCATGTAGTACCAACTACGTAGCCTTTGTGCTTTTAGAAGAGCAGTCTTATACTTCTGGGCAACAGGTAGTTTTTCCAGTTTTATATTTTCTGTTAAGCAACTAAAAACAGGTTCAAACTTATTTTAGGGATTTTAAGACCGTACCCTGTTCCAGAATGTTGACACGGACAAGTGACTTTTTTTTTTTAAAGAAGCCACCTTAGTTGGTGGCTTCCAGGCTGTTGTACTTGCATACATTTTTACTTTATTGTTCAGAGCAATGCTTTATCTGTTCTTATTTCAGTCACCAGGTTTACTGCACTGCAAATGGGTGGAGGGACTGTTGTCATTGCTGAGTGTTCTGCAGCAAACTGTAAACTCTGTCTCATGGAGCTTATGTTCCAATGGGGCCATCGATAACAAATATGAAAAGGAAAGCAGGTGTTGTATTGGCGATAAGTGCTCAGGAGCAAAACAGAGCAAGAAAGGGCCTGGGTGCCATTTTAGGATTGCTGGAGAAGGTGATATTTGAATAAAGACAAAAAAGGAGGTGGAGGAATAGGCTCTGCCTGTGTCTTGGAAGAACATTCCAGGCAGAGAGGAAAACATGTACAAAGGCCCTGAGGCAGGATCCTGCCTGGTGTCTTCCAGAAACAGTAAAGAACAGGTTGAACTAAAGCAGAATGAACCAGGGCAAAGCCTGGGAGATAAAGGCAGAAATTTCAGAGAGAGTGGAAAGATCCCGTAGTCTCATAGGGCAGAGTGAGGACTAACTTCTGAGTGGGGCGTACAGGGATCCTTTGAAAGGTTTTGAGCAGACGACTAATATAATCTACCTTACCTTTTCACTGGAGCAGTCTGGCTGCCAAGTTTTGAATTGGTTATAAAAGTGAAAGCAGGGAAATCAGACTGGTAATTGCATCTATTTAGGTGAGAGATGGTAGCGGCTTATACCAGGATAGTAGCAGTGGAGGTGGTGAGAAGCAGTTGAATTTGGCCTGTGTTTTGTAAGTAGAGCTGGTAGGATTTGTTGCTATGAAGTTGGGTGTGGAATGTGTGAGGAAAAGGATGCAAAGGAGGGAATCTCTAAGGTTTTTGGTCAGAGCAGCTGGAATTACAGAGCCAGGCAAAACTGGGTGGGATAGGTGTATGGCAGGACAGTCAGTGGCTCAGCTTTGACCATTCTAAGTCTGAGGTACTTGACTGAGGGATCTGTTGAGGAAGAAGTTGGATCTACAAATCTGGTGTTTGAGGAAGACTTCCAGGGTAAGGGGGAGAAATCTGGGAGACCTCACCATGTACATGCCATCTAAAGCCATGGAACTAAATGAGATCACCATGTAAGTGAGTGAGAGAAAGCCAAGAGGGGGTTCAATGACTCAGGGCTGTTGCATTTAGAGGTCAGGGAGATAAGGAAGAAGCAGCAGAGAAGACTGAGAAGGAACAGCTCGAGAAGTCAGAAGAAAACAGGAAGAAGTGCAGGTTCCTGGAAGCCAAGTGAAGAAGTTTCAGTCAGGAACAGAGCGTCAGCTGGGTCAAAGGCTGATGATGAGTCAAGGGAGATCAGGGAACCTTAACTGACCTTGGGACGTGAAGACATGGAAGTCACCTTGATCAGAGCAATTTGTGGAGGAGAGTGTAAAAGCCTGATTAGTAGGTTCAAGGGGAAATAGGGGGAGAGAACTGAGAGAGGAAGAACACAGGTGATTCTCAAGGAGTCCCCAAGAGAAGAAGAAATGGAGCTGTGGCCAGAGAACATATAAGAGAGGGAGTGGTTTTTAAGGTGAGAGAAATAATAGCCTGTTATGCTAATGGACATGATTCAGTGGAGCAGGGAAAGTTAATGGAGTGTGAGAGGGAAGAGTCCATGGAGGAGCATCACCAAGTGGGGAGGGGGGGACACGACAGGGCCGTGGAGCACCAGTGGAGGGGTTAGCCCTAGCCGGGAGAGGCACTGGTCCGTGTACATAGTCTTGGGAGAGAAAAGAGCACGTGGCCACAGATGCAAGAAGGTGGGTGGGTACAGTGGTGGGAGCATGTGCAAGTTCTCAGACTGTTGCAATTTTCTCAGCAAAACAATAAGCCAGCTCAGCAGCTGAGAATGGGGATGGAGGAGGAGCAAGTGTTGGTGGTCAGAAGAGCGAGGAACCAGCACGAAACACAGGAGGAGAGCAAGCCAGTGAATGGAGTGGTATGGTGCTGTGGTTTCCTCGCAGCATTGAGGGCTGTCATGGGTATAAAGCAGGTGGGGGGGGGGGAGCAGTACTCCGCACAGTCCAGTTTTTCTCCAGCCAAATTCAGTTGCATGGGTGCAGGTGCAGACTCCAGAGGAGAATTGGATTTAACCAGGTTGTAGTTTTGCCCAATAAGGACAACAAAGTGAAAGGGGGCAGGACGGTTGAGAGTGTATTCCAGGGACTGATAATTATCACCTGTGGAATGTAAGCTGGCTGTGGGGAAGGATTCTGCCAACAGTGCCACAAAGTAGATAATGCAGGTAATATTCCTGTGTTTATACATGATGCCACTGACTGAGAGCTTTTATGTTAGAGGTCATAAGACTTGTTCGGAGTCCCACTTAACAGCACATGTGAGGTTGGACCCAGACCTCCTACCATTTCCCACCCAGGAAATCAGATTTTCTCTTCTGTAGAGAACAATTCACTCCCCCTTAATATAATAGGCAGGTGTTGAATCTTGAGTTGCTAAATCATCATACACATGTGTCTGTTATAGAACTGCATGCTAGTAAATCTGGCTCTCAAAAATTCAATTTTCCCACTAACTTAGATCCCGAAAGTGGAGCAGCACTTGACATGGAAAGCATTAAAGCATCTGCTACACTACTTGCTGCTTCTCACGTCCATCCTGCACTCTTTGGCCTCCATCTGTTCATTCATCACTTTGTTCTCTCTTTTAGGACTGTCCTCTTGTTCCAGTCATTTTCTTTGTCTTTTGAAAACATACTATCCTTCATGCCTACCTCAAGTACTATGTTTTTTTGTGAAACCTTTCTGGATGGTTCCACTTCCTCCTTCATCTCTTTTTTTTTTATCCCTCCCAAACTGGATGCAGTATCCCCCCTCTTTTGAATATGTTTAGCATTTTGTTCTTAAGAGAGATATATAGCTTATTTTTTTTTCAGTAATCTCTACACCCAACATGGGGCTCAAACTCAGGACCCTGAGACCAAGAATTGCATGCTCTTCCAACTGAGCCAGCCAGGCACTCCTTTTATGGCATATATTATATTCTATATATTTGTGAACTGATCTCCCTGTCCTCTACCACACATATGAACACATGTGTACATGCATATAAAATATTGGGGGCATGCTTTACTCATCTTCGTATCAAGTGCTCAAAACTTACACACGGTAGGTGTTCTCATCTTTAAAAAAATGAATTTATCAATGGATGTGAGTGTAACCCTGGAAAACCTTTGGCAAGGAAAGATTTTCAAATGACAAGCAAAACTGGGCAGAGGCTGGCCAGTGGGCTTGCAAGAGTACCGGACTTATGGACGGGCCTTGGTTACAACGTGCACTCTGCTATTCATTCACCAATATCAGTGGTTCAAACATTCAGCTGAACTGGGGGCTCCAAGAAGTCCTGTCAGGGGCTGCCAATCCTCTCCCACCAAAGCAGCTCTGCTTTTGGCTTTTGTCTCTCTATATTTGTGTTTTCCATATTCGCATAAGATTTTATTCCAATGGATTACCCATGCCCCCCTTGCCACTACCAGAAAGAATTTCAGAATGGCTGGAGTAAATAATGTCTCTGATCTCTCCTCACCTAAATGTTCTTCTCGGCTTGCCTATTGTGTGTGTGTGTGTGTGTGTGTGTGTGTGTGTGTGTGTGTCTGTATCTGTATCTCTATATTAGGATTAAGTGGAAGATGTTTCCTGACCTCCAAGGCTTAAGGCAAATATGTGTAAAAGAGTAAGTGTATATACCATGAATGGCTAAAAAAATGTATAATACAGTTAATCGAATTAGGTTATAAGCCCTTTGAAAACTGTCTTCTTTATATATCTTCAGCCCCAAGTCTGACAATTTCTCAATTGAAGGCAAGACTTTTTTTGATCTTCTGGTATTGTCTTTGAGAATTTATATATTGAAATAAACATTATTTTGTCTTGAATTATTTTCCTTTTGGTACTCCTTTCTATCACTAGTAGGGAATTATTTTTTAGAATTATGCACATAAGTAGGTTATCATATGTGACTACTCTTTAAGATTGTAAGAGCATTACAGAATAAATGTTCTGAGAAAGGTGTGGAGTTTGATAGGGTTGAGAACTACTGGTCTCTGCCATATACTTAGGTGCTTAGATGTTTGGTAATATAATCAAGGATCAAAATGAGTGGTAGACATTTCAAGTGATGTAGCAAGTTAGAAAAAGGAAGGATTATTGTGAATTTGGGTTGTAATGAAATGGGTGACGGAGAGAGGTTAGAGGGGACCTGGCATACTGAGGACTTGGACACCATGATAGACAATTGACATACCTTATCTTGAAGAAATGAATGGCCAGAGTTGTCAGACTGAGGAAACAATTTCTACCTAGGGTAAATCACAAAATTTAAAGTTGGAAGGACCCCGAGAAATCATCTAAGCCAGCAGTTCTTACTTCAGGGTTGGTATCACCCTCTGCGGTTTGTGGAGGGATTTTCAGGAACCCCCCCCCCCAATTATATATACCATTTTGCATAGCTTGGGTATATAGGTCTCATTGGATTCTTTTTTTTTTAAGATTTTTAAAAAAAATTTTTTTAAAGAATATGAGGTTTATTTTTTTAGAAGATTTTATTTATTCATGAGAGACAGAGAGAGAGAGAGAGAGAGAGAGATGCAGATATGCAGAGACACAGGCAGAGGGAGAAGCAGACTCCATGCTATGCAAGGAGCCTGATGTGGGACTCCATACCCGGTCTCCAGGATCACACCTTGGGCTGCAGGTGGCGCTAAACTGCTGCGCCACCGGGGCTGCCCCAAGATTTATTTATTTATTAATGAGAGACACAGAGAGGCAGAGTTATAGGCAGAGGGAGAAACAGGCTCCTCGCAGGGAGCCTGACGCGGGACTCGATCCTGAATTCTGGGATCATGACCTGAGCTGAAGGCAGGCATCCCCTCATTGGATTCTAAAAGGGTCCATCACCTCTGTAGCAAAGGGCTACTGATCTAGTCTGATATTAAGCTCCATTAGATTGTTTGGCTCAAGCTTACACAGCGAGTTTTAGTGACAGAGATGGAGATCGAAACCCAGGTCTTTCCACTAGTAGTTTCTTGCTTATTTTACCCCCACTGAGTTTAAGGACATGCACAAAACCTGAGGCAGGATTAAGCTACCACTTTATGGTAATTGGTGTAAAAACAACTGCCCTGG
Organism: Canis aureus; assembly: GCF_053574225.1. NCBI lineage: Eukaryota > Metazoa > Chordata > Mammalia > Carnivora > Canidae > Canis > Canis aureus. The sequence goes on from NC_135649.1 coordinate 41,114,282, forward strand.
GTTCAATAGTCTATTCCCACAAGAGTTGCAGAAGGATGGGCTTCAATTTGTCTCTTCAAAGTGAACTATTAGGGATCCCTGGGTGGCGCAGCGGTTTGGCTCCTGCCTTTGGCCCAGGGCGCGATCCTGGAGACCCAGGATCGAATCCCACATCGGGCTCCCGGTGCATGGAGCCTGCCTCTCCCTCTGCCTATGTCTCTGCCTCTCTCTCTCTCTATCATAAATAAATAAAAATTTTAAAAAAAAGTGAACTATTATTTTAATTTTTATAGTTGAAATACGCCGCCATTCACCAAAATAGCTTTCTCAGTTGAAGGAAGGCCCAGCCCCCTGTGAATTATTATTACCCCTAAGGCCATTGCTGTCCAGTTGGCACTATTTCTCTGACCTGCAATAGCCCCTGGTTTTGTGCCCAATCAAATCAAAATTACTTTGTCTGATCTGTCAGATCCTGTACTACCATAAGCTCTTTAGTCAATGTGCATGCACTTTGTGCCCCATTCAGGCTAGTGAGTGCCTCCTTATTGGCACTCTCCAGCCCCTCAAAGCCCTTTCACTCCTACCTCTGTGTCTCTCCATGTGGCTTCCCTGCCTGGAATGCTTTCCATTCTTTCTTTCCTTTTCTGGGGCCAGTTTAATAAGTCTCCTCTCCACAGAGCCTGCTTGCCCTCCCTCTGAATGCCTGTTGCATTTATTGCATGTACCACACACCATAGCACTTCACTCTTTCTGCAAGGCTCTTCCCTGGAAATGCTTCAGCGGTGGTTGCTCTGGGAGTGGGGTTCCTGGCAGTCCAGGGTGGGGCCCTGGACACCCCCAGGCCCCAATTAAGCCAGAGCAGTTCTGCTTTAGTCACCTAGGTGGGAAGTCTGCATGAATTTTTATTTGAAGAAGTGGTTTAGCTGCCCCCCCCCTCAGCCCCTGCCCCACCAAAAACAATTTGAAAAACACTGGATCTGACTTGTGTGCTGATTGCCTCATAAAGTGCTGACTGGTCATGAGCAAGGGCTGGGGATGACACTAGTTTGGACCCATGCTTCTGCTGTTCCCAGGCACTGGGTGCAATTCTGAGCACAAAACGAACACTTAGGAAATGACTTGGCCATTATACTGCTTAACAGTTGTGGGCGGATAGGAGCTAGTGAACAGCATTACCTCAGAAATTGACCTTAACGAGAGCTCAGAATAGCATTTCTGGGTTGATCGTTGGGAAATAAGCCTAAATCGGGGGGGGGGGGGGGGAAGGGGAGGTATTTCTCCCATTTCAGGTACAAAACCTAACCCTACTTAAATCTACCCAGTTTATCTACATATTTAAGAGAAACCTCATTATTGGCATTCCCAAGGTTCAACCAAACTTTACTATCCCTGCCATATGTTTGTATAAGCATGAAAGTAGTGTCACTCAAGTGACTTGCAGAGTGATGTTCAGAGTAGAGTATCCCTAAAAACCCAGACAAAATTAAGTTCAGAAGTTTATGGCAATGCTTAAAAATGGAAAGTGCCAGTCTTTCAGACCAGTTATTTCAACTTTCTGTATCAGATCAATGATATAAACTACTGAAGACCTGAGTATTTAAATCAATATTGCTATCAACTTGTTAATGCTCTTGTTTTGTTTTGTCTTTTTTTTTCCTGCTCTCTGCCTGGTTCATTGTCTTCACCTACAGGTGTACTTTATTGTCAGCTTCCAAAGATTACTAACTTTTATCTGTATCATTAAAATTGAACTGCCTTGGCTATACTGCTACTCTTACTGCTGCTTCCGTTATTGCCTTCTTCAGCAAAATAAGGCTTTCTGCAGCCAAAGAATAACAAGAAATAAACACCACTGTAGAAGCCTTGCCACTATGAAACTTAGGCTAAACGTGCTCACCATTATTTTGCTGCCTGTCCACTTGTTAATAACAATATACAGTGCCCTTATATTTATTCCATGGTATTTTCTTACCAATGCCAAGAAGAAAAACGCTATGGCAAAGAGAATAAAAGCTAAGCCCACTTCAGACAAACCTGGAAGTCCATATCGCTCTGTCACGCACTTCGACTCACTAGCTGTCATAGACATCCCCGGAGCTGACACTCTGGATAAGTTATTTGATCATGCCGTGTCCAAGTTTGGGAAGAAGGACAGCCTCGGGACCAGAGAAATCCTAAGTGAAGAAAATGAAATGCAGCCGAATGGAAAGGTTTTTAAGAAGGTATGGCATCTTTGTGCTTTATAATTTTTCTTTGAAGGGGAAGGTATGCTTCCCTGTAGCATACATCAAACGCATTTTTAAATATGCTGCTATTCCATGTAAATATGCTGTGTAACCAATTCACAGAAGGTGCTCACAGCTTCTGTATATTTACTTAAAGGCAGTTTTAGAGTTCTATACTTTGAATAGCCTTTTAATTGCTTGTTTGAATAAATATACTCATATTAGAGCATGTCTCCATTTAACAGTTAATTCTTGGGAGTTATAAATGGATGAGCTATCTTGAAGTGAACTGCAGAGTGAATAATTTTGGTAGTGGACTCACTGCACTGGGACTGAAACCAAAGAACACTATTGCCATTTTCTGTGAGACCAGGGCCGAATGGATGATTGCAGCTCAGACCTGCTTTAAGTACAACTTCCCTCGTAAGTGCCTTACATTTTTGGAAGGGGAGGAAAGAGGTTTTTAGTAACATGTGAAATTGTCCTGCAATCCTATTGTTTTCATGGTAGGTGGTCTTTAGCAATTTTTCTGCATAAGTTCTATACATAAAACAGTACATGCTGAGGTGAAAAGCTCTCTGATGATTCCTGTTAAAGAAAGTTAATTTCTTAGAGCCAGTATGGGAATTGGCAGCTTAATGGACACAATTTAGAATTTTACTTTTCAATTGGAAGTGAATTATACCTGAAAGATTTGGGATTTGGGGGTATGATTTAGGAAGCGACACACAAAATAATGATTAAAACAAACAAAAATCATTGCTTAGGATTATTCTAGTTCACTGCTTCATTTCGAGGCCTCCTCTTTGACTTATTCCATTTTACATGTGAAATGAGCACATAACAGCTTGAACTGACATTAGATATGATTGCCAAATTTTTATCATCCCTATACTTACTTTTACAGTTTTCTGGGTTTGCAAAGTCATTTATCCAACTCCAAAGTGGAAATTATTATCTCCCACAGGACGAGGGTAGAGCTGAATTTCCAATCTGATCTAAGTTTAGCAGATGTCCCTTGATTCTAACTGATCTTGGTTTCAGCTTAGGTTTCCTTTGTCTGGTAGCTCCAAAATATAGGCCCACCCACTTACAGCTTGAAGGTCACCAATCAACTTGGACACTGGGCCCACTAAAAAAAACTCCCTAAAAGGAATGATAACATGATTCTGACTTAAGATCCTCAGTCTGAAGATTCTCAAGGACTTACCCATTTTTTGGTGCTATGACCAAGGAAAGCGCTTGTCACAGGGTAGTTCTAGGTGGGCTTGGTCTGACCTAAGTTAAGAGTTCAGCCAGAAACTTATGGGCCTTGAGAATCTTGATTGACTAATTTTTGAACAGTTGTAGCACTTCCAGTATTGCTGCATTTCTTCAGGTTTAGGATGTTAGAATCCTGAGAATTTATTTGTAAGGAGAAATTGGGGCTACCAGGAAGTTTCAGGCAATGTTTAAAGGTAATAGTGGAGACTATGAAATCTAATGACATTATAAAATGTTTTTGCATCCATGAGTGTACCCATCACAAAAGGCTGACTTAAACAATGTACCTCATAAATGAGTATCAGTTAACATGTGTTTTATTTTTTGTTATGTAGTTGTGACTTTATATGCCACACTTGGCAAAGAAGCTGTAGTTCATGGGTTAAATGAATCTGAGGCTACCTACCTGATTACTAGTGTTGAACTTCTAGAAAGTAAACTTAAGGTAAATAAAATTTTTTCTTTGAATTCATGGTAGTGTTCTCTGACAGGACATGAAAATGCCCAATAATTGAGTTTATTACAGGCCTGCATTTAATAGCTGAATCTTTTTTCTGCTCAACAGACAGCATTATTAGATATCAATTGTGTTAAACACATCATTTATGTGGACAATAAGACTATCAATAAAGTAGAATACCCTGAAGGATTTGAGATTCACAGCATGCAATCAGTAGAAGAGTTGGGATCCAAGCCAGAAAACTGTAAGTAAAGCAATGAAACCAAAATGTATTAGTCTACTTGAGGTTTATCTCAGTAGATTAGGAAAAGGAGTAATCGAAGTGGAAACTAAACTTCTTTGATTTAAAAAAAATTTTCTTAAATGTTTATCAAGGCCATATATGATTAAAGTTTTCTCTTCTTTTCTCCTCAAAGGTAAACAGTCTTTTAAAATTTACTAAATAGGAGTAACCTGGGTGGCTTAGTTGGTTAAGCATCTGCCTTTGGGTCAGGCCATGATCCCGGAGTCCTGGGATCGAGCCCTGCATTGGCTCCCCCCCAGCCCATGCTTGCTCTTTTTCTGTCAAATAAATAAAATCTTAATAAAATAAAGTTTACTAGATAGTTAATGTATTCAGTGGTTCAGACTTTATGGCAGTTGCTGCCAAACTTCTTTTTTTCCAAGTAACCCACTAACTTTCCAACTTGGACCTCACGTAAAGAAAAGATCTCAGGCCTTCCACTCAATAGCCTTTCTTCTTTTGAATTGCTTAATGCTAGTGATTTTTTAATGATGTATCAGAGGACACAAAGCTGTTTGCCAAGCTCATGCTCAGATTTATGCCACCACTGAGATGGCATTTGATACTTCATTTGAAACAAGTAGATGTGCCTTGTGGCAAAATGTCAATTGGTCATCAGGACAGAGGGTTGAGGAAATTAAAGACTCCGTTTATTTATTTTTTAAAAGATTTTATTTGTTTGAGATAGGGTGAGAGAGAGAGCACAAGCAGAGGGAGAGAGAAAGGGAGAATCAGATTTCTCACTGAGCAGAGAGTCCAACATGGGGCTTGATCCCAGGACCACAGGATCATGACCTGAGCCAAAGGCAGACACATAACCAACTGAGCCACCCAGGCATCCCTAAAGACTTCATTTAAATAGTTTCTTTCCTTATGTTTAATGTGAAGATCACAATAGTCTACTAGTTGAGAAAAGGATTCATTTTGATAGGAAAAAATGTTGGTTGAACCCCTCTTTACCTTCTGAGTATATGACCACTAGGGACCGAACATGTTTGCAATAACAGAGAGAGACTCTAGCTTTTTACCCAGTGTGGAGAATAGCATGGAGGCTGAGGCTCTACCCTACTTTGCAAGCAAACGAGTGAGCCAGCCACAGCTTCTTGGAGGTCCAACATTCCTGAGTCAGAGATGAAGGACAGTTTTTTAATTCACAGCAAAAGCAGTAGCCAGACTGTCAGCATTTGTGTTGCTTCCCCACATTCCAGTTTTCATACAGCAGTGTGAAGAGGGTGGGATGATACCCATACCCGCAGTCAGTCGTGTTACAGGAGAACAACCATGAGATCAGGGAGCCCAAATATTTTATAGAGGGCAGTATGACTGCCCTTTGCCCTAGAGAGAGAGATTATTTTTATTGTACTGGGCAGGAAGCACATCTACTCTTTGGCTCTGCAGGGAGACACGGTCTCCATTTTCCAAAGCTGTTTATTGTGCACATATCCTTGAAAAGATAGTCTGGCACCCAGTCACTGTCTCTGTTCACAAGATACGCAGAAACTCAAGAGACCCATAGAGAATTGTCTATCAACACCAGACTGACCCTGCAAGATTGAGGTCAACTGGGAGGTCCTTATTGATACAGATCTGTTGCCAGTTCTGTTGATTCACCAAAGGATTTTGGTACGAAATATAAGGGGTATTGGTCCTTTTTTTTATGATAGTCATAGAGAGAGAGAGAGAGAGAGAGAGAGAGACAGAGAGGGAGAGGCAGAGGCAGAGGACACAGGCAGAGGGAGAAGCAGGCTCCATGCACCGGGAGCCCAAAGTGGGATTTGATCCCGGGTCTCCAGGATCACGCCCTGGGCCAAAGGCAGGCACTAAACCGCTGCGCCACCCAGGGATCCTGGGTATTGGTCCTTATAATTTTATGTAAGAAATAACCTGATAGACTACATATCCCACCTAGTTCTGTTTCTCTCTTTAGTAATGAGACACATGTATTTTTTGGTGATACTTCACCTTAGTAGGTTATTATGATAACAGGAAATGAAGTGTCACATGTCTTGAGAGTGAGAAGCCTATCTACTGCTATGGCTTCCATTAGTCATCAGAGAAAGGCGGCGGTTCTTATTTGCTTGATTTTTATAAACTGACAGTAGAGATATTTTTTTAAGTTTTATTTATTTAAATCACCTCTATACCCAACATGGGGCTCAAACTCACAAGCTCAAGAGTCATGTGCTCTTCCTACTGAGCCAGCCAGGCACTCCGACAGTAGATATCTTTAAGGATATTAGCATTACCCAATTTAAGTAAAACTTTATCTTTGGTTATTGCGGTGGTAAATCACACTTTAAAATTTTAAAGTTAACTGGTACATAAAAATGTAATTCATTTTTGTTAACGGATTTTTAAAAAATAGAGTTTATTTTGTAGAGCGGTTTTAGGTTCATGGCAAAAGTGGGGAGAAGATACAGAGGTTTCCCATACACTCCCTGCCTCTACAATGCATAGGCTCCTCCATTTTACCAGCATCTCTCATCAGAGTGGTACATTTCTTACGATTGATGGATCTACTCTGACACATCATTATCATCCAAAGCCCATAGGTTACATTGGAGTTTACTCTTTGTGCTGTACTTTCTGTGGATTTGGACAAATGTATAATCTTTGGTATCACCATTTTAGCACCACCACTACAGGATCACCATTATAGTACCATAAAGAATATAAGCTGATTTTTATTTTATTTTTTTAAAGATTTAATTTATTTATTCATGAGAGAGACACAGAGAAAGAGAGAGACAGACAGACAGACAGAGACAGAGACACAGGCAGAGGGAGAAGCAGGCTCCAAGCAGGTAGCCTGACATGGGACTTGATCCCAGGTCTCCAGGATCATGCCCTGGGCTGAAGGCAGCACTAAACCGCTGAGCCACCCAGGCTGCCCTATAAGCTGATTTTTAAAAATCTACCAATCTTATAAAATGTTTATTTAATTTTGATAATGTGACTGTGGATTCTCGGCCATTTTGGTGTATCCTGCAATTGAAAGGAGGTTAAAAGCTTACTACAATATACTACCTTGAAAGTGGAAGGCTCAGTGTGCTGTTTAAAATTAGCATGTTAGAAAAAAAAATAAATAAATAAAATTAGCATGTTAGAATTGTGGAGTTGAAGTCACCTGACAGATCAAGTCAACAACAACAATGGAACACAAGGAATTGGAGGGAAGTGATGGATGGAGAGGTCTGTTATCCTGATCATGGAGATGGTAGCACAGGTGTTTGCATATGTCCAGATACCAAATTGTATGTGTTAAATATGTGCAGTTCTTTATGTATCAAATATACTTCAATAAAGCTATTTTTAAAACATAGAAGCAGTTTAGATAAACATTATCTCATCCACATAACACTTGTCAGCCCATAGTAGATAAATTAACAGCAAGAAACAAATTTATGTCACATTACAGTTTTAAAATACTGACATATCCAGCATTTGCTTAGAGTGTGCATCTAGGCACTTAATAAACAGGGAGTTTCAATTTTACTCAACTGTTAGTATCGTAGAATGACAAAAATGTAATGTTGATAATATCAGTTCTCTTTACTGGTAGGCTAGAAGATACTTTCAAGCAATATTTAGTTTTTCTAATTCACTTTCTCTGTGTATGACTATTCTAATTGTATTTATTGAAATGTAATGTGTTGTCTGTTTTTTTTTAATCTAACCTTTTTAAGTGCGTATGTTATCTTAATTTCCTTTTCCCAATAACACATTTTTATTGTATTTTCCAAAAGCATCCATCCATAAATTATTGGGGGGGAGGTCCTCACAACACATAGTTTGAGAAGCACAACTTTAGCATAGAGGTCAGTAAATTACAGCCTGCTGTCTGTTTCTGTAAATAAAGTTGGACTGGAACACCATCATGACTATTTAACAAGTGTCTATGGCTGGGTAGTTTTGGCAGAGTCTGTATGGCCCTCAAAGCCTAAAATATTTACTGTCTGGTCCTTTGCAAAAAGAGTCTGCTGACCCCTGTTCAAGATGGCTGTGTCTAATAAAGACCTCTCTATTTTCCTCTTCCAGTCATTCAGTAAGCAAAGATAGCACTGGAGCTCAGGACTTCTAAGATGATTAAACACCCCTGCTTTCAGACAGAATGAAGCTTAGATACTATCTAGATATTACCTTTGGTAGGGAGTGAAGTGCTTATAAACCCCTCCACATGGTCGGTCTCTCCCTTTCTCTCTCAGTATCTGAAAATTCCCATCTAATTTTGATTAAACAGAATCAAAGTATAATCCAATCCCGATAGGGCAATAGGCACTAAATCTGGAAGACCCAAAAGAGTCCCAAAGCCAGGCACATGACAAGTGTTCTAACTAGAGGCGTGAGTGAGCGAGTGAGTCAGAGAGAAAGGACCTCTTATACCATTCTTTTCATCTAACTGCACATTCAGTACTTTGCAAAAATGATTTCCTATAGAGATTTCAAGAAGCAATGATAAAAACAGTAGAAAAGGTTAATTTTGGTTTGGTGTTCTTTGGATTTTACTTGTTGCTTGGAAGCTAATCTTAAAATAATCTGTTAAATGTATAATGATTATCTAACTCAGTGTCCATGGTTCAGTTTTTTTTATAAAATACAATTATTTTTATAACCAGGTAAAAAAAGATCAGGTCCAGTGGTTTCCAATCAGGCATGTGTATGTCACCTGTGGAGCCTTCACCCCATTCCAGACACAGAGTTTTCAGAGCTAGGAACCAGAGATAGAGAGTGTTTTTGTTTAAGTTCCATGGGTGATTCTCATGCCCACCAGTAGTTAAGAGTCACAATCAGGTCCAGCCATCGCATTTTAAAGATGAGAAGACTGAGGCCTGAGGAGTTTGCACACAATACTCTATCCTCCCGATTCTTCAAAGTCCTGGATAGCTTTCCTCAACACAGTGGAAAGGCAGGAGTAGACAGGAATTGGGTTGAGCATCCAGAAAATGGGCCAAATTGAGTTTGAAATTCTCATTGCAGGTAACCACAGTTTGATCGGTACTTTGTGTGATTATCAGGAGAGAGTATTCTACGTAGTTTACCATGATGCAAAAAATCTTAAAAATCTTCATCTTTGTTTAGCAATCTAACTTTTAAACTGAAGAAAATATGGTTCTCTTTCATTTGTTTAGTGAGCGTCCCTCCAAATAGACCAACTCCTTCGGACATGGCTATTGTCATGTATACCAGTGGTTCTACTGGCCGACCCAAGGGAGTGATGATGCACCATAGCAATTTGATAGCTGGAATGACAGGCCAGTGTGAGAGAATTCCTGGACTGGGGTAAGAGAGAATTCTTCCACTTTCTTCTTAAAGATCAGAGCTCATGTTTGGCATTCTCTAAACTCGATCTGTATTAAAATGGCAAGATTATTGATGTTTCTAATTATCACACCTTTTTAAGAATGGCTAAAGTGTTTTTCTCATTTTGTTTTAGACCAAAGGACACATACATTGGCTATTTGCCTCTGGCTCATGTACTAGAATTGACAGCAGAGATATCTTGCTTTACCTATGGCTGTAGGATTGGATATTCTTCTCCACTTACACTCTCTGACCAGGTGACAAGCTTTTCACTATACTGGCATGATCATATTAAGTGGCATTGTTTGGCTGACAACGAATTACTGAAACTGGAGATATTTTAATTCTGTGAAAGCCTTCTCCCTGACATCAGAAATAGCTCCCATGGGCAAATATGTAGCTGCAGAAAATAATCTTGTGGATTTGTTAGCATCACTATACATCTTTTTAAATGATTTGAAACTAATTCATCTTGTCTTTATTAGATGTTGATTCTGGATAGCTAGGATAGAGAGCATGAATGCACTGAACCTTTTTGATACATGATCTGCAAATAGTGGTAGGTTTTTTGGGAGGCGATGTGGTGGGAGGATTGGGGCCCAGTTTGACTCTGTGGTTTCTCTAGCACTGTGGTATTCACTAGCCACATACTGAACAAGAGATCATCACAATTAGATGAGCAGAATTTCACCACTCAGTTGCCCTAGCCACATTTCAAGGTCTCAATAGTTACGTGTCACTAGCAGCTCCCACACTGGACAGCACAGGGACCAAGCATCTCCATCATCGTGGAAAGTAGTGTTGCATATCCAAAGGCAATGCTTGGCTTTGTGCCCTGAGTCCAGGTTCTCCCTTCTCCCTGCTGTTGACAGTAGGAAGGCCAACAATGGTAGAGCTCACTCCTGTATTGGAAGCCCATTCGAAATCACACATCTAGTACCTACTGTCCACAGTTACATGGAGTTTGTTCTTTGGATGAGTTGCTATAGAAAAGTGTCAACCAGACATTGGGGCAAAAAAGAGTTTCTAATGTTGCTGTGAGGTCCCAAATGCTGAGGGATAAACTGAGTGTAGGTGGAATGACTTGATTCTTGGGGCAGCTTCTGACACTTCTGCCCGTAGGGGCCCACTATGACTTAGGCAGTGCTGTCTTTTATTTGGGAGTGTCTGTAAAGCATGCAGTTGGCAAGAAGACGTGGTCCTTGATGCTCACAATTAGAAATTATTATACTTTTTTTTTGGTAGAATTACCATTTTAGGAGAGATTAGGTTAGTTATGTAATATTAAGGCAGAAAGGTTAATTGGATGTGTCTGAATTTGAGATTCCAACCATCTTTTTGAAAATTTGTTTTTGGATGTATAACTTAACGTGCACAAATCTTACATGCGCCACTTGATTGGATTTAATATACACATAGAGGCTTCTGTGGCCATCAGTATCTAGATTAAGAAAAAAACACTGGGGCACTTGGGTGTCTCAGTTGGTCGAGTCTGACTCTTGATTTCAGCTCAGGTCATGATCTCAGGGTCGTGAGATGGAGCCCTGCATCAGGCTCCATGCTCAGTGGGGAATCTGAGATTCTGTCTCTCCCTCTCCCTCTGCCCCTCTCTTCACTCTAATATAAATAAATGAATCTTAAGAGAAAAAGGACATTTCTAGGATTCCAGAATATCCCTCATGTCCCTTCCTAGTTATGACCACCTCCCCCCAACCCCCAGGATAATCCAACCACCTCTTTAAAAAAAAAAAAGATTTTATTTATTTATTCATGGGAGACACACACAGAGAGAAACAGAGACATAAGCAGAGGGAGTAGAAGCAGGGTTCATGCAGGGAGCCCGATGTGGGACTCCCCCTGAGCTGAAGGCAGATGCTCAACCCCTGAGCCACCCAGGCGTCCCCCAACCACTGCTTTTAAGTGGCTTTTTCATGAGAAAATGTTTTGTGTTCTAAACAGCTACATACTTGATACTTTAAAGAACACAACCTGTTTGTAAGTTGGAAAGCTACTGGATTAACCACTCAACAGAAAGTTCACATTTAAGATCTGTTAGAACAGGGTGGAGAGAATAAGTAATGAAGTAAACTAATAAACCAGACTTGCTCAAGTTGAGTTTAAAATAGACCTGTGAATGAAACTGCGGCTTGAATTGTAAAACAAAATTTGTAGGGGACTTTATAATGGTAAAGAAAAAGAAAAATCTGTGGTGATTACATTTCAATGCACTGCAGTGGGTTTTTCTTATGCTTAATATATTTTGAAAATGTGAAAAGAATTTCAGTAAGTTTTGAGTGTGATTCACCCCCGCCCCCCCAGGAAAGTTCGGAAGCCCGGGACTAGCAACCCTTGTTTTCACTGCCTTTCTGAAAACAGTTGCCTCGATGTAGGGAAGTGGGCAGATGGACTGAATGTCCCATCCACCCTTTTCATGAATTTTATAATAAAGAGTCTCAATCTCAAGAATCTAAAACCCAGGAATCTACATCACACCAGAAATCAGAAAGATGGGGGAGGCTTGAGGCACCCCATATGAAGCCAGCAGATAATTGTGATGTTGTCATAACTAGGGTTATTGCAGTTGTGATTAAGACAAGAGAACTAGGGATGCCTGGGTGGCTCAGTGGTTTAGCACCACCTTCAGTCCAGGGTGTGATCCTGGAGTCCCGGGATCGAGTCCCACATCAGGCTCCCTGCATGGAGCCTGCTTCTCCTTCTGCCTGTGTCTCTGCCTCTCTCTCTCTCTCTCTCTCTCTCTCTCTCTGTGTGTGTGTGTGTGTGTGTGTGTCTCATGAATAAATAAACTGTTTTGTTTTTTTTAAAGAGACGAGAGAACTAACTGATACCATTACCCAGAGTAATAAAGACAGTGAGGAGGGGCTCCTTGTGGCTACTGCTCCCTGGAACAGCTCTCTAAAGCAACAAGTGGTCAGGACCACAGTCGGGGCGGGGGGAGACAGCTCTTACTCGAAGGACATAATAGTCCATCTATGTCTCCACAGGGCAGCTCTCCCTTGTGTGGTATGTATGTGGGGATGTAGGTTTCCACCTGCAAATGTGCACACGCTTGCACATACATGAAACAAGTAGTTTTTTTATTTCCCTTATCCATCTTAAAGTAGGATAAAAGCAATTGAGTTCTGCCAGCAGAACCTTCTAAATGACGAGGCTGGTGCTGCTGGCAGATCACACTGTTTCTTAAGAGTTGGTTTTCTTCCTGCCTGTGTCAACATGACTCACAGAGCCTACATCTGAACTATAGACTAATGAACTGCATTACAGCAGATTCTTATTTTCACTTGTAAATTTTATTTATTTAAATTGTTTTTAGGGAGAGGGGAGCAGAGGAGGAGGGAGGCAGAGAGAGAATCTTAAGCAGGCTCCACACCAGCTATGTGAGCCTGACATAGGGCTCGATTTCATGACCTGAGATCATGACCTAAGCCAAAATCAAGAGTCAGAAGCCCAACCAACTGAATGACCCAGGCACCCCAGCCAGTTTCTTATTTTAATCTCCCTTTTTCAGTGGGCTCCCTTATCAGTGGTTCCACCTGCTGACCTGACATTTGAAATCCCAAAGTATTTGTGTGAGAAATAAAACACAAGAAAGACATAATACATACACATTTACATATATATATACATATATATCCATATATATACATATATATGTGTATATATATATATACATATATACACACACACATACATACATACATACATATCCCTACATGGTCACTGGCAGTGTCTTCAATATTCTGTCAACCAAAATGTTATCAAATGAGTGTTTTTGTATGATGTTAGTTGATAGCAGTGACTTTGAGAGGTGGCTTTACCATTTGGGTAATCAAAGAACATTCAATTTTGTTTTAGTGCTCAATATACCTTAGTTGAGGGTTTCTGTTTTTCTTTCCTTTTTTTTTTTTTTAGATGGATGGTTTGTGCTGTGGTCGATATGTCATAAATAAGAATGCTCAGTTTACCAAAATATCTCATTCTCCTTTGTTCTGAATCAACATTTCAACTCACAGGAAGGCTGAAATCGTGCTAGAAGAACTAATCTACAGGCTAAAACACTTACGTTCTAGACTTTTGTAGGTTATGAAAATTTGAACCGGTAAATCCCAGGGCAGTAGAGGAGCAAATTCCATGTGTGAATTTGTCACTGTCAGTGTTAGTCCTCAAATTACAGCATTTTTTTTTGTGAAGGTTGGCTTTCCTGATTGTATTTACTTTTTCTTTAATGTAGTCCAGCAAAATTAAAAAAGGAAGCAAAGGAGACTGTACTGTACTGAAGCCTACACTCATGGCAGCTGTTCCAGTGAGTATAGATTGTAAATATCATTTACTGCTCCCACTCAGACTTTTTAAAGAGTAATACTCTAAGGGACTTGTGTATGGTTTTAAATTTTGATTTTACTTTGTTGGGAATTATGGCAAATGTGTTCATCTAAATCTCTCATAAGCATTGGGAAGGATTAGATGGCAAGCTTCTGAAATGTATGCCTGCTTAAGTGGTGCTGATACTTGACAATCAAGGGCTAAAAATGACCTGAGTTCAGATCACCTCATGTGAGAATCAGTCATAATGTTTCAAAGGAAAAAAAATGTTTCAAAGGTAGAAGAGATTCTAAAGATCATTTTTGTTTCATGATTTAAAAAAAAAAAAAAAACATGAAACGTAGGCCATCCCAGAGAACCAACACAGCATATCCAATGTTATGGAACTGAGTCTCGGATCTGAGCCTCCCAGCCCTTAGAGTGGCCAGGAAACTGGCACTGAAGAGAGCTTCCAGAGAAAAAAAAGATAACTTCTAGATATTTAAAATCCTTATGTGAAATAGTGCCTCTTACGAAAAGATGATACAGGTTGTTGGCCTTTAAAAAAAAAAAAGATTTTACTTATTTATTTAAGAGAGAGGAGGGAGGGGGAGAAGCAGGCTCCTTGCTGAGCGGGGAACCCGATGCAGGGCTCAATCCCGGGACCCCATGACTGAGCCGAAGGCAGATGCTTAACCAACTGAGCCACCCAGGTGTTTCATTTTTTGGCCTTTTACTAATAAATTCTGAAATACTTAACACCATGTTTCATACTTGCATAATCAAATATATTCTAGTACTTTTAGGCTTGGGAACTCTAGTGGGACTGTGTATCATGACTTGCTTATATTATGATCAGATTTGAAGTCTTATCCCAGTATCTTTCTCAGAACTATTTTTACACATGGAAAGTCAGAGATTAGATTGTGATTAGATTAGAAAACCCAAGTTTTCTAAGAATTAGAGATGGAAGTAACTTTTTTTTTAAGCTTCTAACTACAGAATTACCAAATGACCAAAGAATTAAGATAGGTCAGAGTAACCTTTGTCTTTTTATTTAGAGGTGCTGTAGAATTCAGCAAGTTTACAAGCTTCAAGAAGCTTCTCATTAAAGCATAAGAAAGTGATGCTAATGATAGCACACCTGCTTACTGTGTTCTAGGCACTGTGCT
Source organism: Canis aureus (assembly GCF_053574225.1). Classification (NCBI taxonomy): domain Eukaryota; kingdom Metazoa; phylum Chordata; class Mammalia; order Carnivora; family Canidae; genus Canis; species Canis aureus. Next base: position 41,129,285 of record NC_135649.1, read on the forward strand.
AAGTGCTTTAGATGAATTCTCTCATTTAATCCTCCCTAAGACTCTTCTAGGTGGATCCTGTTTTCCCAGTTTCATAAAGGAAAAAACTTGCCTGAGGTCACAGAGCCCATAGATGCTAGAGTTCAAGTGTGAACTGAGTTGTCTTAATGACTATGTCTGTCTGCTTAGGATTCTTTTGGTTGGGGAAGCAGTATTTTGGGTTTATTACCCAAAGTGCAGGGGTCCCTAGTAAACCGTATCAGAGAACGTAGGGAAAAAAAGGGGCCATAGACTATAGGAAGTACTATCTGAATTTAGGAATGAAGAATAAACAGGAGTTAGCTGATAGGCTGTGTATCTTCTAATTGGACATTGGCCATTCTTCTTTACTTTGTGTCTTAGAAGGCTAACTTCTGTGGATGAGTTACCAGGGCATTGCTTGACTTCCGATTTCTGGTTGGGTTCAGCCAATTATTTGGCACTCAGGAGAGATCACAGGACAGGAGGAGAGAAGGGGGTATTCTGCGCACTTAGTGCCTTTTCTCCTTCCCTTCTGGGCTGTGATTTTTGGAAAGTTGTCAGATGCCCATTGGACAATCTCTTTACCCTTGGCTGTAACCAGGCCTTGCCCATAGCTGTTGTCCTAACCAGGTTCCAGTAATACTTCTCTCCACTTACCTCTTCGGATCTAGGGATAATAAGCCATCTCCCATATTGGTGGTCACTGATGCTTCACCCAACTTTGTTCCCTTAGCTCCTCCTCCTCCTCTGTAGATAGGCCTTAAAAAAGGCCTATATGTGTGTGTGTGTGTGTGTGTGTGTATATACACACACCAAGAATTGATAGATCATATTTTCTTTACTGGGTCAGAATAAAAGATTCATTTAGTATCACATATTCACATAGTCAAAAGAGGGAATTTAGAATAAATCACTGCTTCTTATAAGCAGTGACTCAGTTGAACATCATGTAATTATCAGGTTGAAGTAGAGGGTGACTTCATGTACTAACAATAAATTCTGCCAACTTATTGTAACTGTATCATTTATGTTCCTTACTCACTGAGGCCTTTCTGTGCCTATGACTTGCATCTACTGGAAGGAGCAGTGGAGGTAGTTCTCACACATCTGTCTCATTCCCATATGCTTTTTTTCCCACCCAACATCCTGTTCACTTTTATAAGAGGGGTAGTTATGGGATATTAAAAGTCTTTTAGGGAACTTTTGGAATTTCTCAATCACAGATCTAGTCAAATATTTCAGTTATATAATAATGATTCCATCTGTGGAAATGGACAGAACTACATTGTACTATGCTTGAATCCTGTAGTAGCTTCTCTGCACCCCCATTAGTTTTATTGAGATACAATTGATGTAACATTGTATCAGTTTAAAGTATACAATGTGATGATTTGATATATGTATAAGTTGTGAAATGCACCCATCACCTCACATAGTTACCATTTATATGTGTGTGTGATGAGAACATTTAAAACCTACTCTTAGCAACTTTCAAATATACAATACAGTGTTAGCTATAGTTACCATGCTGTGCTGTACATTACATCCCCAGGACTTAACTAATCTTCTACCTGTAAGTTTGTACTCTTAGACCAATATCTCCTATTTCTGCCACCCTCTTGCTTCTGGCAACCACCAGTCCACTCTCTGTTACTGAGTTTGGCTGTTTTAAACTCCACATATAAGTGAGATCATACAGTATTTGTCTTTTTCCGTCTGTCTTATTTCGTTTAGCATAATGTAAAAGATGGTTTTGTTGTCTTCATTTGTGAACAGCTCTATTCTCATATTGGAAGAGCCGTTCATAAAGTTATTCATTGTAGCACAACTGAATTTACCCTAATGGCTACTTTAAATATTTAAAACCAGATATTTATAAATAGATGTGCTTTGTGCAATAATTCTTGTTAATTTGTGATTAACAAAAACATTTCTAGAAAACATTTAGTGATAGTCTGGGCTTTTTTGCTTATCTATTTGTTTAAATATATTACCTTGGGAGTCACTATCTCCCAAACCTTGTCCTGCTTTTAGTTTTCCAAGGAGCTGTGAGCAAGAATCCTATATTCTTTTTTGTTATCTTAGTTAGGTTCTATGGAAAGGGAATCAAAATGCCTAAATTATAGGGACCTAAAACTCTAGAAAACTCTGTAAGTAAACTTTTTAAAGAAATACTGTAAATCAAAAAAAAAAAGAAATACTGTAAATCTTTCTGCCATGCACTGAGTCACAAGGTAGTAGTGAAAAAAAGCCATCAGGATTAGATTCACCCTAGTTGGGTGTTCTGGTGCTATTTGAAAATAAGTGAATATATTTGAAAGAAAAGAATTAAAAAAGGTTTTTATGGGGGAGGTGAATGAATTACAGTCCTGTTAACATTAAAAAATTTTTATTATTTTTTTAAAATTATTTATTTATTTACGATAGTCACACACACACACACACACAGAGAGAGAGAGAGAGAGAGAGAGAGAGAGGCAGAGACATAGGCAGAGAGAGAAGCAGACTCCATGCACTGGGAGCCCAATGTGGGATTCGATCCCGGGTCTCCAGGATCGCGCCCTGGGCCAAAGGCAGGCGCTAAACCGCTGCACCACCCAGGGATCCCACATTAAAAAATTTTTAATAAAGTTAGTGTATAGAACTGAAAAACCCCTATACTTGTCCCTAGTCTTTTTGAAATCATGAACAAGTAAATTTAGTAAAATTAATCATATAATAAATATATCCATTGTGCTGAAGACTTTTACCTAAGATGACGTAAACAAGGTATCTTCACCTAAAGACTGTTTCAGTGTTGGTGTAATTCTTTTCAGATTATTGAATATTTTGCTTACCTTTTAGGAAATCATGGATAGAATTTATAAGAATGTTATGAGCAAAGTCCAAGAGATGAATTATATTCAGAAAACACTGTTCAAGTTAGGGTATGATTACAAATTGGAACAGATCAAAAAAGGATATGATGCGCCACTTTGCAATCTGTAAGTACATTTCATAGACTCTATAGTGTGAGCCTTTAAATCTTCTTGCGTATGTATATCTGGAAACTGAATAAGTAACTGGCAAGTTAATTTAGTTTGAGCATCACCACCATCATCATAAGGCTGCATTTCTCTTTTATTTGCTTCTAACCCTCATTGCTTATATAGCCAACACAGAGGATCCTGAGCTCTGATCTTGGCAATTTAACAAATTTTAATAATCGAGTAAATATTTAAAATTCAATGTTAAAATCTGGCCTTGTGAAGAAGAACTAGACTTTTGAATCAAGACATTTGAGCTTAAGGGTCATTTCTAACTAAAAGTGGATCAAGATTTTATTACGCATGAAGGATTCTAATTTATTGTATTCATAAAACAGTATAATAAGTAGATGAATATAACAGCTATTTAAAATGCAGTGCTGGGGGTGGAGACAGGGAAACATTTTCCATTAAGAGAGAAATAATATCGATAATGTTCTAAAGAGAACTGTAACTTATTTTCCTTTGACATCATCGTTTTCTTTCATTTACTATATGTGAAAGCAATTTCCTGACACTGCACTCTTTTTTTTTGCATTTTTATGAGTTTTTCTGGCATTTTGAAAAATTAAAATATAGTTGACATGTAACATTCCCTTAGTTTCAGGCATACAACAGAGTGATTCGACCCCTCTGTACATTATGCTGAGCTCACCACAGGTGTGACTACCATCTGGCATTTTCTGGCATTTTTTTTCAAAGCGTTTTGTGAACATCTCACTTTGTTAACTTCTTGTTAATCACCACGATGGTTCTCAAACTTAGGTGTCCAACCAAAGTTGAGAAATCTTACTCAGAGCTTATAAATTAAGATGTCACCAAGAACAATATATGCAGTATTAAAATTATTCCCCCCTCCTCTTTTTTTCAAGGTTACTATTTAAAAAGGTGAAGGCTTTGCTGGGAGGGAATGTCCGCATGATGCTGTCTGGTGGAGCACCACTGTCTCCACAGACACACCGATTCATGAATGTCTGCTTCTGCTGCCCAGTGGGTCAAGGTTATGGACTGACAGAATCATGTGGCGCTGGAACAGTTACTGAAGGTGAGTGTTGGTAACATGGCAAATAATTCGATGTCAGTTGCCACCAATAAAACCCATTTACACTAGCTTTGGGAGCCATGGCACTTTTATTATCTCATAAGTAATATCAGATTCAGGGCAAACCTTGAATAGTTGGAGTTTTTTGAAATTTTTATTTGAACCATCATTTGTGCCCTTTATTTTGGAGCCCTGTAAATATTGATGCCACTCAGTCCTCAGAATTCTTCACCCTGGGCCTTTAATCTTTACTCTCTAAATGATTACTTCCTGGGAGAACTACACTCTTGGAATAAAGTATCATTCTTATGCTCCCTCTTGAATGCATATCCCAGTCCTGACTTCTTGTTTGTTTTCTCTTCTGGTATTTTCATCATCCTTTGGCAGGGTTTCTCAACCCTGGCACTACTGAAATTTTGAACCAGATAGTTCTTTATTGTTTGTGCTCTCCTGTGCATAAAGATGTTTAGCAGCCAGATGGATACCAAGAGTAACTCACTCCTCCCAGTAGTGACAGTAGAACAACTGGAAACATTACCAAATATCCCCTGAGGGGCAAAATCATCCTGGGTTGGGAAATACTGGGTAAAGTAATATTTTGGGGATTATCCCACTTTTACTTAAACTGTGTCCAGAATCAGTGCCATCATCCCATACCATCTCTCCATCTCACAGATTGTTTGCTTGCACACAGTGGTATTACCATCCTTAAGGTCGTTGAAGGCATTAGCTTTGAAGTCATCTGTTTATTTTTCAGTGTCTTTAACTTCTTTTTTTTTTTTTTTTGTGTCTTTAACTTCTGTTGGGTCCTCCCACTTCTCCATTGGATTGTTCCTCCCCCCTGCATGCTGACTTTGGCATTGAGCCTTTTATTACTTCACACTGCTCTGAGGTAACAGCCTTTGGACTGCTGTGCCTGACTTTATGATATCACTTCTGATTGATCCCGTGTACTTGTGTTAGACACCTCCACCTCAAAGCCTGCTTCATCCCTGGCAAACCTAGCTTTCCAGGCATCCTTGATCTGGCGTCATCATCCCCATCCATTATTTCCCACATCTCCACATACATACCTGGCTCTGCTCTCCAGACAAGCCAATCTCCTCATTCTTTCTCATGTGGGCATTCTTGCTCTCACCTATCTATATTTTCTCTTCCCTTCTCATAGAATGCCCTTTTGGCTAACTGGTCACAGCTGCCTTTTTATGCCCAACTCTTCAATTAAGTCTTTCCCAATGGTTTCTTTAAACAAAGATTTTATTTATTTGACAGAGAGAGAGAGAGAGTGAGAGAGAGCGCCACACAAGCAGGGGAACAGCAGAGGGAGAGGGAAAGACAGGCTCTCTGCTGAGCAGGGAGCCTGATGTGGGGTTCAATCCCAGGACCCTGGGATCATGACCCCAGCTGAAAATAAATGCTCAACTGACTGAGCCAACCAGGCATGATTTCATTTTACATTGATCTTTCTAGTCTCTGGGGTGCTGTTGTGCTCACTGCCGGTACCGTGCAAGTGACGATTTAAATGTGTTCTAAGTTGTTTCACGTGCATTTTGGCCCAGGTTGTTTGTAAGTTCACTGAGGGTACAGTCTCCTTCTTTAGATGTTTTCTCTTTTCAGTGCTTAGTTTCACGCTAGGTACAATATTGATGATCTATAATACTTGATGATGCATAACAGGGCATCCAGATTTCAAAAGGAGAGTATCATCATCATCATCATCCTCCTCATCATCACCATCATCATGTTTGGTAATAACAGCTAATGTTTATGGAAAACTTATTTTGTGCCAACAAGTGTTAAGCACCTTCCAAGCATCTTCTCATTTAATCCCTATGGCATATCCCTACAAGAAGTAGGTTTCCTTACTTTCTCCATTTATTAGATGAGGAAATGGAGGCTTTGTGTGGGGTTAAGTAATTTGTCCAAGTTACATAGTCCATCAGTGAGTGGTAGAGAAGGAATTGCAATCTGAATCTGTCTTACTGGAATCCTAGGTGGATAATGGTGGAGCCAGCTCCCCTCCTTTAACAGAGGATTTTGTACTTAATTATCTGAAAGACAGCCTGTTGAGAAGCAAAAATGATGTAACACTGCAATTGACTGCACTGTTGAAATGAAGTTGAAATATTGAAATGTTGACTACACTTTGCTCTGCACTCACAATGGCCTCTTTCTTGTCATCTGTGAGACTCCGGCTCTGACTCCAGTATTCCTGGTTTCCCTTGGGCACAAGTCTGAAATGTGGTATGCTAACGTCTTTGTTACATTTTCCCTCATAGTTACTGACTATACTACTGGCAGAGTTGGAGCTCCTCTTATTTGCTGTGAAATTAAGCTGAAAGACTGGCAGGAAGGTAAGAATTTTATGACAAGCTCTACTGCTTTGACAAATGCTGAAAACCACTGTGAGCCTCAACATACCCAGGCTTTAAAGTGTTAGGTTGTCTGTGGTAGCAAGTGAGCCTCTCCTTCTGCTTATTCCTTGTCCTTTCTTTCTCCTCAGTAACATCTTCAGGTTCCGAAGATGAAAAGAAAATCTCTAGAATCTAGGCACAATGATTGTGAACTTGAGAATACTTGATGGTAAAGAAGAAAAACTTTCTTAGTGGGGCATTCCCTGGGTTTGGAGAAGGAGATATATCCTAACATTTGAAGCTCAACTTTGCTAGTTGGGCCAGGAAATGAAATCCCATGTGTTTTTTTTTTCTTTTAAGATTTTATTCATTTATTCATGAGAGACACATGGAGAGAGGCAGAGAGATAGGTAGAGGGAGATAGATGCAGGCACTCCCTGCGGATAGCCTGATGCGGGACTCTATTGCAGGACCACAGGATCATGCCCTGAGCTAAAGGCAGACGCTCAAACACTAAGCCACCCAAGTGCCTGGAAACCCCAGGTTTTTAGGGGATAGACTGATCACACACACACACACCCCAACCCCTTAGCTCTTGATCCCAGCAAACATTTTCACAGTTGAGACTCAATTCTCCTGCTGTTTGGATAATTTTATTTGTATATGTAATTGCAAAGGGACGCATGCACTTTATATACATGGGTAATACACCTTTTGACAAATCAGCTAAAGACATTTAAAGCTCTTGTTTCTTTGGAGATATTGTGCTTAGAAGATCTGTTATTATGCTATATGTTGGCAAATCGACTCCAATAAAAAATGTACAAAAAATTTTTAAAAATCAGCTGAAGACAAAAATACATCAGTCTTCCTGATGAAAATTGTGAAAAACACGAAATGTGTGCATTGACCACAAAATAATGTAACAGCCTGGCCTTGCCAGATAAAGCAAAAGCAATTAAAAAGCTAATCATTTCAAAAGGGAATTACTCACCTTGGGATGGAGCCATAGACAGAAAATTTAATTGACCTTCTAGGGACAATTTCCTTAAGTTGTTCAAACCCAAGAAAATGAATGGGCTCTATCTGACATGAACTCGAAGTCCCTAAAATTGTTTCTCCTCTGTGACTTTCTTATGATGTGTGTTATTGTCAGTGCTCCATGAGCAGACAGCCACTTCTTTTTTAAAATGGCATATGAAATCCAGTTGCATTCCCAAGAGTTTTACATCTTGGGCGTAAGCCCTCCTGATTCTTCCTATGGTCATTGCTGTTCCAGTTCTAGGATAGAAATCCGCAGAGAACATAGGCACTATGGGCATGGCTGTATTGAGACTCAGCATCACAGTTGTTTTATTAGATGAGTTATTTATGAGGCCGTGAAATCAGAGAAAATAACAGTATATCATTACAACTTGGTAAGACAAATTTTGCCTCTAATCTTCATTTTCTGATTTTCTGAAATTGTGCTTTAATGTCCGTTTTGGGGAGTGGGTCCATTTTTGGAAATGTATTTGGAGATTTCCTTGCTAAGAAGGAAACTTTGCTTCCTTTTTTTGTAATATTTTACTTAAATTCAATTGCTAACATATAGTATAATACTCGGTGCTCCTCTCATCATATCTCCTCCCCTTCTGCAACCCTTCATTTGTTTCCCAGAGTTGGGTGTCTTTCATGTTTTGTCTTCCTCTCTGATTTTTTTCCATTCAGTTTCTCCTGCTTCCCTTATGGTCCCTTGCACTCTTTCTTATATTTCACATATGAGTGAAACAATCCAGTCATGAAATGGGCAGAAGACATGAACAGACATTTCTCCAAAGAAGACCTACACATGGCCATCAAGCACATGAAAAAATGCTCCACATCACTTGCCATCAATCAGAACCTGTGCTTTCTATAATAGGAATGAGCTTAATGTTTTACATACAGTGGGTTTTGTCCAACTGCAGTGTTGTCTAGTGTAAAAATTTAAAAGCAGCTAACAGCTGAAAGGAACTCTGCTTTAATCCTTTTAGGACATAAAATCCAACATTTCAGGTTGTGGATTCAGGTTTTTTGTATATTTCCCTTAAAGTAAGCTTTATTCAGTAATGAATAGGAAACAAATAGTGGTAAAATACTTTAGAGTTATTGTCAATTATTTCAGTGTTCTCTTATTTTTTTAAAGATTTTATTATTCATGAGAGACACAGAGAGAGGCAGAGACATAGGTAGAGGGAGAAGCAGGCTTCCTGTGGGGAGCCTGATACGAGGCTCGATCCCAGGACCCCAGGATCATGACCTGAGCCAAAGGCAGAGGCTCAACCCCTGAGCCACCTAGGTGCCCCAATAAAAATTTAAATAAAATTTAATAACAAAATAATAAAATCTCCTTAGGAAAAAAATCTGAAATGCATTAATATCGGCATATTAGTAATTATAACAGCTTCAAGTGTTAACCTTCTTGGGGGTACTTTTGTCTTAACAGAGTTCTGTGAAGCCCAACTTCTAATGATATTCTAAGTGTGAAATTTTTTGGTTGTTGGGAATGTTTGCATAGGTGGTGGTTGGTGATCATCATTGAGCCTTCCTTGGTACTTCTGAAAGTACAGTTACCCATGATCCTCATGTCAATGTGAATAAATATAAACTAATATTCTCCCATAAAGTGACATAAAATTTGATACGCAGAAACCTATTAGCATAGGAGTTTTGAGAATTAATGCAAGTACTTTTTGTGTTACAACAGTAACTAATTTCATTTCATGGCTTCCAGGTGGTTATACAATTCATGACAAGCCAAACCCCAGAGGTGAAATCGTGATTGGTGGACAAAATATCTCCATGGGATATTTTAAAAATGAAGAGAAGACAGCAGAGGATTATTCTGTGGATGAAAATGGCCAAAGGTGGTTTTGCACTGGTGATATTGGAGAATTTCATCCTGATGGATGTTTACAGATTATAGGTCAGTATGTTCTTTTTGTGAGAAAACAAAGATTGTTCAGAGGTGGTATTTTTTGGTCAGCTACACATGGTGTACTATATAACCATCTACTGTTAACATACCCTACCTAGTATATCATAGAATAGAATTCCTCACCATTTACCTCCCCACTCAAGAAGCAGTGTGGACACGTTACTTTCCCTAGAGGCTATTTTTATGGCTCCAGCGATCCTTGAGCCTTGGAAAATTATAAATCCTTAACAGCAATTCATTCTTCTGAGAATGTCAGTTGGTTTGGCACTGCCCTTATTGAGCCTACAGAAATAGACTTTTAACTCCAAGATAGCCCTATGCTTATTCACTTCAAGCAGGCAGAACCTAAAATAAAAATGTGACTAGTTAGCTGGAAAGGACCATTCTGTAAGGTGCCAGTCAGGTCCTTCTTAAGCCATTAAATTTCCTCAGTCCTATCCTAGTGGTCCATTTAAATCTATCTCTGGACCCATATCTGACCTGAATATAGTTAGTTCCTGGGAAAGGTGGTTCTTCATCTAGAAATTAGATCTGCTGGGGAAATCCCCATAGGACCAGTCCCTTTCCTTCCCCCACCCCTGCCCCCCTTTTTATGGGTCCTTATTTGCACTGGAATCAAAGGCAGTTTCTGTTGGCACCTAGAATGGGTTACCAGGCTACGGATAGGCAAGTTGGCACTCAACTCAAAGTTGTAAGGCAACCAATTCAGGCTGTGCCATCCTGTGCCAGGAGCACTGTCATTTTAACAAGATCATGTCGTATATGGAAAATGGAGAATGAACGTTTATTACCATGTTCTGTATACCAGACATGGTGCTACATGCTTGTATGAGGTAGGTATCAGTATCTCTGATAAAATTGAGGATTGGGGAGGTCAGCTGACCTGCCCAGGCTCACATAGCTTGTAATGGGCAGAGCTGTTATCCAAAAATTATGCTCCAGGATCCTGTTCCTTCTATTAAGTCTATTATGGTATTTAAGATTATAATAAGATATTGAAGCATTCTGTATGGGGTAGAACATTTGAGCCAGTACTTCTTCAGCTAGGTATTTTCTTTTTAATTGATGTGTATGGACAAGCATTATATATAACATGATTTTAGGAGAAGTATCTTTGTGAATAAATATTAAGGCAGTGAGACTGAAAGAAAATCAGAATTGTGCACACCTTAAGAAAACAGACTGTGGATAACATTCTTCACAACTGACGTCTAGATCGTAAGAAAGATCTGGTGAAGTTACAAGCAGGAGAATATGTATCTCTCGGGAAGGTGGAAGCTGCACTGAAGAACTGTCCACTCATTGACAACATCTGTGCTTTTGCCAAAAGGTAATTTTAAAAGTTGCATTTGTGCTTCCTTATACTTAGAGTAAAAGGACAACTGGAAAACATTTTGATCACTCATAATCATAAGATAAATAACATTTCATCAGCTTTGGGGAATGTAACATATTTATGAAAGTTCAACAGCTTGAAGATCATTTGAGATGATTCAGACATTTTCACTAATTCTTTTCTTTTTAAGATTTTATTTATTTATTCATGAGAGACAGAGAGAGAGGCAGATATATAGGCAGAGGGAGAAGCAGGCTCCATGCAGGGAGCCTGATGTGGGACTCGATCCTGGGTCTCTAGGATCACACCCTGGGCTGAAGGCAGGCGCTAAACTGCTGAGCCACCCATGCTGCCCTTCACTAATTCCTTGACACCAACTGTGTTTTGCCATAAATACTTAGTTAGCCATGCCAGAAAACTTACTTCACTTAACATCCTTAACGACAGATAAGTTGTTAAGTAATTTTCCTAAGAACATAGCTGGTACAAGTTTTCTAAATCAAATACCTAAGAGATTGGGCCATTTTCTTGATATGTTAATAGAATTCATATTTATGGGCTTTATCACACCCTTTAAAAAAACCATAATTGTAAAAAAAAATCCCACAGAACATAAAAGTCATCTTTTTTTTTAAAAAAAAGGTTTTATTTATGTATTCATGAGACACAGAGAGAGAGAGAGAGAGAGGCAGAGACACAGGCAGAGGGAGAAGCAGGCTCCATGCAGGAAGCCGGATGTGGGACTTGATCCCAGGGCTCTAGGATCACGACCTGAGCCAAAGACAGACGTTCAACCACTGAGCTACCCAGGCATCCCTAAAAGTCATCATCTCAGCCATTTCTAAGTATACAGTTGACTAGTGTTATGTATGTTCACATAATTGTGCAGTTAGTATCTGGAACTTGTTATCTTGCAAAACTGAAACTCTAGCCACTAAACAACTCCCCATTTTCCCTGGACCCAGTCCCTGGCTCCCACCAATTCCTTCCTGTTTCTGTGAATTTGACTAGTCTACATGCCTCATCTAAATAGAATCCTACAGTTTTTGTCTTTTTGTGACTAGCTTCTTTCACTCAGTATAATGTCCTTAGGGTTCATCTGTATTGTACCAGGTGTCAGAACCTCCCTTCCTTTTTTGAGCTGAATAATGTTCCATTGCATGTATAGACCATATTTTGTATATCCATTCATCCAATGATGGACAACTTTGGTGGCTTCCACCTCTTGACTATTGTGAATATTACAGCTCAGAACATGGGTATACAAATAATTCTTTAAGGTTCTACTTTCAGTTCTTTTGGGATTTTTTTTTAACTATTCAAGAACTTTATTGGGGCTGCTCTGAGCCCCTCACAGTGTTACAGGAGCCCATAGGTCTTGATGTTGCCTTAGCTCCCTGGGGATTCAGGGGGTGGAGAAGGCAGGAGGACCAGCCTTTCTGGGAGAGAGAAGGCCCTTTTTGGGGGCTAAGACCAGATGGTGGAGCAGTGGGAGACTGAGGATGAACAGGGCCTGCTGGGAGCTGGAAGGGGATGAGGCCCACTTTCTGGAGTGTGGAGGTCATGGACTGTTGGCTTTGTCATGGGCAAGTGGCAACGGGAGGCACTTGAAGTCAGGAAGAGCGGATGGGTGGTGTCTCCTGGGCACTGAACATGGAGATTGCCAGATATGGGATTGCCAGAGGATACAGCAGTTCTACTTTTATTTTTTTAAGGAACCGCCATACTATTTTCCACAGCAGCGGCACTATTTTTTACATTCCTGCTAGTACTGCACAAGCATTCATTTTCTCCACATCCTCACCAACACTTGTTCCTATTTTTTTGATAGGAGTCACCATAATGGGCGTGAGGGGATATCTCCCCACTTAATGATTTTTTTTCATATGCTTGTCATATTTTTTCATATGCTTGTTGGCCATTTCCTTATCCTCTCTGGAGAAATGTCAAGTCCTTTGCCCATTAAAGATTTTTTTCTCCCTTCTTTCCAGTTATACAATATAGTGTTACCCACTGTAGTCACCATGCTTTACATTAGACCCTCAGACCCTATTTATCTTCTGGCTGAAAGTTTGTACCCTTTTATCAACCTGTCCCTATTTCCCCCAGCCCCTGGCAACCACTTTTCTACTCTGTCTCTGAGCTTCACTATTTTTTTCGGTAAGATTCCACATATAAATGATACCATGCAGTATTTATCTTTCTCTGATTTATTTCACTTAGTATAACACCCTCAAGATTCATCTATGTTGTCACAAATGGCAGGATTTTCTTCTTTCTCGTAGCTGAATGATGCTTCTTTGTGTGTGTGTATATATAGCACATGTCCTTTATTCATTCATCTATTGATGAACACAGGTTGTTTCTATATCTTGGCTTTTGTGACACTTGCTGCAGTGAAGTGGGAATGTAGATATCAATTCAATGTCTTTTCATATCCTCTGGATTTGTATTTCTTTGTCCAAACAATTGGATTGTTACATCATACATTAATTCTGTTTTTAATATTTGAGGAACATCCACACTGTTTTTTATAATGGCTGAGCCAATTTCCATCTCCACCCAGCAGTGCACGAGGGTTCCCTTTTCTCCACATCCATGCCAGGACTTATTAGCTCTTGTTGTTTTGATGATAGCCATTCTAACACATGTGAGATGATATCTTATTGTGGTTTTGAGCTGCACTTATTTCCCTGATGATGAGTGATGTTGAGGACCTTTTCATAGGCCTGCTGGCCATTTGTATGTCTTCTTTGGAAAAATGTCTACTCAGTTTCTCTGCCCATTTTTTAATTGGATTTCTTTCTCTTGAGGGACTTTTTCATATATGTTGGATATCAACCCCTTATTAGATAAATGATTTTCAAATATTTCTCTCCCATTCTGTAGGTTGCCTTTTCATTTTTTTAAAGATTTATTTATTTATTTGAGTGAGAGAGGGTGGGAAGGGGCAAGAGAGAGGGAAAGAGAGACCCTCAAGCCGACTCTGGACTGAGTGTGGGCCCAACACAGAGCTCAGTCTACGACCCTAGGATCATGACTTGGGCCAAAATCCAGAGTCGTATGCTTAGCTGACAGAGCCACCCAGGCACCTGGGCAGGTTGCCCTTTCCTTTCATTGATGCTTTCCCTTGCTGTGCAGAGCATTTTAGTTTGAAATAGTCCCACTTGTCTGTTTTTGCTTTCATTGCTTTTGTTTTTTGGTGCCAAATCCAACAGTACACATTGTCAAGATTTTTTTTTTAAATTTTTATTTATTTATGATAGTCACAGAGAGAGAGAGAGAGAGGCGCAGAGACACAGGCAGAGGGAGAAGCAGGCTCCATGCACCGGGAGCCCGATGTGGGATTCGATCCCGGGTCTCCAGGATCGCGCCCTGGGCCAAAGGCAGGCGCCAAACCGCTGCGCTACCCAGGGATCCCCACATTGTCAAGATTGATGTCAAGTGCTTACCCCATACTCTTTTAGGAGTTTTACAGTTTCAAGTGTTTGTTTTAGTTGGGTTACTTGGGGTTTCTTTTTTGTTATTGAGTTACAGAAATCCTTTATATATTCTGGATAATAACTTCTTATCAGAGAAGTGGTTCACCACTCACTATTTTCTTCAGTTCCACAGATTGACTTTTCACACTATTGACTGTATCCTTTGATATGTTGAAAATTTACATTTTTGTTGTACCCGCATTTATCAGTTTTTTTCATTTGTTGCCTATGCTTTTGGTGTCCTATCCAAGGAAGCACTGTCAAACCCAGTGTCATGAATCTTTTCCCCTGTATTGTCTTGTAGACATTTTATAATTTTACCTCTTACATATTTAGGTTCTTGATCCATTTAGAGTTAATTTTTGTGTATGGTATGGCTAAGTCTACCTTCACTCCTTTGTATATGGATATCTGATTCTCTGAACACCATTTGTTGAAGAGACTGTCCTTTCCCCATTGAGTTGTGATGGCACTGTTATTGAAGTTCATTCAACCATATATATATATGCAGGGGTTTATTTCTGGGCTTTCTGTTCTATCCATTGGTTAAATGTCTTTATGCTAGTACAGTGGGTTTTATTACATCTTAATGAAACTGTAACACACAAGAGAATTATGTATTTGGAATTATGTGTACTGTTCCAGTCAATAACTTATAAATAATTGTTCTCAACATTTTAATTTCAATTTTGTGGTTTTTCTCTAACTTTTTAGCGATCAGTCCTATGTGATTAGTTTTGTGGTTCCTAATCAGAAAAGATTGACACTTTTGGCACAGCAGAAAGGTGTGGAAGGATCTTGGGTTGATATCTGCAATAACCCTGCCATGGAAGCTGAAATACTGAAAGAAATTAGAGAAGCTGCGAGTGCCAGTAAGTAAGAAATTGCTTGTCTGTTGAAGTCCCTAGAAGTCATTTTTTAATGATGTTTTGTGCATTAGGCTCTTTGAGGTGTCTATTTAATTATTTTGTTTTAATAATAAAATACAGGGTTTTTAAAACCTGCATCTTGAAAAAAATTATATATGTAGAAAATGATCTTGTATAAAATTATATATATACACATTCTATGTATTCTATGTATTCTATATATTATGTATATTATATATAATGTATATATTATATACATATAATATACTATATGTTATGTATATATAATGTATATATTATGTATATATATTATGTATGTATTCTATGTATTATATTCTATATATAGGATATATTATATTCTATAGTATATTCCATGTATTATACATGAATTCTATGTATTCTATGTATTATATAATTATATGTTCTATGTATGTACATATATATATTATAATTGTATGTTGGAAAGATCTTTAAATGTTGTATAGTAGAATAGCCTATCCAGTTCTTCATTGCATTTTACAACATCCCTGCTAACTGGTCACCCAGCCTGTGTTTGGAATGGGCTATCTTTGTCCTGCTAGTTGATAATGAGGTGCCCTGGTGCAGAGCTCTAATGGCTTGTCATTATGTATACCAACTTGATATGGGCCCTTTCTATCCATAGATCTCTGTCCTTCAGTTCTGGGAAATATCCATTTATCTTTGTTTGCTTGCTCTTCTTTTTATAGATTTTCTCCCCCAGGTTTTGTGTTTGTGTCTTTATCTGGGACTCCTTTCACCTGACTGTGGGAGCCTCCTGCCTTCATGCTCTAGTTTTATTACCTTTTATCTTCTTTTGTTTTCTCTCTCATCCTTTTTGTTTTACATTCTGGCAGAGGCCCTCCAGTTTCTCATCTCTTCTGTTTGTTGAAGTTCCAACTTCTAGAATTTTGAAAGCTCTTTCCTACCTTCTCCATATTCTTTTTAAAAATTTTTTTTAAAAAAGATTTTAGTTATTTATTTATGAGAGACACACAGAGAGAGGCAGAGACATAGGCAGAGGGAGAAGCAGGCATCCCCATGGGGAGCCCAGTGTGGGACTGGATCTTAGGACCCCGGGATCACGCCCTGAGCCAAAGGCAGATACTCAAACATTGAACCACCCAGGTGTTCCTTCTCTGTGCTCTTCTGATCACATCCTGTTGCTGTCATGAGTGCGGTCGGTGTGTTGTCTCTGACTCCCCCGAGGGTGTTCAAGGGGCTCCTGTTCTGAAGCATTCTTCCCCTGTTGTCTGTTCCCCCAAGTCCTGTTTCCTGTGTGCTTGACCACAGCCTCTCCTATACCTGTGCCCCCTTGTCTGGCCACTCATGCTTCAGAACGAACCATTAGAACCCTGTTTGGAAAGCTTACTGGGCTTCACTGACAGGTGATTCAGTGTCTTAAATCAACCCATTTCTGCCAAGAAGACTTCTTGAGTCTCCTGCCTGGAGGCTCTTAGCCTGACCTGCCCCTTCCAGGAGCCAAAAACAGGACACTGGAAAGACACTGGGTGTGGGGTGGGTGGCTCTTACCCCACAACCACCTTGTTTTTTCAGCTTTACTCCCTCTGGTATTCTCAGAGTCCAGTCTCTCTCTCGAGGTCAGCCTTCCCAAAAACTAAACCTGCCTGCCTGCCTATCTGTCTGTCTATCGGCAGCTAGCTTTTAGCTCCCTCGACCCTCCATCAGTTACTGCTATTCTCTTTGCTTTGGATATTCCAAAATTTTCTGTGAACTCTCATCCAGTGTCCCCTCTCTCTCATTTCAGCTATTTCCTTGCTGTTAATACCTTCTTTTAATTTTAAAAGTTATCTTAAACTGTGTAAATTATTTTCTAAGGGAACAGAGAGAAACGGTGAGCTCTTCATGTTTAAGAGGATGCTAGCGACCTAGTTTTAACCTTGTTGCTTCCCCTCCTAAAAAAATGAAAACCTCGCTTTTCTGATGAGGTGTTATGTTACATTCATCATAAAATACTAGACAGTGCAGAAAATCAATAAAGGAGGAAGTAAAAAAAATCACTTTATAGTACTAGTCTTTGGGTGTTAATGTTACACTCTTTCCAGTATCCATACCCAACCCATCAGCATCAGTGACATGTTTCTAAGTCTGTAGATACAGAATTGCATTGTCATTTTTAATAGTTTTCTGGTATAGGAGTAGCCACTTGAGTCTTTGTTGGACTTTTAAGGTGAGTTCCTTTCTCTGGGCCCCACTGTAAACAAATATAACACATATCTTGCATATTCACTTATTTACTTATTTATTTTTTTAGTATGAATCCCTAGTAAGGGAATTTTTGAGGCAAGGAAAATGTATATTTTAAAGGCTTTTTTCCCCGCTCTGTTGACACATAACTTTCTTGTCCCCCAGAAAAGCTAGTTTATACTTTTATCAGAGATACACAAGCCAACCCCTATTTCTCTAACTAGGCTACTAGAATTTATTCTTTTAAATTTACTATTTAGGTTCCACTTATTAGTTTTTAATATTAGTTACTGGGTTGAAGTTAAAAAACTGTTTTTCCCCAAGAAGAAATACTTTTTAAGATTCTATTTATTTATTTGAGAGAGAGAGAGAGAGAGAGAGAGAGAGAGAAAGAGAAAGAGCACGTGCAAGTCTGAGCAGGGACAGAGGCAGAGGGAGAAGGAGAAGCTGACTCCCCGCTGAGCAGGGAGCCCAAAGTAGAGCTCAATCCCAGGATCCTGAGATCATGACCTGAGCCCAAGGTAGATGCTTCACTGACTGAGCCACCCAGGCACCCCCCCAAAACAGAACATTCTTATAGTTAACTTTGGACACTATAAAGGTTCAAATAACAGATGCCTATTAACATAACCAGATTCAAAATTAAGTTACTTTATGATCATAAAGACAAGGGCTTAATGTTTTTTTCTTAAATATGGCTTTATCAGTTATAGTACCATTGATAAACCATACTTTTTATATTACTGTCACCAGGCTACCAGAATATTCTTTGATAGAGATCCTAATTTTTTAATGTGGTATTCCAAAAAGTATTTTAGCCAATAGGCTGTTATTCTGAGTCACTCTCCGAATGTACTAATGGGTAAAATGCAACTTGAGTAATTTGTCCTTGTATGTTTCACTGTAAAAGCAATAATGGGGAAAGTCAAACTGGATCACAATCAGGTGAAAAATGGAGTAAAATTCTAGGACCTGTGGGGTCCTCATAACTTTCTTAGACTGAGGCACGAAATCAAACAATGATTTGGATAATATACAATAATTATGGGCTTCAACATATAAGTCCTAGTTGCCCTGTGCCACAAAACACTTACCTTGCCAATCTTTTGCTTCCAATGATTATTTCAGAGACCTAATGCAAAAAGAATAAAATAGTCTTGATTGTGTTCAGCTAAATCTGCCTGTAAGCATACATTTTTAATAGAGGGCCTCTTCATGTTTCAAGAAGTATGAGCTACCTAACCAGACCCAACTTTGTGTACCATCACACAGCAAAGCCAATCACTGAGACATTGAGTATACAGGAAGAAAAGGGTTGATTTTCGAGGCAGCCAAACAAGGCTGCCAAGAGGCAGGAGGGCAAGCCTTAAATCCACCTCCCCGAAGGGGGAGAGGACAGGGTTCTCTCTTTTTTTCTTTTTGTTTTTGGGTTTTTAAAAATATCATAGTGGTTGGGAATACACAAATATTGATGAAAATGGCAGGAAAACATAAGACTTAGGAAGGATGGAGCACACACATTGAGCAAACATATATGTAATATACATCCCATATTCACTTAGGTGTGGGAACTTAACACGAAAATGACCTCCTGCCTTCAGGAGGTCACCTAAGGACAAAGTTAGGAGCTAGGTGCAAGCTCTGTGAACCAGTATAAACTGAATGGGGTCTGGGGTTCCTTATCTCTGGGGAAAGAATGCAGAGCCTTGCTTGTTCATAGGCTGGAACCTTACCCATGACCTTCAGTGTATGTCTCTGCACAGGGGGCCAATGGATTCATTAGTGGGGTCTGGAAAGAAACAGTAGCTCATTAGGGAGAAACAGGTCCCTGAAAAACAAGCTTTAAATTTCCTGCTAGTTTCAAACTCATTGACCTCTTGGGCATGGTTTCACTTTCCCTAGAGTTCTGGTCTGCCCTCAATCTTGAAGGAATTGGGACAATGACCACTCTGGCTACTTCCTGCTGGAAAAGAGCACAGTTTAGTGATTGGAGGAATGAAGCAACTTTGTACTTTGTTGGAAAAATTCCTTGTACTTGGCTTAATATGGACATTTGGAGTGACCAGAATATTAGTTCCTTTTTTGATTGTTTTACAATAATATTGGAACGCGAATTTGATTTTTACATATCTAACTAATGTAAAGTACAATAATGTAAAGATAACCCAAATCTTATTAGTCCCTGGAGAATTGACCTCATCTCTTCTAGGATCCAGGGAAAGAGTCCAGTAAAATTTGATTTCTCAACACACCTCTTGGCAAATTCACTGTAGCCAAGTGTCATGCTCTCTGATTTTTATTTTATCTAAATGAGTTCTTACTTTAGAGGGATTATATATACACTGCAATTGTGTAGAAATGGCACATATCCTAGCCTGTTTTGCAAGGATAATATAGTCCAGAACAATACAGTTATCAAACACTACCTTGGCTAACAAATCTATTTTCTTTCTGTTGGGCAACAGTGACGAGAGCAGTTTTGTCAGTGAACGCACCTAAGGTGATAGTAAGATTCTCAATCATATGTTCATGAGCCTGGATTCTCTACCAGGATAAAAATGTTCTCCCAAACAAGCGTCAGATTCTGTCCTCCTGGTAACCAGGCATGTTAACTCCAATGATTCCCATTTTGTTTGATAATAAGGTTTTTTTCATATTAGTATTAGAGTTCAATTTGTCAACATATAGCATAAAAAGGTTTAAGAGGGTTAGTGCAGTGACTGGTTTCTTTATGATTTCCTTGGGGTAGAGAAGGGCGGGGGGCGGGGAACCAGATCTTTAAATCAGTAGATTTCTCTTATTTTCCAGCTGCCAAGACCTGGTTCCCTCAGGGCTGGTTAGGAGTAATGGGGAGATCTCCCTTTTGGCCAAGACTTTTCTTAGAAAAACAGCACACAGATCAACGTTGTTCCATTGTAGCTGGAGTTGACCTGTTCTGTTCTGTACCTTGGGGAAGAAGTGTACCACATATCTCATGCACAGTCTGAGTCTTGAGGTCAGTTCAGTTAAGCAGCTATTTCATTTCAGGAGGTGGTCTTGCAGGTGGGCTCTCAAATTTAGGCCTATGTTATGTAAGCAATCAAGTAATTAATAAGTGACATTTCTATGGAAACAGAAGAAAAACACATGTTAATGGTTGGAGCCAATTATGAAGCCAGTGTCTAAGTCCTGAGAGCTGCCAGTGAGAAGATTTCTAGATGTCAGGCTTGAAGCATCTTTAGCTAGAGTGATGGCAGGCAGTGGCCATCTGACAGATCTCCTGGATTGTAGTTTAGTCCCTGGTGTTCTCTCCGAGTGGCTCACACGGCAACATGCAAGAAGATTGTATTGTCTAAACATCGGTCGTTGTAGCAGTTTTAACTTTAAATGATTTCAAGTCAAGGGAAGCCAGGAGAATTCAGTACTCAGCCTCATTTTATAGGAAACGACAAACACCTAGAAATAGTTCATTAGAACTAGCATCTAACATGCACAAAGATTACCACTTTAAAACTAATTTATTTGTAAAATGAATTCAGTTTTAACTTAGCCTAATTTTTTACTTGAGTGCAGCAAGAGTAGTGATTGGCCATGTACGTTCTTTTAAATCTCTATTGCTGGAACTTTTCATAAGGAATTTTAGAACTGAACTTTTAATAGCCTCTTGAGACTCAGAAGCCAGGCCAAATATTTGCTATCAGACTCTCCTGCAATATCTATAGATCTGGGTGAGTTCCTCCCTTCTTGAGGTCCCTGAGATATCCTGAGGTTCCTGCACCTGCCAGGAAGTGACCTCCTTTACTCACCTGGAATGGCTTCTGGGTACTCTGGAAGCAGGATATCAGGCTGGTATCTCCAAGGGGCTCTACTGGATCCTTAAAGTTGACCTTTGTTCCTGAAAGCTATCTGGTCACATTTGGGTTGATGATGTACATTGCCCTCAAATAGGACATTTTGATCTAAGCCTTAGTGATATAGTCAGTGTTTCCAGTGTTGTCACAAGGAGAACAGGTTTTTGTCATCTTAACAGGGAGAAAAACCAAATTCCAATCTTATTCCATTGTACTTTTAATATTAAAACTAATATTAAAAAATAAAACTAGTATGATCCTGTAGCTTAACTATCCTGGGACTAAAATAAAACTGAAAAATAAAAAAAAGGAAATGAGAAAAACAGGTATGAAGAATGGTAATTTGTTTTTGTTGAAAGATAATTATTTAGTCTTACAATGAAACTGGTTATTTGAAAAAACTGAGGAACAAATCAATGTAAAAAATTATAGAGAGTTTATGAAGGGAAATCTTTGAAAAAAAATTTGGTCAGTCAACAGTTGGACAGTTAACTGACTCAACCACCCAGACACCAGAAACTTATGATTCTTAAGATGGAACATGCACATTGAGCAAACCTATATGTAATATACATCCCATATTCACTTTGGGGTGGAAACTTAACACAAAAATGAGACAAAATCTGGCCCCTGCTTTCAGGAGGTCACCTAAAGACAAGGTGAGGGGCTAGGTGTAAGCTCCATGAACCAGTATAAACTAGATGGGGCCTTCCTTTGGCTCTTTACCTCCGGGGAAGGAATGCAGAGCCTCATTTTTTTCATAGACTGGAGCCTTACCCATGACCTTCAGTGTATGCCTCTGCAGAGGGGGCTAGTGGATTTATTAGTGGGGGGTCTGGAAAGAAACAGTAGCTGATTAGGGAGAAGCAGGTGGCTGAAAAATAAGCTTTAAATTTTGTTTTAACCTCATTAACCCTATGGACATGGTTTCAGGTATAGGTAGTATCTATCATAAGAATGCAAAGTAATAGGGGTGCATGGATAGCTCAGTCACTTAAGCATTGGACTCTTGATTTTGGCTTAAGGGTCTTAATCTCAGGGTTGTGGGATGAATGGAGCCCCTGGTTGGGCTCTGTGCTGGGCGTGGAGCCTGCTTAAGATTCTCTCTCCCTCTTTGCCCCTCCACTCCCCCTTACCCACTCATGACTGTGCTCTCTCTTTTATAAAATAATAAAATCTCATTAAAAAAATACAAAGTAGTAGTTTTACAACCAATTGTAAATTAGTTGATAATTGATAATCAATTATTATAATCAATTGATAACTACCAGTGGCTTGAAAAACCAACATTTGCTGCCACCTGCAGGCTATATTTCATAATGTAGGTGTTTCTGATAAAATGCCACGTGTAAAATTCTGTTTATTTTTCCTTCCCCGTGCTCTTTCGTACTTGCTGGCAGCATATCCTGTTTATCAGAAACTGGGTAATTGCCCATTGTTCTCTAAATCTTGTGGCACTAGATATTTAGGAGTTCCCAAAATGAAACCTCTCATGTAGCCTTTTCCCCGCCTTTGAACCAGAATTTAGTTAATAAAAATTAAATACAGTGACTTTTATGAATAGGGCCTATGTAAATAAGGAAAGTCATGAAATAAAAAGGTTCCGGAGCCAGATCTGTACTTAAGAATGTAAAGGTTTCCTTGAGATCCTAGTGTGATCTCAGCAGATGAGCTTTCAGACACCTCCCCATAACTGAGCCGTAATGTGTCAACAGAGTAGATGTGGAGAATTCAAACAAGTTTCATGTTCTTTTACTGCTGGTTCAGGTATTATTTTTAGGAATTTGGTTCTCCATAGTTTGAAAGATTATTTTTCCCCCCTCAGCTTTATATTTTTCTCTCTTTTTAATGAGAAATTCAGTAAATCGAATCAAGCTTTCCTGAAACTCAAAAAAACAAAACAAAAAAGCTTTCCTGAAACTCAAGACCAGTATTAGGTCAAAAACTTCCATGAATTTGAGGTTTTGGCTTGTCACCCATGCCAAGTGGTCTCTCAAGTCACCTAGGTTGTTTAGCAGATTTTACACACACAGATTGCATATTCCTTCATAATTGCTGTTTTACATAATTGCATGTAAAATAAAGCTCCTCTGCAGATTTACACTGCTGTCAAAAGGCTTTCAGGATACTAGGGATGAGCTTGTATTAATAATAAGTAGTTGAGGGACTATAATTGAATTTTAAATTATCGAAGTGCTCTATTGATTGATTCTGTGGCCTTATTTTCTTGCATCTTTCTCCACATGCGCTGAATTGGTTAACGCAGACACAGGATGTGAGGCCTCAAATTCTTATCCCATCAAAGTATGAAACTCCCCATTCCCCCTTTTGATTCTTATTTGACCGTCTAATAAAGCTCATGCAGAACAGTTGTCCAGAGGTGTAGTTTTCTGCAAACAAATGAATACATAGGTATGTGTTTATTGAGGGTTTGTACGGTGGCCCTGTGCAAGGCAGTGAACAAAGCAAAACCTCGGTTTCATGGACCTTGTGTTTTAGTGGGTGAGGCAGATACATGTAATCTGTTCGGTGGTGAGAAGTATCTGGAAGGAGATGTAGTGCCCGAGGACAGGGAGGCAAAGAGGACACAAGGGCCAAAGGGCCAAGGAAGCCGCTTCCGGGGTGCGGCATTTGAGCAGACACCTGGGTGAAGTCAGGAAGTGAGCCACGCAGCTGCCAACAGGGAAGAGCATCCCAGGCAGAGGACACAACAAATAGGAAGACTCTGAAGAGGAGGGGGTTTGCATATATAGCAGAATAAAATGAGAAACTGCAGGCTAAAAGTACATTCAACTGAAACAATTCATGTACACTTTGAGAATTCTACAATGACATTGTAAGGTACTGGGATCCTTACTAATTAACTGGCCTCTCGCCTCTCCCTTCTCCCCTGTCTCTCCCTCTCCTCCTGCCTTCCCCTCACTTCTCATTTCAGTGAAACTGGAGCGATTTGAAATTCCAATCAAGGTTCGCTTAAGTCCAGAGCCATGGACGCCGGAAACTGGTTTGGTCACTGATGCTTTCAAACTCAAGAGGAAGGAGCTGAAGAACCATTACCTCAAAGACATCGAGCGAATGTATGGGGGCAAATAGAATGCTGCTGCTCACTTACAGCCATACAGGAGGTGGCCTGGTGTTTTTTTTTCAGCTCTAGAATTTTCAGCCTTGTTGAGCTGTCAGAATATAAGGCGTATATCATTCTAAAGACATGGTAATTAAAAAAACAAAACCAAAAGTGATTAAAATAGTCGTTGAGTCTACTTTAACTTAGTTTTGCCTAGTTCTCGTGAAGAGTCATTTCCCTTGAGCTGTGTTATTAATTTTAGAACAAAAATCCTGTTTTTTTAAAAATTAGCTGAAAATATATCTGTTTTCTTCAAGGAACATATTTAATGTGGAACAAAATAAATTGGAGTCAGAGTCGAACGTAGTTTGCGGCAATTTGCATTTTCTGATGTCTGTTGTCTTCCTAGTTCAGAAGAAGCTTAAAATAGTAAGCATGACAAAAAAAATATGTTTTAACACTACTCAACGCAGAAGTGCTGTAGGACTTTAAAAGTCTCTTTCCAACCATGTATCTTGAAGGCAAAATTCAGTTGTAATATGATAGACAGAATCAACTAGTAGTACCTTGGAAACCATTTTAGGATTCATAATTGTTGGCATAGGTTAGATGAAGAACCATTCTATTGTGAATAATTACAGTGCCCAAAGTCTGAATACAACAACCATTAAACACACCAAAAATACTTAGTAATATATTTAAAGGGAAATTGAACTGCTTTTCTGAAACTTGGAGGTTTTAAAATCAGCGGCTGTCATGATTTGAGTGACTTAAGGGCAAAGTACATTTTCAAGACTATTGGAAATTGGCCATGTTTGTTCAAAAGAAAGGGCTGAGACCAAGAGTGAGGTGATCAAAAGTGAATCCCATGTTAACAGGAAGCCTTTTCTTCATGCAAAAAGGTGATGGCATCCTAAGTCTTTAGAATTCCAACCCTTGCACAGCACTGAACCTGGGAATGAATTTTAGTTCTGAATTTACCTTTGGTAACAGGGATTGATTTTAAAATATCCTCTTATTCAGTGACTCTTGTAGCTCAAGGTCTGTTTGCTGTTGCTGATTTCATCCTTGATCCATAGTTGATTTCAGAAAGCCTTTCATTTAGCTTTAATTTGAGCAAAGCGGGTTATGAGGAATGACTTCCCCCATCTCTTGTTCAAATCCCTGAATGATGACTTCACTTGAATGAAATTGAGGAAGTGAGGGGGGAAGAACACACCATTACCACTATTTTCCTGACTGTGGGAGGAGTTTAGAAACTGGAAATGCTCGATTTGGGCCAAGGGAGGGTCCTCAATAAGGGACTGATTCTTGGGCAGTAATTTGGCATGTGGGCTTCTTTTTAAATCTTTCATTCAAATCCGGGATTCTGTAGTTGACAGATTATCACACTTGAACCATAGTTACTGTAAAAAGCAAAAATTCTTAATACTGTTATTCTTTGCACTTTTTTCTTAATCATTTTATATATATATATATACATATATATATATATACACACATATATATGTTGCTTACATTGCTTTGTACAGATGTGGGCCACCACTGCAACAAAATACATTCTTTTTGCTCTAAGATATTTATAATGAAAATATTTAAATGTTATGTATATGGTGGTGAAAAGGAAAAAAAATAATCCGGTGTTATTATAAGCAAGAATGAAGGTTTTTGTAAAGATTTCTGTTCAGTGTTCTGCAATGTTAAATTCGAGGCAAGCTCTCTCTGAAGTGACAGGTGTGTGAGTATTCTTATTCTTTCCAACTTGCCTTTGAAGGGTGAAGAACCATTGTCATCAAGTAGACTACTATTCAGCTCCTCCTATTCAGGCCCTCCACTGTTGATCCTTTAAGGATGATTTCCTTAGATTTTTTTTAATATGTGAATAGTTTTCCCTTTCGGAATGGTGATTTTAACTATATGAATTGCATGCATACTCCAATATTTGCACCCCGCCCATTCCCATCTCCTGAAAGCTAGAACACTGCCAACTAATCTGTTGTACAGGTCCTTTAGAAACATGGAACTAACACTTAAAGTTGGGTGCTGCTAATTCTTTGTGAAACTCCAAATATTGTTACGGGACCAGGGAGATGCCACTACTCTACCCCCTAATTTTTCATTGAAAAAAAATACATGGTATTATGTAAACCAATCTCTCCATATTCATAGTGACTTTTCAAGTATTTGAGCCTAAAGATTTTAATCCTACATTTTTATACCTGTTGAAATTGTTCACTGTTGTTATGACATGTCAGCCATCAAATGAAATTGTACTTTAAAAATTTACTACAATTCTGTACATTTCTAAGTCGAACACTTGTGACTTTTGCTTTAATGACATGAAACTATCTTGCCTCCTTGATATTTGTATTACTGCTGCTGCTGTTTTTTTTTTTTTTTACCCTAGAACAGAGGTTATAATTGTATGGCTTTTCAGAACTGAGATACAGGTGAATGATTCAAAGAGTCAAAAGTTGAGGAGAATAATGTTTCTTTCTGGCATAAAGACTGATTAATAAAAATCCTTGCCTGTGTTTTCCTGATAGCACATGACAAATGTCTCTTAGGTGACAAGATGAGAGAGCAGGTTAATGATTGTGTGGTATTTGGAACTCAGAGAAATATTTTAATTTTCAAATGTAGTTACAAATTAGAACGTATTCATATTTTGTACTTTCTGTTAAAATGCATGATTGCAAGATTGTTACTTCAATTTTTGTGTTTATTCCTAATGAAAAGCTTGGTTTGTTCTTGTTTTTAAGTTTGCACTCGAATCTTAAGAAATAAATCTACTCATGTTATCAGGGCGATTTGTGCCTAATGATGCGCCAAGACATAACCTGCAGGTTTGAATACTATTAGCCAGACTTTATTTATTTATTTTAGATTAGGTGATTTTTTAAAAAAAGATTATTTAAGTAAGCTCTCTACCCAATATGGGGCTCAAACTCGTGACCCGGCGATCAAGAGGCACATGCTCCTCCGACAGAGCCAGCCAGGCACCCCTATTAGCCAGACTTATTTATTTTTACTTTTTTAAAGATTTTATTTGTTTGAGAGAGAGGGCACACAAGAGCAGGGGGAGAGGGAGAAGCAGACTCCCTGCTGAGCAGGGAGCCCAATGATGCGGGCATGATGATGTGGGCTCGATGTGGGTCTCAGTCCCAGGACCCTGGGATTATGACCTGAACTGAAGGCAGACACTTAACTGACTGAGCCATCCAGGCACCCCTTAGCCAGACTTTGAAACACATATTTGCAAAGCATTCATCTGTAGGTTTATGGAGTTGCATTAAGCAGTTAACCTGGCCTGTATACATCCTATCCATTGGTTTGGAGAATTTGAACCCAAAACCTTTACGTTGCTACAGTTAATAAAGTAGAACTCCTTTGCACTACCGATATTGTGAAACAAAGCACAGTCCTGGTGTGTGGATCATTAGGAAGTGCTACTAAATGGTAACTTACCTGTAGGCTCCTTAATCTATTTGAGACCTATGAGGGTGCATATGAAACAGTGTTAGAGTCCAGGAACTGGATGGCCTCAGGCTATTTTCGGGCTCTGCCCCTCCTCTCTAGCAGTGTGACTGAGCAAGTGTCAGGAACACTGGTCCACTACTTTTTTCCATCTGAGCAAATGGGGTTTGTTGATCATAGGCTCTACCCCATCAGGTGGTCGAGAGGGTTAAAACACGTTAGTCCCCGTAAAGTGTTTGGATTACCTTATGTTAGCCGACATCATCGTTATTGTAGCCAGACGATCTTCACAGGTGAGGTGGTCTCACATATTTGCTTATTAGCATACTCAGGGCTTTAAGACTTCAAGGCTTGCCAGTCCCTGAAGACTGGAGAGTTCTGGATACAGAGGTGAGGAGGCCTGGCTCATTCTATCACTGGCCTTGTAACCCTGGACAAATCGCATGATGCCCTCTTAGCCTCAGTTTCTTCTTCCTATATTAAAGAAAAAAGACAGAACTTCAAAGGAAGATACCCTTTGCAAATAGGGAAAAGTGAATGACAGACAAAAGAGGGAGTGTAATGTTTCCTGGGGCTCATCACATCTAGCTTTCAGTTGTGATTGTGCTGTCTCAGGTTTGCTTTTTTTTTTTTTTTAAGATTTTATTTATTTATTTGACAGCACAAGCCTAGGGGAGGGAATGACAGAGAGGGAGAAGCAGGCTCCCTGCGAAGCAAGGAGCCCAACTTGCGACTCCATCCCAGGATCCCGTGATCATGACCCGAGTCCAAGGCAGACGCATAACACAGGAGCCACCCAGGTGCCTCCTGAGGTGGGTTTTTAATGATGCCCTAGATCCCAAAGTTTCTAAGAAG
The DNA here is from genome assembly GCF_053574225.1 of Canis aureus. NCBI lineage: Eukaryota > Metazoa > Chordata > Mammalia > Carnivora > Canidae > Canis > Canis aureus. The sequence continues at coordinate 41,157,805 of NC_135649.1, forward strand.
GATATGAGGCTGTGGATGACACCATCACAAGAAGTGAGGATTCTTCTGGGTATAAGGAGTTTGCCACTCTCTTGTGCTCTCTCTTAAAAAAAATAGAGTTCTGCCCCTATAATTTAAAAAAGCGTTTTACAACTAAAAAAAAAAAGATTTATTTATTCATGAGAGACACTGAGAGAGAGGCAGAGACACAGGCAGAGGGAGAAGTAGGCTCCTTGTGGGGAGCCCAATGCAGGACTCGATCCCAAGATCCGGGGATCACGACCTGAGCAAAAGGCAGATGCTCAACCACTGAACCACCCAGGTGCCCACTTTTTTTTTTTCTTTAACTGCAATCCTCAATACTGTGTCCACATGCTGACATGGATGCAAAATAATATTCTGTGACCCTGTTTTTGTTAAAACAAAACCAGACCCAACACGATGAGATGCTTACCGACTTTCTATTCTAGTTCATTCATTGAAATGCTGATCGTGACCCTCCCCCAGTTGATTTCAGGACCCCTCGGAAGAGCTCCATCTGCTAGAGCTTTCTGTTAAGTTGGAAATGTCCTGAATCTCTCCTATCCCTTCTAGGAGCCACTGGCCCCACGTGGCTGTTGAGCATTTGAAAGGCAGTTAGTGCCACTGAGGAACCCAATCTGTAATTTCGTCCTCCTGCTAGACAGCACACCTCCACAGCCTCTGCAGGCCACAGTCTTGAAAGCACAGTTTTAAATCCCACTGCCCTGCGAAGCCTGGGCAAGAGAGCGACTCCTGGCCCTCACCCCTCCCAGTTTTTCTACCTCATAGACAACCGCTTTCAACTTTTGGTGGTTTGTTTTGGTATTTTACTCTCTTGTATCTAAATAGTGTGGGTATGTTGCTACCTTTCAGCCTTGTCATTATTTATTGACCTCTCGCTTTGCAGAGGCACACTCCCCATCCTGTCAATGTAGGTATGTAATTAAATTGATAAGTTTAAATGATAATAGCTGTGCTATTCAAAGCTAGAAGGCGTATAGGAAAACCATGATTAATTCTCCTTTCCTGCACTTTTAACCCCCTGATGGCAATAATAAGCCTCTCTCACATTGGCTTGGGTTTTTTTTTCTGTGTACTTGTCACAAAGGATTTAACCCCAGACCCTCCACCACTAGTCATCCCTCCTGAGATTTGCAGATAGTAAGAATTCGAATTTGAGCAGTTCTTCATCTCTGGAATAAATGTCTTCTAGAACCTTCTGAACAATTTCAAGCTAGATCATCCACCTTCCTTAACTGTAGGATTATCCTTCCAGTATCTTAGACTCTAACTCCACTCTCATCCTTAGAGTTCCCTCCACCTGTTTCCTTAACCCACGTCTTTCTGCTGCTTGAATTATTCCCTCTTTGAAGAAACACATCCTACAATAGCTTACTGAGAAGGGAGATATGGGAGGTACGTGTGAGATCTTGAATTGGTCATTTGCTCAGGTGTAGCATTCAAGATGGAAAATTCCCCCTCCACAGTGAAAGCATTATTCCATTGACATTAGTAAGCATCCAGTGTTAGCTTGAGCAGTTCAAAGCCATTCTTTTCTTTTTAAGATTTTATTTATTTATTTATTCATTCATTCATTCATTCATTCATTCCTTCATTCATTCATGAGAAACACACAGAGAGAGTCAGAGACACAGGCAGAGGGAGAAGCAGGCTCCCTGCGGGAAGCCTGATGTGGGACACGATTCCAGGACCCGGGGGTCATGACCAGAGCCAAAGGCAGATGCTCGACCACTGAGACACCCAGGCACCCAAGTTCAAAGCCATTCTGATTTCTCCCACCCCTTCTATAAGACTCGATTTTCCTCTCCAAAGCTCATAAAAATCTGTTCTGTGAAATCTCATGACGATGTGCTTTCGTGTGCGTATGTTTTCATCTGTTGTACTAGGCCATTTCAACCCAGAAACCCATGTACATCTCTTCTGGGGAATTATTTTGAATTATCTAATTGATTTCTTTCTCTCTGTTTCCTTTGTGTTCTCTCTCTCTCTCACTTCTGTTGTCCCAATGATGAATCACTTGGGCTGATCCTTTAATAGTCTTTTTATTCCTATTTTTCATAGTTTAAAAAATTCTACCTTCTGGGAGACTTCCTCTACTGGCTAGTTCAACTCCTGAATGTTTTATTCCTGCTATCATGTTTTGAAGAGCTGGCGGTTTTGTTTGTTTCCTATATGTTCCTTTTTTGAAGCTTTCTGTGGTTGAGCAGTCATTTCTAAGTTTTTCTTTTAAGCTTTCTTTACCCCGCAGAGCCAATTTATTCCATTTGGCTTTTTTTCCCCTGCTTGCCTTTGTCTCTATTCTTTAAAGGCTTGGTCATCTTTGCAGGCTCGTTTAGGAAGAAAGTACTAGAAAGCTGATTGGAAAGTACAAGAGTATGGTTGGAGCTTATTAAAAATGTTTGGCAGTGGGGCGCCTGGGTGGCTCAGTGGTTAAGTGTCTGCCTTTGGCTCAGGTGGTGATCCTGGGGTCCTGGGATCAAGTTCCACATCCGGCTCCCCATGGGAAGCCAGCGTCTCTCTCTGCCTATGTCTCTACCTTCTTTCTGTGTCTCTCATAAATAAATAAAATGTTAAAAAAAAACCCCACCCAAATGCAGATTAGTATATTTCAATGTGTACATGCACTTGTAGTTTCAGCAAAGCTTTGTTTGTGAGAGACGTGGCATCTGCGTGTACCTACAGTTCATCTCTTATTCACTCCCCACTCGTACCACACCGATTGAACCCTCAGGCCTTTTCACCTAGAACTACCACACCGACCTCCTAACCAGCTTCTTGCCAAGCCTATTCCTTCCATCACTGCTGGTAGAGAAACCCGCCAAACTTAACCTTGCTAAAATGCCACCTTGTTGATATTACTCTTATTCAAATCAAAACGTCAGCTGGGTATTGAGTTCCTGGATCCCAGAGATCTCTTTGCCTGTCTTACCGGATTACTCCAGCAGGAGTCTCCCGTTCTCTTTTACTTCTGTGTTCTCCCGTATGTCAAGCTCATCCCTTCAAGGGCTTCTTCACCCTGGCTGCAACTAAGGATCACATTAGAAGATTAACATGACAACAAAACCCCAAACATACAAAAGCACCACTTTTTAGAAGCAAAGCACAGAATAATTCATAGAGGAGAGGATGGTCTTCCTGGGTCATCAAGGAAGGGGGTTCCCGGCTGGTTACCTGTTGGCTCCCATAACCCTCTCTCTTTTTTAAAAAAATATTTTATTTATTTATTCATGAGAGCCAGAGAGAGGCGGAGACACAGGCAGAGGGAGAAGCAGGCTCTCTGCAGGGAGCCCGATGTGGGACTTCATCCGAGGACCCTGGGATCACGATGCCCTGAGCCAAAGGCAGACGCTCAACCACTAAGCCACCAAGGTGCCCCAACCCTCTCTTATTTGTATGAGATTGATTTTGCTTTCCCTGTGGCAGCTTACTTATTTTGATGCTTGAAAACCCAAGAGGTTCTGAGAGAATGAGATCTAAAACCAGGGTGTTTCTTGGGAGGCATTGCTAAGGGTATCAAGAACCAGAAACAGACTCTTTATGGCAGGGCCACGTGGAAGTGCTAAACATTGACTTTACCCAATTTATATTTTGGCCTTGGGGTCTTAAGAAATAGATCAAAGAAAAAAGTCAAGAGACTTCCAAATCTTGTATATCCCCAGAATGACTTTTGCAGCAGAAATCTGAAAACAGTTCTTTCGAAGTCGGGTATTTCTTCTCATGCCCTTGCTCTTTGCCAGCCCTCGGAGTTATAGGAAGCTCAGAATGGGATATACATATAAACACATGTCTATTACAGACATGTCCAAAGACAATTTCTTCTTCATGGCCAACATCCCCTACCTTAGCTGTAACTTCAACATTCCTTAAGATAGGGCACTCCAATGCCCACATTCAATTTGGGATGGCAAACAGCATACGTGAGCACAGGAGAGTAGTAAGGTAGCTCCCCAGGAGGGGTGAAGGGCAGGGCCAGAGAGGGAAATCCGGGAAGTCTTCCTGCCCAGATAGCAACTGTTGGAGGCATGAAGGACTTGAGGGACTAAGAGATGAGTTAGAATCGGTCTGGTTTGATCCCCAGCCTTCCTGGGGGGTCCACATCATTTCTAATCCACATCTACATTTCATTAGCCTTTGGGATTCGAGATGGTGAGAGAATCAACCTCCCTCAGGGGCTCCGAGGAAATGAGAGGACATGGGGTCTTCTGTTTCATTTCAGTAGGAGACTGCTTTGTCAGCAAGAGGTCCCTTGGGCTCTCTTTGCTTATTAATTCTTCCCTTGTACTTATGATATAAACAAGAGCTCTCCCAACCCCATTTCCCAAGGTTGTGAGATATTTTGGTTGGCCTTTGGTTTTGCTCAGAGAAGAAAAACTCCGAACTAGCCCAGAGCTGTAGGGATTCAGCAACCTGTCTCTGGGAGGAAGGCTTCCTTGGAGCCTCCAGTCCGAGCCTAATGCTGAAGAGGCAGGAGTGACTCTTACCAGCTTTTAGCTAGTAACAAAGAATGTGTATTCACCTGTAGCAGCGTCCCTTCTGTGTCCATCAGCCTGCAAGGACAAAGTGGGGTGAGAGCAACAGCGATCTCAAAGCTTGAGATTACAGACCAGAGATCACCCAGAGCTTCCAAGTGTGCCTGAGATATTAATGCCCTTGGCCCTTGAGGTGTCCAGGGCTTCCTGGTAGGTTGCTTTCTTATTCATTAATTCCAGAGCATCATGGATGGTATCTGTGTGTGCTGTTTCAGTGAAAACTATTGAAAATGCTCTTCTAGATATATCCCCCTTCTTGGAAAGCATTGGCAACATGTGGCCATGATACTTTGTTTTCATGCTTATAGTCCCAGGCAGACTGTTGGTTCTGTGAAGGTAGACGGAGTCTGTCTCATTCACTGCTCTGTCTCCAGGGCCTGCCACGGTGCCTGGCACATAGTGTGTTCTCATAAAAATATTTCAAGCGAGTCAGATCCACAATGAGCTATCACCTCACACCTGCCAGAATGCCTAGAATCAAGAAGACAAGAAATAAAATGTGTTGGTGAGGATGTAGAGAAAAAGGAACTCTTGTACACTGCTGTAAATGGGTACAGCCACAGTGCCAAGCAGTAAGGAGTTTCCTCAAAAAGTTAAAAAATACCATTCAGCAATTCCACTTCTGGATATTTATCTGAAGAAAACAAAACACTATTTCAAAAAGAGAAGTGCACCTCCTTGTTCACTGCAGCATTATTTATGATAGCCAAGATATAGAAACAACTTTAGTGTCCATCGATGGATGAATGAATAAAGAAAATACAGGAAGTACACACACACACACAGAGGAATATTATTCAGCTATAAGAAGAAGAAAATGTTGCCATCTGTGAAAATATGGATGAATCTTGAGGGCATTGCACTAAGGGAAATGTCCAGAGTGCAAAAGACAAATATTGTATGATCTCACCTATATGTAGTATCTTAAAAAAAAAAAAAAAAAAGCTCATAGATACAGAATGTACTGGTGGTTGCCAGAGAGGGTTGGGTGGTTGTTGAAATGGGTAAAGGGGGTCAAAGTGTACAAAATTCCAGTTATAAATAAGTCATGGGGATGTAATGTACAGCATGGTGACTATAGTCCATAGTACTGTGACACATATTCAAAAGTTGCTAAAGGTATAGATCTTAAAATTTCTCATCATGAGAAAAATATTCTATAACTGCATATGGTGACCTACATTCACTAGACTTAGTGTGATCCTTTCACAATACATACAAATATGAATCATTATGTTGTATACTTAAAACTAACATGTCAATTATGTGTCAATCAAAAAAAATATTTCATGAATGGATGAATGAACGAGAGAGTCTAGACCTTGGATGATGAGTAACATTTGGATAAAAGGAAAGGGTTAAAAGTTTGCAGGGAAAAACAACACAGAGTCATATACCATCTTGGTGTATGCCAGGCACAATTTGGAAAATCAGAGAAGGGGTTGTGAACTGTTCATGTTTGGAGGCAGTGGGAAATCAGTAAGCACCATCATGCCTATTTAGCATAATGCTGGATGAATAAAGAGCCACTGAAGCATTATTGCCCCGAACAAAGCCAAAAATTAGAACAAACACATGGTAGTTGATACAACTGGTCTTGATTTTTCTCTTAGCATCTAATTTTATGTCAAGCTGTGCCTACTCATTGTGGGAACCAATTTCTCATTTGGTCTGGGCCTCAGTTCCAGTGATTCCTAAATGTTCCCAGGTCATGTCCCAGATCAGAGGCCCTCCCCGAAATCCCTGGCACCCCCGGAAGCAAAGGCTGCCATGCCATAACTCACGACGCAGGGGTGAGGGGAGGTGAACCCTGCTGTTCTCATCATATGTTGAGGACATTGCGTAGGAGAGGCTCATTGATGGCTTCTGATAACACAGCCAGCCAGTGGCCAAGCCAGAACCAAAATGCCTATTTGTCTGAGGTTGGAGCGGCTGCTCTTATCCACCATGCTCTATCATTTGTCTCTTATGGGGTCTTTACCACACCACGTTGCAACGGTCTAGGTAGCCCTTAACTCCTTAGAAAGTTAGCTTTATCATAGAAGGTAGGTCTCCTCTCGATCCCGCGGGGACTAACCGGCCTGGCGCAGGACCTGGCAGGGAAACCCGCCATTAAACTCTCCAGTTGAGGGATCCCTGGGTGGCGCAGCGGTTTAGCGCCTGCCTTTGGCCTAGGGCGCGATCCTGGAGACCCGGGATCGAATCCCACATCGGGCTCCCGGTGCATGGAGCCTGCTTCTCCCTCTGCCTGTGTCTCTGCCTCTCTCTCTCTCTGTGACTATCATAAACAAATAAAAAAAATTAAAAAAAAAAATAAACTCTCCAGTTGAAAAACGTTCTGGGTGCCCATCACCCAGTCACTGAGAGGGGTACTTGATGGGATGAGCACTGGGTGTTATGCTATATTCTGGCAAATCGAACTCCAACTAAAAAAATATAGACAAAAAATTTTTAAAAAGGAAAAACGTTCTGAACGAAGACCTGCAGAAATCCCGGCTTCCACCAGATGGCGCTGTGGGAGTCCAAGAGAAAAGTGCCCTGGGGACTCTGCCTTTCCCACAGAATACCCTGAGTATCCACTTTGTTTTCTTTACCTTCCCAGAGAGAACTGAGTGGGTGGAAGAAAATTTTTGAGATAATGTCGAGGCATGTATTGACAGAAATTTGACAATTGACTTTCTGACCATGTGCCTTGGCCCAGAAGGAAGGTTGATCTTCTGCCACCCTTTGAGATTCACGCACTGCTTTGAAAGACCTCAAAGTGGTTTGCAGACTCTTGTCACCATTAAAAAGCTAGAAATAAAATCTGAATTGTGCAGCGAATTGAAGGAGGCTGTGCAGTGGAGTGGAAATTCCTCTGGACTGGATTCAGATGGCTCTGCTATCAACTGATGGGGGACTTCAGGCAAGTCCCCTCTCCCTGGACCTCCTATCCTCAACTGCAAAATAAAGGCAGTGAGATGAGTCTTCCAACAAAGGAGTTTTTTCCCCCCTTACCCTCTATACAAAGGACATTATACAGCAGCATGATAGTATGACAGTAATAAAGATGACCAGTGTGACCACTTGCAAGCTATGTGGCCTTGGGCAAGTTATGTAACCTCTCTGGGCCTCAGTTTCCTCATCTGTCTAACAGGAATCGTACTGTACCTACCTCATGGGGTCCTTGTGAGGACTGAGGGAGATAATGCATATAAAGTGCTTATCCCAGTCCTTGGCACACATAAGCTTTCAGCGAAGGCTGTCCTCACACAGAAGTGACTCTCACATTTTAGCAACTTTATCTACAGTTTGGGTGTATATCTAGCACTCAGCAAAATAGAGGGGAAGGCTTTAAGTAATAAACCACACACCGGCTTTAAGTAATAAACCACACACCAGCTGCGCCCTTTAATAAGTGTAAGGGTAAGTGCATTTCATGGGTACAAGACAAAGGCTAAAAGTAACCACAAACCCTTGGAATCCCCATACATGGTTGGTGGGAGTATAAAATGATACAACCAATTTGGGAAACAGTCTGGCTGTGTCTTCTAAAATATCTTCCTGGTGACCCAGCATTTCCACCTTTATATATTTACCCAAGATATTTACCCATTCGTACAAAGGGATTTGTATGAAAACATTCATAGCAGTTTTCCTTTAAAAAAAAAAGATTCATTCTTAAGCAATCTCTACACCCAGCATGAGTGCTCAAATTCACAACCCCAAGATCAAAAATTGCACGCTCTGCCAACTGAGCCAGCCCAGCGCCCCATAGCTTTACTTTTAATGGCCAGAAACCAGAAACATCTCAAGTGTCCATCATTAGGAGGATGGATAATGGATAATCAAACTGTACTATGATCACTACCCAATGGAGTGCTCCTCAGCAATCAGAAGGAGCAAACCGCTGATGTATGCAATGACATAGATGATCCTTGAAAACATCAGGCCGAGTAAAAGAAGTCTTATACAAAAGAATTTATGCTGTATGTTTCCATTTATGTGAAGTTCTGTAGCAGGCAAAACGAACCAATGGGGGGGGGGCGGTTGCGGATCAGAAGAGTGATTATCTCTGGGAAGGGACAAGAGGAAGCTTTCTTGAGTGGTGATAAGGTTCTATTATCTTAGCCAGTGGTTAAGTTACACAGTCACATTTGCCAAAGCCCAGCAAATGTACAGTTAATGCTTGCACATGTCATTGTATGCGTATTTTACCTCGAAAGGAAAACAATCTTAAGCAAATACTGAATTCAAGTTAAGGGTAGGCATGTGGAAAATGCTTAGCAGTTGGCAACTTCAAAGGGAGGAAAGACAATGGATAGACAGACAGGTGGAGAGATGGCTAGGGAACCGGTAGATAAAGCCCAGATGGGAAACCATTAGTGATGGATAGTAAGTGACAAGGTATCCACTGGAAAATTCTTCCCACTTTGCTGTGTGTTTGAAATTTTGCACAATGAAGTTTCCTTTCTGGAAAAACTATAACCACTAAGTTTGGCATCCTGCATGAAGTGAATTTTTCTTTCAAGCATTACAAAAGAGCCCTCATTGGAGGAAGGCAGACCTCAAACCTAGGTAAATATTTCCTGAGCGCCTATGATTTGGCAGCCACTGCACCATACTAGGTGAGGGATTCAAGGAGGAGGAACACAGCACCTGTCCTCAAAAGGACTGCAGGGACCATCTGACAAGCACATATGTCACTGTTATCCTACACTGGGGATGCTAAGGAGAGTGAAATTTCATCTGGTGGGAAAATGTCATAATTGTTCTCACCACCAAAAAGAAGAAGAAGAAAGAAGAAGAAGAGGAAGAAGAGGAAGAGGAAGGAGAAGGAGGAGGAGGAGAAGAGGAAGAGGAAGAGGAGGAAGAAGAAGAAAGAAGAAGAAGAAGAAGAAGAAGAAGAAGAAGAAGAAGAAGAAGAAGAAGGAGAAGGAGAAGGAGAAGGAGAAGGAGAAGGAGAAGGAGAAGGAGAGGGAGAAGAAGAAGAAGAAGAAGAGGAGGAGGAGATACATGGGTCAAGTGGTTCAGGTGTTAGCTACCACTGTGAGGGTCATCACATTACAACGTATGCATGTATCAAACCCACACACTGTATATCTTACACTGACATGATGTTGTAAATCAGTTGTATCTCAGCAAAAAGATAATAATTTAAAAAGGACAAGTGCCTGGCATGAAAGACATGTGAATAATTATTGCTGCAAATAGGACTGGAAGGCCTTTTCAAGCCAGAGCAACAGAGAGTCTTGGAGGCTGCCCTAGGGTGATAATTTGGCAATCCAGTGGGGCCCATTCAAGAATTTTAAGCCAACGAGCGATATCCTTGGAAAACTGCTGGGAGAGTGGGGCAGCTGCAACAGATTTCATTGCTTTAGAAGGATTAACAGCCAAGGGAGCTTCTTGTGTACCTGCAATGGGCAGAGAGAACAAATGGATGCACCCCTGGGGAGGAGAGAGGTGCAGAATGATCCAGGGTGAGAGGAGATGAGATCCTCCTCTTTCCCAGCAGATGGGAAAGAGGAAGCCATTTAGTTTGTGCTCCTTTCTTACTTCTTGGCTCCATAATGTTGTGGCTCTGCAAGGCTAAACTGGTTGTTTATGGCCAGCATCTATTCCAATTGGTTGCCTATTCTGAGTGATCAGTGCCCAAGACCTACTACAGCCATTAAATATTTTTGACATCACCCCTACCCAACTCGTAGGGTTGCTGTACAGTTAGTGACTATAATGGAATCTGCCCAGTGCATGTTAAGCATTCAATACATGAGACCAGGTCACTGTATCTGATGCTCCAGTTTGTGGCTTGGATATAGGATGGCTGCAGCATGAGCCCACCAAGATGCCCCAAAGTCTCTAAAGTAGATACCTGAAGCCCCTCGGGTCCGTTCCAACCCACAAATATTGTGACCTTTATCAAACTCCAGTCTCCACCCAACCCCCTCCAAGTACTGCACATATTCCTATAGAACAACTGAGAAGCCCTGGTGGGACCCAGGAGATTTCTCATTTATTCTCCTCCCTCTTTTGAGCATAGACCTGCTGTGGCAGCTGGTGGTGAGCCACAGAATCGAGATGGTGCTGCCGGGAGTGGGTAGGGCACATTGCCACGACAGTGAGTTCAGACCACCTGCGGTCTTCCTTTTTCAAACAAGGCTTCGGACTCTAGTGTTTAAAGCATGTCCCAAGTCCGAATTCTTTCCAAGCCAGAACTCTGGCTAGACTTCATGCCCACTACTCAGTCCACTCCAGATCCTCATGCTCCCTGCTTTCTTGCAGTTTATGGAGTGGCTGCTACAGTTATGAAGCCCCAGACAGTTCGCCAATGTGACTCATTCACCTTCATGTCTGTAGGACTCAGCATGGTGCCCTCTACCCAGTGGAACATGCAATAGATATTTGTCGAATGAGTGAATGAATGAATGATTCTTTCTTGGTCTATACTTTGTGTATGAAGAAGCTTTCTCTCTTGCCCTTTCTTGGAGCCCATTGTGGGTCTGCCAGCCTTCTGGACTCTAACAGTGCTTAGCATCTGTGCCTGTCCTTTGGCCACCAGCCAAATTCAACTCAGGTTCAATTCAACCAACTTCCATGGAGCTGCGCTATTGGCAGGAAGCACACACAGTCTCAAGGAATGGCAAAAGTATTTCCTAGCACATGGCACCTCAATTGTACTTTTAAAACAAAGTTGGCATGGAACAGAATCTTTTCCAAGACTTTGTGAAAGTCTAAATACAATATTATAAATGACTTCCCTTTATTGACACACTTGATAACCCTCCAGGTAATAAGTGACGATGGAGAAACAGATGATTATTTGACAGGTACAGGGCAGATTTAGGAGGGGATGGAAGGGTGGGAGGAATGAGATCCAATCCTTGTCTGAGGGATTTGCAGTTTCATTAAGTGTGGTGGGGAAATGGGGTTGGCATCTCAGCCATTCGGGGCTGGCCTCAGACTAGGATTTGAAGGGATACCCAGCAGCCCCTTAAGTAAAAACAAAGCCAGAGTCCCCCACACACACACCTGTTGTTTTTTTGCCAAGGGTTGGGCCTTTTAAAATTTTATGACTAGTCTTCATTCCTAATTCCACCCCCTTTCACACATCTCCTGCTCCCCATGCCAGTCTTCTGTAAATGAGTAATGTGTGCTCTTTCTAGCAATTACTTCATTTAATGGAATTAGAATTAGCTTTGTGTGTATTCATAGAAACATTATTTTGAGGGGCAGCCTGGGTAGCTCAGCGGTTTAGCACTACCTTCGGCCCAGGGCGTGATCCTGGAGACCTGGGATCGAGTCCCACGTTGGGCTCCCTGCATGGAGCCTGCTTCTCCCTCTGCTTGTGTCTCTACCTCTTTGTCTCTCTGTTTCTTATGAATAAATAAATAAAATCTTTTAAAAAAAGAAACATTATTTTGAATAGCAAAAACCTGGGAAGAACCAGAAATCTTACAATAAGAGCTAACTTAAATATATAATGGTAGATCTGTGGTCTAAAATACTGTGCAGACAAGAAAATGATGTTATTAAAATGTAATTGACATAGGAAAAATTCACAAGATGTGATTGAGTGAAAAGATAGGTTACAAAACAATGATGTGTGTAAGGGGGTGTAATGCATGTGTGCGCCTGTTTGCAGCAGGTGTGCATGCTATTGGTAATTTTTTTCTTGGCCTTTTTTCCATTTTCCAAATTTTCTCTGCTGAGTGCTGGAGTCAGAGTTAAGGCACCACCAGGAAGGTTGCATTGTAAAGACTCTGAGACCATCAACAGGGGTATCAAGCAAGGCTTCCTCCAGTCAGTGGATTTTGAGGAAGGTGGAAGGCACAGTGTATTGGAGAGGACTCCGGGAAAAATCTGTTTTTAAAAAATATTTTATTCATTTATTTGACAGAGAGAGAGAGCACAAGTGAGTAGAAGCAGGAGGAGCAACAAGTAGAGGAAGAGGGAGAAGCAGGCTCCCTGCTGAGCAGAGAGCCCAGTGTGGGGCTCAATCCCAGGACTCTGGGATCATGACCTGAGCTGAAGGCAGATTCTCAACTGACTGAGCCACCCAGGTACCCCAAAAGCTGTTTTTCAAATTCAAGGGGAGGAGATGGTGTCCATCAATGGTGAGGACTTCAGGCCCACCAAAGAAGATGAGACTTCGTTAAAGAAGCAACAGGGAGCGATTCTGGGTTTTTCAACATAGAGGTGAATTGGTGGAAGTGGTGTTGGAAGAGAGTTACAGAGGGTCTCCAACTTAGGATGGCTTGACTAATAATTATTTGACTTTACAAGAGTGTGAAAGTGGTACACATTCTTAGAAACTGTACTTCAAAATTTTCTTTGAATTTGGATCTTTTCCCATGCTGGCTATATATGCTACGATTTGTTCTCATAAATAACTGATAGGCTTACAGCCATTCTGTTTTCAGTACAGTATTCAGTAAGTTACGTGAGACCTCTGACACTTTGTTATGGAATAGGCTTTGTGTTAGATGGTTTTGCCCAACTGTAGGCTAATGGAAGAGTTTTGAGCATGTCTAAAATAGGCTAGGCTAAGCTGCGATGCAGGTCAGGTGTATTAAGTGCATTTTTTAATTAAAATATTTGCTTTTTATTTATTTGACAGAGAGAGCGAGAGCAAGAGCGAGCAAGAGAGACAGAGCACACAAGCAGAGGGAGCAGCAAGTAGGGGGCGAGGGAGAAGCAGGCTCCTTGCTGAGCAGGGAGCCTGGCATGCGGCTCAATCTCGGGACCATGACTCAAGCCAAAGGCAGAAGCCCAACCAACTGAGCCACCCAGGTGCCCATGATTTAAGAAATTTTTAACTTATGGTGGGTTTATCGGGGCATAACCCGATTTTATTTTATTTTATATTTATTTATTTATTTAGATTTTTATTTATTTATTCATGAGAGACAAAGAGAGAGAGAGGCAGAGACACAGGCAGAGGGAGAAGCAGGCTCCATGCAGGGAGCCTGACGTGGGACTCAATCTCAGGTCTTCAGGATCAGGCCCTGGGCCGAAGGCGGCACTAAATCGCTGAGCCACCTGGGCTGCCCCATAACCCCATTTTAAGTTGAGGAAGATCTGTACTCTACCCAAATCAGGGTGGATTGGGTTATAGGCAGGGAGATCTGCCAGGAGACTCTGCCAAACGTTTGCATATTTGACCTGAGGTAAAGAGAGTTTGGATTAAGTTTGTGGCCAAACCAGAAAGGAAGGAGCAGGTGGATGTGACAAAGAATCAGAGATAGAGATTCAAATTTGGCTAAATATATGCCTGTTGGTCCTCAAAGCCATGTAAGGAGACACTTTCCAAGGAAATGGATATTAAGAGAGAATAGCTGAGGACTGAGTCTTCAGGGATTCCAACAGTTAACAGAGGAGGAAAGAAGAGGAGCCAGCAAAGGAGACAGAGAATGATGGGTCAGAGAGATAAGAAGAGAAACTTGAGAATGCAATGCCATGAGAGCCAAGAGTAGGACAGTTACAGGAAGGAGTGTGTGGTTGATGGTATCAAATTCATCCTTGAGGTCAGAGATGAAAACTGAGCAGAGACCCTTGAATTTGGTCAGGAGGTCATTGGTGAATTTACAGAGAGTGGTTTGGCAAATGTGCTGGATTCTAGAAGGTTCCAGGGAAGGGAGGTGTGGAGAAATGGAGGCAGCTCGTGGATACCATCCATGTGACAAGAGTAACGTGTTAGGACTCTGATGAACAAGGTCAAACTTCATCATTCTAGTTCCGCTACTTAACTACTTGAACTAGTTTCCTCTTCTGAAAATGGAAAGAATCCTCTGAGCTCATAAGGCTGTTCAAAGTACAATAGGAATTTAAATGATTACTTTTATGTGACAGTGAAAGGGATTCTCCCTCACTCCCTACCCCTAGACGCTAGAGATTTCTGGAGCATGATAAGAGGAGCCTTTTAGCTTTTTAGTCCTATCCTTAGGTTGATCTTGTTTCAAGAATTTTCTAGCTGTGTTCTCTGGCATTCTTCATGCTAAGTCACTTTAGTGATTCTTCCCTGAGCCCCACTAAGGTGAGGACATTGAGGCAAGGTGGTTGGGAGGGATTCAGTGGTCAGGGCCATATGGAGTGTCTCTGAGACCTGTGTAGAAGTTGCAAGGCTTTGTTTGAGACTCTGGGTATAGTGCCCTGGGGTTCCAACCTCACCCCAACACACAGAAGGCTGCATTCCCTGAAGGGGCAGCAGGGAGATAGGCACCCCAAAACCCTCTTTTTTTTTATCTCATGGCACCTGTACACTGAATGGCAGTTGGACGAAAGGGTCTCAAAAAGGCAGCTTGAGTCTCAAGGGTGCATAAAGCCCTATCCTCTTTTTTTTTTTTTCATTCCTTCTATTATCACTTGGCAACCATGGCCTCATGTTTTTTTTTCTATTCATTGTCTAAAAATCAGCCCTTTGAGCACAGTTCCTTTGTGAAGCCCAGGCTGATTGTGATTTAACATACTGTGGTCTGATCTTTGTCGCAGTGTCTTATTTTCCCCTCAAAGAAGATTCCCAATGGGGGAAAAATGGCTGCCCCACAACCAGCCAGCAGGGCCTAGACCTATTATGAAGCCCTGGAGAGGCATGGGGCTGGGCGCTAGCCTAATGGGATGTGGAGGTGATCGGTGCACATGTTCTCTAGAACTCAAACTTTTCAGATCCCAAGATATCTAGAGACTGTCACAAAGGGCCTTTTTCAAAAAGTTTGTTTGTTTGCTTGTTTATGTATTTATTTGAGAGAGACAGATACAGAGACAGAGATAGTGAGAGAGACCATAAGCAGGGATGACAGGGAGAAGCAGGCTCCGAGCTGAGCCTGGGTTGGATCCTCTGGTCCCTCTACGAAGCTTGGGCCTGTCCCTGAGTGGTGGGATACAGGAGGACGCATTGAGGATCCTGACAGAGGAGCTGAGGGACCGGTTTCCCAACCTGAGTGAAAACTACTTAATCACCACTGACGCCGCTGGCTCCATCGCCACAGCTACGCAGGATGGTGGGATCGTGCTCATCTCTGGGACAGGCTCCAACTGCAGGCTCATCAACCCTGATGGCTCTGAGAGTGGCTGTGGTGGCTGGGGCCACATGATGGGGGATGAGGGCTCAGCCTACTGGATTGCACACCAAGCAGTGAAAATAGTGTTCGACTCTATCGACAACCTAGAGGCAGCTCCTCATGACATTGGCTACATCAAACAGGCGATGTTCAACTATTTCCAGGTGCCAGATTGGCTAGGAATCCTCACCCACCTGTATAGGGACTTTGATAAATGCCGCTTTGCTGGGTTTTGCCAGAAAATTGCAGAAGGTGCTCAGCAGGGAGATCCCCTTTGCCGGTTTATCTTCAGGAAGGCTGGGGAGATGCTGGGCAGGCACGTGGCAGCAGTGCTGCGAGAGATTGACCCGGTCTTGTTCCAGGGGGAGCTGGGCCTCCCTATCCTGTGTGTGGGCTCTGTGTGGAAGAGCTGGGAGCTGCTGAGGGAAGGTTTCCTTCTGGCACTGACCCAGGGCCGAGAGATCCAGGCCTAGAACTCCTTCTCCAGCTTCACCCTGATGAAGCTGCAACACTCATCTGCCCTGGGTGGGGCCAGCCTCGGGGCCAGACACATCGGGCACCTCCTCCCCATGGACTACACTGCCAATGCCGTTGCCTTCTACTCCCACACCTTCTCCTAGGGCCTGGCCCTGGCTCCACGTCTCCAAACCCATTGGACACTGGGTGCTGGAAAGGAGGAGGCTTTTTTTCCTTCTCCTTTTTTTTTAAAAATGGAAAACACATATAAAAGAAAATAAATGCACTTTATCTACAACAAACAAACAAAAAAACAAAAACAAAAACAGAACCCTGGGATCATGACCTGAGTTGAAGGCAGAGGCTTAACCAACAGAGCCACTCAGGTGCCCCCAAAGGGCCTTTTTAATGCCCGTTTCCCGTTTAATGGACGAGCCTGGTTTCATTTCTGGGAAGATGGCTTCCCAGAGGGAAACAGGCTCATGCCATGGATGGTACAATCCCCCTGCTAAAGTGGGTAGGCCTATCTACAAATGGATAGGAGGGCAGGGCAGGGGGACCTCCAAGGAGGCTGGTTTATTGTCAGAAGCCCTTCTGGGAGACCAGGGAGTTGTACTGCGCTTCAGTCACCAGATTTGTCCTGAGCATCTGAAATGCTCTGCTTTGGTGCAGGGGTGGGGAAGGAGATAAGGCTGGAAAGATAGGCCAGGGCCCGTGGCTACCGGAGCCACTGCCATCAGACATCGGAGGAACATGGCCTCGGCTGCCCATTCTGCGGCAGCGCTGGCAGCACCCCGGGGCAGGACTGGCCTTGGGGGGCCAGAGGCTGTCTTTGCACCAAAGTCAAAGCCGGCCCGCTGGGCAGGTGGCCAGAACTCGGAAGGAATTCTCTTCTGCAGCCCAGGGTCCAGGCTTGGCCCCAGCGCGCTGCTACACCAGCCTCTGTCGCCCAGGGCCTCGCACATTCCGAGCCCCCGCCCCTCCGCCCCTCCGCGGGCCTCACCCCCTCCCTGGTCCCCCTCTCCTCCCCCCCTACCAGCTGTCCCCTTTCCCCAGAGCGCCGAGACAGCGGGAGCCTGGGAAGAGGCGGCCTCAGGCCGGAGGGGGCGTGGTGGGGAAGGGGAGGAGGGCGGGGGTGAGGGGATAAGGAGGCCCGCGCTGCCAGTGCCCCCAGCCACTGCCCGCCCAGAAGCCAGGTGCCGCCGCCGCCTCTCTCTCCCTTTCTCTGTCTCTCTCTCTCGCCTGCTTCCCTGCGCCCCCGGGGGAAAGGTCAGCAGCGTCCTGGAGCCACCGTGCCATTCCCCGACAGCCATGAACTGCAGCGAGAGCCAGCGGCTACGCACTCTCCTCAGCCGCCTGCTGCTTGAGCTGCACCATCGGGGCAACGCCAGCGGCCTGGGCGCTGGCCCCGGCCCGAGCATGGGAATGGGGGTCGTGCGTGACCCGTTCGTGGGCCGCGAGGCCACCAGTGCCAAGGGCGACGACGCCTATCTTTACATTCTGCTCATCATGATCTTCTACGCCTGCCTGGCCGGAGGCCTCATCCTGGCCTATACCCGCTCCCGCAATCTCGTCGACGTCAAGGACGAGCCCGCCCAGGCCTGTGCGGTGCACGAGTGGGCCGCCGCCGACGCCGAGACCGCAGCTGGCTCGCCCGCGGAGGGCCGCCACCCGCTAGCCCTCGGGCCGCCGCCCACTCCGGCTCCGGGCACCGCCGAGGGGGTCTAGGACCGCCGCTCCGCTTGCTTGCTTGCGCGCGCCCCCCTCGGCTCCCCACGGTCCCCCAGCGGCCTGCTCCTTCTCTCCCCTTCCAGGAGCCGCCTCACCTGAGGCCCAGACGACGACGAGAGGGCCCGCAGACCCTGTCTGGCAGGCCCTGGAAGAAGCACCACCCTACCCACCCCAGACCGCGTTCTCCCTCCTCTCCTGCCTCTCCCTCCAACCGAGGCCTCTGCTCCCACCCCACACAGCCAACTGCACTAAACTGCCTCTGCTCTCTTCAGACAGCCCTGACACCACGCTCCAGCCGCCTGGGAACTGAATCGCACAAGTCCAGCCCTTGGCATTGAGGTGAAGCAGTGAAGTCCATCAGAACTCTGCTCCGGAGGCTGCCGGGACTGCTCACTCTGCCGAGCCAACGGGCGGGCCATCCTGCCAGGCAGGCCCCAGCAGCTCCAGTTTCTTGTTGCCTTAGGGACCGAGACAGAGACAAGAAGAGACCTCAGACATCTTTCCCCTCCCTCTTGCAGCAGGGAGCTAGCAGGACATTAGGACCCTTTGGTGGGCTACAATGGACTTAATGAGGACTGAAGGGGGAGGGAAATTCCAAGGGCAGGGGAAAGCCTATGACCCCAACTGTATGGCTTTCTTGCATCCAGTTGTCATCCCAAAGGTAACTTGCCTGATTTTTAGCAGCTTTGCCATCTTCCGGAGTGGGTAACAATCGCTAGGTGTATCACCTCAGTACCTCAAAATGACGCCCACCCCCCCCCCCCCCGCAGGTCAATTCAGTTGTTATGGCAGCTGTCTGCTTCATGTATGGAACAGGTGGCTCAGATGTTCCCTTCCTCTGTAACCTGGGTAATCTCACAGGTAATAAAAGTTGTTTAAGCAATAGCCTAAGACTCTTCTCTCAAAGATCTTAGCCTTGAGACCCAGGACTATGTAGAAAAGGAATCCTTTTTGCTTTTGGAAATGTCTAGATTTGAGGGTTGTGTGGTTGTGGTATTTATATTTGTATATTCAATTCCAATACAGTAGAGGTGAGTGGAATTGGAACTGGAAGAAACAGTTGATACAGCTAAATGGGTTGTTTTTCCAAGGGTTTCAAAAGTTGGAACTGCTTTATAACTACTTTTTTTTTCTTTGATTTGGAAGCACCTTGAAATATCATGATGCTAAGTGAGGATTTCCCACTAAAGCAGTTCTTCAGGATATACTTTTAAAGACCTCTCATACCCATCACTATTAGCCATTATCAAAGTTAATTTTTAGAAACCACCTTTGTAAGTCTCCAACATGTAGCTTACTAAAAGAGAAAAGCCAACAAATACAGTATATCTTAAGTCAGAGGGACGATGCTTCAACTGAGCAGTCTTAACCAGCAATGGGTAAAGTGACAGATGCATGTTTATTCATTTATTCTCCTTGTCTCAAGAAGGTCATCAGAACTTGCCTGCTTAGGGCTTAAATACTTATTCCTGATAGTGGCTGTTTGGGCTTCATCAAACACACATAAAAATCGCCTCTTAGCATTAAGCCAACTTGCTTAAATGCAGCTGATTTCTGTGACAGCAAGGCAAACATATTATGAGGCACTTAAATGAGCTGATAATATCTGAGCCTCATTCAAGGCGTTGGTTTTGACCTTCTGGCCCATCTAGTATTTTACTGGAGCTGTTGATAAGTTAAATGAACTTCCTTTCATTCCCAGGACCCACTTCTTGAGGATCAACTGGCCTTGCCCCATTGGCTGATCTCCAGTTTTAGTTTCAGCCTTAAGGCAGGTGGGGGCCAGGGATTGGGCAGCAGTCCAAGACAATGACTGGAAGAAAGGGAACGCTGTGAAAGCTACCTCAGGGCCAGGCAGGGAGGCCTGAATGGGATGTGGAGGGAGGGCACAGATACCCAGCCATGTCAGGGGCATGTGGGGGAAACAGTCCTTACCCTGGGATTCAGGTACAGCAATGTCCCTCATTTATCTGGCATAAATGGGGACACAAGGTTGTTCTGATAGTGAGCATAATCACTGGGTAGGTGTTGACACATTGGTATCGTTTTTCATAGACATTAGAAAAACACATTGCCAAATATACATAAAGGAAGCTGCTTCCAGCCAATGCCCATAGGCAACATTAATGCACCAGCTGTGGGAAAACAAATCCCACCGCAAAACTATTATTTCTGCTTTTAAAAATATTTTAACCTTTTAATGATGATTAGGGTACCTATGAAGAACATGTAGCAAGAGGAGCCACAGAGCTCTTCCAGTGAGAACAGTGACCTGGCCTGGGGAAAGCGGTTTACTTTACTGGCCAGTCACTTTTTCTAAATACATTCAGGATTACGACTGTTTCCCAGATAATGAATGACGTCTCCCAGAAGCCAGGACACTCTACCAGCCAGTGGGGGTTGTCAACAGCACTGAAGTAGTCATATTGTGGTCAGCAAAAGAGAGAAGAAAGGAAAACCAGGGGTTTGGTGGTTTTGATAATATATTTCTGAGTAGCAGGAGCTAACTAACTGTACAAATTGGGGGAAATGTTAGCCTTCTCCTGAACTTTTTTTTTTTTTTCTTCTCCTGAACTTGATTCTAATAAGTTGGAGTGATTCTTTTTTCCCCACCTACCCGGCTGTCTATTTCTCCCTTCTGTGTAAGCAGATCCTGTTTTAGATCAGGTCGAATCTCTTTGCTCAATAATAAGGAAGAAAGAGACCCATGCTTCCTTAATTGTAATTTGAGGCTTCCAACAGAGCACAATCAGGAGATGTTTTGAGTTCCAGTGTCTGGAAGCACGCATCAACAGTGCAAGAATTAATGGAAACTTTTCTTCCATTATGGACATAATGCTGTGCATTATGTTATTATTATTATTATTATTATTATTATTATTATTATGTTATTATTGTTCACTTTTCTAGAGGGCTATAAATGGGGTCTTTCATTTGTTTGGAGTTACCACCTTCTCCTTTTCAATTTGCCATCTCTTTTAGAAACCAAAGATCTGCACATGATTTGTATCAACAAAGAGAAAAGGCTCCGGGCTGATTTCCAAATAATCTTGCCCGACAGCTAAAGCAAATGCACTGTGGTGTGATGAAGAGCGCAGAACTAGAACTAGGAAAGCCAGGGTCCAGCCCTGGCTTTGCCAATTAGCCTGCTTTGTTTCTCAGAACAAACTGCCTAACCTCACCGGGCCTGTCTCCACAGCTGTGGGGATTTAAGGATCAAGTAAGACAATGCATGGGGAAAAGCTAGAAGTATAGCAGCTCTAAGAAGCATAAGGTGTTAAGACTTGTATTTTCCTTTTTCCTTCGTGGGGGAGTGCCTTTGGGTGGTGGAAGGTGGGCGGCAGGAGGCATAGAAAATTCTCCACTCTTTAGAGTCTGCTATTATTGTTCAGAGAAGAGGATTGTAGGGACTTGGCCTCTAGCTCCCAGGTTTCTGAGCCCATCTCCACCATCCTCAGATTCTTGGATGACTATGAGTCTGTGGGTAACCATCTCACCATCCTACTCATCCCCTCTACCCATAAGCCCACGGTGACCTCTTTAAAAAAAATACAATAATGCTGTACTTTCAGAGTTCCACCAGGACTGGAATCTAGACTTTGAAGACGTAGGTCAAGGATTGAGAGAGGGCAGAAGAGAATAAAGAGAAGGAATCATAGGCTTCATGAGGGAGGTAGGAGGAAGAGCAATCTAAAATTTTAGAATGTTCTGTGAAGGTAAGGGAGCATTACTGAGGACCACCAAGGATCAGTAGCCAACCCTCGGTGAACGAATTACCTATCAAAATGGCTTTGGGAGAAGAAGCCAGATGAGAAGTCACTTTTAGAGCCCCTGTTGTTACTTAACACACCCTACGGCCAGCCCAGGAAGACAATTAGTGTGATTAAAGTGATTCTTCCTTCTGTGCTGGATCTTCGAGCATAGGACATGTGGAGTACCAAGCTCTCAGAGAATACAGCCTCTCTTTTGGCCACCTGTCCCTGGCATTTGTCTTTGGCCTATTTCTCTTGGCCAAAAGCTTAGCATATTCTGCAGGTTCTTCCTCATTTTTCTTAGTACACTGTTTCTTCAGAGTAATATTCTAGTGTTTGTGTTGCAGGACACAGGAAGTACCAAGACACTGAATTTTGCCCACTTTGGTACTAGGTGACCCTGCCAGTCCCTCATCAGCTATGTTCTGAGGGAGGGCAGGGTCTTGGAAAAAGCTGTGGTTTGAGCCTCTTAGTCTGAGGAGAATTTGCTCAGAACAGACAGAGGGATACCTCAGATACGTCTTTCTTTTTGTTTTTGTTTTTAATTACGGTAAAACATACAGAAGGTAAGGACGCCTGAGTGGCTCAGTGGTTGAGCATCTGCCTTCGGCTCAGGTTGTGATCCCGGGGTCCTGGGATCAAGTCCCACATCAGGATCCCCACAGGGAGCCTCTTCTCCCTCTATGTCTCTGCCTCTCTGTCTCTCATGAATAAATAAATAAAATCTTAAAAAAAAAACAAAAAAATACAGAAGGTAAAATTTACCTTAGCCGTCTTTCAAAGTGTACAATATTCAGTAGCATTAAGTACCTTCGAGTTTTTGTGCAATGGTGCTTTTTTTCTTAAGTCAGAGAAAAGGCAAGCACCTAAATGACTTTGTATCGAGCAACAGGGCTTAATCATTGCTTCACATGACACCCCCTGCAGGGGTGTTCACATTTTATAGGAGATCATTGAGGACAACGTAAAGGTGAAACTCAAGGGAAGACTCTCTAGTTGTGGATTTCAATGCAATCTGGAAAGAGTGCTCTCTTGAAAGGTTTGGGTGTGTTGGGGCTGGTGGTCAGGGGAAGGGTATACTGTGCTTCCCACAGATCCTCAAGCCACATCCTCCTCTTACTGTCAGATGCTCTTGCAACCCTGCTGAGGACTAGGGCGGTCACAGAAGACTGGATTTCTGTACAAATTCGCTGAATTCCCTCATACCTGACCCACAAGATGTCCATTCCTGAAAACATGTCAGGTCCCTGAAGAAACAGGGGACCTTCTCCTTGGCTCTTTTAGGATCTCATGATGACCTAGCAGGGGTTGCACCTCCAGCAGGCCTGGAAGAGAAAATAGAGAAAAGGGGCATGTTAATTTCGCTCCTGCTCTCATGGGGCCACTCCTTTGGGGGCACTGTGGTCAGGACCAGCCCTTGGCAGAACTATGGGATCAGTATTTATCTCACATTTTTTTTTTCCTGTTCCAAGCTTTACCATCACTCTCAGTCCCAATCTTCTAGAACTGTTCCTTCCCTGCTGCCAGGGGCTGTTGGTCTTATTCACTTACATCTAATCCGCTCTTCATCCCAGTGATGACCCTAATAGTCATCCTTTTGGATGTCTGATCTTATCAATTTGTTACTCTTAGGAATCCTCCATTTGGACGGGACTCAGGCTCCGAGGGAGAAACTCTCAGAGAGGACAGCCTCTATCTCTTGGCAATCTGGTTTTGGCTGTTTTACTTTGGCCTCTTTCATTCTCTTGGCCAAAAGTATAATATATTCTGTGGCCTCTTCCTTATTTTGCTTGGGACACTGTTTCTTCAGAGTAGTACACTGATGTTTGTGTTATAGTACATGTGGAGTACCAAGATGTGGAGTGGTAGGCACTTTGGCCCTAGGCTTCTTGCCTTCTTTGCTCTGGGGCTTTCTCACAATATGCTGGCAGACACCATCTTTATATTGAAGAGTTTGTGGATTCTGTGAGATTTTGGGGGGTGCCCTGGCAATGGGGCACAGCAGTATCAGTGAGTCCAGGAATATCCTTTTCCTCTTCCTTTTATTCTTATAAGAACGAAGTTGAGAGCACTGAGGTTGGCATCCACAAAGCAACCCCCCATGGATTTGTGCCTTCTTCTTCTAATCCTCTTTGGTCTGTAGCAGGAATGCTCCTTACCCAGTAGTGGGTGGACATGGTCAGGGGTTAGGACGCCCTACTTCCTGGAGAAGCCTTGTTTGGCATTGCCACCACTGTTTAGGACCATATAACCCTTCCATTCCTCACTCAGAGTGTCAGCAGCAACTTCTGCGGCCATACACTTCTCATCAAAAGTACGAAGTGTGTGTTTCTCGTCTACCTTAATGAATTTCTGGCAGCTGGTGGCTGTGAAAGTGATGTTCAGCTTCATTTTGAGGCAGCTGACTGCCTCCAAGTTGCCACAACAAAGGGGAGCAGTGCATCTTCAATGGTGGCTTTTGGACGACAATGAGGGTGAGAGGTGTGAAGGCGGAAGGGTTTGTCCTAGATTCCCAAATCTGAGATGGGTAGTCTGGTGGTCCCACCATTGTGGTAAGCTCAAGAACAGCACTTTGGCTTTTTTTTATTCATCTCCACTATTTCTAGGAGTGCTTGGAGGATTCAACCATCAGCCACCTGCATTTCCATGTGAGTCTCCTAAGGTGGAGGGTGAGATGGGGGTGGGGATGGGAGTAACTGGGACAGCAGAAGGGAGAGAGAGAAGCCCTTGGCCTGCTCCCCAGTTAGACTCTGTGGGTTGGAAGGCTACCTTAGCAAAAAGGATGGTGGAAAGGAATGGTTGAGAAGACTGAGGGAAGAAATACTAGGATGCAGTCCTTGAGGACCCATAAGGAGGAATTGCTACCATTTTCACTCCATCTTTCTATACATCCGTACCAAACTCTGGCCATACCCATGTGACAAACCTTACTTGGAGTAGGCTGCTCTGGAATCAGCTGGGTTAGTCTCCATTCCATGTCGCAAGTAACTGGCACCATCCCTCAGAGGTTTGGGCTCTACCTCTAGCAAGTTCAAGGATGGGTCAGTTCAAGAACCCCACTTTTTCATGGTCTCCATCATCCACTAATGTCTTCCACTAATGCAGAAGAGTGTAATGCATATGGCATGGACTCTAGAGCCAGACTGCCTGGGTAATATGAGGAACGTTACTTAACCTTCTCCAAACCTCCTTTCCTCATCTGTAAAATGAGTGTAAGAAATAGTACCTACCTCCCAGGGTTGTGATGAAGATTGAGTAACTTACATAGTGCCTGGCTCATGGTCAAGGTTCAGTTATGGTAGCTTCCAATCTTGCCCCAATCCACTGCAGTAGGGTTGTTTCCTCCACTGCAGCAATGGGAAGGCTTTGTCATGGTCACTAATGACCTGCGTGTTGCCGATATAATGCTCGATTCTCAGTCCTCATCTCTATGACTGCTCAGCAGCATTTAACGCACCTTTCTTGAGACTTTATTTTGACTTCCACAACAACTCAATCTCCTGGTTTGTCTCCTTCTTCACCAGTCCTTTTTCTTCTTAGTCTCCTTTGCTAGTTCCTCCTGCTGTTGAATTGCCCACGGCTCCATCCTAAGATCTCTTCTCTTCTCCATCTATTCTTCCTCCCGTGGTGATGTTAACTAGTCCCAACATGCAAAATATCTTCTTCATATATAAACATCATCTTAACAATGATGATCCTCAAATTTATATTTTTTTGGAAACCCCCTACTCTAGCTCCAGACTTGTGTGTCTGACTGACTTCTGAACATCTCTACTTGGGTATCTAACCCTGTCTGAAAGTTAACATGTCCAAATCAGAGCTTTTGAGTCCCTTCCCCCCAAAATTTGCTCTTCTACCTGAGAAAGAAAAAGCAGCCCTTGCCATCAGAGAACTGGTCTGACGATTATATCTGGGCCTCATTGCTGGTTAGAAGCTGGCCTGGTGTTCACAGGTCGGTCATTTTATTCTCGTGTTGGACATAAACCATCTCACAGAACACTGACATCAGATTAGTTTAATGACAAGACATGTCTCTGTGATCATGATGAAGTGAGATAAAACAAGGCTACTGTATAATGTTATCTGGATACAGGCAAAAACAAGGTTATTGTGAAACTGGAAAATACCAAACATTCTAATTTCCTAGCTAACTGCTACTTCTCTCCCCCTTATGCCTTTAGTCTTTCTTCATTCTAGATAAGAGTTACTAAGACATTGGATCACAGAATTACCCTCCCTTCCTAATAGCATCCAATCCAGAGAAGATGATCACTTCCTTAGACCCTCTCCCAAATCACCTAAGAGAAGCTCCAATCCAATAATAAGTGCTTTCTACTACCAGTTATCAAGACACCCATGATTCCCCATGGTATGAATCTCCCTTGTTGCCATGAGTCATAAACCCAATTTGTTCAACTACAGGTTTATTCCTGGTGGCCTTTGGCTGGAGGGCATTGCCATATTAATCTTTCCCATTTTTTTTTTTTTTTGGTAAAAGGTACTACCATTATTTATCTAGCTGCTTAGGCCAAAACAGGAGTCCTACTGATTCTTCATTTCTCCTCACCATCTCACATTCAATTTAGGGTCCAAGTCCTTTCAACTGTACTTCCAAAAGGAATTCCACATATAACCATTTCTCATGATGGCCACTTCTACCACCGTAGACTACACCCCCATCATTTCTTACCTGGTTTAATAGAACACGTTCTAACTGGTCTTCTAGCCTTTACCCTTGACCCCTTGCAGTCAGTTCTTCACACAACAGCCAGAGCAGTGTTAAAGTATAAAGCAGATCATGTCTCATCTCTACTTAAGGCCATACATTGGATTACCCACACAATTACAATACAATCCCAACTCCTTCCCATGTTCTCCAAGACTTCTCTAAACCTCATCTGATATCCTTCCCTCTTGCTCACTAAACCAAAGTTAGGCTAATCCTTTTGCTGTTCTTTGAACACATCAAACTCATTCCTGCCTCAGAGTCTTTGCATGAGCTATTTCTCTGCCTGGAATATTCTTCCTCCATATCTTCTCATGGCTGTTTTCCTTCTCGTCATTCAAGTCTCAGCTCGAATGCCACTTCCCCAGAGGCCTCCTTTGACCATCCTATCTATAGTTGCTCTTTTCTCCCAGCCCCCACACTATTCTCTATCTCATTACCTTGTTTATTTTAATTTCACAGTATGAAGCACTGTCTAAAAATATCATGTTTGTTTACTTACTGGTTTATTATCAGTGTCTCCCACTTAGGCTGTAAGTTCCGTGAAGGCAGGGATTTTCTTCAGGCCAATTTAAAAACTTTAGATATATTTTGTATACCTTGGGAGGAGTATACTGAACGTTAAAAAGCACACACATTTAAAATATATAATGTGACAATCGCCTGGGTGGCTCAGTCTGTTGAGCATCTGACTTTTGATCTTGGCTCTGGTCATGATCTCGGGGTTGTGGGATCAAACCCTGTGTTGGGCTGCGTGTTGGGTGTAGAGCCTGCTTGGCATTCTCTCTCTCTCTCCCTCTGTCCCCCTCCCCGACTCATCCTTGCATTCTCTCTCTCTCTCCAAAAAAAATGTTTAAAATACATGATGTGATTGATTTTGACTTACATATATACCTGTGAAATCATCACCAAAGTCAAGTTAATGAACATATCCATCACCACCAAATATTTTCTCTTGACCATTTGTGCCTTCTTCCTACTGGTCCAGACAGTTGGTGTCCTGCTTTTTGTCACTATGAATTAACTTGCATTTTCTAGACTTTTACATAAATGTAATCATGCAGTATGCACTTCCTTTTACTCAGCATACTGATTTTGACACTCACTCATGTTGTTGCATATATTAATAGTTTGTTTCTTCTCATTACTTAGTAATCGTAGGATGTACCAAAGTTTGTTTATCCATTCACCTGTTGAAGGATATCAGGTTGTTTCCAGTTTTTTGCAATGATGAACTAAGCTTCTATGAACATTTGTGGGCAAGTCTTTGTATGGATATATGTTGAATGCAAGGAATTTGTGTTTCTGGTTCATTGCAGCATCTCCCATGCCAGCCACTTGCATAATATTTATATAGCATGTGGTAGTTAAATATTTTTTGAATGAATAAGTAAACCTTTTCAGCTCAGGTTGGTGGACATTTCCACTATTCCTGTGCTCATCTTCGAATCCTTCATCACCTTAACTTTTGTCCTATTCCTGCCTTTCCAGTCTGCAGCCCTGGGTGACCCCTTGAAGGTGATTGTTTCCATGGTTAGCTTGTCAGAGAAACCCTACTCATCGGGTTCACTGCCAATGCATGCATTCTACCCTAAGCTTGCCCTTCTGGCTGTTCAACAATCCATTCATTCCTCACTTGCTGACTCCCTATCACGTTCCCTACAGCAGCTGCTCCAAACTTCCTGTGTTCTCCTCAAGCCCCCAGCCCCATGCCTCCCCCTCATTCTCAGGAGATGACCTCACCTCCTTCATTACTGAAAAGATTGAGGCCAGATGACAGCAGCTTCTTCAACTTCCATCTGACCCATCTGCACATAGCCATCTCAAACTCTTCCGATGCTCAGGAAGACGTGCTCCTTCACCTTGCCAAGGTTAAGCTCTCTGCTGGTGTGCTTGATCCTAGCCCCAACTTTAATATTAATAATAACAACAGCAAAAGAAAATGTATTTAGCTCTCAATATGGATGACACACGGGCTAAATACTAAGAAAACAACTCTAATATTTATTGAAAAACTATGTCTTTAACATGTATCCTTTCTTTTTTTCCTCCCAGCTTAAAAACCCATTAATTTCTTTTTTTTACATTTTATTTATTTATTCATGAGAGACACACACACACACAGAGGCAGAGACATAGGCAGAGGGAGAAGCAAGCTCCATGCAGGGAGCCCAATACGGGACTCAATCCTGGGACTCCAGGATCACCTCCTGGGCCCAAGGCAGGCACTAAACCACTGAGCCACCTAGGGATCCCCCCATTAATTTCTTTTTAACAAAAGTATTACAAACATGAAACAACTGGCATATGTTACCTAATCCAATCTTCCCAGCCAGATTGTAGCATAGTACTGCTTTTTATTATTTTTTAAAGATTTTATTTATTTATTCATGAGACACACACACACACACACACACACAGAGAGAGAGAGAGAGAAGCAGAGACACAGGCAGAGGGAGAAGGAGGCTCCATGCTGGGAAACTGACATGGGACTGGATTCCGGGTCTCCAGGATCACGCCCTGGGCTGAAGGCAGAGCTAAACCACTGAGCCACCCAGGCTGCCCGCATAGTACTGCTTTTTAAAAAACAACAGAGGAGACTGGTGATCAGACAAATTACGGAACTTCCTTTGGGTCATATGGCTAGTGAGTGGAGGAGCTAGGACTTGAAGTATGATCTAAATCTAGAGCTCTTGCTTTCCTTCTTTCCTCCCCCTCTCCCTCTTGCTTTCTTTCTCCTTGAAGTTCAGAGGGTTCTCCTAATCCTACTCCTTAGTCCATGGCCTATTAACATGCTTGGCCACAGTATAAAGCAACTGTAGGAAGAGGTGAAATACAGGGGAAGAGAGGCACACTAGGAAAAGACATGAAGGGCGAGGCACACTAGGAAAAGACATGAAGGGCCTTGCCAGACTAAGGAGTTTGAACTTCATCTTGTGGGCAGAGATTCCTAACCTTAAAGTAAGCATTCTGCAGGGTTGCTTGTTAGTAGGCATGTCCCCAGGCTCCACCCTCAGACCTACTGGATCAGTGCCTTTGAGGGTAGGCAAAAGTAGAAACATCAAAGCTCACTTCAGAAGCTCTTATTCCAGTGGCCTGCACTGTGGTGGTAGCTATGGGAGTGGAGAGACATGGATTTTTTTTATTGTGGTAAAATACACATAAAACCTACCATTTCAACCATTTTAAAGTGTGCGATTCAGAGGCACCTGGGTGGTTCAGTCAGCTAAGCATTCGACCCTTAATTTCAGCTCTGGTCATGATCTCAGCATTGTGAGATCAAGCCCCATACCAGAGTCCCCACTGAGCATGGAGCCTACTTAGAATTCTTCCCTTTTCCCTCTGCCCTTCCCCCCAACTCATGCTAGTGCTGTCTCTAAATAAGTAAGTAAGTAAATAAATAAATAATTAATTAATTAAAGTGGGCAATTCAGTGGCATTTACTCCATTCACATGGTGTTCAACCACTATCAATTTCAGAACCTTTACATAGCCCAGATTAGAGAATCTGGAAAGGTAGAATTGGTGGGGGTATGTAACCAATGGAATATCCATGGTGAGTGAAAGGGATGGTTTGGATGGCATACTGAAGGAAGAGGCAATCTCCAACAGAGATGAGTAAATAAACAGTGCGATCTTGCACAGGTAGAAATGAAGGAGACATGAAGGCAATTATGGACATGGTGAGTTTCTTAGTGACCTTCAGGGTAGAAATATGAAGCAACCAGTTGGTGTGGATCTGGAGTACAGGTGGAAGTTAGGGCCTGGAGGCTCAGACTATATAAAAGCAAACATTTGCACGAGGCTCACTACTTGTCAGACATGGAATAGTGCACCATGTACATGATCCCCGGTAGTCCTCATGTTATAAATGAGCAAACAGAGGTACAGTGTAACTCACCAAAGTTACTAGCATGTGACAGAGAGGAGATTGGAACTCAGGCATACTGACTTTAGGGTCAGTGCTCATGGCCATTATGCTCTGCTACCTCACCCAGAGGTCATTTCATATGCAGAGGAATAATACTTGAATCCAGGAGGGTAGGGCAAGGTGGAGGATAGAGTTAAGGGAAATCTACATCTATGGGGAGGGGGGAGGGCATAAGAGGAGTCCATTGAACAAGACAGAGACACAATCAGGAAGGTAACAGGAAAACGGGGAAATTGCAGAGTTCAAGGAGAGGAGCGTTTCAAGAAGGAAGGAATGTCTGATCCTATAGATGTGTTACAACTGAAGGTCTGATAAGAGGCCACTGGACTTGCTGGTGATTGTCACTGGTCACCTTCTGGATGGCTGGTTAGTGGGGAGCAGGGAAAGGGTTAAGGAGTGGTTTGGTGGTAGGAACAGAAGGCAGCTAGCATGGGCTATTCCTGAGAGTCTTGGAAAGGAATTGAAGGGGGAAAATCATTGACAAAGTTTTGGAAGGAGTCAGCGCAACCTCTTGGATCATGCAGAAGGAGCAGACTCCTGCCCTGCCACTTAAGCACTAAGTGACCTTGGGTAAATGATTTAGCTGCTGGGAGCCTCAGTTTGCTCATGGTAATAATAGGGCCGAGCTGTTATAACCGGGTTAGGAAGTAAGAAGATGCATGTGAAATGTATACTGATGAGCTATGGTTTATTAGTTGTTCGATACATGCCAATGAATCTGGTTCGGTGATCTTGAGTATCCAGGAAATTCTGGAAGCCACTCTCTTCAAGGTATTTGAGATCAGTGATGATCAGACTGGAGTTGCCAACTGCTGTCAGTACGAAGGCCCTTTTGGGGGTCACCTGGACTGGAGTCAAATCATGGGAACTAAATGACAACAGTTTAAGCTAGATGGCTCTTCAACCCATTACCTCCCAGACAGTGAAATGGGTACAGCTTGAGTGAGCTGTGTCTGAGTGACTAGGTAGAGAGCCAAAACTTTGAAAGGAGAATGACTAATCTACCAGACCATTCTCTGGCCTTGGTTTTCTAAGCATGTAAGGGAGCAAATAAAGCTGAAAGCACCTTGGCATTAGGTGTTTAGGGAGATTTGCCCACTTGCAAGACAGGTAATTCTCTATTTCTCTCTCTTTCAAGCCTCCATAAACTCCACACAAATATTACAATGGAATGCACACAATGCCAAAATCCTAAATGTTACTGATTTTTTTTCTTTTAGGATTCTGAATGTGTTTAAGGATTTTGAAGAACTCAGAAGTCGGAAGTGTCTGTTGTTCCAGTTGGTATCACTAAGAACCTGTAGAAAACAATTTTAAAATCTCCATTGATGGGGGACCTGGGTAACTCAGGGGTTGAGTATCTGCCTTCGGCTCTGGTTGTGATCCCAGGGTCCTGAGATTGAGTCTCACATTGGGCTCCCTGAGGAGAGCCTGCTTCTCCCTCTGCTTATGACTCTGCCTCTCTCTGTGAGTCTCTTGTGAAGAAACAAAATCTAAAACAAAATAAAACTAAAAAAATAAAATATGACTTCATGAAGTCATTGACTTCATGTCATTCTTTGAAAGTTGCTTTTATGTAAAAACAAAAACACTTTCTCCTCTGCCATCTTCTCCTGCTCCAACTTCGATGCATAGTGACCTGAAGGCAGACTTGTGCTTATTTGAGATCCCCTAGATTAGGATCAACCGGAGTTTATCAGAACCATGGTTTCCCCGGGAAAAATTCTGCCAGTGCTCAAGGCATCCAGTGGCATTCATGAAGCCTCACTGCTGGGGCTCGAAAAGCACTTCAGTGCCCACCCTATAGAGCCACTGAGAACAAGGCTTCTAGGAGTTTCTATCAAAAAACAACCAACATATAAAGAAAGGGATGTTGTACTTCTCTGCAATTTCCCTCTCTACCACCCTCCTGCCCCGTTTTTGTTGTTGTTGTTGTTTATTTGTTTTTTATCTTCCTGGTCTTTGTTATTCTGTTCCTTTCTCTTGAGCCACTGGCATGACCACTCAAAGTTACAACCTTTTTTTGCTGTCTCATCTGTGTCAGTGTCAGAACTGATTGCCAGTTGGAAAGACTTTCTCCCATGGCTGAAGCTGCTGCCTGTGTACATCCGGCGACACTGACTAGAGCTTTCCGAAGTGGGAGACTGTTGGAGCAAAGAACTGGATTCCAAGAAGAATGCCTGGAAGGGGAGATGGTGGGGGCAAGTGGTTGCTGTAGCAGATTCAGGGAAGCCTGCCACTGAACCCTGTCAGAAGGGAGTCCTGGACTTCAGTGAAATGGGCCTGCTCTTGTCTGTCTGTAGAAAAACACCATTTCTCCTCCAAACCCAGCCCTGATCCAGACACATGGACAGAGTCTACTTCTCATTGTCTTCACTCCTTCAGAAAGTAGAATGGCCCATCCACTGGCTGCCAGAGTCCTGTTTTCAATATGCGCTGGTCATCCTTTGGGAGAGAAGAAAAATGATTCAGAGAGCTAGAGCCCCAGTCTCTGAATGTAATGTGAATTCTGCTTTTGGTGACTTTTTGGGTGATTGGGCATGGTCCTGTGACCCAAAGGCTTCCAAACCCCTTCAGCTGGTGACTCTGGGTCATATTTAGAGTTATGCTCAAGGTTTGTTTTGGTTTTTATTTTTTTTTCGCTCAAGGTTTGTATGTGTCCCCAGCCCTCAGTGGCTCCAGGTAGAAATTTTCCCCTTCAGAGAGTCCCCTCTTCATTTCTGAGAATCCCCCAAAGTGCTACCTTCCTTGTGTCTATAAACCACTCTGCTGGCTGTGCTCACTACTCTGCTCTCTTCTTTCTACTCCAGATCCCACTGTCCACATCTGCAATTATGCTGAGGGTGGCCATCGGGACCAGGCTGGTGTCCTAGGGACCTACGCTCCTCTGAGACCCACTGGAGAGCTGAGCTGTGGGGCGGGGCTGTCTTTTGTCTAATTCTCTTCCACGCTGGGTTAGTAGGGCCCAAAGCTAGGCCAGCTTATGCCTAGAGTCTCATAAAGTCACTAGCATATTGTTACATCAGCCCCCAAACCTCAGTGCTCACCAAATAGCTCACAGCATCTGTTGCTTCCTGTTCACTTTTCTCACCTGAGGGTCAATCCAGTTCAGTGGGCCAGAGGGACCAGGAGCCAGGACAGTCTCTCAAGCCAGTCTCCTCTCTGCTCCACTAAAACCCCATCTGCCTCCTAAAACAGCCTAGTCTCTTCTACCACCAACAAACTCTTCTCTCTTACCTTTGAAATGGGTTTGTAACAGCTTGGCACCACATACACGGCATCTCAGACATTTCCACTATCAGGCAGAATCTCTGCTTTTACAGCTACGTAATTAGAAGAAGCCCCCCTCTCCTTCCCCTGGGGACAGGGACAGGAGGAGACGGGGAGCTCTAGATGGGGACCCACTTAGTTAGGTGATTTGGGAGGGGCGGGGCAGGAAGTTGAGCATTCCCACCTGATAATTTCCATTCTGTCTGTGAAATGCAAGAGTGGGGAGGTGAGGGATGGTGACCAGAGGTTTTATAAAAGTGAAGAATGTTTGAAATTGTTGTTGGGGAAGGAGGTTTGAACAAACTAATCAGGAAGCTGACAGGATCATGGGGCAGCAATAAGGCCCACTTGAGATTGGTAGTCACGACTTGTAGAGGATAGAACTGTCTGTCTAGCTGTGCATTTCTCCAGTAGGGCTTGGTCACAGGCACAAAGAAGTTCTCCCTTCTCTCTCTCTCTCTTTTTTTAAAGATTTTATTTATTTATTCGTGGGAGACACAGAGAGAGGCAGAGACATAGGAGAGGGAGAAATAGGCTCCCCATGGGGACCCTGATGCGGAACTCGATCCCAGGACCCTGGGATCATCATCTGAGTCAAAGGCAGATGTTCAGCCACTGAGCCACCCAGGCACCCTTCTCCCGTCTCTTAAGTGGAAATGACTACTCCTGACCTTTTTTGGTAATGGAAAAGACACTGGGCTAGGACTGAGGAGACCCGGGTTCAAGTCTAGTTTTCATCATTATTGGTGTGAACATGAGACAACTAATGTAGCCTTTTTACATCTCCTCTCTGATCCAACTCAAAGGGCTGGGACACGAAAGAAAGGCCACAGGGAATGACAAAAACCATATACAAAGCAGGAAAGTGGCAAAACCAAATAAAATGAAAAACGCATCCACCCTAAACACTTTGAAAACTATGTTGTGGGGAAAGTTAGAAATAAGAGAAAGCGTTTGCAAGACGTATTTCAGAGAGCGCTCGCAAATCAAATAAAAAACAAAAAGGAGAAAAATGGGCCAAAAGAATGAGTAAGCAGTGAACATAACTGCAATGAGCCATAAACACAGAAAAGATGTTCAGCCTTGCTAATGCAGAAATTCAAATTGAAACAAGCAGCAACTGCGTATTTTTTCACCTCTCAGATTTACTAAAATGAAAACAAATCAGTAATAATGAGCGTTGATCAAGGTGTGAGGATGTGCACATTCTCATACACTGTTGGTGGGAGTGCAAACTGGCATAATATTTTTAAACCAGGAATTCCATTTCTAGCAAATGATGTCACAGGTATACTCACACAGATACATAGATATATGTGTAATGATAGCCATTGCTTCAAAGTTTGTCATTATAAAAACAAGCCACCACACAAAAACCCTTGTGCACAACTCAAATTTCCTTCAAAGAAAAATTAATTATTATATGAACATATGACAGAGGGGCGACTGGGTGGCTCAGTCGGTTAAGTGTCCAACTCTTGATTTCAGTTCAGGTCCTCGGATCCAGCCCCGTGATGGGCTCCATTGGGATTCTCTCTCTCTACCCTAACCCCCACCTCTCTACTCTCTCTCACTCTTGCTGTCTCTAAAAAAAGGATTTTATATTAATGTTAACTTCAGGGAAAGTTGCTGACATCTATACTCTTCCCAACACACTTCAGCATGCATATTATTTGCTGTATTTCAATATTACTTTACGTTTTCTTTCCTTTTTGTGATAAAATTTATACGCAATGAATTGCACAAATCTAAAGTTCATGATTCAACAGGCTGTGACAAATGGATACACCTGTGTAACCCAAGTGTCTACCAAGACATCGAACGTTATCATCACCCCAGAAAGTTTCCTTATGCCCATTCCAGTCAATCCTCATCCCATCCCCCTTTTGGCGCATTGAAAATACATAAATAAACTTTACTTTTAGCATATTTAAAAATTTCCAGAAAGTTTGCAAAGATAGTACAGGGTTCTTTTTTTATTAAATATTTTTATTTATTTATTTATGAGAGACACACAGAGAGAAGCAGAGACATAGGCAGAGGGAGAAGCAGGCTCCCCATGGAGAGCCTGATGCGGGACTCTATCCCAGGACCCCGGGATTACAGCCTGAGCCAAAGGCAGACTCTCAACCATCAAGCCCCAGTACAAGGTTCTTGTGTACCTCCATACCTAGCTCCCCCTGTTGTTAACATCTTACATCACTATGATGTATTTGTCACAACTAATGAATCGATATTGACACATGATTGATTATTCATTGAAGTCCACATTTTATTCAGATTTCACTAGTTTCCCCCCCAGTTTTTCCACTAAGTTTTCCTGTTCCAGATTCCATCCAGGATACTGCATTATACCTCGTTATCATATCTCTTTGGGCTCCTCTGGGCTGTGACCATTTCTCAGGCTTTCCCTTTTTTTTGATGGCTTTGACAGTTTTGAGGAGTACCCATCAGCTATTTTATACTCCGCCCTTCAATTTAGGGGTGACTGATGTGTTTTCTCATGATTACACTGTAGTCCCATAACTTCTCTATAGTCACAGTAGTTGTGTTTAACATTTGTAGTCATGCTTAAGATATATCTTTCAAGTCACAGTGTTGGGTACTGCTGAGGAAGAGTGAAGGAGGTTGCTGATACTAAGTTATTAAGAAGATGGACTTTGACGAGGTGCCTGGGTGGCTCAGTGATTGAGCATCTGCCTTCAGCTCAGGCCTTGATCCTAGGGTCCTGGGATGGAGTCCCACATCCAGTACCCCGCGGGGAACCTGCTTCTCTCTCTGCCTATGTCTCTGCCTCTCTCTCTGTGTCATAAATAAATAGATAAATAAATAAATAAATAAATAAATAAATAAATAAATAAATAAAATCTTTAGAAGAAGAAAAAGAAGCAGCAGCAGCACTTGGACCAACTTGGAGGAAAAAAATGAGAACATTGAGAGTTACGTTGCCAAGAATGGCTCAGGCTGACCGTGAGCAGGCAGGTCTGCGCCATGGCTGCAACCTGCCTGAAGGGTGGGGGCGGATGCGTGAGTGGAGAGTCCTCAAAGGGAACTGCGATCTTTCCATAACAAATGTCTCCTAAATCAAGAAGTTTTCCTAATCTTGAAGGATTGACTATTCAGCACCACATCAAGTGATAATTCCTCACCACCTTCTGGACAGAGTGACTTCAAGCTGGCTAGTGAAACCAGTTCTGGGAATGCCCAGGCATGAGCGCAGCCTCATCACTGAGTCTATTTTATGAACATTTGGACATATTCTGCAGCATTATATTTATACTCTGGCCAAACGATTGAAGGTTCAAAGAAATAATCCTTGGCTTCCTCCTTATACCCCCCATTTTCGTCTCCAGAATGGCATGTTCTGAACAGAGATAGAGAGTGCAACGGCTGGCTGATTAACCATTATAACGCTTGGCCATCTGGGGGTGGGGGTGGGGTCGACCTGGATTTGAAAGAGCAAGTGCCCATTATGTGGGGTTAATGGGAGCAGAGAGGGATCAAGTCAGTGAAATGTGAGAGAATCAATATGTGGAATGCTTGACGATGGCACATTCACACATTTCACAGAGGAAGGAGGCTAGGGTTACACCCAGCAACTGCAGATGCTCGATGAAAAAAAAAAAAAACCTCTTAAACATTTGCTATTTGCTGGCTGCCCCGAGCACCCCCGAAAGACTTCGCAAGCAGGGCTCCGTTTCCTTTCTTGGTTCTTTCTGGGGGTCTGTCTGCGGCTTAAGACTACCCCTCCCCCAAATCCCTCCGCTCCCCTGGGTTCTGCACGTGACTTGGAAGACAAGAGGCTTGTGTGTGTGTGTGTGGGGGGTGCCTTTGCTTTGCTCTCCAAGTGAAGGTGTGCCCACGGGAATGTGTGTGTGGGGGGGGGGGGGCGGGGCACAGCGGGCTGGTGGAAAATGAGCAAACAGCTGGAGACACTCCAAGGCAAGATAGAATTTTAGTTCCGGCGCTGGTGGAGGCAGGAAGGGGAGATGGAGAGGGGTTGGAGATAGGGGAAGGAGATGAAATCTAGGATCCTCTGCGGCTATTAAGGCTTAGCACCTGGTCTAAGGCTCTGCACACAACTGACACATTAATTAATGTTCTAAGAATAACTAAGATTTATTGAGAACTTAAATTTCTTCAGGCCCTATACTTCATATCCGTGATCATCTTAAGTCTATTTTCTCCTTCGTTCTCTGCTTCTTCAGTAACCCGTGGAAGGGGTAATAATCATGTCCCCGTTTTACAAATAAAACACTGAATCCCAGAGAGGTCAAGTAGCTTGCCCAAGAGCACAGTTAGCATGTGGCAGGGTTGGGATCTGAATGGGGGGCTTGCCTACTCCACTTCTTACCTTGGGTGAAAGGCCTCAAGAAGGAAGGGCAGAGTGGGCTGGATAAGTTCCTAACTGATGTCTCTAGCTGCACGATTTTCCTTCCCAGAGTTGGGCTTCCGCCTCTCCCCAGTAATGGTCCTCAGATCTCTAGCCCCTGGCTGTCCACCCACAGGGTGTGGAGAGAGGAGTCTTCCAACCCCCCCCCACCTCCCCCACCCCACCTTCCAAGGCATAGACATAGACAACAAACTGGTGGTTGCCAGAAGAGAGGGAGGCAGTGGGATGGATGAAATAGACTAAGGAGATTAAGAGCTACAAACTTCCAGTGATTAAAAACAAGCCACAGGGATTTAATGTTAAGTATAGAGAATATAGTGGCCACATATTGTAACAACTTTGTAGAGTGAGGATGATAACTAGACCTACCTCCTGATCATTTGGGAATGTATACAAATATTGATTCGCTATGCTGTACTCCTGAAACTAATATTGTCTGTCAATTATCGCTCAATTTACAGAAAGGTAAGGGCACAGTGGGCAGCGGAATGGGAAGAGCTAGCTTGCCTGGTCCGGCTCCTGTCCTGTTCTCTGTGATCATCTGCGCTTCCTCACCTCCTTCTCCAGATTCTCACCCTCTTGTGACAAGAGGTACTTGCTGCATCTGAGCTTAATGGCTCAAAGGGTGGGTGGCCCTTGCCTCTGCAGCAGCAGGATGAGCTGCCACCGGGGTGTCTCTGGCAAGCCGGCTCCTGCTTTGGCTCCACCCGCCAGCTGTTTTCATTTGGCTTTCCGCAGCACTACTCCCATTTTCATGCATTCAGAGGCTTGCTCTTCTCGCTTTAGGTATTGCTTCCCTTCCGAAAATTTCTATACAACCTCCCAATTCTTCCCACGTTAGTTGAGCCTCCCCACCCCCCGCCACTCCAGGCCGCTTAGGGCAGCTGGCTGGGGGCGCAAGGGGAGTAGCAGCTCCGGGGCTGCGCTGGGCTCCAGAGCAGGGCTCTGTGTGTCCCGCAACCCCATCCTCCTCTCTCACGCAGTGCCTGCCTCTCTCTCTCTCTCTCTTTTCTTCCTTTTCTTTCTCTTTCTTCTTTCTTTCTTTCTTTTTCTTTCTTCTTTTCTTTCTTTCTTTCTTTCTTTCTTTCTTTCTTTCTTTCTTTCTCTTTCTGTGTCTTCTTTCATTCTTTCTTTCTCTTTCTCTCCTCTCTCTCGCCCCCACCTTTTCTTTCTTTCTGGCTGGTTTCTACCTTGCTTCCTCTTCCTTTCTCGCCTCCTTCAATTGCTTTTTACGCTGTGCTTTTTTTTTTTTCCAGATCACATACTTCTTATCAATCCATTCAACGATCTATTTGGAAAAAATCTTCCCCTTCCTGTGTAATTTTTGGAGTACAACCAGTGTTAATAGTTTGTTGTCTGTTCATACTTTTCTTCATGAGTATACTAATACTCGTGTGCATGCACACACACACACACACACACACACATTCAGTCTAAGTTTTGATGCGGGCTTTCTTCAGATTTGAAGACCTCACCTAAATTGCAGGGTGTTCTTGGTTATTTGTAAACTTCTGGCTTGTTACATATTGCTTTCATAAATATATCATGAGGGCCACAGTATCAGTCTTGTGACAGAAGTGAAGCATATTGGTTTCAGAGACAAAGGCACATTTGCCATATAAATATTCCATTGTTGCTTGTTATTCAAACACATTTCGTAAACTGCATTGAGTAGAATTCAGAGGAAGATCTGGGACTAGGGTCTGTGATGTAGGTGGATTCTCCCGGAGCTCTACTCAATGCAGGTGTATATGCACACGGGTATATGATCGCTTCCCCCACCTATTTAATTTTTTTTAAAGATTTTATTTATCTATTCATGAGAGACACACAGAGAGAGGCAGAGACATAGGCAGAGGGAGAAGAAGGCTCCCCATGAGGATCCCAATGTGGGACTCTATCCCAGAACCCTGAGATCACGACCTCAACCACTGAGCCACTCAGGTGCCACTTCCCCCATCTATTTTAGAATAAAAACACCATCATACTATGCACAACAATCTATGCACAACAATCTGCCTCTTTAAAAAAAACAACAACAATACATCATGAACAACTTCCCTGGCCAGCAGGTATGGAGCTATAACTTACGCTTTATTCTAGCATTTCAGCATTCCAGTGTATGGCTGTCCTGTAACTTATTCAACTGTTAACCTCTGGTGGACCCTCAAATTGTTTTTCCCTATTTATTTTGCCATTGTCAACTGTAGTGAACATACCTGGACATAGGTCTCTGCTCACTGCTAAAAAGAACATCTTCAGATGCATTTCTAGGGGAGATCTTGCCAGATCAAAAGTTTGTACTTGCATTTTTGGTACTTACTACCAGATGGCCTTCCAAAATGGTTGTAGAAACTCACTCTTCTACTTAGAGGGAGGTATAAGAGTGATGCTATTTCTCCATATTCTTGCCAGGATTGAATATTATCGATATGTTTTAAATGATGCCAGTCTGCAGGGTAAAAATGGTCCTGTCCCATCCCTTTTAGTATTTTATATATCCTTGACAACCTGTGAGGTGGAAACATCTCATATGCTTATTATCTGTATTTTCACTACTTCTACTATTTGCCTCATCAGGACCTTTACCATCATGTTTGGGTCCTTGTCTTTTCCATAGAAAATTTTAGGAATTCTTTCCAGTACTGCGCTACTCATCAGTTTTATTTCACTGTAGCTATTGTTTCCCAGGGGGCATCTTTACAGAGTCCTTTGCTCCACGGAAAATTTTAAATTGTGTTGTCATTTATGTCAGTCATGTTAAGTTTCAAATGATGATTTGTCAGTTTATGGCTTCTGAGTCTCCTAGCTTGCTGACAAAGGCCTCTTCCACCCTGGTTCTAGAAATCTTTGTTTTCTAAGTTTTTTTGTGAGAAAAACTGAAATCTGGAATTTATTTTATGCGCGGCACAAGGTAACGGTCTAACAATTTGCTCCCAGTTATCTGGCCAAAGTACATGCTTGCTCAGTGAAAAACAGTGAGAGTGGGCCGCTTTATCTTAAACCTTAAACCTGGGCCTAGCCAAGCAGGCCCAGGACAAGTCCCAGACAGCCCCATTTGGGGGGGGGGGGCGGATTCCACACAACTGCCAGAACAGACACAACCTTTCTCATTTATCTTAACTCTTTTATTTCAGCACCGGAGAGAGGGATGTGTGGTTCTCAAGTGGGCCTGGAGCAGCACAGGCCCAATGATGCACTTCTCTTCTTATTACTCATAGCATGCGTTGGATTTTGCTAAACTGTCTATCAGATGGAGGTGGTTTGTTTCTAAGTTCCCTTTTTAGAGGTTTTATTATTTTTATTTATTTATTATATTTATTTTATTATTTATTTTGTTATCCATGCCCGTGGGGCTATAGCAGATACTTCTTTCCCAGTTGATGCCATGAAATAATATTCATCTCCTTTAATTTGTGGATATAATCAATTATATTGATGGATGGCTTAATTTAACTGTATTTGCATTCCTCAAACATGCCCTGCTTCATCAGAGTGAATTATGTTTTTAATACTATGCTGGAAGCTATTGATGATATTTTATGAAAACATTTTGCATCTATATTCACAAGTAAAAGTGGTCTATAGTATTTCCTTTGTCGCATTCTTTCATCACATTTGTAAAAGCTTATGTGTAGAATAACATGGAAAACATTAGGACAGTTTGAACGACACAAATTCTATTGTTTTTTTTTTTTTTGAAGGATTAATAGAACTCAGCGGTTCCCTTTTTTTCCCTATGGTTACAGGTCTCTTCATGTTTCCTACCACATCTTGTGTTCATTATGATATTCTGTGTCTTGCGAGAAATTTGTTCATTTTCTTTACATTTTCAATGTTGTTTACAATGTTGTCATAAGTTTGTCTTATAGTTATTTTAGTGTCTTACTTAAGTGGTTCTACCTCATTTTTCATTGCTAACAGTATACATTTTAATCTTTTTTAAAACAATAGACTGCTGAAGCAAGCAGTTTATTTTATAGATCTTTTAATTTTAACCTGATTTATCCATTCTCCTTTGTTTTATTTTAAATTTTTATTTATTGTTTATTTTTATGTTTTTAAAAGATTTTATTTATTTATTTATTAATGAGAGACACAGAGAGAGAAGCAGAGACAGAGGCAGAGGGAGAAGCTGGCTCCCTACAGGGAGCCTGATGTGGGACTCGATCCTGAGACTCCAGGATCACGCCCTGAGCCAAAGGCAGATGCCCAACCACTGAGCCACCCAGGCGTCCCTATTTTTTATTTTAAAAAATATGTTATTTAAATTCAATTTGCCAATATATACTATAACACCCAGTGCTCATCTCATCAAGTGCCCTCCTTAGTGCCCATCATCTAGTTACCCCATCTATCCATTCTCCTTTGTGTGTCTGTTTGTGAGGGGGTGGGGAGGGGGTACTGTGTGGTGGCAATAGTTTCTATTTCTTTAATTTTAGCTTCTGTCCATATTAATTCTCTCTTTATTTTCTTTAAGCTCATGTTTTTTCTCTATTTTTTTAGAGAGAGTTCAAAGGCAGGGGTGAGGGAGGGGCAGAAGGAGAGGGAGAGAGAATCTTCAAGCAGACTCCTGACTGAGCATGGAGCCTGATGAGGGACTCCATCCCACAACCCATGAGATTGTGACCTAAGCTGAAACCAAGGGTCAGATACCCAACTGACTTAGCCACCCAGGTGCCCCTTCACTCTTTCTTTAACGATAAAACTATTTGAACTATGCATTTTCCTTAATGTTTCTCTAGCTACATCTTGTAGGTTTTCTTTTATGAAATGTTTTTCTTTGATTAATTTCTAGAGAATTTGTTACTTCAGTATTGATTTCGTGTTTGATTCAGTGACTGTTCAGAAGTCTTTCTTCCTTTCCAAATATTAAATGTTGGGGAGTTATCTTCTTTGTTAATTTTGTTTTAGTCAGAAAATATGGCCTATAAATTTCTCCCTTTTGGAATTTATCAGACTTTCTTTGTGACCAAGTGCATGACTGATTTTTAGAAATGGTATATGGATATATGCTAGGAATGTGTATTCTTTGTTAAAGTTCAATTTCATATTAAATTGAACGTGTTGATTACATTATTTAGATTCCTTATATCCTTGGCTAATTTTGTGCTTTATTAAATATTTATAGAGAAATAACTTTTCCCATTAAAACAATAGTTTTCTATTAAATTGTCCTTGTGTTTTTTAGTATTTTTCTAATGTATTCACTGTTGTATTGTTTAGTGCATATGATTTATGACATAAAATTCTCTGTGAATGTGCCTTTTATCATTACAAGAATCTATCCTTGTTCTGTTTAATTCTCTTGGCCTTGAATTTCACTTTATCTAATTTTAATATTCCTTTATTTTTGCTTGTACTTTTCTGAGACAGCCTTCTGTAGCTTTATTGTCAACCTTTGTTATTTATTTTTTTCAGGAGTAGTCATTAGAAATGCCATACAGTTGTTTTTTTCTAAAACCCAAACTGGGATAGTCCTTTTATTTATATTTTTATTTGGAGGAAAGCATAATTTAAGCCATCCTCATTTACTTTGATAGCAAATGTATTTGATCTTGTTACTTCCCTCATGTTTTGTTCGTCATACTTGTTTTTCTTTATATTGTTTCCTTACTTTTGCTAGATGTATCAAGTTGTGAAACATTTTTTTTACTTGCCCTCTTCCTCTCCCCAAGGAATTGAGAAGTTTTATAAATATAGCTCTGTTTTTTGCTTGTGGTTACATTCCTATTTTTAACAACCATATTTAATAAGCTGTGTTTCTCTTAGACATGTCAGCATTAAACATGAGCATATTCCCTTCATTCTCCCACACATTTGACAAAGATCAATGGCTATTTCAATGTAAATTGATTAGAGAGGACTCAACTGAAGGTGGGGAGACCAATTACACAGTAATTACTCTAGTTCAAATAAGAAGTTTTCCCTTTGAGTGTATCTATCATCTATCTATCTTTTGTTTGTACTCTTAACATACACTATACAGTCAACTCTCTCATTATTATTATCCTTTTAGATTTAGCTGTAAATATTATAACCACTGTTTCTTGGGCCCTAAATCTATGTATCATGAAGTCTTTGTTTTGATTTCATTTTAATTTGATTAGAGTTATTTCTTCCATAATTTTTTGAGGCTGCATCTCTGAAAATGTCTTTTACCAAGGCAGACCAATGATATCTTGGATGAATATAAAATTATGGAATGAGGGGCACCTGGGTGGTGCAGCTGGTAAAGCATCGGACTCTTAGTTTTAGCTTAGGTCCTGACCTCAGGGACATGAGATTGAACCCCTTGCTGGGCTTTGTGCTCAGCATGGTGTCTGGTTGAGTTTCTCTCTCCCTTTGTGCCACTTATGCTCTCTCTCTCTTTAATAAATAAATAAATCTTTAAAAAATAAAATTTTTGGTTTTTTAAAATATTTTATTTATTTATTCATGAGAGACAGAGAGAGAGAGAGAGAGAAGCAGAGACACAGGCAGAGGGAGAAGCAGGCCCCACGCAGGAAGCCTGATGTGGGACTCGATCCTGGGACTCCAGGATCATGCCCTGCACGGAAGGGGTGCTAAACCGCTGAGCCACCCAGGGATTCCCAAAAATAAAATTTTTGAATGATAGTTCAGTCAGTTGGGTATTGATATTGTTTCATCATTTTCCTGCTCTCTCTGAGGAAGATGGGAACTCTGATTCCATTTTTTCCTTAATAAATGCAAAATCAAACACAAAATCAAATGAAAAAGCAAAACCTCTTTTTTGTCTGAAGGTTTATATAATTTTTTCCTTTATCTGTGGAATTTGTAAATGCAGGGAAGTTTTCTTCAATCATTTCCTTGATTGTCATTTTTACATATGTTCATTTTTTCTCATTCTTGAACTCTTATTTTATGTGTATGTCAGGTTGTCAGGCTTTATCTATATCTTTCATTTTTTCAGTCATGATTTCAATTTCTCTGTGCTTTTGCTCTAATATTATGGGCTATTTTCTAGTTCATCTTCTGGAAAACTAATTTTGTTTTCAGCAGTGACCATATCTCTACTGAAGTTTTGAATTTGACAATCATTTTATTTTCACATCCGGTAACTTTTATGTCTTCTA
The DNA here is from genome assembly GCF_053574225.1 of Canis aureus. Taxonomy (NCBI): domain Eukaryota; kingdom Metazoa; phylum Chordata; class Mammalia; order Carnivora; family Canidae; genus Canis; species Canis aureus. Next base: position 41,202,747 of record NC_135649.1, read on the forward strand.
ATTAAATCTAATATATATAAAAAAAAATAAATCTAATATATATGAATTGTATTTATCATTTATAATATAATTCAACAAATTTATGAAGATTGAAAAAATGGAGTGCTATTTAGATAAAGGAACAGAATTGAAAAAGGTAGTGATTATTAAACACAGATTGTAGGTATGAAAGAACATACAGAGGGAGAATTCAATGTGAGCAGGAAAGAAAGAAGTTTATGCCATAAATTGGAAGTCAAGAAGGAGGTGGAATTGATATCTGTTTCTTTTTTAAAAAATATTTTATTTATTTATTCATAAGAGATGCAGAGAGAGAGAGAGGCAGAGACATAGGCAGAGGGAGAAGGCTCCATGCAGGGAGCCTGATGGGGGACTCCATCCTGGGACCCCAGGATCACACCCTGAGCCAAAAGCAGACACTCAACCACTGAGTCACCCAGGCGTCCCTGATATCTGTTTCAACCTTGAACTTTTAAATCAATATTGTCACACTCCTGCTTCCGCCATCCTGTAAAGTGAGCCATGAATGTCTAACGTTGTTCCCAGCAAATATTCTACCACTCTCCCTGCTCAAAGGTATTTCTTCATTTTTTTGAGGTGCTATTACTTCTGACATGAATCCAATTAAAAAATAAACATCTTATTTATAACTCTACTCTCATCCTTGGAACAGTGTTAACCTCTTTTCTCACTAGTTCTTGATTTTTTTCTCCCTTTCAAGACTTGGGCTTAGATTGGACCTACTACTCTCCTTCCTTCCCGATTTGGGCATCCTGAAAAAGTGTACCAGCATTTATAACCCCTTGGAACCCAACCTCAGACTCTGATCTGCTAGCTAGTGTCCGAGCCAATCTACCTGGCTGTGGGGAATTCAGACAGGCTGGACATGATGGGTCTCTAAAGACAGATAGGATATGAGAGGAACAGAAAGAGCAGAGAACTCACCATAAGGATGAGGGAAGTGTGTGTATGTGTATGGGGTGCTATCAGTGAGTAGCCAGCTTTACTGGAATGGTAGGTTTCATGTAGAGGCAATGTCCAAAAAATTCCTTTGATGGAGTAGGAGTGGGACATAGAAGATGAACTGTATAGCTGGAAGGATTCGTTGGGACCAGTGCTGGTGCAACAAACTTCCTTCCCTAAGCTGACAGAGTATGATGTTGAAGCCAAAGCAGTATGCAGAACCAAGGGTCAAGTAGGGAGCTAAGTCCAGGAAGGCAGAGAGGAGATTTGGACAAATTAATCCAAACCAAGAAACTAAAAAAAGATACTGAGAGCAAGGGTCAGGGATGGGAGATCCAGAGAGATAAGAAGCAGCCGATTAACAGAAATCAGGAATGGTCTAGGAATATTGCTTGCCATAGTCATGGCTAACATTTAGGTGCCTGCTACTATATGGCACCTACAATAGAGACATGCGCACTGGATGAGGGATGGGTGGTGGGTGGGAAACAAAGGCCAGATTGTGCTTGGTCTCAAAAACCAGGCTGATCAATTTAGATTTGAAGCAATGAGTAATAGGACGCTATCAGTAGACTTTTAAGCAGTGAGTTAATTTGCTGCAAACAATGTTATTGTGAACAAGATGTCTGACGGTTTGGAAGGGTTTGAAGGAGCAGAGGCTGGGAATGATCTCGAAGATCACGTAGCAGGTTCACGTGAGAGCTGAAGAGAATTTAGACTTGGGCAGTGCCAAGGAACAGAGGGTGACATATCCAGAAGACATTGTGAAGAAACATTCAGTAGGATGTTCGGATAGATTAGGTGAGAAGAGAGAAGGAGCTATTAAACTCAAACTTGAGCTTTTTCAGTTTGGAGAGGCTACAGTGGAGAATCGGGAAGGTTGCAGATGCTGAATTTGAAGCAATGACTAGATACTCACTTGGTAGGAAACACTGTTTATTGTTAGTTTGTAGGTATTTGGTCATATAGGGCTTAGAGGTCAAGCTACATCAACAGAGAAATGATCATTGGAATCATGGTGATGGGTGAAGGTAGAATGGAGAAGAAGGTATGAAGGGGTAGGTGGCTGAGCATTGCACATACATTCACATTTTGGGAATGGGAAGAGGAAAAAGAGACATCAAAGGAGCAAAAAGATAGGAAGAACTGCAGAAACTCAAAGATAAGGTGTTTAAGCAAAAAGAGGTGGTCTAATGAGTTCAATTATTACAGAGGAACATAGAGGTAGATGGTCAGCCAAGGAGCTGACAATTTGTTAAGACTTGGGATTTGGCAAGAACAATGATTCTCACACTTGAGCTTGTATCAGCATCCCCTAGAGGGTTTTTTGGTCTCAGATTGCTGGGTCTCCACCCAGAGTATCTGATTCAGTAAGGTCTGAGGTAGGGCAAAAATACTATGCATTTGTACCCAGTTCCCAGGTGACGCTGATGCTGGCTGGTCTAGGAACCACATTTTGAGAACTACTGGGCTAGAAGAGTGGTTCTTATCTTTTTGTTTGTTCATTTCTGTCCCAGCACATCTGAGTGCTATGACACACTTCTGCTCATAACAATGGCCCTCAAAGGCAGGGATTCCCCCCAACCTAGGGTTGGGGACCAATATATCTGGTTTTAAAAAGCACTCCTCCCACCCTCAGATAATTATGAACACCCTGTACTAATACTCAGGGAGAATCACGGAGTTGATACATCACATCAATATTTTTCAAATAGTAAACTTAAAAAATCATCAGAACTGTACCAAAACAGATAATCTTTTTCTTTTATGATGAAGAGGGCACTTAGGGTTCTAGTATGCTTTCAGCTGGAGCTGTGTAGGGGTGATGGGCCCTTCTATTTTCTGACCCTCAAGGTGAGTCTCTAGCTACCCCTGTTAGGGGGGGGGGATAGGAGAATAAGACCTTATTATCTCTTCAGCTGGATCGCCATCCACAGGTGGTTAATCCTTGAAACCCTGTCTCCCACTGTCATCTGCAGGTAGGCATTCCTTGCTATCCCATAGTCCACAATGAGGGTACTATTGATATCCATGGAGGAATATTTCCCTCTTAGGATCCCTGTTCTGCTGCTACATTTGCCTTTCTCTAAAGCATATCATATACCTTGGACCCTGAAGAAGGTTTAAGCAGTTCTGAGTTCAGGTGACGGGTCCAAAGCCACATCAAGTTGAGAGTGAGAGTAGGCATTGTGCCCTTGGCCTCATTCACGTACAAAGGCACAAACCCTCACTTCCTTGGTCCTTGGAGGCATCACATGGAGAAACTCCCCAGGCTTCCTTCTTCTGATTTGCCCCCTTCTTTATCCCTTTCTTAAGTCCTCTCCCCTTTCCCCTTTTCTTTCCCCACATCCCTGCCTCTCCTTTTCTGAGGCTACATGTCCCATCCCTCCCTACAGAAGTGATTGTGTCCATGTCTTTTGCTGCCTCTGGTGTTGGGTGAATGCCAGTGACTTTGCTCCCCTGCCCAACGTCTGCTGCATCTGCAGAGGGGAAGGGTGAGCTCTTGTCTTTCTATCAGATTTCATTAAAAAAATGTTCCCACGCTAGTTGAAAAGCAAAGTGGCATAGAGGTATGCAAAGAAAAAGACTGACTTCTTGGTCCACCCTCATTACTCATCACACCCTTTAAAGTAACCAGTGCTAACAGCTTGATGTGTATCATCTCACATCTTTCTCTACATTCTTACAAGTGTGTACTTGGCCGTGTATCTCTTTTCCCCATGGTAAATAAAATATTTAAATGAGATTATAGCCAATGCATTACTCTGCAACTTGCCCCTCCAAACCATAGGTCAGTTTGTTGTCTTTTGATCCTGTGAGTGGTGGAGTTGAATGAACTCTGATGTATGGGGAGGAAGCCTTCCAATTTATTTTGTTTTTAAACATTTATTTAGTTATTTTAGAGAGAGAGAATGAAAGAGGGAGGGAAGGGGCAGAGGGAGAGGGAGAAAAAAGAATCTCAAGTAGACTCCCTGTTGAGTGCAGACCCATACAAGTGGCTCAATCTCAGGACCCTGAGATCTTGACCTGAGCTGAAAGCAGGAATCAGACACATAAAAGACTGAGCCACCCAGGCACCCCAGCTTTCCACTTGAGACTGTGGATTCTACAAGGATTAACTTTCAACTACCTCTCTCTCAATGGGGTTTGTAAGAAAGATTCATATTTCTCCTCTTAACATAACTTACAACTTATTACTTGTGAGTCAATAACTGTGGCCTCGTAGTGCATTCACCTGAACTTTCCCTTCCAGCTGCCTAATGGCAGATGATTATTACAGTGTATTGCCTTGACAGCTGCTTCCCCCCATTCCTGGCTTCCCCCAGGCTGGGCTTTATAGGTTGGCAGTGATTCTTGTTGTTCTCTACTACATACTGTGTACCCTTCCAGCGCTTAGCTATCTTAGACAGAATCAGGATGCCCAGTTTCCACAACTGGACTCAATCTCCAGTCCTTGACTCCTGGCACCGCACTTGTATATCAAGTTCTTTATTTGTCTTGCTAGGTTATTCTGGGCCACCTTATCCTTTGGCTCAATTGCATATCTGTTAAGCCTGTTTCCTTCTTCACCCTGCCCCCTACCCCAAAGCTGAGGTCAGTGGACAGCTGGGGCTTCTGCGCAAATATCAGGACAGGGCAAGTAAAGCTGGTGGAGTCCTAACTGGTGTCATTTGTGGCCATTGCCAGGAAAGCCACATGCTGGCTTCATTGCCCCTTTTGTTCAGGGTACGGCATCCCCACATGTATCATAAAGTTATATAACTGAGGTCCATTGTACATGGACCCAGATTGGTGTGTGCTCATTTTTTGAATTAAATCCCACCCCCCACCCTCCACACATTCCAAAGACAGGTATAGATTTTTCCCCTCCACACCATTAGGTGCTCCAAGGTCTCCTTAAGTCTTAAAGTGGTCCTGGTAGGTAGGCCCCTTATGGAGGGGTTTTGCAGTGTTCGACTGAAGATTCATAGCACACTCTACTGAATAACTTTACCAGTTTGGGGTCCCTGCCCACTTCATCTTTACAAATTCTCTCTCTCTCTCTCTCTCTCTCTTCACCCCACTACCCACTTCAGTCCTCAATGGTCAGGTGTGGAAACTTCTCTGATGAGCCAAGTGATTTATTTGAATAAGAACCTGAGTGAATGGGTGACGGGCACTGGGTATTATTCTGTATGTTAGTAAATTGAACACCAATAAAAAAAAAAAAAAAAAGAACCTGAATAACAGAAAGGCTGGTAATATCCCACCCTCACTCCCTTCCATGAGGGCAGTGTGCCTGGTGATAGTGCCCCTCCTAGGGAGCAACTGAGAAATCTATAGGGATGCTTTTGGTTGTCACAATAATTGGGGGACGTTATTAACATTAATAATAGTCAACCTTAGTAATGCTCAGAATCTTCCCACACAACAAAAAATTGTCCCATAAGACTCTCAAATGCTCTGCTGGGTAGTCATGTGGGTACACAATCTGATTATTGGAGTTCAGAGCCTAATTCTATGTTAAGTACAAACAGAAAGAAATTTTTAAAAGGTTTCAAAATGGATTGAATTTTCCAGGAATGTAACTACCACATAAATTGAGGGAAAATTGTGCCGTGTTTTGTTTGAAACTTTGCCAAGAATTGTTTGCCACTTTGGAAAACCACAACACTGATCAGTTGTGGTATTTGAGTTGACAATACTACAAATCTTTATCAGTCTGCATTTCTGCCTGTTGTACTCACACAGTTGCTTCAGCAAAAAAGTGCAAACTACTGAGTACTTCAGCATTTCTCTAGTGAAATCGTAACCAAATATGTATATATTGAAATATGAATGACTGTATTCCTCACACCTAATTTTCCTTTCTCTCTCTAAATGTATCTATTAAAATCCATAATAATATAATAGTACTCATTAATTCACCACTCAAGAAATTAAGTATTCAAGAATACTTAAATTATTAATAATCTATATTTATTTACACCATCCTACTCTCCTCCTAAGTCCAGGGATAATCAGTATCCTGAGTTTTGTGTTTTTCATACTTTGCTTTAAAGAATAGTTTCATTACATATTTATGAATGCCTAAAGAATATTTCTTGAGGTATATAAATGATGTGCTACTGGATAGAGTCTTCTCTTGGACTGTCTTTTGTCCTGACCATAATGCTCCTAAGATCCATCCATGTTGTTTCATGTAACCGTATTTCATTCATTCCTACTGCTTCAGGATATCCCATAATTATTTCTCCAGTTCCTTGTTGAAAACATTTGGGTTGCCACCAAATATTTGCTATTATCAACAGTACTTACATGAACATTTCTATTTTTGGCTCCTGATACACATGTGTAAGACAGCAGACCAAGGAGTGGAATTGCTGGATTATATAAATACAAAATAATGCCAGGTGGTTTCCCAAAGTGGGATTTGACAATGACACAAGAAATAGATAGGAGATCCTATGTAGTCACATCCCCGGCAACAGTTGGTAGTATCAGACATCTTAATTTTTGCCATGGGCTTAAAGTGGTTTCACTGAGGCCTTAATTTGCATTGCCCTGATTACTCATGTTGTTTAGCCTCTTTTGCCGACCCTTTGTGTTTCTTCTGTCAAATGACTTTTCATTGCCTTTAGGCCATTTTTACATTTGTTTCATTTTTATTTATACTTATTTATTTCATGCTAATGTAATTCACATACAGTGTGACATTAGTTTCAGGTATACTATAGTGATTCATCAAGTCTATACATTTTTAATTTGTAGAAATCCTTTATATTTCTAGTTAGGAATCCTTTTTTGATTGTCTATATTATAAATGTCTCCAAATTTGTTGCTTACATTTTCATTTTCTTTATGGTCTCTATTTTAAAGATTTTATTTATTTATTACTCAATCCCAGGACCCCCGGATCACGATCTGAGCCAAAGGCAGATGCTCAACCACTGAGCCACCCAGGTGCCCTCTTTATAAAGATCTCTTTTGACAAATAGAAGTTCTTGGTGTTAATGTAGTCTGATTTCTCAGTCTTTTTTTATGGTTAGTGTTTTTTTGTTGTTCAAGAAATCCATTACTACCCCCTATCCTTGCATAGCATAACATAGAGAGTTGTCAGATCACCATGTTGTACATGTGAAACTAGTAGAACACTGTGTGTCAGCCATACTTCAATAAAACAAAGAAAAAAAAAAAGAAATCCATTACTCCCTCAAAGTCATAGAGATATTCTGTTATGTTTTATTTTTTTATTTTTTTTTAATTTTTATTTATTTATGATAGTCACACAGAGAGAGAGAGAGGCAGAGACACAGGGAGAGGGAGAAGCAGGCTCCATGCACCGGGAGCCCGATGTGGGATTCGATCCCGGGTCTCCAGGATCGCGCCCTGGGCCAAAGGCAGGCGCCAAACCGCTGTGCCACCCAGGGATCCCTTCTGTTATGTTTTAAAAGTTTAGCTTTTCACATCTGAGTCTAAAATCCATCTGGACTTTGTGTATGGTATATAACAATGATCTAGTTTTGGGGGTATATGGATAACCACTTGATCTAGACCAGCTATTAAATAATCACTCCTTCCTCAATAATCTGCAGTGCTACCTCTCTCATACATCACAGTTCCATATATGTCTTGATCTATTTCTAAGCCTTATTTACTTCTATTGGCCAATTGGTCAATTCCTGCATCAGTAGCATATACTGTCTTAATTACTATAGTTTTATAATAAGTCTTAATATCTGTTCAGGCAAATCTCCCCACCGTTTTATTCTTTTCTAGGTGTAATCTTGGCTAGTCTTGCTACTATATTGTCCCATATACATTTTAGAATCATTTGCCAAATTCAGTGAAAAATCCTGTTGGGATTTTGATTGGAATTTCATTGAATCTAGAAATTAATTTGGGGATAATTGGTATTTTTATGATTACTGAGCATGCCTATTGATGAGCATGGTTCTTGGCTCCATTTATTTAAAGCTTCTTTAATGTCTTTTTAAAATTTTTAAAAATTATTTATGATAGTAACACAGAGATAGAGAGAGGCAGAGACACAGGCAGAGAGAGAAGCAGGCTCCATGCACCGGGAGCCCGACATGGGATTCGATCCCGGGTCTCCAGGATCGCACCCTGGGCCAAAGGCAGGCGCTAAACCGCTGGACCACCCAGGGATCCCTCTTTAATGTCTTTTTTAAAAGTGGTAAATTTTTCTTGGTTAGGTCTTGTATTCTTTTGATCAACTTTGTTCTAGGCAACTTATGTTTTTTATTGCTGCCGTAAGCGTTTTTTTATTTTTTTAAATCACTGAATTTTCTAACTCCTTGTTGCTAATACAAAGATGCAAATGATTCTTGAAAATTGATATTTTAGCAGGTTACCTTGCTAAATCTCTTATAATTTGTAGATTATTAAGGGTTGTTTTAATCAGATGATTATATTATTTGCAAATAATGATGTTTTAGTTTCTTCCTTTCTAATTCATATCCTATTCATTTATTTTTCTTACTTTTACTTTTCTGACTTATTCTTTCAATACAGTAATGAATATAAGCATTGATAGTAGGCATCCATGTCATGTTTCTGATTTTAACCAAATATTTCCAACATCCTCCTTTCAAAAATCATATTTATTGTTTGTCTTCTTTTGTTTTATTAACTGCTGCTTATCAACTTCTTTTTAAATAAATTGCTGAGTACAGTTTGATAATATTCTTTTTTCAGTTTGATAATATTCTTGCTTATAATGTTCTTATGTATATTAATGAGTATTAATGAGTATGAATGGCTTATACTGTCCTTTTCATACAGTGTTTCTTCAGTTTTGATATCAAGGTTGTACCTAACTTGAAAGGAGTTGGGGAAGAGTCTTCCTTTTTCTATTTTCTGGAAGACTTTGTGTGAAATTAAAGAACCCTATCCCTCGAAAATTTGGCATAACTAAAATTTAATATCATCTAGTCCTGTTGTCTCGTTTGGGACATGAATATAAATATTATATTATATTATATTATATTATATTATATTATATTATATTATTATTTTGTTAAAGTAAAACATAGATACAAAAAGCAAAAAGTGCACAAATCACAAGGGTACAGCTTTATGAATTTTTACAAAATGAATGCACTTGTGTAGCCAGCCTTCAGAGTTAAGGAGGTCCTGATACCTCAAGTGAACTTCATTAAATTCCCTCAATTAGTTTCAATGTAATAAAGTTGAACCTAATCAGAGGTAAGCTTTTCAAATTACAATCATTCTACAATTATGTAACCAACCAAAATATTTCCCAAAATAAAATTATCTAATCTTTCTAAATGAAAACTTCTATTACTTTGCACATCATACAAACACGTTCTTTGGGATCTGGGTAGAAGGCCACATTACCTTAGTTTCCTTGTAGATATGGTTTGCTTTCTCTATGTCTCTCCAGTAGCTGTATAGGCCTTCTTTGTGGAAGGAAACCACTATAAGGGCTATCTTTTTTTTTTTAATCCAGAAGATGTGGTATATGTATACAATGGAATATTACTTAGCCATTAGAAACGACAAATACCCACCATTTGCTTCGACGTGGATGGAACTGGAGGGTATTATGCTGAGTGAAATAAGTCAATCGGAGAAAGACAAATAATGTATGGTCTCATTCATTTGGGGAATATAAAAAATAGTGAAAGGGAATAAAGGGGAAAGGAGAAAAAAATGAGTGGGAAATATCAGAAAAGGAGACAGAACATGAGAGACTCCTAACTCTGGGAAACGAACTAGGGGTGGTAGAAAGGAAGGTGGGCGGGGGGTGGGGGTGACTGGGTGACGGGCACTGAGAGGGGCACTTGATGGGATGAGCACTGGGTGTTATTCTATATGTTGGCAAATTGAACACCAATAAAAAATAAATTTATTAAAAAAAAAGAGTGAGGAGTTCCATGTGATATGCTTTGGTCCCTGAGATCACCAGACCTCTAAATTTTTTATTATGTGAGATGATAAACACGATGAATGTTCTTAGTGTTTAGCCAAATTGGAGCCAATTGTTCCCTAACTTTTTTCCTAAGAATTCCTCACTAATGTAAGGACCATTGAAAACAATCAGAAATATCAAAATAACTGAAAGACACTTATGCAATTTAAATATGAAGAAAGCAAATATGAGGCAATTTAAATATGAAGTTACCTGAATTTCCTGAAAAGCAAGAGTAAATAAAGCTACTTCAGAGATTTAAAAAAAAAAAAAAGGGCTATCCTTACACTGAAGTCTAGAGTGTCCAGACGATTGGCCTTGCAGTGTGAGGAGAGCAGAAAGACAGCATATATCCCTGCAGTGGGTCCAAGTGTCATGTATCAAGTAATCTGTGAAAGCTCAGGATTTTAATAGTTACTGAATCTGAATATGTTGGTTCTAAATATGATTTAGCGCACATAATGGGAGAAACAGGCTCCCTGCAAGGAGCCTGATGTGGGACTTGATCCCAGGACTCTGGGATCACCCTGAGCCGAAGGCAGATGCTCAACTACTGAGTCACCCAGGTGCCCCAAATTAGGTAATCCTAATAGGCTAACCCTGATAGGCTATATCAAGGATCCTGTATTAGACACAGGCAAGTCTAACAGGTTGGTAATGATAAGGTGGCCCAAAATCGAACTTAGAGTCGGGGACGCCTGGGTGGCTCAGCGGTTGAGCATCTGCCTTCGGCTCAGGGCATGATCCCGGGTCTGGGGATTGAGTCCCGCATCAGGCTCCCTGTGAAGAGCCTGCCTCTCTCCCCCTCTGTGTCTCTCATGAATAAATAAGATCTTTGAAAAAAAAAAAAAAGAACTTAGAGTCATAATCTCACTCTTTCTTATGGATGATATTCCACTGAATAGATATACAGCACTATATCCATTCATCAGTTCATGGATATGGGTTGTTTTGAACCTTTGCTAGTATGAATAATGATATTCTGAACATTGGTGTACAAATTTTTGTGTGGACATATGTTTTCAGTTCTCGTGGGTATATACCTAGGACTGGAATTACTGAGTCATATCATAACTTTATGTTGACATTTTGAGGAACTGCCAAACTGCTGTCCAAAGTGGCTGCACCAATGTATGAGAGTTCCAATTGCTCTATATCCTGTATAACATTTATTATGGTCAGTCTTTCTTATTATAGTCATCCTAGTGGACATAAAGTGGTATCTCATTGTGATTTCATTATTTGTTTCCCTTAACATCTAATGATTTTTTTTCTGTGATCGATGAACTATTTGGAAGTGTTCTTTTTAAAGGTTTTTCAGGTGCATGGAGGACTTTTCATTCTTGCTGCTCTTGATTTCAAATCTGATTGCATGCTGGTTGAAAAATGGGATTTATAGGACAGGTATTTGCGGGGGGGGGGTTGTTAAAAATGCCTAGAACATGATTTTTTAACATCCTACGTGTTTGATACATGTTAACTATATTCTTCAAATGTCCTATATCTTCACTAATACTTTGACTTTTTTTTTCTTAAAGATTTAATTTTTTTATTCACGAGAGACAGAGAGGCGTCGACATAGGCAGAGGGAGAAGCAGGCTCCCTATGGGGACCCTGATGTGGAATTCGATCTCAGGACCCCAGGATCATGCCCTGAGCCAAAGACAGATGCAGCTCAACCACTGAGCACCCCATGTATATTATTGTAATTATTCGGGTATCTGAGCTTATTTCTATCATCTTAATTTTATGTCCTGTCTTTTCTCCTCTTACCTTTTTTAGAGAGATTGATCTTATTTCTGTTTATTTAGAAAATTATAGTGTTTTTCCTCTATTGGTTTGGAATTTATATTCCATTTCTGATTTTTTAGTGGTTAGTTCTGGAATTTTCCCAGGCACATGAACCTGAGCAAGGTTTAAAATCAAATAATATTTTACCCACATCACAATCAACACGAGAGCCTTTTAGAATGATTCAGTTCATCACACTCCCCTGACTTATCCAGCATCATAATTTGGTTCTTTTTAAATCCCCCAAATGAGACATTCCTTTTTTTCATTTAATACAAGCAGACAGTGTTTATTCGGAGTTACCATGTTTACCATTGTATATTCCCACCATTCCTTCTTGGGTCTGTGAATATTCTTATTTTATCTTTGTTTCGGAATGACACTTTCATTACATACTATCTGTTTAAGACACTCACTCCTACAGCAAAAAGTTTATGATATAAAGTATCACTGCCTAGCATGATGACAATCAGAGATTAAAAATTTGGAATTTGTGTGGAATTCCTGGAATAAGTTGTCTCAATCAACACTACCACTCTGTGCTTGTAGGGTCCAAGGTGCTGAATTTGGGCAGGGAAGCAGGGAACTTCTACATTGGGATCAGCTGAGCAGATAAAACATCACACGAGCTGGAAAGATGTGAGAATCAAAGCAAATTGGACTTACTGCCTCAAATTACCCAGACAACTACAAAACAAAACTTATTAGCTCAAGCATGAGAGACAGAACTGGGATAAAGTTAGAGTTGGGGAAAGAGAAGGAGAAAAAGAAAAGAACTTCCAGGAACCCTGTGAGTAAGACTAGGACCAAACCCACCATCCTCTGGATCCCAAACATGTTTTTTTGTCTTGGGTTTTTTTTTTAAGATTTTATTTATTCATGAGAGACACAGAGAGACGCAGAGACATAGGCAGAGGGAGAAGCAGGCTTCCTGGGAGGAGTCTGATGTCGGAATCCATCGCAGGACCCTGGGATCATGGCCAGAGCAAAAGGCAGATGATCAACTACAGAGCCACCCAGGTATCCCCCAAATAAGGTTTTGATTAGATTTTTGGTGGTGGTCTGGGGTGAGGGTTAGGGGTTGACACCTGGGGGGCTACTGTGGAAGACTGTTGTTCTCCTTGGCAGCAGAACCATTAGCCAAATGGTGCTGAGAATTGAAGCAATCCAGGTAACCTCAGTGCGACGACAGGAACATATTTTCACAGCATTTTCATCCAAAGAAGAGACTGACATTTCCCCAGCACTAGGGCTACTGGAGCCTTGTTTCATCTAGAAGCTGGGGCTCTATGTTACTCTGTAGGTTTAGAAAGGGTTCGCAGGAGGAAAGGTACTGCAGGAAATTTCATGGAACTGGTGCCTAGAATGAATGGTGTGTAACAAGATTCTTTCCACCCCTTTTATAACCAACATCAAAGCCAGGCTCCTTTGGTTGTTAGTAAATGACTGACAACTGGCTTTCTAAGAGATGAGGAGGAGCTCCGGTTTGTAGCATTTTCCAAATTTTATGGTGTAAATACTTAAACCGTGGTTGATTTCAAGTTACCAAAGTGACATCAGTGAACACGGAATAAGGGGGACATGTGGAATAAGCAGACCTCACGGGCCAGAGTAAACTTATCCCTGGATGTAGGTCTTCTCACAACTGGGCCCTAGGCTGACTTGGAACAAGCAATGGGATCTGTGGTAGATGATGTCAGGGACTGAAAGCTTGGGTTGCAGATATAAAAGATTTCCAGGGGAAGAGGGCTGTAACGTGGAGAGGAAAGGACAACCTCTGGCCACTCACAACGGAAAATGGTAGAAAATGTATTCTTGACCTCTTACAGACAGAGGAGGAACATGTTGATAAGATGAGGAGGAACATGGTGATAACATGAGAGAAATGTTCCCATTTGGACTTGATGGGATGGGATCATACGAGCAGGCAAGGGTCAGACATGTGCTGGGGAACAGAGCAAAGCCAGGGTCTGCCAGCAAATGTCGGGCTGATGAAGGGGCCTAAGGTACATGCCTCTCTCTATTTTTCTGTTTACTACCAAACTGGAGAGGTGGAGAGAGATGTGGAGTGTGGGAAAGGAAATGCTGAGGATTTTGAAAGAAAGACAAAGGCATTTGAGATTTTTTTTTAATCCTCAGCCTAGTGGGGCAGAGAGGAGTGATAGTAGAATGGCACTTTAAGGTGTTTGTGGCAGCATGAAAAAGAATTAGATTCAGGTATGCCTGGGTGGCTCAGTTGGCTAAGCATCTGACTTGATTTTGGCTCAGGTCATGATCCCAGGGTCCTGGGATTGAGCCCCGTGTTGGGCTCCAAGCTACGGTGCAGAGACTGCTTGTCCCTCTTCTGCTGCTCCTCCCTCATTCTCTCTATGTCTCTCTTGAATAAATAATCTTTTTTAAAAAAAAATCACTCAACCCTCCTCTGTCCAGAGTTCTATTTCAAAGCTTTTCTCCCTAATCTCTTGGTTTCTCATCTGACTATAGAAGAGAGTGGTGGTGGGTGGAGGATATCTCACTTCTCTCCATGGCACAGATTGGCAGGAAAGTCCACTGAGTTATGAACTCAGTGTTTGCTGGCCAGGTATACCAATGAGCCTGATATACATTTTCCTAAAATAGGAATGCAAAAAATAAAGTTAGTCCTCTATCTTACAACTTATATCTAGTGAAAAATTCAAATGAATCTAAACTTTATAAAAGCCCAAGAAAATAAAATATCCCCAAATGTATGTAAGTTCTGGAAGAAAATATGAGAGGATATATTTATAATTTGGGGGTAGGGAATACTGCATTAAGGTGATCATGAACATCAGAACTTAAAAAAGAAGAGTGGTATGTTTGAGCGAATTAAAAAATACGTATATCTGCATGGCCAAAGGTATCAAAATCAACAGGATAAAGACAAAGAAAGTTTAGTGGAAAACTAGCAAAGAACATGAAGCAGTATTTCACAGATAAAGCACTATAAATGCTCATACTCACTCATGCTTAACTCAATCATTCATTTATTGAACAAATACTTAGTGAGCAACTACTATATGCCAAGCACTGTAAGAGATGCTAGGGAGGACACCCCGAGTAGCTCCGTGGTTTAGTGCCACCTTCAGCCCAGGGCCTGATCCTGGAGACCCAGGATCGAGTCCCAGGTCGGGCTCCCTGCATAGAGCCTGCTTCTCCCTCTGCCCACCGCCCCCCCCCCCCGTCATGAATAAATAAAATCTTAAAAAAAAAAAGAGGTGCTAGGGATTCAGCAGTGAACAAAATATGCAATTTCTCTGCCTTGGAGCTTACAGTGGACGGAGAAAATAGTAAAAACTAGATATATATCAGTGGTGAAAACTGCTCTGGAACAAAATAAAATGGAGTAGGGGGATAGAGAGTTATGAAGAAAGTGCTTTTTTAGAAAGGTTGGTTGATGGCTAATTTTATGTGTCAACTTGACTGGGCCATGGGTGCCCATATATTTGGTCAAACATTATTTGGGGGTATCTGTGAGGATGTTTTTGGATGAGATTAATATTTGAATAGGTAGATTGAGTAAAGCAGATTGTCCTCCTATGTGGGTGGGCATTGTCTAATCAGTTGAAGGCCTACATAGAACAAAAGGCTTGAGTAAGAGGGAACTCTTCCTGCCTGACTGAGCTAAACATTGGTCTTTTCCAGTATTTGATCCCTAACTGAAACATCAGCTCTTCTTGGGTCTTGAGCTTGTTGGCTTTTGGAGTGGAACTTATACCATCAGCTCTCCTGGGTCTCCAGCTTGCTGACAGGAGGTCTGGGAACTTCTCAGCCTCTGAGCCAATTCTTTATAATATTTCTCTCTCTCCTTTATAATCTCTCTCTCCTCCCCCGCTCTTGCTTTACCCCTCCCTCTTCCTCTCTTCCCTCTCTCTCCAACCCTTGATGATAGATAGGTAGATAGATAGAGATAAGATAGATAAGATAGATAGATGATAGAAAGATAGATAGATAGATAGATGATAGAATGATCTAGTTTATATGTATATCTGTATCTCTCTATGTTGGTTCTGTTTCTCTGGAGAACTCTGACTAATACATATAGGCAGGGAAGACCTCTGACTAGATGACATTTGAGCAGAAGAGAACTGAACTGTGGGGATGAGGTACAAGGTTATCTGGTGAAACAGTGTGGTGGGCAGGAGAAAAAGCTTTAAGGAGTCTTCCCTAGAGTGACCCACATTTAGCACAGAGGCCAAGGGGTTGGAATGGAGGGAGTACAAGAAAGATGTGATCAGAGAGACCCTGACTATGATGAGCAGGAGCCAAACCATGACGCCCTTTAAGGCCATTGAAAGAATTTTAGCTCCTACTTAGAATTACATGGGGAGATAGTGGGGGGTTTTGAGCAGAGGAGTGGCATGATCTGACTTGTGTTTTTTAATGGACCACTCTTGCTGTTGTGTTGGGAATAGGCTGGGATGGGACCAGGAAGACGAGGTAGGAGGCTTGAATAATAATCCTGGTAGAGACCAGGATGGTATTGGTGGAAGAAATGAGAGGTGGTCAGACTGTGGGGTGTGAGAGACAGGGAGGAGTTGAGGATGGCTTCAGGCTTTTGGCCTGAGTGTTGGAATGATGGAGTTGCCATTTACAGAGATGGGGCATGGTGTAGGTACAGCAGGTTGGACGACAAGATCAGGACTTCAGTTTACACATGTTAACTCCTTCCCATCTTAAATGTTTTTGTTGTATATACTTTAGTTTTCCATTTAAGAAAAATTTCCAAATTAGGATTTTGATTTGGAACATGTGAAAATTAAGTTAGAGTTGTCCATTAGACATGGGAATAGGCAATTAGTTTTCAGTACAACAATGGAGGTCAAAACTAGAGGTATAAGTTTAGGAGTTACCAAATTATCTAACAATTAAAGAAATACAAACTGAGACACACATTTTCTCACTAATGAGTTGGGCAAATTTTTAAAAATTAATGTGTCCAACATGGCTAAAGGTTTGGGAAAATGAGCACTTGTATCCATGTTGTGAGCATGTGAACTGATAGAGCCTTCTTGGAAGGAATTTTGCTAGTTTTAATCAAGATTTAAAATGTGCATATCGAGGCACCTGGGTGGCTCAGTGGTTGAGCATCTGCCTTTGGCTCAGGTCGTGATCCTGGTGTCCTGGGATTGAGTCCCACATTAGGCTCCCTGCGAGGAACCTGCTTCTCCTTCTGCCTCTCTCTCTCCCTCTCTGTGTGTCTGTCATGAATAAATAAATAAGATCTTTAAAAAATGTGCATATCTTTTAGCCTAACAATTGTACTTCTAGAATTAGATCTTCTAGATGTGCTCACAGGTGTGTGCAAAAATATATATAGAAGATATTTGGTGTTACACTGTAAGAAAGTAAGTGGAGACACCTGGTATGCCCAGTGACAGAATATGGTTAAATATGCTATTGTTCAGTCAGCCTGGAGTCCAGGTTCCCATTTAAAAATTGACCACATGATGATGGTGAAGATAATAATAATAATAGTATTTTTTACAATATTTTATTTATTTATTCATGAGAGAGAGAGGGAGAGAAGCAGAGGCACAGGCAGAGGGAGAAGCAGGCTCCATGCAGGGAGCCGGACATGGGACTCGATCCCGGGTCTCCAGTATCACGCCCTGGGCTGAAGGCGGTGCTAAACCACTGAGCCACCGGGGCTGCCCAATAATTGTATTTTTTAACTAACTGCTTATGGTGTGTCAGGTACCACACGAAGTATTTTATACCTTATCTCTTTTTGCTACCCATAGTTCTTTTTTCTAGGCATTCATTCACGTAGCAATTATTTGGGGGCCTCCTATTTTGTGCTAGGTCTACTTAGGGAATCCATAAAAATGGTCTCACTTACCTTGGACCAATAGTTTGTAATTTCTCTAGGACTACAGTCTCCTTTGAGACACTGGTGAAAGCTATAGTCTCTGTCCTCAGATAAATTCTCATTTCCTTGTGAGATCACAGCCCTCCCTCTTGATGTCCCAGGTCTGTGGACCCCGGACTGGTTTCAGAATCTCTGTTCTGGGACTGTGGTGCGAGAACACACGAGACAAGGGTGAGTGGTGGGGTGGGACAGAAGGCCCAGGCATAAGGAAAAATCTCCAGCAGGCCAGTTTGTGTTTGGAAAGCATGGGTTAAGTGCAGATTTTGCTGCCAGGATGCTAAGATGCCAGCATTCTAGGATGCCAGGATGCCGTGGTCCCTTGGTGAATACTAACAGTGCTATCTGGGCTCTCCTCCCATCCCCCAGCATTGCCCGCCCCCATCCTCCATCTCTTGCCCCTGCCTGCCAGCCCTGGATAGCCTAAGTGTCTCTCTGTTCCCTCTTCAACTCCAATTCTCAGAGAGCCAAATGCAATCAGCCAGGACTCCAGCCTTCTGCCCAAGTGGCTGGGAAGCTTCACCCATAACCTGGGTATGGGGCTTTTCAATGAGTCCTTGTCTCCTGTTTCTTTTTCCCTTGCCCATGGAAGGTTCTGTGGCAATGGGCAAACAGGCTACTAGGGTACCTGCTTGAGAAGCCACCAGCCACTTACTCTCAATATTGACTAGTGGTTCAATTCAACAAAGGACAGGTGACAAAGACCCCTGGGTCAGTTTGGATTCTCTCGTAAGCAGATACCGGAATGGAGTTAGAAGTGAATGGTTGATTGTGGGTGGACGCCTGTGAAAGATAGAGAGGAAGCAAGATTGGGCAGGGAAGTCTCCAGACGTTGATATGTACCCGACACTCGTGAAAGGACAGAAGGGCAGAAGCAGAGCTGGGCGGACTGTGATATGGATCTGAGAGTCATGGCTAAGCCAGGAGACAGCTCCAGAGCAAGGATAACCCTTTGGAGAAGTCATGCAAGGGACTGAAATGGCCAAACTTTAGCATCTTTGCTATGTTCAGTCATTGGCTGGAGGCTGCCCCAAAACAGCATGGCCTCAGCTCCAATGCTGCAGCCCATCCTGCAGGCACTGCCACTAGAGGTTGTTGGCTTGTCCTCACAGCCCAAACGTTAAGTTCTTTCTGGAAGAGTGAGTTGAACAGTGTCCCTAAGCCACCACCACCTTTAACCCTAAGGACCAAGAAAATGCCCAGCATGGCTGCACCAAGACAGATCAGTGCTAATACAAAGTCTCACGGGGCAACATTCCCAAGACAGAGTTTGCAACTTTGCATGGGCCCCCTGCCTTACAAGGAGCAGGGGTGAGAGCAGCTCCGGCCCTTGGCTATTGTATTTTTCCCTCTAGACACTAGCCCCAGATTCACCCTTGCTTGTGACTTGTGTACTGAATATGCTTCTCCACGCTTCCCCTCAATTCTAAGAGCCTTCCACCTGGGGAGGTAAGTAATAAGATGCCCACAAAGACAGACAATGGGTGGGCGCACATATACATTGGGCTAAGTCTCCCTCAGACTTGGATTTAAGAATGTAGGACATGGCAATTCTAGGATCCACTACCATTCATCAAGTGTCTAATTCTATCAGAGTGGTTAAGGTCACCTATTCTTAAGGTCAAATGAGATAATAATGCACGTGAGGTGCTCAGCATTGCCTGGTACATGTAGGTAACTGGTTAATGGCAGTTAGCTATGTTATTACTGTGTGCCAGGCACAGTACAGCTTTTAGCTCATGCAGGCTTCACCATAAGTGAAGTATTGCAAGGTAAGTATTACATCCGCCTTTTGTAGATGAGGAAGGAGGGGCTGTGCTAGAGGATTATTAACTTGCTAAAGGATCACACAGGTAGCAAGTGGCAAGTCCCCACTTCACCTCCATGTCTCTGACTCCAAGTTGACCCATTAGCTCATACTGACACTACGTTCTAGTGCTTTCCTTGGCTGCTGCCAAAGGGGCTCTGGAGGCTGAGAGGTATGGGGGCATAAATGGGGTTTGGAAGTGTTCTCAGGCCACTAACAACTGGGTGAGAGTGGCAATGGAAACAAAGACCTCCCTCACTGTGAACAGAAGTTAAAAGAATGCATAATTGGTAAGATATTTGGGAGGTTATATGCTGGGCTCATTTATAGCCCACAGTAGAGTATATAGAAGTTTGCTTTCTGCAAGGGAGAGTTTGAGGGGCATCAATCAAATCCCTCCCATTCCTCACACACAAAACATGTCCAAAGAGCTCAGATTAGTGGCCGGTTGAGTTCCAGTATTGTTCCAGCTGCTTCCGGACCAAGTGCAACAAGCCCAAGACACAGAAGCCAATCAATTCCACAATGAGCTTATGAGTTAACAAACTTAACCTGAAAACAGAGGGTGGGGTGTGAGAAAATGACTCTTAGGGCAATGAAGTTCTAGATGGGATGGGAAGAGGGATTTGAGGAGAGGACAGGCCCGAGTCTGCAACTCTGGGGACCTTGGGAAGAAAAAGGAGAGCCCCAGAAAGGATGGAAGGAAGGGGCATGGAGGCAGGAGGCCCTCCAGTCCCTACTTTTGCCACTGACCTCCCAGAGATGCGTGAGTCTATTTGTTTGTAGCTTCAGCTCTTATTCTGCAAGTGGAAGGGCTTCCTTAACCACCAGGCCTTCCCTCCCCAGAGTGATTATAAATCTTCTGAGGGAGGCTCGATTTTTTGGTCTCTCTCTCCAATTTCCTTTTTATTTCCAGTTGCCTGGAAAGCAACATCTATCCAATTGTCCCCACCCCACCCTACCCCCTTGGCCCCACCAGCTCAATTTCTCCTCTGGTCCCTTCTCCCAGGCTTGCATTTTCTTGCTCTGGCAATACCCAAAGCCAATGAATTACTAGCTCTGAGATTGGGTCCAGATCACTGGCAATTCTGGGGGGCACCGACAGGGAAGATTAGAGAAATCAGTGCAAAAGGACAGGGGAACGAAGTTCAGGTGGCTCAGGAAGCTCAGGGCTCCCAGTGTTACAGACCCCTCTCCCTGATTTCCTGCCCTGGTGTAAGAGAATTGGAATCAGTAATGTTCCTGGCCATTACCGGCACACTCCGCCCCCCCTGCCCATACAGAAAGACCTCTCAAGAAGACATCTGCAAATCGCTATTCTTGCTTCCCTTTAAGGGCCTCAATCGCTTTTGTCTGGGAAAATAGTCCTATAATTGATCTAATCTGAGCCTTGTTGGGGAGTTGAAGAAATCTCACACAGGCAGTGGCAAGTTGTGGTTGTGGACGGCAGTCTCGGATCACTGGATTTTAGCCTAAAAGAAACAGAATTTGGCGAGAGGCCGAAGCCCATGACTGAGCCAAGAACATACAGCCATCCTCTGGTGCAGCTCTGTCACATTCTTCTCTTATTCAACCCTCATAACTACCTGGTGGGCCAGATAGGGCGAATCTTCATTTAACACCTGAAGACAGGCCCACAGTGCAGGAATCACCACAGGTCACACACAGCACAGCAGGCACAGATCAGCCCTAGAATACAGATCTCCTTTGGGTTTGGGGCCAGGATTGACTTCGAGACTACCACAGCCTTTGTTAAACCAGGGAGCCAATACACAAAGTCCAGAATGTTCAAGAAAAAAGGGAAAGGGGAAAATACATACAATTGACTTAAAATAGACCAAAACAGTTTATTGCAGTTATCAGACTGCGTTTAGGGTGTTTCTGCCAGAATGCCTCCTCAATGCTATTCTTGGACACTTGAAATAGGGTGGCCTCCTCCTGATTTTGAGTCCTTTTCATCTCACATACACTGCTCTCAGATTCTGCCTAAAGACTAAACAGTTGCCCTCTTAGGCTTTGAACTTTGGGTGCAAGATAAGGAATGGAAGGAAAACAATGCCACCCTTTATGGCCTTCTGCAAATATGAGAGGAGGAAGTTTTTGATCTCTTGTAAGTCATGGTGACATTGCTTTTTGGAAGCCACCCCAACACCAAGCCCTACTAGAAAGTGACAGTTAAAATTACATGCTTGCTCCTTTTTGTCCTTTCCAAACTGCTGCTACAATCCACGAAGAAGTTGTAAAAATCTATTCAGCAGGCTGTGATCAGAATTAAAAAAATTATTACAATGAAATAGAAAGTACCAGAAACAACTTACAAGTAGTAGGCATGAGTTTTCTTTTGAACATTTAGTTTGTTACATTTATGCATCTGTGTGATGGGTTGTGATATTTCATACTTATTGTGTGTTAGAGCAAAACCTTTGAAAGCCACTGATCTAGAAGATGCATATGCCTCAATCCAGATGAAAGCTGTATCCTAAGACCCCTTCATCGGATATGTTACTCCAAGATGTTCCCTCTTTTTAGTGCTTCTCTAGGAAGCAAGACTGACCTATATGGTCCATAGATGGTCACCGAGAACTCTTTTACAGAAAGCTGCATTTGACAAAAGGGTGGAAAATATTAGAATACAGTGGTTTGATAGCTAAGTGTTTGGATGAAATATTTTCATTGTACAGAGCCAACTGTTAAATCCAAAAGCCAACTATGTCCTACCACTTCCCCCTAGATATTTATCCTTTATACCATGTTTGTCTTTTATATACCTTGTATTATTTTTATTATATACCCCTGTATTATCACATGCCCTCCTTAATGCCTGTCACCCAGTTACCCCATCCCCCACCCACCTCCTCTCCAGCAACCCTCAGTTCGTTTCCTAGAGTTACAAGTCTCTCATGCTTTGTCTTCCTGTCTGATTTTTTTCCATTCAGTTTCCGCTCCTTTTGTTATGGTCCCAATGGATAAATACCCCATATTAAATAACAAAAATCTGCAAGTGAAGTTCCCTTCTACTGAATTTCCTGCCTCAGTAGTTTTCAGTCAATTCAGCAATATTCCAGAATAAGACAACTCATGGTATCTTCTTGCTTTTGGACTGCTTGCTCCTTTCCCAAACACCACATATGCCCTTTAACCTCACTGGGATTATCTTTTTTGACACATCCTGTATTACCAGGTAATTTCCAAAAACCAGGCACATGTTAAGACTACAATTCAACAAGGCTCATGCATGTTTAAATAAGGTCTGTAGCTCTTCCAGCCATACAAAGCTAGTCGTACAAGTAACTTGAAAGAATCGGGAGTCATGAGTTACTAGCTCACAGCCTTTTCCTTTCACTATGCCCAAATCTATTTATTTACTTATTTTAAATTCAATTAAAATATAAGTGCATTAGTTTCATATGTAGAATTCAGTGATTCATCAGTTGTATACAACACCCAGTGTTCATTCTATCATGTGATCTCTGTAATGCCCATCATCCAGTCACATGACCACAGATTTAGACCTAAGTAGACTCCTAATCATTTTTAGAGAGGAAATACGTTACTGCACTTCATCAGTATTATTATTGAAGAGGCCATTGATTGTGAGATGTGCCGGTATTTTTGGTACAACTGAGAAAAGGGGGGGGAAGCCAATTAAACTATGATTTGGCAGAAATTTAGGATCCATACCAATTTCAGGGATATTTAATTGTGAAAAATAAGTGTATTTGTGAAGAAATGAAAAGTGGTAGATAGTTTCAAGGGCTGTTGCCTCTTCTCACTCCCATCCAAGTGCCTAGTGACTTATTTTTAATGTAGAATTGACACTACTGGAACCATTCTTTCTGGAAACCAACTGTCTTTTGGCTTAACTGCCTGCTGACCCCAGCATTTGGGCTAAAGTTTCCCAAGGTTAAAATTTCCAACATCTCACCAGAAACCTCACCGCTACCTCAAACAGATGATCCCGTGAGTGATTATTTGGTAGGAAAAGAACAAGGTGAACTAGAGAGAAGACAAAATCTAGGTTGTCAACCACTGTTATCAACATTCTATTGTGTTTGTTTTTTAATCTGAAAAACTTTATATTGTAAAGAACTACCTCTTCTGGCGTCTCAAAAAAAAAAAATCAAAAGACCTTAAAACAAGCTTGAGAAAACTTGTCACAAGGCAAATTTTATTTTTTTCAAGTTACAAAAATATGTGCATGTCAAAAATACAGTCTTAGTCCATACAAGAGTAGTTCCAGCCATTTAAAAGTTATACAGAGTTTGGAAAGAGCAATGCATACAGAAGTCTTAAAACATACAATATAACCACTCAATTCAGTTATTGCTAGTTATATGCAGCTTTTTACTTGAGATTGTTCTCTACCAGGGAAAGGTCAGTGTTAGGCACTGATTATTTGCTGCTGAAGGCATAGATGTAAACAGCCATTCTAAAATGAGAATAAGCTCACTCTGAGTAGACTATAATGTTTAAGTTTTGATCAGCAGTATAAGAGACTGTGGGTCTAAATTTCAGTTCCACCCCCTTTTCCAATATTTAATTCTATTCTGTTAACACATCAGAAGTGAAACATGCAGTTTGGGTCAAGGGTAAAGGAACTTCTGCTTTCCAAAGTAAGCGATAAGAAACCTTATATTTGAGTTGCAATGGAGAAACGAAGCTGGCACCTTTCACTTAAAAACACCGAAATGATGAACAAAAGCATGGAGAAAACTTTAAAGTTTTACAAAAAACAAAGCTAGCCTTTTCTCTTTATATGTCAAGATATAACATGAATCAATTTGTTCTTTTGAAGTGTAGGGGCTTATGAAAATCTGCTGTCCTCTATTTGCTCTTTAAAAAGACAGAGCTAGCCACATGACAGGAACATGCCTTACAATAGTTCTATTTGCTCAACAGAAAAACAAATCATATTAAATAATTTTAACTTTAAATAAGTAAAAAAGAAAGAAAAACACAGCCAACAGTGTAAAACACAGAAGAAATCACTTATTTCAGGGGGTGGGTAATACATAGGAGACTTCTGGCCTGAAGTTCACATGGAAGACTTAGAAGTGAAGAGTGTCCCGAAGAGAGAGCAATGGCTTGGTTTCCCACTTTCCTGTCAGACCCTGCAGGGTCAGGGTTATTGCTTCTCACACGTAGGACCATTTAGAAGGCTAATTTATGACTTAAATCCTAAAAATAGGCTACATTTTTAGGAGGTAGAAAACAAGTACCAAACATTTACCATTTGGCCACCGTTCTTATTTTTTGGCCAACCTTGGATCTCTCCATTTCTCACTCCCCATTCTCCCATTAAAGCTATGAGTCCTACTATCATTTGTTACCTAAAGTTACAAACTTGGAGCTGCCAAGAGAAATCTTTTTAAGTAGTTCTGCTTTTAAATCACTGAGTAATACAATACTCAAGTATCAACTGGGAACGTTTTAGTAGATTCACTCTGTAAGAAAACATGCCAACATAAAACACTTAACACGAAGAAAGACTACCGAACATCTCTACGTGCTAGTATGTCAGAGTAGCTATGCGCAAACCTAAATTAGTAATGCCTTCACTGAATGGATTTGGAAAAGCCTTACATTACAATTGCATTACCAGCAATACTGAAAATAGGTATGTGTCTTACTAAGAAATTAAGCTAGTAACAATGACCAAAAAACTCCACTTTTTCCCAGAGAGTTACTTTGTGCTGATATCCCATAGATAGTATTACAAAAGAATTTCATTTTTGCAATAGGCTGGGCTCACAGTGAGTATATTAATACAGAGACCATGTGTACAGTATTACTGTAAGAATGTTATTAGT
This sequence comes from Canis aureus, assembly GCF_053574225.1. NCBI lineage: Eukaryota > Metazoa > Chordata > Mammalia > Carnivora > Canidae > Canis > Canis aureus. The sequence goes on from NC_135649.1 coordinate 41,227,940, forward strand.
GAAATGTATATAAGGCATGTAAAAAACTAGCATTAAAGCTTTTAAGGGCAATGATCCAAACAGGCAGCTGCTAAAAAAGGTGCTGCTAGGAATAAAAAAAGTATTAAAGAAAACAGAGTTTCAGCACTTATTAGTTTATAGTGCTTCCATAATGAAATGAATTACTTCACATAAATTTCTGTTGCTGGAACTAATGGACCAAAGAAGAATGGACTTTTGCCCCCTTTTAAGTACTAGCCCAATCTTGGAAACGGAAGCAATCACTTGCAATCTTCCACACAGTGTTGTTAGGAGTAGACTGGGCAGTCAGCAGGAAGTTCTGGTTGAAGTAGTGTTGTTTGTTTCCATCAAACTTCACAATTCCACTGGTCACAACGAGAACTGTAGTCTGGGCCTGAGTAGCTTGCTCTTTGCCCACATAGAAAAAAAGAGATAAAAAAAATAAATAAATAAAAAAAAAAAAAAAAAAAGAGATCAGTTTCTATCTCTAAGCAGATTTTCCGGCTTAAACTACGTTGCTTCAAACACAACACAGAAAAAACCTTTCATAAACTTTCTTTGCCTTGAGGACAATATTGAGCATGTGCCCCTAGAGGTAGAAAATTATCATTTCAAAGCATATTAAAATTATTTTTAGTCCAGAAGGATTTAGGGTAAAGTTTCAAAATGAAGAGCTTATACCCAGCACAGGACCATTCGGTTACTGTATTCATTAATATTTCACAGGGCTTCTAACAGAGCTTTTTCTTATGCTTTCTTAAGCTATGAAGGGGGGAAAAATCACCCTAAACTACTACTTCTGACACTTAGGACCCTACCTAGAGGTTAATCTTACATATCGCATCAATCTACTTTGAACCAAATTCTCTCTTGCCAAATCATTTTTTCGTGTAACAGAATAAATTTCTTCCATCAAATTTCAGCAGGTTTTAAGATAATAAAACATATTAATCAGATATTGGTATAATTTTTTTCTGGAAACATTTCAAGGTACAAAACGCAGCTGTTTATATAGGGACAAGGGATAATTGGTCTTCTCCCATCAACCAAAATCCCATTAAGCCTTAATTTCTCACTAACTTCTAATAAACCATAAGCACACAATCCATCAAAACCTACTTGCGGTCCTCTGGAATGAGATGGAACTAAAGGAAGACCAAAAGTTTGATCTGACTGAATTTTTCATTTTTAAGTTGTTCAAAGAGTAATTGCTTCTATGGCTAAAAGTTGCTTGCTGCTTTTGGTGTTCAAGCTCAGTGCTCACTAAAGGAAAAAAGACGACACTGAAAGACCATGGTCTTACCATGAACTGGTTGGCAATCTAACATATTGACCTGGAACTCACTAGAAGGCAACATCTCAAAAAAATTAGCTAGGGCCTCCAGCCCTGTAACAACATTTCCATTCCATATTAAAGTGGCCTTCTCCAGATACAGCCGGGTTAGTGCCTTAAAGAAAAAAAAAAGGGAAAAAATGGTAAAGATTTCTGTTCCTGGGGAAGCATTTTATAGAAATGGATCGAAGGGTTACAGGAGGCATATAGACATTTCCATGGTTCTACCTACCTCCATCTCCTCTCTCCTCAGCGCCCCTCCCCTCCCACTAGAAGATAACGGGAACAAAGCATATGCCTTATCACCTTGACTTTAATAGATATCATCTCACTTTAGCCATGAAAACACTGTGCATCCAAACTAAAAGAGGGTTTTAGAGTTTTACTTTGTTTGCTAAAATGAATTAAATGATTACAAGCTTCAACCCAAACCAGTTTTAGTCTCCCTTTAGTTTCCAGTTCTGAGAATTCAAGATGTCAATCAGATTCCACCGGTACACTTCAGCCCTAGTGTTTATATACACGTGAGCCACTTAATGTTTGAGCCATTTGATGTCCTATGTTTTAGGAAAAATTCCTTTTACTACTACTCAAACAGCCTATTTTGTTCAAAGGAATCAAAAGTACTTGCCAATGCAGTCTTTGCTAAGTCAGGTAAGTTAAGGCCCAGATAAAGCAAAATTCAACAGTTAACCCCTTAGGCACAAGAGTTAGTTACAGGAGTTAAGCGTCACAGGACACATTTGCTTAATCCTAAAATTTCACTTGGATTAAAAGAACAGCCTGTTATCTGGACTCTGGTAATAAAACTATGTTGCCTTTTTTTTGCTGCTTTATTTTTGAAAGCAGCAAGACACAATAAACATCCATTGTCAGGCCCTTGCCCTTGTGCTGTACCAGAAGCTTCTTTTATCTTCTACCTTAAAAAAATAGAAATTCTTAGAGATTAATTTCTGTACATGCAGCATAAAGGAAAGCTCTCTAAAACAATCTTATGCCAATAAGAGACCTAGGCAAGACTCCAGCACATACTGAAAGTTAACTTAGAAGATAGGACTCAAGGATAAATCACAACAAAAAAAGCTGATGAAGTAACTTGCTCTGTTGAAAACTTAAAGTATCCAAGCCATGTGGATCCTGTTTGTGAGTGCCAACTACAGCTTTGAGCTTTAATCAGAAATTAATAATATATGAAATTAAACAGTTCAAGGAACATTCCCTGTAATGGCACACTCCTTCACTAGCACTGATACTGTTTTAAGTATACTGGCTGAATGACAGCGTTAAAAAAGGTAACATATTTGAGTAAATATATGTCAAACCCCATGTCAAGTGCAGTAAGTTAATTCCCATTTACTCTCCCTAAAACTAGAGAATAAGAGAGATTAACAATTTACCCAAGGTCACAGAGTTAGGTAAATGCAAAGCTGAGAGAGGGACTCCAGAGCCCACATTTCCAGAGTATCATAATCAATCCTTCCCTTAAAAAATGCACTTTTAAAGAACAAGCCCACAGTTATCACTTATGCAAGTCAGATGACTGGATGGCTACAAAAAGACAAAAAGCAAAACAAAAAACCCTGGTACTTAACAAAGTGTAGTAGAGTCTATAAGGCTCACCCGTCTTCTTTTGTCCATTGTCTCATAGTAAATATTGACAAATTCCTCAGCAGCTCTACATGCCTGATCTACGTGAGTTTTAAAGTCCTATAAGAAAAAATTCAGAAGTGCACATTACCACCCCTCCAACTCCTAACAAAGAGAAAACGAACAAAAGCTGGTCACGTATTTCAATCACTTTGTAGCTGCATACACAGTTCACATTCTTCCATCGATATTTGGACATTATAAAGGTCAGGGTTCAAAAGTTTCCAGTTTTTTTATTTTCCCCCATTTTAAAGTACATGTGTTTAGGACATACTCATCCCTCAATAGTGAATTTTTTTCTCATTTCAAATATGAATTTATGTTTGCTTGGTAACTGGTACTGGAAGTACCTTACGCTTCCAATCTCTTACAAAACATTCACCTTAAAAAAACGATGTGGTCTGAACCTTATAAAGGGCAGGGTGGTGGTGGAAGTGCTGAATTCCCTCTTTAAGCCAGAACTCAGGACAAAGAGTTACTCAGTGGGGGAAAAAATGGAGTATAAAACGAAGTTCGATGAAATGCTTGAAAAACTATATAGTTAGGAAACTTCTACACATGACGGAAAAATTCACCGGCATTTGTAAAGAATTGTCGAACCGAAGGAGAGAAATGCTGTTGGGGTTTTTCTTCTGCCGGATGATTTAATAGGTACCTTTCTCCCAGCCATTCGCCGAGCCCAGCCTATTATTTGAATTAAGAATCCGTTTCATTTCCCTGTCAGGATATCGAAAGTCATTCAGAGAGGGAGATGATAGAGAATAAAAAATCGCAAGCCATAAACAGACCCCAACATTTCCGCTTCCCGCCAACTCTCATCTCGGGGTCCTTGGCAGCAACCGAAAGGGACTGCACGGACGCCAAGGGGTGGGGGCGGCGGGGGAATCTGTGGGCTCGCGACCCAAGGGGGCTACAGAAAGCGGGCCCCGCCCCGGAGCCCAGCGGGCCCGGCCCTGATTCGCCACGGGACCACGTGACCACCAGGCTGCCCGCCCCAGCGCCCCTCCCCTCAGCTGCCCGAGCCGCGGCGCCCCGGCACCCTGCAGTGGCCCCGGCACTCACCACAGACGTGGCCATGAGGGACCCCGAAGCAGCTTGTTCCGGCAGTGGCGGCGTCACTACCTCTTCACGTGTCGGGCGCCCTCGGCTGCTGCAGGACCAAAATTTAGGAAGACAGCTAAACCCGCCAAACGCCGAATTCTCTACCCGCCCATTCTCTCCCGGAAGTAGCTCGGTCCGTTGTTAAAAGCACCCCGATGTTCCAACCTTAAGTACACTTCCTTCAGTTCCGACCGTACCCTCCCATCTGCCTCCTCTATTCATTTGGTTGCTATTTATCTACTTGGTTGGGAAGAAAAAAATTCTCTGCTTTCGTAAACTAGATACTCCAAGTAAAAGTATCCATTTCCCTCACGAAGCGGGACAAGAAAAAAAAAATCTAAATGGCCCAATAGGGGGACTTCTTTGCGCCAGGAGGCGGGGCCAAGGATAGCAGAAGACCAACGAGAAACGCGAGGAGACACCTACTGGAACTGTAGACTATAGGAAAAAGGGGTGGAGTTTGGGGAGGGATGCCACCACACTGCGCATGACTGGCAAAGAACGGTTTAAAGTTCTGGAACATTCTGGAAGAATCTAGCCTCACTAAATCGAATCCCAACGGTCTCAGCAGCATTCCTAAAATTATTCATGATTTGGTTTTCTGCTATTCATAAGAAAAGGCTTATCAAGTTCCTTCATGCCCAAATTTTGGTCTCAGACTCCAAATGAAGATTAGCAAACCTTGCCATTCACCACCTTCTGCAGCCTACTTTCTAACTGCAACTAAAATTTTACTGCGTGGTGACCACGAGCAATGTAATTTTCTAAGCATTTTAATCGATATTCACGTATTACTTTAATAATGCTATGAGGTAACCATCTCCAGTTTATAGCTAAGGCACATTGTGATTAAGGAACCCACTGAGAGTCACAAACTAATTGGGGTTCAAGCTCAAGCAATTTAACTACCACTACAACCTGATTTCACTCTCCAGCATCCTTTAAAACCGTTCACCTCAAAGGCACCAACAGCTTCTGCATGGTTAAATCAATTAGCTATCGCTATAGTCTTACCTCGAATAGCTGGTTTCTGGCTCATCAAAATATTCTCTCCTTCTTTGGTATCTTCCTGAGTCCCTTCTATGAGCCCAGTCTCTTCTGAATCTTCTCATATTTGAATCTTATTTGCCCCCCACAGCGCTCCGCTCTTCAGACTACCTTCAACTGCAGGCAGACTGACTTTCTTCCCCTGCGCCCCTCTTACTGGCGTCACTTCCGGGGGTGTCTCTTATTTAAAAACCTCCTTCCTCCCACGTGACTTCAACTGCTATTCATATGCTAATAAATCTTCACGACACATCTCCAGCCCCCACCGTCGATGTCCAGTTCCGCTTATGGAATTTCACTAGATATGAACAGCAGAAATGCTTTACAGGTTTCTCGAACTCTTAAGAGTCCAAAATTTAAACTCCTTAATTCCTCTGCAATTCCAATCTTCTGTATTCTTTCAGTCATCTATGCTTGAATTCTTGGACTCTATTTTTAGCACCCCCATCATCGTAATTCACTTGTTTGTTCAAAAAATATTGAACACTTACTATGGACTACCACGTTATGCAAGGTTCTCCACATAACGTTCACAATGTAATGGGAGTTCTAGACAATAAACAGAACATTTATGAACTACAGAGGAATTCCAAGTAACTTGCTCAATTTGGCTCATTTTTTAGGCAACCTCTCTCTCTCTCTCTCCCCCCTTCCTCACCTCCTCTCCCCCTCCCTTCTGCTGCCCCCTCCCTTCCGCTGACCCCTCCCATATCCTCCCCTTCCCTCCCCTTCCCTCCCCCTCTCCCTGCCAGTCCCCACCCCCTCTTCTGCTCTGCTCCCCTCCACCTTACCTTCCACTGCGCCCTCCCTTTCTTCGACTCTTCCCCTCCTCCCCTTCCCTACCTCCTCTCCCTTCCATTCCCCTCCCCTTTCCATCCCTCCCCCTCCCTGCCAGTACCCACCCCTCCCCCTCCCTTCTACTCTGCTCCCCTACCCATCTCCTTTCCACTATCCTTTCCATCCCTCCCCTCTCCTCTCCTCTCCCCTTATCCTCTTCTCCCTTTCCCTCCTCTATATGCAAATATTCTCACTTCTCATTTTTCCAACATGTTTCTAATCTTTTAAGACCTACCTTGGTCTAGTCTCAATTTACCATTCCAGACTTCTCTCTCATTGTTCACCAACATCGGCAAAGTTAACTAGTACTGTTTGCCAAAAATGACTTGTGTTTACTGCTTTATAGGTAATTATGCTTATTAATTGAGAGCTCAGAATAGGTGTCTGGTGTTTATTATAATCTCATTCAATCCTCATGACCCCTGGAGAGAGACAAATTATTATCTAAAATTTTAAGAACTCAAACTGCAATTCAAAGAGGTTAAGTAAATTGGCTAGGATGACATAGCTAGTGGAGCTAGAATTTCAACCCAGAGCTGTGTAATCCCAAAGTCTTTTCTCTTAGACACTCTGCTAGTCACGTATGTGCTTAAACTACACTTTTTAAAAAAAGGTTTTATTTATTTATTCATGAGAGACACACAGAGAGAGAGGCAGAGACATATACAGGGAGAAGCAGGCTCCCTGTGGGGAGCCCAATGCAGGACTCAATCTCGGGACCCTGGGATCATGCTCTGAGCCAAAGGCATATGCTCAACCACTGAGCCACTCATTGTCCCTAAATTATGCTTATTTTGAAGTATTTACTCCCTACATTTCTACCTGCCCCAAAGATTGTGACCTGTCCTCTGGCCATGATGAGTGTCTATTGGTGGGAAGGCAATAGTGCTGGGGATGAGAGAAGTGCTGAGAGTATTGGAAGGGGACAGCTGAGCTAGAGATGGAGGGAGGTCTCAGAGTTTTGCACTGAATGTTTGCACGGAATTTTGAGTACTTTTATTGATGTGCTACAAAGGTGGGAGGCTGGGGAAGCAACATAGAAAACAATGTTGGGCTCTGGTTGGTCAGGACAATGAACTTAAACCATATGAAAATTGTATACAATGGAATATTACTCAGCTATTAGAAATGACAAATACCCACCATTTGCTTCCACGTGGATGGAACTGGAGGGTATTATGCTGAGTGAAGTAAGTCAGTCGGAGAAGGACAAACATTATATGTTCTCATTCATTTGGGGAATATAAATAATAGTGAAAGGGAATATAAGGGAAGGGAGAAGAAATGTGTGGGAAATATCAGAAAGGGAGACAGAACGTAGACTGCTAACTCTGGGAAACGAACTAGGGGTGGTAGAAGGGGAGGAGGGCGGGGGGTGGGAGTGAATGGGTGACGGGCACTGGGGGTTATTCTGTATGTTAGTAAATTGAACACCAATAAAAAATTTAAAAAAAATTGTATTTGGGGGGATAAATGGTAACCAGGCAAACAAGACATGGCATTGCTCTTGGCTAGATAACTGCACATGCATGAAAAGTGGGGAGATTGACTAGGAAGGGTGTGAAGGGGCTTTTCTTGGAATACAGAACGGCATCCTTGTTAAGCACATAGTTGTTGGCACCAGCATGAATTCAGATCTTGGCCGTTCTACTGAGGAGCTCTGTGACCTTGGCCAAGTTACCTAACCATTCCATTCCTTGGTCTCCCAGTCTGTAAAATAGAAATAATAATGTTAATACATGTTTTGTGATATCTTTGTTATGGACAAGCAGTCCCTGCCTGAGGAATGTTATTTCCCCTACCCATGGCAGAGATTATGCAGCCAGCTATTTAAGAGAATGAAGTTGAGACATACTAGGTAGCTTCAGTGTATTGAGGGGCATAGCTCAGGAGAGGGTTGGGTGCTCTGCAGGCTTAATAAATTGGGGTAATTAGGACTGCTTCTGGCTGTGCTGTGCAGCCATTTTTTCCTGCTCAAGCATAGACCTAATGGAATTAAAGCTGCTCGGAGTTACTACCATACCCATCTGAATCTTCTCCTTGCTCTGGAGTTACCATGGACTAGTCTAGAACAATCAGGGAAGTGATCCGAGGAGTCAGCCCCTTGCTCTTAGGTCTCTGGTTGTTGATCACCCTGCTCAACATTAAGTCTTATGCCCTACCAACTCAGTTAGCTCGGCGCCTTTGGCCCATTCACATCAGACAGCACTTCTAAAAACAGCTCTGCTGAGATATAATTCACATACCCTGTACTTTACCCATTTAATGTGTACAGATCAGTGGTTCTTAGTATGTTCACAGTCATGCAAGCATTGCCATGAAATTTTAGACCATTTTTCAATGGCCTGAAAAGAACCCCTTCTCTTCCCCATTAGCAGTTCCAATTCCTCTTGCCTGCCACCTCCTGGCACCACCGCCTGCTTCTATGGATTTGCTTATTCTGGACATTTCATATGAATGGAATCATACAATATGTATCTTGGCCTAGTTTTCAAAGCTCTTCCATGTGGTAGCATGTATCCATACTCCAGTTCCTTTAATTACAGAGTAGTATTCCATTGTATGGCTATACCACATTTTATTTATCCATTCATCCATTAGTGGGCATGTTTCCACTTTTTGGATATTATAAATAATGCGTTTATAAACATTTGTTTACATTTTTGTGAGGGTACATGTTTTTACTTCTCTTGGGGAGATATCCAGGAGTGCAATTGCTGGGTCATATGGCGACTTATGTGTTAAAAAATAAAATTCAACAGTAAAATTTGAAGATCCTTTTGGTTTTATTCAACAATTAATCAATTGGGCAACATCCAATCCAGCAGACATAAAGGAGCTCTGAGGAGTTGTGCAAAATGAAAGACTTTCACAGGCAGAAGGGAGAAGGAATAAGGAAGTTCTATGAAGCAAAAAAGCAGATGGGTTATTGCAAGGTTCTTTTTCTTTAGGGGATGGTAGGGGTCTATCAGGCAGATCACCTAGCTAATACTGATCAGGTGATTCCTGATTGACTGGTTTGAGATTCCATTTCCTGGAGAGCTAAAATTGTAATTAAGTAAGCCTTGGTTTGATGATGTGTTGCTTAGCATAAGCAACTGCATCTGTGGGGGCCTGTTGTCTTGTCTTTAACCTGTTTAATGTTGTAAGGAACTACCAGACTGTTCTCCTCAGGGGCAGCACCAATTTACATTCCCAGGATTGTTATTTCTCTACATCCTTTCCAATACTAGCCATTGTCTATCTTTTTAATTATAGTCATCCTAGTGGATAGGAAGTGGTATCTCACTGTGGTTTCCATTTGGATCGCCTTGATGCCTCATTATCTTGAACATCTTTTTATGAGGTTATTGGCCATCTGTTTATCTCCTTTGGAGAAATGTCTATTCAGATCCATTGTTTGTTTTAAAAAAATAGGTTGTCTTTTCATTATTGTTTTTTTTTATCCTTTACATATTCCAGATACAAGTCCCTGATCAGATATATGATTTGCAAATAGTTTGTCTTATTCTGTGCATTGTCTTTTCACAACCATAGAGTTGTGGAGCAGCGTACAGGAATAGGTGAGTAGATCCAGTTACAACACTACAAGCGCTAATGTCCTTATGGGTGTTCAGTAGTCTTTCTTGAACACATGCTCCTCAGATTTTTCCAAGTATTTGCTTAATTTCTAGAGTTCTGAACGAGTTAATTTTGACAAAGTTAGTGTTCTCATTGCTTTGGGGGAGGGGTTAACTTATAGATGTTCTCACTCTGCTATTCCGAAGCTTTGTCTAGATGGCACTTTGATAGATCTTTTGAAAGATGTTATTGGATAACTTTTATTATTTATACATTTTCTAGACTTTTAGGGAATAACTTTATGTGCTTTTCATATATTTAATATTTATTTCATACCACTGGCACAGAGTAAAAAACCTAGGCAAAGTAGGAGGTAAAAAGAAAATGACCAAATGAGAATTTCTCCTCCTGATAGCTTGCTTTTATCCCCATTTTGAATCCATTCTGGAAGAAGTGAAGATGTGAGCTAATTTCTTTTTCTTTTTTTTAAAGATTTTATCTATCTATCTATCTACCTATCTATCATCTATTTATTTGACAGAGAGAGATGGAGAGAGGGAGCATGTCTGTGAGTGGGTGGAGGAGCAGAGGGGGAGAGAGAGGGACAAGCAGACTCCTAGTTAAGCCTGGAGCCCAACTCAGGGCTTGATCCTCTGACCCTGAGATCATGACCCTAGCTGAAACCAAAAGTCAGATGCTTAGCTGATTGAGTCACCCAGGTGCCTCCCATGCCCCCACTCAACCCCATTTTTTAAATTTTAAATTTTTTTTAATTTTTATTGTTTTTTTATGAACTTGTTTCTTATAAAGGGAACTTTTTCTTCTTGTCAGGAAAGAAGTGAGAGAATAATCCATTTTCACCTCATTATTTTTTTTATTTTTCAATTGCCTCCTCTATGGGGTATTCACAAGTCTTATCTTCAGGGGAGAACAATTCTTGCAACCCTCTGCTGGAAACTTCTTTTCCTTAAAGTAATTCTTTCCAGAAGCAAAACATACAATACAGCTTTTCTATTGGTTGAGCTCACAGGTTTGGGGAAATTCCACTAAGACCCTGGCTCATCCACTCCGCATATTTCTTAGACAAATACGAATTGTCATTGTCAAGACATTGCTGCAACATAAGGTTCAGACAGGGGCATACATTTAATTAAGAAGATGAGGAACTAAAATATGAACATTTCCTTATCTCACTTAACTCTGAGAAGTCACCTTCATACAAAACAACTCTGTCTTATATTCTCTCTGCCATCTAGCTCCAGGCTTCTTTCTGTTCCCATGAACTCAATAAAAACAAACCCAGAAATAAGCAAAATAAAAAAATGCTCCCTCTAAAAAAAAGAGGGGGGAAGAAAGAAAATGTTAGGGGATTCATGTAGTCACGTAATTTTTTTCTATTCTTTTTACCTTTAAATATATGTTTGCCTGAAATTAAAATAGATCTACAACAATTTTTTGTTATTATTTGCTTCATGTAAGTTTTACATCATCATTTTATTTTCAATCCTTTGAGTCTGGGCACCTGGGTGACTCAGTGATTGAGTGTCTGCCTTTGGCTCAGGGCCTGATTCTAGAATCCCAGGATTGAGTTGCTCATCGGGCTCCTTGCATGAAGCCTGCTTCTCCTCCCTCTGCCCGTGTCTCTGCCTCTCTTTCTGTGTCTCTCATGAATAAATAATTAAAATCTTAAAAAAAAATCCTGGGACGCCTGGGTGGCTTGGCGGCTTAGCATCTGCCTTGAGCCCAGGGCATGATCCTCGAGTCCTAGGATCGAGTCCCACATCTGGCTCCCTGCATGGAGCCTGCTTCTCCCTCTGCCTATGTCTTTGTGTCTCTCATGAATAAATAAAGTCTTTTAAAAAAATCCTTTAAGTCCTTATGTTGAGGTGTGTCTTTTGTAAATTGCATATAGTTTATTTTTTTTGCCTGATATATATATTTTAAAGATTTTATTTATCTATTCTTGAGACACACACACAGAGAGGCAGAGACATAGGTAGAGGGAGAAGCAGGCTTCCCCCAGGGATCCTGATGTGGGACTCGACCCCAGGACCCCAAGATCATGCCCTGAGCTGAAGGCAGATGCTCAAGCACCGTGCCACCCAGGTGTCCCTGTTTTTTAAAATGATATACAATTCACCTAATGTTCATGAATTTTAAGTGTAGTGCTTGATGGATTTCACAAAAGTATACGCCCACAAAACCAGTAACTACATCACTACAGAGATTATTTCCAGTGCCCGGTGGGTTCCTTCCTTGCTCTCCATCAGTACTCCCCAAACATAATCACCATAAGGACTTTTATGATCACACATAGTTTGTGTCAGTTATTTAATGTCATGTAAATGAATTCATATAGTATGTACTCTCTAACATCTGGCTTCTTGCACTCCACAGTAGTGTGAGTCATCTGTGTTGTTGCATTAGAGCACTGGCTTAAGCATTCTTAAGCATTCTTTATTTATAATAGCCTCAAACTGGAAACAACATACATATTAATCAGTGGGATGATGGACAAATCAATGATCTCAGGGAAAAGAATTTACTATTTCACCCTTAAGTATGATTCCTGCTTTAAAAAGAACATCTTCATTAGATTAGATATGTTCCTTTTTATCCCTAGTTTGATTTTTTTTTTAATCATGAACAGATGTCAAAATTCAATCAAATGTCCTTTCTGCATCCATCGGCAACTTGCTCCTTTATTCAGCCTATATAATAAATTACATTGGATGACTTTCAAATATTCAGCTAAGACTCCATTACTGGGATAAACCCCACTTAGTCATGATTTATTGTCTACATTGCTGGATTCATTTGTTAATATTTTGTTTAGGATTTTTGCATCTATGTTCAGGAAAGAGCTTGGACTGCAATTTTCCTTTCTTGTACTCTTTTTTTTTAATAAATCACATGATTTATTTATGGGATTTCTACATCACATTGTGGCTTAAAAGAAGTTCTGCATGTGTGATATGAAGAGAATGATGTACAATCAATATGAATCTTGTTAAATCTCTCTTCCATGGACTTTCTCCATCTTCCTGCTTAGCAATAAAAGGCATTTTTAGGTTTATATAAACATTCTTTACAATTGCCCTCTTAACAAAAATTAGTATATAAATAGCACTAGGCATTTAGTAAATAAGTCACAGGTCAATAAGTTCAACTGTGCAGTTGTGAAATGTAATGTGAAAGAGTCTGAAACCTTAAGACTGGGTGATCTGCAGTGTTTCCAACATGTCTTCAACTGCCTTAATTTTAGTTTCCTTCTTACTTCGACTTGCAAACTCTCTGGCTGCAGGTTAACATCATGATTCTTCTACTTCCTAAACCATTAGCTTCTATGGTTGAATCTTGATTTGATAGAGTAAATAATGGGGATTTCTGATAAGCTCTGTTTATTTGACTAGCTGCCCAACTAGCATATTTCATGTTGTCCTTTTTTGTTTTTGCACTTGCTTTTGGATTAGAAGCAATATGACTTGCCGACATGTAAAGCCCAAACAAAGCTCTCATATTTCTGTTGTTCAGTTTCAGTGCCTGCGCAAAATACTTTCTTGAAAGTTCGAGGTTTTCAAGTCCACCTTGGGTATATTTAACTTCAGCATACTGCTGACAGTATAAGTGGTTGTGTGGATTAGTCATCATTAGCTCCTCTAAACAAAAGGCTGCTTTAGCATAGTCGTGTTCATTGATATAAAGTTCTGCAAGTTCATGCCAGGCTTCTTGGTCCCCAACAAATTGTTCCAGATACTCATTCAGTTCCCGAATGGCCTCCACATTTTTCCCCTGGGCTTTTCGAATGGCAATCTTAGGCTTTCTTGCAGCAGTGTTAGTTGGATCTTCTTGTAAAATTCGATCATATAGTTGTATAGCATCATCATATCTTTCCATGGCTTCAAATCTCATGCCTGTTAGTCTCTTGACTCTGTGGCTGCCAGGAAACTGTCTTCTCAACTCCTGAAGACAAAACAATGCCAAGTCATCTCAACCATAGTCTAGGGCTGCAATCATCACTTGTTCATATATGATCCAAATATCATCTCCAAGCTTAGAAGCATATTCATTAATTAATTCCTCTCCAACTTCCACAATTTGCTCACTGTTTCGTGAGTTTTCTTCTCTCCATTTTCTCATTTTATCTCGCATTTCTTCCCAAGTGACATCGTAAAGCTCTGAGACCTTCGCCATCTTCTCAGAACCTCCCTTTCTTGTACTCTTGTTAGGTCTTGGTATCAGGGTTCTACTGGTGTTCTTAAATATAACTGCATTACTTTCTTTTTTCACTATTTGCATTGTATGTATTACTACCTTTTTTACTTCCAACGTTTCTGTATCCTTTTATTTAATATCAGTTGTAAGCAGTATGAAGTTGCATTTTGTTTTCTATAAAAGGAGAAGTAGCCTGATAATCTTTATATTTTAATATAAGTTCTTAGTCCATTTACACTTTAAGTAATTATTAAATACAGTTGGGTTTCTAGCTACCATCTTCCTACTTGTTCATCTGTCCAATCCTTTATCTTTTCATTTGTGACTTCTTTTTATTAAGTATTTTTATTATTCCATTTTATCTTCTATAACTTTTTAGTTATTTATTCTATTATGATTCCTTTTGTGGTTATCCGCAGATTCTTATATGCATCCTTGACTTATTCTAGTTCACCTTAAATTCATACTTCTATCACTTCCCCAAACATGTAAGAACCATATGACAGTTTCACTCCCTTTGCTGACCTCTCATCTTTTGTGCTATTATTATATATTATATTTCCATGTATGTTTAAAATTGTATGGAAGTTAATTTTTAAGTTATGCGTATTACACCACAATTTTTAAAAAAGCCCTACAGGACATTATTGTCATTGTTTTAAACAGTACTCTTTCTTTCTCCTGCAGTATGCTTCCATCTGTGATCCTCTTCCATCAGCCTAAAGTGTCCCTCTTTCATATTTCTTGTAGTGTGCATCTGTCGGCAAAAACAAAACAAAACAGGGGCACCTGGGTGGCTCAATCAGGTAACTGTCTGCCTTTGGCTCAAGTCATGATCCAAGGGACCTGGGATCAAACCCCACTCGGGCTCCCTGCTCAGTGGAAAGTCTGCTTCTCCCTCTACCTCTGACCCTGTACCCCTGCTCATGCTTTCTGGCTCTCTCTCTCTCTGTCAAATATATAAACAAAATCTTAAAATGTAAATCCAAACAAAACCTCTTTTATTTGAAAATCTCCCTTTTTTCAATTGATGTGAAATTCACATGACAAAATTAACTGTTTAAAAGTGAACAGTATGGTGACTACAGTTAACAATACTGTATTATATATTTGAAAGTTGCTATGAGAGTAGAACCTTTATCGTTTTCTGTTTTTTTTCATTATCAGTCTAGCTAAAGGTTTGCCAATTTCATTAATCTTTCCAAGGAGCCAATTTTTGATTTTATTAATTCTCCATGCTAATTTTTCTATTCTCTTTCATTGATTTACACTCTAATTTTTTATAATTTCCTTTATTCTGCCGGCAGTGGGTTTAATTTACTCTTCTCTTTCTAATTCTTTAAGGGATAAAGTTATTGTTTTGATCTCAGATGTTTCTGCTTTTCTAATGTAGGTGTTTAGTGCTATAAATTTTCCTCTTAGCCCTACTTTTTCTGTATCCCATGAGTATTAGTATGTTCTGTTTTCATTTTCATTTGTCTCAAAATATTTTCTCACTCCCCTTGTGATTTCTTCTTTAATACATTGGTTGTTTAAGAGTGTGTTGTTTAATTTCCCTGTACATGTGAATTTTTCCTTCTTTTGGTGGTTTCTAGTTTTATTGTGTTATGGTTGATGTCATGAAATATACCCTTTTATATTTTGTATCCATTAAAATGGTTTTATAATTATAGTTTTTAATAGCTTTATCTTTTAAATTCTACACCTGAATTACAGGTTATTTTTGCACTACCATTACTGTATTGTAGGATTCTGTATTTGTCTACATAGTTACCTTTACTAGAGGGCTTTGTATTGTTGTATGCTTTTGCTTTCTGATAAGCTGGTGCGGAAAAAGCCCTGATTTATAGTATTTGCTGATTTACACAGTGGCATACGTATTCCCATCAAGGGATAATGTGAAGTTACCAATGTGACATAGTCGATGTGAAGTTGGGAAAATATGTGCACAGTCATACATCAGGTGAGAATTGGCTCTAAAATAGCACTTGTTTCGTGGAGTTTCCACTGGGACATGTGTAGTTTAGGAGTCTCTCAACAATTTGTGGGGAATTCATAATCACCTTTTGGGACTAATTTCTCTGTGATTCCCTCCTTTTGGTGATTTTATCTCTCAAACTTCAGCCCCTTTGGTAGCCCTGAACTCTACATTTGTCTCTTTATCCCCGAACTGCTGAAACTTTCTTGTCAGTTGCTTCTTAATATCTCTGAACACTTTTAAAAGTATATATTTTGTGGGGCGCCTGGGTGGCTCCATAGGTTAAGTGTCTGCCTTCGGCTTAGGTCATGATCTTGGGGTCCTGTGATCCAGCCCTGTGTGGGCTCCCTGCTTAGTGGAGAGTCTGCTTCTCCCTCTCTCTCTGCCCTTTCCCCTGCTCATGTTCTGTCTCTTTCTCAAATAAATAAATAAAATATTAAATATATATGTACTATATAGTACATTTTTTATAACTTTTTCCAGTGGGGGAATTAGTCTTCTATCAGCTACTCCTTTATGCCTGGAATTGGAAGTCTTTTCTCCTATCCAGCCTTCAGTTTTCACTGAAGAGATTAATCTATTACGTTTATTGTGGTTACTAATGTATTTGGATTTATTTCTACATTATAACATCTTAGTTTGATCTTTCTCATGATCCCACTTATTTCTTTCTCTTTCTATACAGCATTTTTTGCTTCCATTTTTTATTGGTATTTGAAAATATGCATCTGATTATATCAACTACTTTTTCTTTTCCCATTTTGGAGTTAAATGCCATGTTTCTGTTCTTTTAGTGTTTAACCTAGAAATGTTAGCATGCATATTTAATAAAGGTTAAAGTAAATCAATATTATTTGCTATCCTCCCAAACAGTTCAAGGACCATAGGTCACTTTAACTTGATCACCCTGTTTTGACTTGTATGTATATGCATATTTTTAAAGATTTCATTTATTTATTCATGAGAAACACACAGAGAGAGGCAGAGACATAGGCAGAGGGAGAAGCAGACTCCCTGTGGGGAATCTGATGTGGGGCTCCATCTCAGGACCCTGAGATCACACCCTGAGCCAAAGGCAGACTCTCAACCACTGAGCCATTCAGGTGTCCCAAGTTGTATATATTGCCCATTATTTTTGTTCTATATTTTTGATGCTACAATGCAGACATTATTATTGTTTTTGTGCAGTCAATGTTTATTTTGGCTTCCTCTTATATTTATCACTTTCCAAATGTATTAGATCAAAGGAGAGGAAATGTAAGACTGTGTAAGGCAAATATATTGATAGAAGTGCACTCTCCTGGGATTCAAGATTGGAAATGAGATGGGACTCACATACTGGGGACTGACACTAGTAGTCCACTAATCAAATGTTGGTCTCAATGTCTCAAAGTGCAGTCATGTCACTGAGTTCTGGCCAATGGAATACGAGCAAAGTGATACGTGACATTTTCCATTAATCCTACCAGCTGAATGTAGAGGTTGCCTATTGTAGCCAGTTCAACCTGCTGTAACAAAATTCCATAAACTGAGTGACTTAAACAACAGAAATTTATTTCTTATGGTTCTGGGGCTGGGAAGTCCAATGTCAAAGTGCCAATGAATTCACTTCCTGGTGAAGACTTTCTTCCTGGTATGCAGATGATGCCTTCTTACTGTATTCTCACATGGTGGAAAGAGAAATAATTTCTCTCGTGTGTCTTACTATAAAGGCACTGATCCCATTCATGAGGGCTCTATCCTCATGACCTAATTACCTCCCAGAAGCCCCACCTCCAAATACCATCCCACTGGGGATTATGGCTTCAACATATACATTTTGAGGAGACAGAAACCTTCAATTCATAGCAACTCCTGAGGCCTAAAGGAAAGCAGAGCCAAAGAATGAAGGGAGACTGGGTCCTCGAGTAACGGTGGAACATAGTCCTCCTCCTGACTCACTGCTTTTTTTTTTTTTCCTGACTCACTTTGAATTGGACATGAATGAGAAATAGACATTTTTTAAGCCACTGAGATTTGGGAGTATGTTTATTACTTACCCAACTTATGGCACTGGCCAACCAAGGAGTTTACCTGGAAGGCAATGGGTTGGGTCATGAAAGGAAAAGTGAAACAACCAGGTCTCAGAAACAAGACATCTTCTGGGATCTAAATAGAAGGAACTAACAGAGCGCTTTCAGGGCACCCCTGACATTATGAATCAGCTCCAGTTATTTTCCATCTTTGCCTTGCTCAGCTCAAGATTCAAATTCCTGGGAAAAATATAATTGACTTGACTTAGAATTTGTGCCCACCTCTTCATCAGAGGAATGCAGGGTATATTGATTGGCAGTCCCCAAATGCTGCACACAATGGGGGAGGGGAGTCTTCCAAAGGGAATAACAGCTGGCACTTGACATGTCCGGAAAAGGAGCTGTAAACTTTATGGTTTATGTGGCTCATCTATTGAATTCTTTTTTTTTTACATCTATTGAATTTTTAATTTACTGTATTTTTCAATTGTAGAATTTTTATTTGATTCTTTTCTATAGATCCTAGCTTTCTGGTGAAAGTTATCATGTCCTTTATTTTCTTGAATATTTGTCATCTGTGTCATATAACTGCAATAATTGGATCACTACGAGTCAGTTTCTTTTTCTAAAATATTTTATTTGAGAAACAGAGAGAGAAAAAGAGAGAGAGAGAGAGAGAGAGAGAGAACGAACACAAGTAGGGAGAGGGGCAGAGGGAGAAATAGGGAGCTGATGTGCGACTGGATTCCAGGACCCTGAGATCATGACCTGAGCTGAAGGCAGATGCTTAACTGACTGAGCCACTTAGATGTCCCTTCTACAAATCTGTTTCTATCGGTTGGGTTTTTTTTTTTTTTTTTGAGCTAGTTTATTGGTCCATCAGTTATTCTTTTTTATTGACTACCAGACTTTGTGACTGGAAAGGTGTGTATGTCCTAGATGACCTTATGTCCCTCCAGAGAGGGTTCACCGTATTTTCTCCAAGGCATCAGAAGGATAAGTTACTTTCATCCAATCAGCCACTGCAGTGACTTGAGACTGGTTTACAGCATTTGCTGGATATAGCCTATTTCCAGTTCATTCCCTTCCTAGGCTATAGGTCTCTAAGGGGTCCCAGATGAGAGCCAGTGATGGATGTTTCCTAAGGATCTTCCTCCTTGAGAAGTTCTGAACTCAATTTTTGTCTCTTCAGCTCTGAGAACTTTTTGAACATTCCACTCTACTTTTAGCACTCTCCTTGGCTTCTCATTTGTTACCCTGTGCAATCGAATGGGCAATTTCCTGGAGGGCACAACCTGTGCTGAGTGTCAGATTCACTTTTATGTATTTCTCCCCTCTCGAGATCTTGGCCACCCAAATTCTATCTGGCCTCACAGACCTTAAACTCACTTTTTGTCCCCCTAGTCTTGTGATATTATGTGACATTCTGGTGGCTTCTCTGCCTTTTGAGAGCCATTTTCTACTTAGTGTTTGGTCCCAAAACTGGCAGGTATTCTAAAGGAAAACAGCAACATGCAAGAAGTTGTGTTTACTCAGTGAATTTCATGTCTTCCCCTCTGAAGTCCTAGCTCTCTGATGCCTTCAAAAAAGAAAATTCTTTTTCATATTTTACCTGATTTTTCTAGTTGTTCTCAGAACAGCATTGGTCTGCTACAAGTTACTACATTTTTAAAAAAAGATTTTATTTATTCATGAGAGAGAGAGAGAGAGGCAGAGGGAGAAGCAGGCTCCATGCAGGGAGCCCGACGTGGGACTTGATCCAGGGTCTCCAGGATCACGCCCTGGGCCGAAGGTGGCGCTGAACTGCTAAGCTACCTGGGATGCCCATCTTTTTTTTTAAAACAATAATCCCTACACCCAATGTGGGGCTTGAACTTACAGCCCCAAGATCAAGAGTCACATGCTCTACAGACTGAGCCAGCCAGTGGCACCCAAGTTAGCTCATCTTGAAGCAAAATTTTCTTGTGCACTATGGTATATTTTACTGAAGTATAGGTGACATACAGTATTATATTACTTTCAGCTGTACAACATAGACAATTCTATACATTATGAATACTCACCACAATAAGTGTAGTTACCATCACCATACAATTATTACATTATTGACTATATTACCTATGCTGTACTTTTCATACCTGTTACTTATTTAATTTAGAACTGGAAGTTAATCCCCTTGACCTATTTTGCTCACCCTCCCACCTCTCTCCACTCTGGCAGCCACCAGTTTGTTCTCTGCATTCATGAGTCTATTCCTGATTTGGTTTGTTTTTTGTTTGTTCATTTGTTTGCTTTTTTAGATTCCACTTACAAGTGAAAGCATGGTATTTGTTTTTTTTTCTGTCTGATTTGTTTCAGTTAGCATAGTAGCCTCTAGATCCATCCATGTTGTGAATGGCAAGATGTCATTCTTTTTATGGTTAATATTCCATTGAATACATACAATATTTTAGTGAGTATTGGGCCTCCAAGAGTTTTCTTGTATATTTATCTAATTTAAGTGGTCCATAAGTAGATAGGAAACCAGATGTTTGAGATATATGTTTAATGATGATGACGACAGTGTAGCACTGTGTGTGTACCAGTCAGAGTTCAGTGCAGGAAACAGAAGCCACTTTAAGAAGTTTAAGAAGTAAGCAATGCCTTTCAACCTCTTGATTTACAAAATGGAATTATACAACCTGTTTCATTAAATACATCATACATTATGGCATGCTGTCAGCGTGGTACATATGCAGCCTTATTCTTCAATGCAACCTATCATATTCCATAGTATGGATGTCCTATAATGAATTTAGCCATTGTTCTATTGATGAACATTCATGTTGTCCCCGGGTTTTTTGCCAATAAAAATGACACTACAGTAAATGTCTTTGTGACAGTGAGTCGTGGTACTTTTATTTCTATGCAGTAGAAGTTTCTAAGTGAGAATGTTGGGTCAAAGGGTATACATATTTTGAAACTGTAATAAACACAACCAGATTACATTCCAAAAAATTTTAAAACAATTTATGGGAATAGATTTGAAACAGAACTGAACCCTTACAAAGTTGCTAGAAGGTCTAAAAGAGTGGGGTATAGGCTGGATTTAAAATAATAGATCCAGAAAAATACAGAACTGAAACTTCAAGGGAGCTACTAACTCTGATGTCATCCCTCGAGCTCTGCCAAGAGTCAAGAAGCTGCCATTGAATTCACCTCTCCAAGCGGTCTGTGAATATTCAGGGAGCTAGACAAAAAGCATCCATCGCTATGATCCCATGATTAGAAACTGGATCAAGAAACTGCTGTTGCTGCCTTTGCTAGGGGTAACCCCTTGTTTTTTTTTTTAAGATTTTATTTATCTGAGAGAGAAAGTGAGTGAGAGAGAGAGAGCTTGAGCTTGGGGAGGGAGAGGAAGAAGCAGACTCCCCTGCTGAGCGGGGAGCCAGAGCGGCTGGCTGGCGGCTGGCGTTTGATACGGGATCATGACCTGACCCAAAGACAGACATTTAATGGACTAAGCCTGCCAGGTGCCTTTTTGTTGTTGTTGTTTGTTTGTTTGTTTGTTTGTTTTTGATACCCAAGAAGCTGGAGAAGAAACACTGCAGGAAAACCTCATATATACAAACAGGACTGCTCTTTCCAGCTTGTGAGCTCACTTCCACCTGCCAGAAATCACATAAGTGCATCTACTTCTTGATCTCTAATTTGCATGCAAAACCCGAGCTGCATGAGATTAAGAGATGGAAATGGAAGTGGAGTAAACCAATCCATAGTATTAGCACAGTCTATGATTATTATATAGTATTACTAACTACTTCACATAAGCCTGGATAAGACACTAATTTCAGCTATCCACTGCCTACCTCTGGACCTTAGAAGTGAGGGAAGAGACAAAGGCAACTCAAAAAACAGGAAATGCATATGACTTACAAAATTATGGGAAAAGATTTTTTTTAAAAGACTTTACCCATTTATTCATGAGAGACACAGAGAGAGACTCCCCGCAGGGAGTCTGATGTGGGACTCCATCCCAGGACCACTGGATCACAGCCTGAGCCAAAGGCCCAACCACTGAGCCACCCAGGCAATCTGGGAGAATGATTTTTAAACAATGCACAAGTAATTCTAAATCAGTAATAAAATTAGTTATCTTTTGGGGGGCTTTTAAAATTAGTTAATATGTAATTAGAGACAACCTGAAGCTGTACAGAGCAATAAAATAGACACTTTTATTTACTGTTGAAGAGAGCAGAAAGCAGTTCAAATACTTTCGAAAAGAAATAGACCATATATGTCAAGAATCATTACTGATAGTCATACATTGTGACCCAGTAATTCCAATTTGGGGAAACTATCCTAAGGTAATATTCCTAATATACTGAAAAGAGGCTTATACTCAAAGATACTTATTGTAGCATCATTTATGATAGGGAAAAATTGGAAACAACCCAAATATAATAATAAGGGAATGCTTAAGTAAATTTTCGAATATACACAAAATTAAATATTTTGCAGCCATAGAATAATGCATTAGCGAAAAGATCATAATGTTACCAGAGGCTTTTATTTTAATCAGTTGATCAATATAAGTACAATGCCTAAGTTCTATGAACTTTTCAAGGACCTACAAAGGTACTTGAAACTTGACAAAAATTACTGGCTTGGAAACAGAAAGATAACTGAAAAATAAAGTCAGTAAATGTTTAAGTAAAGGCTGAAAAATGTAACACAACAGTTTTATATATTATTACATTTTGTGTTCAGAAAAAAACTTCAATATTTTGGAAAAATTGTTGGTTGGATTGTATCTGTTTGTAGGAATTCCTGAGCATATATAATCCGTGCCAAGAATTCATAACTAATAGTAAATTTAAAAAACAAAATTTATTTATTTATTTATTTATTTATTTAAGTTTCAAGTTTTAATTTTAATTTTAATTAGCATACAGTATAATATTAGTTTCAGGGGTAGAATTTAGCAAATCATCACTTATGTATAACAACCAGTGCTCATCACAAGTACCCTTTTTTTAAAAAAAGATTTTATTTATTTATTTGAGAGAGAGATAGAGCATGAGTAGGGGGCAGAGGCAGAGGGAGAAGGAGAAGCAGATTCCCCGCTGAGCAGTGATTCCCGATTTAGGGCTCAATCCCAGGACCCCGAGCTGAAAGCAACTGCTTAACCAACTGACCCACCAGGCGCCCCAAAAAGTGTCCTCCTTAATACCCATCACCCATTTAGCCCAACCCCCTGACCACCTCCTCTCTTATAACCATCAGTTTGTTCTCTATAGTTAAGAGTTTGTTTTATGGTTTGTCTCCTTTTTTCCTCCATGTTCACTTGTTTTGTTTCTTAAATTCCACATATGAGTGAAATCATATGGTATTTGTCTTTCTCTGAATGACTTATTTCACTTAGCATAATATACTTAAGCTCCATCCATGTTGTTGCAAATGGCAAGAATTTATTCTTTTTATGGCCGAGTAAAAATCTCCACCTCTTCTTTATCCATTCATCTGTCGATGGACATTTGGACTCTTTCCATAATTTGGCTATTGTTGATGTTGTTGCTATAAACATTGGGGTGCATGTATCCCTTCAAATCGGTATTTTTGTATCCATTGGGCAAATACTTGGTAGTGTAATTGCTGGATCATAGGGGAGATCTATTTTTAACTTTTGGAGGAATCTCTATACTATGAAAAATGAAATTTAAGTTTTACTTCTAATTTTTAGCAAAAGATATATTTAATGTAGGATATGAGTATATGTTAAAGTATATGGTAAGATGTGAGGTGGTGCCTTCAAAAGCAGGAACGCTTAGGGTTCAGCATGGTCTTAAAATATTCTGCATATATTTTGAGCACCTACTATGTGCCAGGCACTTAATACGCACCATCTTCCTTGTTTTTCTTTTTTTAAAAAAGATTTTATTTATTCATGAGAGATACACAGAAAGAGAGGCAGAGACACAGGCAGAGGGAGAAGCAGGCTCCATGCAGGGAGCCTGATGTGGGAGTGGATCCCAGGACTCCAGGACCACACCGTTGGCCAAAGGCAGGCGCCAAACTGCTGAGCCACCGAGGGATCCCCTTTGTTTTTCTTTAAGTAATCTCTACATCCAAGTTGGGGTCAAACTCACAACCCTAAGATCAAGTCTCATACTCTACCCATTGAGACAGTCAGGCGCCCCTGCACCATCTTCTTTAATCCCCACAACAGCTGGGAAAGGTAGAGCTGGAGTTTGAAGGCAGGTGGCTTTGACCCCAAGTTCTGAGCCCATAATAAGAACTGACATGTTATAAAATTGTTTACATGGTTCGATTATAATCTTAGAAACAATACGGTATTCATTGAAAGTAAAACATTTTTCTGACTTCTACTGTTCTGCACTCTCTAAAATATTTTTTGCAACAACCATGTAACATTTTTAAAAATTGGAGTTTGAGAATTCTTGTATGATAGTGACATCGCGTGGCCACAAGAGATCATTACAAAAGTACCCGTAAAATTGCTTTAATTTCAGTTTGGGAGCTGGCTACTAGAGGGCAGCACTGAGCTCTTTTCTGGTCAAATTCTCTGGGGCTGAACTTGGCAGAAAGTTGGGTCAAGATTCCACCTCTCCCCTCAAAACTACCATAAATAAATCAATAGATCAATACACCGATAGATAGACTAAATACCCTTAAATAGCCTCTTTGCATTCGGTAGCAGTATAACAAAGTTATTTAGCTCTGAGCCCTGGAACCATGCTGCCCAAATTTGATCCCTGACTCCACCACTTACTAGCTGCGTGAACTTGGCGGAATCACATAACCTCTCTGGACTTTTTCTCCACCTCCAAACTGAGAATAAGAATTGTCCTCACCGGGAGATCCCTGGGTGGCTCAGCGGTTTAGCGCCTGCCTTCGGCCCAGGGCGTGGTCCTGGAGTCCCTGGATCAAGTCCCACATCAGGCTCCCTGCGTGGAGCCTGCTTCTCCCTCTGCCTGTGTCTCTGCCTCTCTCTGTGTCTGTCTCTCATGAATGAATAAATAAAATCTTAAAAAAAAAGAATTGTCCTCACCTTCAGGCGCTTGGCTGGCTCAGTCGGTAGAGCATTCCACTCTTGATCTCAGGCTCACAAGTTTAAGGACTGCATTGGAAAAAAAATAAAATAATATTTCTAAAAAACAAAACAAACAAACAAAAAGAACCCCACCTCTTAGAGTTGTTATGAGAAATAAATGAAAAAATATACTGAGAGGACTGATCGTGCCAGTTGAGAGGAGATAATTGATAATTATGATATTGCCTCCTACCCCAAACTATCCTTCTTTGAAGAATATATATAGATATAGATATATAGATATATAGATATATAGATATATAGATATATCTATCTTGTTGAGTACCATAAGCAGAATTAACCAAAGAACTTTCAGTGGGATAGGGTTTATATAAGACATTTAAAGAGAGGTTGAGAATTGCAATTCAGAGCCTGCACTGGAATCAGGCAGATCCGGCTTTGAGGCTGGCCTGGGCAGGTTACCTGTTCTGCCTCAGCCTCATTTACCTAATATGGAGAAAATAATATTACATGCATCATAGAGTCTCTGTGACGATTGAAATGAGAGAGTGCCTTTCATGCTGGGACACAGTGATCCACACGTAGAGCTCACACAGCTTTTGTTTCCCTCCTTACCCTCGGTGGGGTTCTACGTGACATGGCAGCCTTTGTGGCAAAACGTGGACATTTGTCTAACATCCTTTCTTTTAGTTTTCCTCTCCTACTCTCATTCATCTTCCCCCAACTCCCTTGCTCCCCAGGTTCTCACGTGACTTCCTGACTGCAAGGAGTGACTTGTCTAAGCCTCGTTCTGGATGATTAACTAGGGACACATCATTCTGGACTTATTTTTATAGTCTGTGCCCAGACCCTGCAAAGCTATTCATTCTGTGTCTCTGTCTCAAAAGGAATACATAGAACCCAGGCTAATGCCAAGGAAAGCCTTTGCCCCTTTCCCATGATATATGTAATTGGGGAACCCTGCAGTGTCTAGCAGTACAAAAAAAATCATTAAATGTGAAGGGACTGTATTTTTGTCTTGGGAACTAATGTTAAAAGGGAAGCACAAGAGATGTGTCTGCCCTTGCAATCAGTCTTGTGGGGAGAGAGGGTCATTTTGGATGCTGTCATTACATGGCTTCTTAGGAAGTAAAAATCATTCAAAGATAACTGAATTCTGTAAATTATTAGGTTCTGATATTGAGAATGTAGAACAGGGACTGATATGTTTCAATGAAATCCAGTAGGATCCCGCTAACTTTCCTGTGCAATAGGTCAACAAGGCAATATTTAACCAGACAGTTTAGCTAAGGCTTTTGTTTTTAAGATTGTATTTATTTATTCATGAGAGACAGGGAAAGAGAGAGAGAGAGAGGCAGAGACATAAGCAAAGGTAGAAGCAGGTTCCATGCAGGGAGTCTGATGAGGGACTCTATCCCCGATTCCAGGATCGTGCCTGAGCCAAATGCAGATGCTTAACCACTGAGCCACCCAGGCGTCCCTTAGCTGAAGATTCTGACTCAGTGGTTCTAAAAAGTCTGTAGGCATGATCCCTGATTATACTCATGGATATGGAGTTTTTGAGTATTTTTTTTACTCACAAGGAATCCAAATAGTTCTAAAATGATCATTAATTATATTGTCACAGAAGTCTGGAGATCTAATGGGCATTTTTAAATCTATGGATAAATTCAATGGGTCCACACTGTAATTTTGTTTAAGAGGCAGTGGTGAAGAACTTTGACTCTAAATCTCAACCACTGGGATTCCTGGGTGGCTCAGTGGCTTAGTGCCTGCCCTTGGCCCACGGTGTGATCCTGGGGTCTCAGGATCAAGTCCCTCATCGGGCTCCCCGCTTGGGGCCTGCTTGTCTCTCTGCCTATGTCTCTGCCTCTCTCTCACTCTCTGTGTCTCTCATGAAAAAATAAATAAAATCTCTTTAAAAAAATAAATCTCAACCACTTATTTTCTTCACAATCTGGTTCTACCACCTACTAGCTGTTTGTCCTTGGGTAAGTTACTTGAACTCTGTGCTTCAGTTTCCTCATCTATAAAATATGGATGATAATAATATCAACCCTATAGGACTGTTGTAATGGTTCAGTTATTTAGTATATGTAAAGACCATAGAGCATTGTCTAGCACATAGTGAACCCTCAATAACTGTTAGCTATTAATATCTACCGAGAGGGGCACCTGGGTAACTGACTGAGGGGCTCAGTCAATTAGATGTCCTACTCTTGGTTTCGGCTCAGGTCATGATCTCAGGGTCAGGGATCAAGCCCCATGTGGAGCTCCATGCTCAGCAGGGAATCTGCCTGAGCATCCTCTCCCTCTTCCTCTGCCTCTCCTCCTTCTCTAAAATAAATAAACAAAACTTTAAAAATATTTACAGAGGGACTCAAGGGCTTATGGAACTCTTAATTTTAAAAAAATCACTTTAGGGGACACCTGGGTGGCTCAGTGGTTGAGTGTCTGCCTTCTACTCAGGTTGTGATCCCGGGGTCCTGGGATCGAGTTCCACATCAGCTTCACCACAGGGAGCCTGCTTATCCCTCTGCCTATGTCTCTGCTTCTCTCTGTGTCTCTCATGAATAAATAAATAAAATCTATTTAAAAATTTTAAAAAATCATTTTAGAAATTTTATTTATGTGCTAATTCCCAGCTACTTCTACTTATAATTTTGGAATTTTATGTCTATTCAGGATTTGGGAGCATTCCTTGGATGATGGTTTCTTGAGCATCTGGGATGCCATCAGAACTCTGTGAAGTATCTTCTGGGGGTTGTTCATGACACCATGGCACCAGTAGAGAAGCCTAGAAGGCCCTCACCTGTGTAAACATTTTGATCAGGTCACCCCAAAATTCTGTAATTAGGGATTGTTTACTCTGTCACCTTGTTTGTCTGGAGCCCTTACCAAAGCGGGAGCAGTCTTGGAGAGTGAGCACAAGAGATGTATCTGCACATCTGGAATTCAAATAGCATCTACCTCATGGATCATTGTGCAGATTAAAGGAGACAGAGCTTCTAAGAATGATTGTCACATCATCAGCACTCAGTAAATAACATTGCCTTATATATCTAAGTCTTGGTAACCTCATTTACAAAATGGGGAGAACAGTATCTATCTTCATGGTTGTTGTGAATATAAAATGAGATGATGTATATGTGAAACTGCCTACCATACTAAAAAAAGACAGATAATGATGAGTGTTGACAGGGACATGGAGAAACAAAACCCCTCATAAATTATTGCTAGTGGGAGTGTAAAATGGTACAGCCTCTGTGGAAAACAGTTTAGTAGTTCCTCAAAAAGTTCAACATAGAGTTATCCCATAATCCAACAACTCCAATTTTAGGCATATACCTAAGAGAAATAAAAACATATGTCCACACAAAAATGCATACATAATGTCCATGGAAGCATTATTCATAATAGCCAAAAAGTGGAAACCACTCAAATGTTCGTCCATGGATAAACAGATGAGCAGAAGTGGTATAGCCAATACAATGGAACATTATTCAGCCATAAAGAAGGAACGAGGTACTGACACATGCTACAACGCACATAACCCTTGAAACCATTATGCTAAATGAAAGAAGCCAGTAACAAATTGCCACATGCCATGTTTACATTTATGGAAAATGCCCACGATGGGTACAGGATTTCTTTGCAGGGGCATAACGAAAATGTTCTGGATTTGGACAGAGGTGATGGGTGTACAACCTTGTGACTGTATTTAAAAACACTGAATGGTATCCTTTAGATGAATGAATTTTGTGGTATGTGAATTATGTCTCAATAAAGCTGTTATTTTTTTTTAAAATGTCTGCCACATAGTAGCCCTAATGTAAAACGAATAATTTTCAGCCACCAACACCTCAGCGCTAAATTCTTAGGAATCTAGAACAGGGCCGTGAATGAATGGTATCCATTACAGAAGCCACTCAGGGAAAAAGGATAGATCTGGAGTATGGGAGTTTTGCTGAGGTCTGGGGTAAGTTGGAAGGAAACACAGTGAAGGCATTTAAGGGGTCTAGAAGGAGAGACAACCTATACCTACTTTGAATTCTTGCAGGGAGCCAGCCTGGATCATCTTTCATACCCTGGACCAAAGTCACAGCTGATGAATGTCCTGGCATTTATTTATTTTTTTTTAAATTACAGGTTTTTGATCATCATTATTCTTTTTATTTTTTAAAGATTTTATTTATTTATTCATGAGAGACAGAGAGAGAGAGAGGCAGAGACACAGGCAGAGGGAGAAGCAGGCTCCATGCAGGGAGCCCAATGTGGGACTCGATCCTGGGTCTCCAGGATCATGCCCTGGACCGAAGGCAGGCACCAAACCACTGAGCCACCCAGGGATCCCCTGTCCTGGCATTTAAAGCTGTCCCAGAGAAGGAGCTATGTGTGGCTATTCAACAGAAAGATAAAAGGAATAAAACAGAGGCAAATCCGAGGGTATGTCAGTCTGATTTTGAAAGGCAGAAGGCAGTAGTCGGCAGAGGATGCGTTTATCCAGAGGACTCTAGTTGTTTGTTAATCTCTGGGTCAATGCATTTAGGTCAGCACTAACTATGCTACAGGTAGGATCAATATAAAGGATTAGAAGTGTCTGTCTAAATCCTAATCCTGGTCTTGGTCTGGGGATGCCAAAGAGTGATTTACAAAAAGGTTTACTATCCCTCTCAATTATTTACCCCATTAATGGAATTTATCAGCAGACTGGAGTCCTTGGCAGGATTATGAACGTACAGAGGATGCACTGAGATGAACACACTGGGTAGCCGTGCCAGAGATTTGCATGTGCAGAAGGCAAATTGAAGACATTTGAGCAGTGAATTACATGGTGAGTAGTTGACAGCTCTTGTTTATTAGAAAGATTGTAATGGGGAAGAGACACAGCCCACATGGGAGCTGAGACTTTTGACTGAGATCTATCAGTTTTACTGCAGTATGTAGTAAAAATAGGAAAGAAAGAAAAAGAAGGAAAGAAGGCAGGGGGCGGGGGATGCCTGGGTGGCTCAGCAGTTGAGCGTTTGCCTTTGGCTCAGGGATTTGGGATCCAGTCCCACATCGGACTCCCTGCATGGAGCCTGCTTTTCCCTCTGCCTATGTCTCTGCCTCTCTCTGTGTGTCTCTCATGAATAAATAAATAAATCTTTTAAAAAAAGAAAGGGAGGGGGGAAGAACTTTCAACACTTTAAATCAAGATTGGGCTCAAAGGTTCTCACCCCAGCTTTCATTCAGATTCACTCATGATTCTTTTTTATTTCTTCCTGATGTTGTCTTACACAAACTGTTAACTTGATTCAGGCTGCAACAGCAAAGATCAATCATCCATAGAAGTCCTCGGCTTGACAAGCTAGGATAAGGAACCATTTCCCTCAGAGCTATTTGTCATAGTCTTTCTTTGTACATATTTAAAGAACAGTCCCTTTCCTTGTGAAATCAGCCTTCCCAACAGATTGTGAAAGCCACCTGAAATGAAATAATGCATCCCTATGCTCTAGCTACTTTCTACGAAAGCCTGATTCCATGCAAGTGTTTGAATCTGAGT
Source organism: Canis aureus (assembly GCF_053574225.1). Lineage (NCBI taxonomy): Eukaryota > Metazoa > Chordata > Mammalia > Carnivora > Canidae > Canis > Canis aureus. The sequence continues at coordinate 41,258,270 of NC_135649.1, forward strand.
TACCTAGGCAACGGCCCCAGAAGAGCTGTGGGTCAGTAGTATCCTATTTCCAAAATTTCGTACCTTCGAGCTTTTACTTATGTCCACATTTCCCATTAACCCGAGGAGGCTTCAGCCAGCTTGTTTTAAGACAGTGTCTTTTACACAGGGCTTTATAATTTTGTCTTTAAGTCCAAATCAGCAGGTGAAGGCATAGAGCATTTCCCTCCCTCCCTTCCTTCTCTGTTTCCTACTTTTTAAAAAAAGATTTTATTTATTTACTCATGACAGACACACACACACACAGAGGAGAGAGAGAGAGAGAGAGAGAGAGAGAGAGAGAGAGACAGGCAGAGGGAGAAGCAGGCTCCATGCAGGTAGCCTGATGCGGGACCCGATCCTGGGACTCCAGGATCACGCCCTGGGTCGAAGGCAGGCACCAAACCGCTGAGCCACCCAGGGATCCCTTTCCTACTTTTTTTTTGAAGAAAGAGTTTCCTTCTGCAAAATCTTGGGATCAGGAACAAAACTAAATCTTTGAGTAATATAGAGCTTTCTGGTTCTACAGGGAGTACTAGCAGAGTTAGAAATACTACCCAATGCATGAAATAGAACCCAGAAAAAAATGAAGGGACAAACTGTCAGCATGGGGGTTGTTTAATGAAGAGAAAAAGCAATCAAGAAAAAATAGCAAGAGCTACTTTCTAACATGAGGTTTGAAGAAAAACCGATGTTATAAATGTGTAAATTTGGAAAATGCTATTTTTAAAAAGCTAAAATTTTATGTAATTTTTTGTTTTGTTAAAAACACTCAACATGACACTGTCAACAAATTTTTAAGCGCACAAGACAGTGTTGTTAACTATATAAACTATACTGTACTGCAGATCTCTAGAATCTATTCATCCTGCTTGACTGAAACTCCATGCCCATTGAACAGCTCCCCTTTCCTTCTCTTCATAGCCCTCAGCAGCCATTATTCTCCTCTCTGCTTCTATGAGTTTGGCTATTTTAGTTATCTCACTTAAGTGGAATGCTGTAGTATTGTCCTTCTGTGACTGGCTTAGCATAATGTCTTAGCATAATGTCTTCCAAGTTCATGCATGTTGTTGCATATGGCAGGATTTACTTCTTTTTAAGGCTTAATAATATTCTGTTTATTTATTTAAGAGAGAGAGAGAGAGTGGAGGGGAGGGGCAGAGGGAAAGAGAGGGAGAGAATCTTTAGCAGGCTGCACATCCAATGCAGAGTCCGATGCAGGGCTTGATCTCATGACCCTGAGATCACAACTTGAGCTGAAATCAAGAGTCAGATGCTTAACCAACTGAGCCACCCAAGTGCTTATTTTTAATTAATTAATTAATTATTGATAAGAGAGAGAGAAGGCTTAATATTCTATTTGACATATGTACTGAATTTTCTTTATCCATTCATCCATCAATGAACATTTAGTTGGTTCCCCATCTTGGCTCTTGTGAATAGTGCTTCAATAAACACAAACGTGCACACAAACAAGCAGAGGGGAAAAAATGAGATCGAGATGGAGAGAGAGAGAGAAAGAGAGAGAGAGAGAAATCAAGAAACAGACTCCTAATTATAGAGAACAGACTGATGGTTACCAGAGTGGAGGGGGATGAATAGGTGATGGGGATCAAAGAGTGCACCTGTAGTGATGAGAACAGGATGTTGTACAGAAGTGTTGAATCACTATACTGTTCACTTGAAACTAATATTACACTGTATGTTAACTAACTGGAATTAAAAACTTAAAAAACATAAACATGCACATATCTCTTTGAGATCCTGATTTCAATTCTTTTGGATATATACCCAGAAGTTGAATGACTAGATAAGATGATAATTCTACTTTTAATACTTTGAGAGATGTCCAAACTATTTTTCAGTCACTGTACCATTTCATATACCCATCAGCAACAGCGTGCAAAAATTTCTCATTTTTCCACATCCCTGCCAACACCTGATTTCTTTTTGTTTTTTTATAATAGCCATCCTGACAGGTGTGAGGTGGTATCTCATTGTGGTTTTGAGTTACATTTCTCTGATGATGAGTGATGTTGAGTACCTTTTCTTGTACCTACTGGCCAACTTTTTTAAAAGATTCATTTTAGGGGATCCCTGGGTGGCTCAGCGGTTTAGTGCCTGCCTTCCAGCCCAGGGCGTGATCCTGAGGTCCTGGGATTGGGTCCCGCATCAGGCTCCCTGCATGGAGCCTGCCTCTCCCTCTGCCTGTGTTTCTGCCTCTCTTCTCTGTGTGTGTCTCTTATGAATAAATAAATAAAATCTTTTTTAAAAAGATTTATTTTTTAAAGATTTTTCATTTATTCATTTGAGAGACAGCAAGCACGCATACACAAAAGCATGAACAGGGAAAGAGAACCAGGCTCCCCGCTGAGCAGGGAAGCCCTACACCGGGCTCAATCCCAGGGTCCTGAGCTGAAGGCAGCCGCTTCACCGACGGAGCCACCCAGGCACCTGGGTTTATTTATTTGAGAGAGAGAGAGAGAGCGAGCACATGAGTAGGCTGAGGGGCAGAGGGAGAGGGAGACAGAGAATCCTCAAGCAGACTCTCGCTGAGCACAGAGCCCAATTCAGGGCTTGATCCCTGGACCCTGAGATCATGACCTAGCCAAAAAGTTAGATGCTTGACTGACTGAGCCACCCAGGCGCCCCTTCCTACTGGTCATTTGTATGTCTTCTTCAGAGAAACATCGATTCAAGTCCTTTGCCCATCTTTTAATTGGGTTGTCTTATTGCTATTGAGTTGTGGAAGTTCTATATATATTTTAAATATTAACCCCTTATCTCATATAGGGTTTGCAAATACTTTCTCCCATTCTATAGGTTGCCTTTTCACTCTGTTGATTGTTTCCTTTGCCTCACAGAGCTTTTTAGTTTGATGTGGTCCCATTTGTCTATTTTGCCTTGTGCATTGCATTTTTGGTGTCATATTCAGGAAATTATTGCCAAGACTAACGCCAAGAAGATTTTCCCTTTCTGCCTTCTAGGAGTTTTTAATCATAGCTCTTACACATTTAGATTTTTGATCCATTTTGAGTTAATTTTTGCATATAGTGTAAGATAAAGATCAGTTGACTATAGGCGTGTATGTTTACTTCTATGTTCTTTATTCTGTTCCATTGGTCTATATGTCTGTTCTTTTTTTTAATAAATTTATTTTTTATTGGTGTTCAATTTGCCAACATACAGAATAACACCCAGTGCTCATCCCGTCAAGTGCCCCCCTCAGTGCCTGTCACCCAGTCACCCCCACCCCTCACTCTCCTCCCCTTCCACCACCTCTAGGTCGTTTCCCAGAGTTAGGAGTCTTCCATGTTCTGTCTCCCTTTCTGATATTATTATATGTCTGTTCTAATGCCAGTACCATAGTGTTTTTGATTACCATAGCTTTGTAATACATTTTGGTACCAGGAAGTATGATACCTCCAGCTTATGCTTCTTTGTCAGGACTGCTTTGTCTGTTCGGGATACTCTGTGGTTCCATATGAATTTTAGGAATTTTTTCCTATTTCAGTAAAAAAAATACCATTGGGATTTTGATGGAGATAATATCAAATCTATAGAATGCTTTGGACAGTGTAGACATTTTGATAATATTAAGTCTTCAAATCCATGAGCTGAAAATGTCTTTCCATTTATTTATGTCTTCTTATTTTCTTTCATTGACATTTTGTGACTTTCAGTGTACAAGTCTTTCACCTCCTTGGTTAAATTTGTTCCTAGGTATTTTATTTTTGATGCTGTTGTAAATGGGATTTTCTTAATTTCATTTTGGATATTCATTGTTAGTGTATAAAAATGAGACTGATTTTTGTATGCTGATTTTTCCCCTGCAACTTTATAAGGTTCACCAATCAGTTATTGTGTGTGTGTGTGTGTGTGTGTGTGTGTGTGTGTGTGTGTGTAGTCTTTAGGATTTTCCATATATGGTCATGCAATCTAGGAACCCACATAATTTACTTCTGTTTTTCCAATTCAGATGTGTTTTCCTTCTTTTTCTTGCCTATCACTCTGGCTAGGAGTTCCAGTACTATATTGGATAGGAGTGGTAAGAGTGGGTGTCACTGTCTTCTTCCTGATCTTGAGGAAAAGCTTTCAGTTTTTCACCATTGAGTCTGCTAGCTGTGGGCTTGTCATATATGGCCTTTCTTATATTGAGGTACATTCCTTCTATACCTAGTTTAGTTGGGAGTTTTTATTCATGAAAGGGTGTTGAATTTTGTCAAATGCTTTTTCTGTGTTTATTGAGATGATCATGTGATTTTTAGCCTTCATTCTGTTAATATTGTGTGTTACATTTATTGATTTATATATTTTGAACCATTCTTGCATCCTAGGGACAAATCTCCCTTGATCATGTGTATGATCCTTTTAATGTGGTGTTGAATAGCAAAGTTTTTAGAACTTGAGATGTGGGGCAGCTCCGGTGGCTCAGCGGTTTAGTGCCGCCTTCAGCCCAGGGTGTGATCCTGGAGTCAAGTCCCAGGATCAAGTCCTGCATCAGGCTCCCTGCATGGAGCCTGCTTTTCTCTCTGCCTCTCTCTCTCTCTGTGTCTCTCATGAATAAACAAATAAAATAAAATCTTAAAAAAATAGATTGCTAGAACTTGAGATGTGTAGGCATTGTGGTTAGGAGGAATGACCTGGATTATAACATAAAAATGCTAGCCTTACATCTAGAATAGACTTTGATCTGAGGAACACCAAAAGTTCCTTCATTTTTCTACTCAAAAAATGGTCTCTTCCCTTTGCCTACCTGCAACTGATGCTTGAAGTTGAAATTATAATATTAGAGTTTAATTCCTTTGGGTAAATTTTTCTTGACTCCTTTTTTTTCTTGACTCCTTTAAAAAAAAGAAACACCATTTGTTGGGGAGGAATATGAAAAGTTTTCAAATATTATTATTATTTTACATATCAGTGGAATTATGTAAATAAATTATTTTTCTAGAGTTGTTTTTTTTCCATTAAATAGAGATGGTGGAGAGAACGAGACTAGAAGTTTGAAGACAAATTTTACCTACTAGATGATTTTGCCAAAGGTGGTTCCTGACCAAGGCCTAATATAGAGCCTATTCAAGAACATAATAATATAAAACATTTCATTTGTGCTCCATTTCTCTTCTTCAGTATTTATTTGGCAAGAATTTGTTCAGTACCTATTATGTGTCAGGTGCTGTGCGGGCACTGGACGTAAAATGACAAGAAAAGGAAGCAAGGAACTTACAAATTTTACCCTCCATGTGAGCCATGTTGGTGGATATTATTGCCCTCTTACTTCTGATGTACCTAATTGCATTTCTTGATGAATTTCAGGCCATGTATTTCCCCACTTTTGTGGTTTCAGGCCTAGCACAAACTAGGATCTTAATGTATACGTGTTAACAATGAAGATAAGATAATGGTTTTAGGGGATCCCTGGGTGGCTCAGCAGTTTAGCACCTGCCTTCGGCTCAAGGTGTGATCCTGGAGTCCCGGGATGGAGTCCAACATCAAGCTCCCTGCATGGAGCCTGTTTCTCCCTCTGCCTATGTCTCCAACTCTCTCTCTCTCTCTCTCTCATGAATAAATAAATAAAAATCTTTTTTTAAAAAAGATAATGGTTTTAGAAACCCAGAATTTTCCATGTAGCATAACTCCAATATTTGGTCTGTGTGGTGGGGGGGGGGGAGGAGAACGCGGGGTCATACTTCACATTGTAGGTATTTGATAGAGGATTCTAGACCAAAATTATAAAATAATCAGAAACTGGATCTGCCAGATAAGAGTAAGTACAAGCCACTTGTGGGAACACTAGTAAAAAACTAATTAAAACAGCAAAGGTAGAGAATATTGAATGAATTCAGAAAGTAGTTTAACAAGTGCAGAGGATTAATAAAGTTATTAATAAAGAATCCCAGGATCCATGTATATCAGAGAACAAAGGGACTTGCAGGTCCTCTAGTCTAGCTGAGGAAAAAAAAAAAGAAAGAGATTTAGAGAGGAGGAATAGTAATTTAATGTCACATGGCAAGTCAGTGTCAGAACTGGGTTCAGGACTCAGGCCTTCTGATTCCCAACACAGTCCTTTTTGTTGTTGTTGTTGTTTTAGATTTATTTATTTATTTATTTATTTGAGCTCGAGAGAAATTCATGAATGGGGGAGGGGCAGAGGGAAAGGCAGAAGAAGACTCCCCACTGAGCAGGGAGCCTAACGTGGGGCTTGATCCCATGACCCTAAGATCATGAACTGGGTCAAAGGCAGACCCTTAACTGACTGAGGCACTCAGGCTTCCTTGCAGTCCTTTTTTTAAACAGCAAAGAACTACTATTTATTGAAAGAAAATTGTGTGCTCAGCATTCTATCTTATTTAATCCTTTACATTAAATTAAAGTTGCCTTCAGTTTTCTGGTGAGGAAATTGAGAATCAGAACGAACATTCCAAAGCTGTAATTCCAAAACTTCCATTTTAGAGAACTAGGATTAAGCTTTCTATAGAATCCATTGTGACTGGTGCCCCTAACCCCTGGTTGTGCAACACTGAACCCTGATTCAGAGAGCTGTCCCAAGACTGGCCTTGAATAGTAGAGGCAAATTCCTTCCGGTTGGATTATGAATGTGTTTGCTCCTCCCATTTTACTCTGCCCCTCCCCCTCATTATATAATTTATTCTTTCATGGGGGACTAAGGGAATTTTTTAAAAGATTTTGTTTATTTATTTGTCAGAGCACAAGCAGAGGGAATGGCAGACAGAGGGAGAAGCAGGCTCTCTGCCAAGCAGGGAGTCTGACATGGGACCCTGGGATCATGACCTGAGCCAAAGGCAGATGCTTAACTGACTAGGTCACCCAGGTACCACACTAAGGGAATTTTTAAAGCCACAAATGAATTATTCAAAAGTGACATGGGTAGCAAAGAAGGTATAATAATGGTGATCTCTGGGCAGCCCTGGTGGCTCAGCGGTTTAGCGCTGACTTCAGCCCAGGGTAGGATACTGGAGGCCCAGGATCGAGTCCCATGTCGGGCTCCCTGCATGGAGTGGAGCCTGCTTCTCCCTCTGCCTGTGTCTCTGCCTCTCTCTCTCTATGTCTCTCATGCGTAAATAAATAAAATCCTAAAAAAAATAATGGTGATCTCAGTGACTTCATAGATTAGGGGATGGCAACAGTCTGTCTATTTTAGTACTTAATCAACTGGGGTGCAAATCCCCATTCTATCACAGTGGGCCCTCAGGCAAGTTATTTACCCTTTCTGAGCCTATTTCATCATCTGTAAATGTAGGTGATAATAGTCCCTGCTTCAAAGGACATGGTGAATTTTTTTTAATTGAGTTTTCACAATAAGATAATAAATGAGTTTAGCCCAGTATTTGATACATAGCAAGAGCTCACTATCTTAGCCCTTGTTACCCAAATGCTAATTTCTGGCTTAAATGTACTACTTCTGGGAGGGAACTCACAAAACTGGGTGTGTTTGGGGGAGAAGAGGCAGTCGGTTGGCTTCTTCACTCTGTCATACATAAAGAGGACTTTTTTCCCCATTTAGAGTTACCCTCTCTGCTGTCCATTCCTGGTGGTTGAAAGAGCGAGGCTCTCTAAGGACAGATATCATCTAGTCCAATAACCTTGTCACAATACAGACCAGAAATAGGAACCTCTCCCATGCCACCCAGAAAATGCCCTGGCTTCCAAGTTTTGCTGTGGCAGATAAAAGACTGGCTGAGGGAGAGTGGGAAGAGAAGCATGTTAGCTCTTGAATAGAGCTCAGGTTGTAGTGCTGGGCTGGGAGCTCTTTGAAGGCTAAGTCTACATCTCATACCTCATCCACTGTGAAGCTCACCCTCATGCCTTCAACATAGCACACAGAAGAAACTTATTTGGGCGAATGAAAATTGGGCTAGATTATTTTGCAGGTCTAGGAATAGATTTGATGCCCTTATGGATATAATCAGCCCAGAACCACCTTTCCACTACCCGCGGAAGCAAAGTTGAGAATTTCCCCTTCTTTATCAGATACACCCTTCAGCCTCTGGCTCATGCTGTTTTGTGAGACATTTCCTTCCTAAGTCTTTCTTGACCCTCATTTTAACCCACTTTCACTTGTTTACAAATGTTGGGGTATACTATTGTGGTAGGTCTTTAGGATCCTGCAGGAGTGCCCCCAGCTGGTCTCTTGAGGAGTCCCTTTCTCATGATATTAGGAATGGGACTCAAGATAACAACCAACAGGCCTGGCAGAGGCACGTTTGTTGCCAGTAATAAACAACCAGTTGAGTTTGACTGGTACCCACCTGCACTGATTATCAGCCCTGAAGAGAAACATCCATTATTTTGATCTTTGATTAGAAATTGAAAATTCACTAAGGATTTTCTTTATTAACATCTCCCTCAAGCTATTAATTCTTCTTCTTAGGTCTGGAGAGATTATTTCTGACTTTGGATCAACCTTACTCTGTTATTCATTCATTTCACCATTTATCTGATAGCTACTATCTTGATAACTTGGCTAGGCATTGGGACTATGAAGAAGACCTCTAGGAGCTCCCAATCCAGTGGGCTCTGTTCCCCATAGGGAGTTGCCCTCATTATTGCTCATCCTTTGTGGTTGAAAGTATGAGGTCCTGTACATATAGAGATATCGAACAGTATCCATGTCATAATATACACCAGAAATAGGGGCAGTTTATAAATCATATTGACACCTTCCCTAATGGGTATAAGTATGAGGCAAAGATGGAAAAAACAATGAACTCAATCTGAGGGTGTTAACTCAGGCTGCATAGAGGAGGGAACACTTCAGTTGGGTTTTGTTTTGTTTTGTTTTTTGACATTTTCTTTTTTTTAAGATTTTATTTATTTATTCATGATAGTCACAGAGAGAGAGAGAGAGAGAGAGAGAGGCAGAGACACAGGCAGAGGGAGAAGCAGGCTCCATGCAGGAAGCCCGACGTGGGATTCGATCCCAGGTCTCCAGGATCGCGCCCTGGGCCAAAGGCAGGCGCTAAACCGCTGTGCCACCCAGGGATCCCTTCAGTTGGGTTTTGAAGGTAAAGTTCATAAGAACCCAGAAGTAGAGTGTGAGAGGAGGGAGGAGGGAATTCCAGGCAGAAGGAATGGCATTTTCCAAATCCTATGCTTCACAGGCTATGTGATATATGTCTATAGAACTCCAAGAAATGTACTGTAGCATCAGGTGAAAACAGTAGGAGATGGGGGTATAAAGGCAAGGGCAAAATAGAGAAAGGCTTATGCATGCATCACCTTGAAAGAGTTCTCTACATTTACTGACTCCACTTCATTAATCCTTGTTTTTGACTCACTGTGGTCCCTTAACTGGCAGCCTTACTCTGAGTCCAAATCCAATGTTTAGTTGACTTCTCAGTAGAGTGGGAGATGTGATAAACACTATTCATCCTCCAAGCTTCATCTTCCTTGGATTGTAAGATGCCACCCCATCTCTTGTATTTTGCTATTTCCCTGGACTTGTCATGTAAGTTTTCATTATTACCTCCTTTCTCTCTGCCTGACCTTTAAGTGATGTGGATTCTCAGAATTTTGTCCTCTCTTCTTTCTCTACTTTACAACTCTTTGTCAATCTTCTACATGTCTTCAATTATCCTCTATCAATTGATTATACTCAAATTTTTATCTCTAGCTCAGCTTTCTATGATGAGATCCAGTGTGTCAAATTGCTCACTGGACATAGCACTTGAATATTCTACAGGCATGACCAGTTCATCATGTCTAATGGAATGCATTATATCTCCCCACTCCTCCTGCAGTGTTCCCTATCTTGGAGACCTGTATCATTTTCTAACCCAGTTGTCTAGGTCTGAGAAGCTCAAAATCATCCTGGAGTCCTTTTTCTCCTTCCCTTCTCCATCTTGTCAGTTGCCAAGTTGTTGTTGGTTCCACTTTCTTAATCTCATTGATATTTTCTAATCTGGGTGGACTTCATCTCCTTTCTTCATTGTCACAACTGCTCCCTTGTTCAGACATCATTTCTCATATGGAATTACTACAACAGCTTCTTTTTTTTTTTTTTTTTTTTTTTACTACAACAGCTTCTAACCTGGTTTCTCTGCATCCAGTCTTACCCCTTCCAATCTGTTGGCCACACTGCTACTTGAGCAATCTTTTAAAAATGGAAATCTGGGCAACCTGGGTGGCTCAGCGGTTTAGCGCTGCCTTCAGCCCGGGGCATGATTCTGGAGACCTGGGATCGAGTCCCATGTCGGGCTCCCTGTATGGAGCCTGCTTCTCCCTCTGCCTGTGTCTCTGCCTCTCTCTGTGGTCTCTCACGAATAAATAAATAAAATCTTAATAAAAAAATAAAAATGGAAATCTGGGGTGCCTGGGTGGCTCAGTCGGTAAAGTATCTGCCTTCAGCTCAGGTCGTAATCTCAGGGTCCTGGGATCGCGTCCCACGTTGGGCTCCCTGCTCTGTGGAGAGCCTGCTTCTCCATCTCCTGCAGCTCCCTCTGCTTGTGCTTTCTCACTCTTTCAAATAAATAAGTAAAATATTAAAAATAAATCAAAATAAAGCATTTCTTTAAAAAAATGGAAATCTGATTATGCCATTTCTCTGCTTAAAACTATTTTCTACTGGATTAAACTGAAAAACCTATGAATGGCATATAGGACTCTTGGTGACCTGGCCCTTGCCTTAGCTGACATCATAGATCTGAGCAGAACAAATGCCTTGGAATTCTGAGACTCTAACATATCCTCCTCTTTAATGAAGTTCTTTTTAAAAAGATTTTATTTATTTATTCATCAGAGACAAAGAGAGAGAGAGAGAGAGAGGCAGAGATACAGGCAGAGGGAGAAACAGGCTCCATGCAGGGAGCCCGACGTGGGACTCGATCCCAGGTCTCCAGGATCACGCCCTGGGCCAAAGGCAGTGCTAAACCGCTCAGCCATCCAGGCTGCCCTATCTTCTTCTTTAAAAACAATTTTCAGGGGTGCCTGGGTGGCTCAGCCAGTTAAGTGTCTGACTTTGGCTCAGGTCATGATCTCAGTGTCCTGGGATCGAGCCCCCAGTCGGGCTCTGCACTCAGTGAGGTGTCTGCTTGTCCCTCTCCCTTTGCCCTTCCCCCTGTTCATGCTCTCTCTATTTCTCTCTCAAATCAATCAATCAATAAATAATTTTTTAAAAAATAAAAACATTTATAAAAAAAAACCCTGGGTGTTACTGTACACTGTTCCTTCCGCCTAGAAGGCACTTAGCACCAAGTCCCTCATAACCCCATTTACCTAGCTATCTTTCTTTCAATATTCAAGTTAGGGAGACCCTTCTTGTCCCTCCTCACCTCCCATGAAATCAGTGTTTGGGTGATGCTCTCTATCTTCCTCTGCTGAGCTACTTTAATCATACTATTTTTTTACTCTGCATTGCCATTATTTGTTTATATCTGTGTCTCTCTCCAAGAAGCATTATGGTAGAGAAAAATGAACAAATTTTAAAATATCATAATGATAATAATATCACTAATACAATGCAAGACCCTGTTGTAAGCACTTGCTGTATGTTTATCCATGTAATCCTTACAATGCTGTGAGGAGGGTAGCTATTGCTGAAGTTGAATCAACATGACTCAGTGATAGATCGAACGTAGGGCTAGAGATGAAGGAAGAATCTCAGCTGACTACCAGGTTTCTGACTGGAGCAAGTGGGCGAACAGTGATGGAGGTGCCATCTATTGAGATGAGGAGTACACACAGGCAGTATGTGAAGAAGAGGAGTCTGGGTCAGGGTAGGGGAAAGAGATTTTCAGTTTGGGTATTGCCATTCTTTTGCCATTCCTTGATAAGCAATCTTTCCAGAAGCTTCAGGAATAATGCAAGTAATGAATTTTTCCCTCTGGCAGGCATTTGGAAACACCACTGTCCATCTCAGTAAAGCAGACTAACCTTCCAACATTTCTTCGCTAGCTTACTAGAAGCAGGAGGGCTATGTTTTTGGGATCCTGGCCTTTTTCTCACCTTATGCTCTGGCTTGCGGCTCCCAGAAGACAGCGAAGACACCGTGGCCTTGCAGCCTGCAAGTTCCTGCAGTTCCTGTACCTCCTGGCCCTCATGTCCATCCCTCAGCAGGTGTGGGCGCCCCCTTACAAGATAGGGGTTGTGGGCCCTTGGGCTTGTGATCCTTTGTTCTCAAAGGCTCTGCCTGAGGTCGCTGCTCGATTAGCCATTGAGCGGGTCAACAGGGACCCATCATTTGACCCGGGTTACTCTTTCGAATATGTGATTCTCAATGAAGACTGCCAGACTGCCAGAGCCCTTGCCAGTTTCATTTCTCACCACCAGATGGCCTCAGGATTTATTGGCCCTGCCAATCCTGGCTACTGTGAGGCAGCCTCGCTCCTGGGAAACAGCTGGAACAAAGGGATTTTCTCCTGGGCTTGTGTGAATTACGAATTAGACAATAAAAACAGCTACCCGACCTTTTCTCGGACGCTCCCTTCTCCCATCCGTGTGCTGGTAACTGTCATGAAATATTTCCAGTGGGCACATGCCGGAGTCATTTCCTCAGATGAAGACATTTGGGTACACACCGCCAACCGAGTTGCAAGTGCCCTTCAGAGCCGTGGCCTGCCTGTAGGGGTCGTCCTGACCACGGGACAAGACAGCCAGAGCATGCGGAAAGCTCTGCAACAGATTCGCCAGGCTGACAGAATTCGCAGTGAGTGCTTTCTCCCCGCTGAGGTTTAAATGTGGTTCCGGGAGGAAAAAAAAAAAAAAAAAAAAAAAAAACGATCTCCAAAAGGTTTCCTACCCTTCCACCCTAGGAGAGCACCCCCCCCCCCAGGTTTTCATGCGTCTGCCCTCTTTCACTCCCACTCAGGCTCGAAGACCATCTGGCTTCAAGAGAGCCTATTTTATGAACGAAATACAAGTACAAAGAACTTGGCAGTTAAGATGCCCTTGGATTCCAGTGCCTACACGCAGCATCAAGAGCAACTGTAGCCACGTACCCTTCTTGCCTATAGGACCCCTGTAGTTTCGGATCAGCCAAAGCGGGGTGCTCTTCTGGCTCCCTTTTGGTCCGTTCTTGTCACCTGCTTCATCACATTTCACTTGGAACCTGTCTTCTCTGGACTCCAAAATATACATCCCTTCTGTCCTCTTACCCCCACCCCCAAAATAGGGCTTATCTCTTTGCAACACACAGCTAACTGATTCAGAGGGCCCTAGCTGATCGATAAAAGCATAGTAAAATGTGGAGAATGCCCAGATTTTTACCTCTCCCTTCCCATGAGAAGGTTGACGCTCAAAGGTGATTCTTGCAGAGGCAATGGACAGAGCGTGAAGCAAAGGACTGACCCTGCAAACCTTCCGCCACCAGAGCTAGCTGGGTAGGTTTGGGGGAAGAGGAGCCCTTCCTGGTCCTCTTGAATCAGATGTCTCTTACTCACTCTTACAGCAAGCCCTCGTGGCACAGTTTTGATATTTTCTAGTCCAGTGTTTTAATTTTTTATTTATTTATTTTATGATAGTCACAGAGAGAGAGAGAGAGGCAGAGACACAGGCAGAGGGAGAAGCAGGCTCCATGCACCGGGAGCCCGATGTGGGATTCGATCCCGGGTCTCCAGGATCGCACCCTAGGCCAAAGGCAGGCGCCAAACCGCTGCGCCACCCAGGGATCCCCTAGTCCAGTGTTTTAAATCTCCACTTTACATTTTTTTCTGGAAAGTGGCAGAGATTTGTGGACCACTGTTCATTTCCCCTTTGCACCACTTGAGACCGGCCAGCTCAGAAACTCCTTCTCAAATTGATTAGTGCTAGGATTAGTCCTGGTCCCAGTCATTTCCTTAACATAACAATGAGTTTGTTAGAGAATGGTCCCGTTTAGCCTGGCCTGTAAACAGAAACCCATTTTAAATTTCAAAGGTCACCAGTATTGGACCTTCATTATGACCCTTATGGGAAGATGAGGACAAGAAGGTTTCATTCCCAGAACTACAGTAGTCTGCTTCCAGCTCCAGTCTACAAGATCCTATAATGTTAAGCAATCAGTGGGGCTCTGATTACTTCATAATAGAGCTTGATACTTTCAAAGCAGAGCACAGAATTATTTTTAAAGATATAAAACCATTTCCAGGGAGGAGTCATGCCAGAAACAGGCTAACAGATTTAATATCGTAATTTTATAATATGTCACAAATCTTCATGAAGCCCCATGTCTCCTGCGAGCTTACAGTTCAGTGAGTGTTTCCCATCCCACCCATTCTAAATAGTATACTCTTTGAAATGATAGCTTGGCCTCTACCATGAAATGTTAAATAAATCCAGGCTCTGAAGCACTTTGGACATCAGACTGAGTGAAGTTAGGACTGAGTGCTTGCCACACACAAGTCGTCCGAGTCAGAGACGTAGCAGATGTACATATCATTGACCCACTATTCAAGATTCATTCCTTTGGGTCGATGTTTCTCACTCTGATGGCATACTAGAAGTACTTGGACACTTTTTCAAAATGACCAGTGCCAGGATGCCACCTGTGGAGACTCTGGTTGTCTGCAGTGGGGCCCCAGCAGAGATCTTTCAAATAGCTTTCCAGGTGCCTGTAAAAATGTAGCCAGGGTTAGGAACCACTGCTTTAAGTTAATGAAAATGCAAATCAATGGTCCTGACTTTAGGTTGCCAGTCATTTCTGTCTTAATATAACTTGGTTTAATCAGATTGTCTTCTTTAGAACACTATGCACCAGCACATTAAAGGAATGGAAGTTTTAAGATTGGAGAAGGAAAAGCCTAGAGAGGAAAGTCTGTGGTTATTGAGCAGAGGCAGACTCTGGGTAGGAAATGAAGTAGGGACTCAAGGCGATAAAAGGGAATGAGGACAAGGCTCTGCACTGCAGGATTTTGCCTCTGGTTTCTGACAAAACATAGGCAGACTCAGATGAGGCATGCTGGGACCTTATTGACAGGAGACAGAATGGGGCTGGGGCTGGGGAGCAGGGAAACTGAGCCATCAGTTGGGATGTGGCCTCAGTATGACCTCTACCAGTGTGGCGTAGCCAAAGATGTGTGGGACTTGGATCTGGTACAGCCAGCTGTTGGCACCTGAGGGCTCACTGAAGCAGTGGGTAGGGTGCGACAGTGGGAGTTGTGGAATGGGGGTGAATCAAAGTAAGCTAGTGAGAGCAGTGTCTCAGCCAGTGCAAGCATGAGAGGCAGGATTCAGAGCATG